>NC_132937.1:16851983-17454139 GCF_034638445.1 Ciconia boyciana
AACCTCGAGGATGACTTGGCAAAATCGGATGGCCTTGGATATGCTCTTATTAAAGGAACATGGAGTTTGTGGGTACTTGAGAGAGAGAATAGACCATTGTTGTATACACATCCCAAATGTCACTCAGGACGTTAAGCATGATTTGGATTTACTGGGACAAATAGAAAAGGATACTCAAGAAATGCAACATAATATGCAGGAGAGTTGGCTCGACAAAATTTTTAGTGGATTGGGATGGAACTTGAGCTCCTGGATAAAGTCCTTAATTAGCACTGGACTACTATTATTGATAATATTTTTGATACTATCGCTTATTTACTATTGTTTAAAGAAAGAACTCACTAGCAGAACTACTTTCAATCAGATGATTATACAAACAGTGGCTAAAAGACCAGATTTAAGTGATTCAGTGACAACGCTCCCACCATCATATAGTGAAGGATAGATCATTGAATTGTTGTAGATTCCAATTGTTATTAGTTAAGGAAATAATGAACTAGCATATAGTGAAATTTTTAAGATGGAAGTATTGAAAAGATGATTATTTCAAAACTTCCAAAGGGGGGAAATGTAACCGAAGTAGTTAATTGATAACTTTTGTAATCAAGGGGGGGAGGAATAACATAGAATAGAGCATAATAAATCATGGTTATGAACAATGCTGCTATGTTCCCAGTACAGCCCCAGCCCATCTTGACAATAGGTCGAGGACTAGCTGACCCACTAGAACAGTTGGTTTGTACTAGAATAGGAATAGGGGTAGCCAAGCATCAATCATATTGTTAGAAACCATGGACCATGGAGAAGGAAATGGGTTACATCAGCAAGGTGGGATTGCGCATGCGCAGAAAAAGGGGTCAACAAGCGGACACACCTGCACGACCACCAGAGACCACCGGAGACCCCCGTAGAAGCCCCTCGGAGCTCTATGATGCATGCGTAATGACCACACGAATATGATAATTAGTTCTGGGAAATAGAATGAATATGCATGACTATTCCGGGAAATTTGATGTATATGTATGTGATTGAAGAATATAAGTTTTGGTTGATGCGAACTGTGGTATGCACGCTAGGAGGAGCGATCCCCCGTGCATCCAGCGCTGCAATAAAGAATGCCTGCTTCTTAATACTACATTGGTGTTAAGGAGTTTGATTCCTGATTTCAGTGACAGATGCACGCGGGATCGTTCCACCTAGCGTGCATACCGCAGGTTACATCAACCAAAGCTTATATTGTCTGATTACATACATATGCGTCAAATTTCCCAGCATAATCATACATATTCACTCTATTTCCCAGAACTAATTATCATATTTGCATGGTCATTACGCATGCGTCCTTAAACTCCGAGGGGCTTCCGTGGGGGTCTCTGGTGGTCCTTGGTGGTCGTACAGGTGTGTCCTTTAGTTGACCCCTTCTTCTGGACATGCGCAATATCACCTTGCTTATGTAACTTGCTTCCCTTCTTCATGGTGCATGGTCCCTAACAATGATTTGGCACCCTTAACACAAACCAATTATTCTAACTACCCCTCGACTCTTTGTCAAGATGGGCTGGGACTGTACTGGGAACATAGCAGCATGTCTGTACTACTCCTCGTCCAATTGTCTTTGGGCATAGTAGCATATCCATAGCCATAGATGTACAAAACACAACATTAAAGTATTGCCTACCCCGCTCCTATCTCTATGTTGCTTAGTTACAAAAGAACAAACTAATCACTTTGGTTACATCTGGTTACAAAACGGCATGTAGAGGATAACCAAGGGATAAAGCCCAGCCAGCATGGATTTAGGAAAGGCAGGTCCTGCTTGACCAACCTGATCTCCTTCTACAACAAGGTGACCCACCTAATGGATGAGGGGAAGGCTGTGGATATTGTCTATCTAGACTTCAGTAAAGCCTTTGACATGGTTTCCCACAGCATTCTCCTGGAGAAACTGGCTGCTCATGGCTTGGACGGGTGTACTCTTCGCTGGGTAAAGAACTGGCTGGATGGCCGGGCCCAAAGAGTGGTGGTGAATGGAGTTTACTCCAGTTGGCGGCCAGTCACAAGCGGTGTTCCCCAGGGCTCTGTGTTGGGGCCAGTCCTGTTTAATATCTTTATCAATGATCTGGACGAAGGGATCGAGTGCACCCTCAGGAAGTTTGCAGATGACACCAAGTTGTGCGGGAGTGTTGATCTGCTTGAGGGTAGGAAGTCTCTACAGAGGGACATGGACAGGCTGGATTGATGGGCCGGGGCCAATTGTATGAGGTTCAACAAGGCTAAGTGCAAGGTCCTGCACTTGGGCCACAGCAACCCCATGCAATGCTACAGGCTTGGGGAAGAGTGGCTGGAAAGCTGCCTGGCAGAAAAGGACCTGGGGGTGTTGGTTGACAGCCGCCTGAATATGAGCCAGCAGTGTGCCCAGGTGGCCAAGAAAGCCAATGGCATCCTGGCTTGTATCAGAAATAGTGTGGCCAGCAGGAGTAGGGAAGCGATCGTGCCCCTGTACTCGGCACTGGTGAGGCCGCACCTCGAATACTGTGTTCACTTTTGGGCCCCTCACTACAAGAGAGACATTGAGGTGCTGGAGCGTGTCCAGAGAAGGGCAACGAAGCTGGTGAAGGGTCTAGAGCATAAATATTATGAAGAGTGGCTGAGGGAACTGGGGTTGTTTAGCCTGGAGAAAAGGAGGCTGAGGGGAGACCTTATTGCTCTCTACAACTACCTGAAAGGAGGTTGTAGTGAGGTGGGGGTCGGTCTCTTCTCCCAGGTAACAAATGATAGGAGGAGAGGAAATGGCCTCAAGTTGTGCCAGGGGAGGTTTAGACTGGATATTAGGAAATTTTACTTCACTGAAAGGGTTGTCAAGCATTGGAACAGGCTGCCCAGGGAGGTGGTTGAGTCACCATCCCTGGAAGTATTTAAAAGACGTTTGGATGAGGTGCTTAGGGACATGGTGTAGTGGTGGTCTTGGTAGTGTTAGGTTTACGGTTGGAGTCGATGATCTTAAAGGTCTTTTCCAACCTATATGATTCTGTGATTCTGTGATTCCAAGTTGCAATTCAGTGGGAGAAAAATAGCTATCCATGTAGGGCTTCACATGACACATCTGTTATGTTATTTATCTTAAGGGTGAAGACAGGAATGAACCAACTTCCAGCCTTGTAAGCCAGAACTGAGCATAATAGAAATTAAAGGGAGAAAAGAAAGGGACAGCATCTTTGTGTGAATTTAGGCTAATGGAGTATCATGTGAAACTGCTTTTGCCAGTATTACTCTCCCTGGTTCCTTCCAACTGTACTTATCATGATGTAAATCAGGAGGAGCGTCATTAAGTGAATTGACTCACATTGGCCCAAACAGCTGTAAAACAGATCTGAATGAGGCACAATATCACTGCAAGGGGTCTGTCGTGTGAAACCTTTCCGTGATTAAAATGATGGGACAAACACTCAAAACTTTCAGACCTTAAATGTGTTTCTCCAAGGCCGCTGCCCAACACTGTATTTTTTTAAAGCATTCCCTCCTTTGCACTTCAGCATTTTGGGGCTTGCCTCACCCTTGCCTCACCTGGGAGGGGACACAGCTGGGACAGCTGACCCCAACTGACCAAAGGGCTATTCCACACCATATGACATAATGAAGGAAGGGGGATGACACGACATGATGTGACACGACACATTAGGAGTGATGGCGTTTGTCTTCCCAAGCAACCGTTATGTGTGATGGAGCCCTGCTTTCCTGGAGATGGCTGAACACCTGCCTGCCCATGGGAAGTAGTGAATGAATTCCTTGTTTTGCTTTGCTTGCGCACGCGGCTTTTGCTTTCTCTATTAAACTGTCTTTATCTCAACCCACGAGTTTTCTCACTTTTACCCTTTTGATTCTCTCCCCCATCCCACCATGGGGGGAGTGATCAAGTGGCTGTGTGGTGCTTAGTTGCTGGCTGGAGTTAAACCACGACAACCCCTCACCAGGACTCACTGCACACACTTTCATGGAACTTCCAAATATTTCCTGTGGAGCAAAAAACCAAACTTTCTGAACTTTACTTTGCTTCGGGGCATCTAATCTTGAAAGTTATGTGTGCTGTTAAAAATTGGCTTTCAAATCATGGAACTAGGCCTTTAGGGATACTTTCTTTCTCCTCCTCTTTTTTTCTCTTAAGAAGTTTCAGAGCTGCAGAGCCTCAAGCCAAAAGAAATAGTTGTACAGGCAAGTTTTCTACAACAAATCTGATAGAACAAGAGGCATGCTGGTGTGCTTGCTAGGGGCTATCTCATCCTCCCACATTCGTATGCCTCCCACAGCGCTCTACCTAGCTGATATGAAAATGAGTACATGAACTCCTGGGTGAACTTTTAAATTGGCCCTGCTTCTTCCTCTCACCTTGGCTGTTTCAGACATGTTCTTCTTGTTCGAGGATGGCTTTCCAGCTATTTTTCACCCTTCTAAAATAAAATTACATAAATGTATGAAAATGAGTCAGCTGGAAAGGCAGAAAACCTCCCCAGTAACAACAGTTACCAGAATTTGATGGTCCCAGAGCACTAGTTAACACTGTTTCTGTGCTGGGATTATGCTTTTCATCTAACTGGGATTTAGCAATGGCCTTTTACATAATTTAGTGATATTTATGGGAATAAAGTGGTCACCAGTCTTTGAAGTTCCCGAAGAGCATTCTTCTCAGTAACAAGAACATTCCCATTATTAACAGTGCCTTTACTGCACATAATCCAACAGCACTGTTTGGCTCCTTACTGATAACTATTTAGAAAATACAGTTCTTACCCCCAAATTAACAGATCACTACTTTTTCTTGGTATACTGTTATATGTGATAGAGATAGGACTTTGCTTCTGCTTGTGTTAGAAGACACTTATTTGTCACAGAAGATACTACACATATATAGAATAGTCTCTTTCTTACATTTTAGGGCCAAAAGGGATCACTATTCTCCTCTAGTCTGACCTCCTCCATAAAAAAAAAAGCCTTGAAATTTTGCATTGTGAGCAATGCAAATGCCCTGAAATGGAAAAATTAAACTGGATAAGATGAATGAATGCTGTCAGATTTCATGTTAAAAATGGCTTTTCAAAGACACATGCACAAAGAGAAATGCTTAAATTAAGTGTTTCGCACACCAAACAGGCTGTTAGATAGAAGACTTCTACTTTGGCACTATTATGATTATCTATTGTACATTACGGCACTGCCCCCAGTTGTGCCTTTGTGATAAAAGATTCCCTTTCCCTCTCCCTTCCTGACTTTGAGAGATTGCAAACAAAGACACTGACCATGCCAAGCTTCACACCCATGGTGAATCTCACACATTGCAAGTTTTTCCTCTGAAATCCATGTCTGTGCACAGACCAATGCAGATGATGCTGTAACTATGTGCCTGTGGCCATACAAGCACAACGGTACAGTTGGTGGGAGGGTTTAAGTACTTGCTCATGTTTGTGTATACTATTTTTACATAGAATTCACAAACTATTTCTTTTCCTGAAAGTTAAATAAGGGAAATCCCCTGGTTAGCAGAGATCATTCATAGCCAGTTCACGCCTCCACTGAACTGGATACTGGAAGGCAATTGCATGCGTCAGGGTGTGAGATGTCACTTCATGTTTCCCCATCCCAGTATCTCACAGGTACAGGAGATGATAAACTTTGTTTGATACACTGAGGCGTCCTGGCACAACACAGATACATTTCTTGCCCCAAAATCACCAGCTAGCAGCTGAACAAGGAAAATGCAATTCTCTGCCTCCCAGGGTCATGCTGTTTGCGTGGTGGTCTGTCCTGCATGAGTGAACAGAAGTACAAATATGCCATTTTCTCCTGTGTACTGATCTCTGTGTTTAGCTTACCTACACACAAGGTTTTTCAAATGCACTTAACGGGTATTAACTTGTAGTTCCTTACAACTCTCCAGTCAGATTGCTGAGCACATAGTTTCTGTTTTCAGAAACTCAGACAGAGACTCCAAGGACTAAATCAACCTAAGGTGCAGAAATTTGTTCTACCACAACTAATTATCCAATGAAAACTCTCAGTTCAGCAATATATCTGAAAATAGAGTGCTCGGAAAGTCAACCTAGCATTTCAGTCTATTTATAATATAAACCTTCATTATGGCCGATGTTGTTAAGAGGTTTTTATAGTATATAGCATGAAGTTTTGGTCTTTAATTACTCCTTTAATCTTTGCTGGGCTTGTTCCTGAGAACAAGTTACACTCCTGCCTTCTACAGGATAAACAGCTTCCAGGAATGCATCAGACTGCCGCAGGGGTCAGAGAGTGCATTTATTGAACACCGCTCTATTTCAGCCTAAATCCTGATTGATCTGTTTTTGCTTAGTGGAAGTGTAGTTAATATAGCTAATTAACAAATGATCACGCAAAAATTTTGATTTTTTTTTTTCCAGAGTAAGAGAATTTACACAAGTCTTCATTTGTTTCATGTGGGTCCTCTTCCACCTGGAAGGGTCAGCTGTTTGTAGGGATGTTAAATCCCTATATGTTAATATGAGGATTATGTTAAATAATGTTAAATATATGTTCATATAGGGATTATGTTAAATCTAAAAAATGTACTGATGTTGTCCATTTGTGTTGTCTGATGGATGGCTCATAGGACTACAGCATTTTTCTTTTTTGTTACACTTTCAGATCATATCCAGGGGTCAAGGTGGCACTTTGACTCCTGTTACAAACTCACAGGAGATCCTCAAAGACAAGGCATTTTCTCTACTGTCCTGCAGTATGACAGGGAGCCACTGGAGATGTTTGTTTCACAATGATATGCTGTGTTCCCACCTCCTGGAAACACTGTGGAGGAACAATCCTATTTTCTGGATACCCTTGAAATGTGTCTGCAGGTGCTGGATAATGGTGCTTGTTGTAATTATAGATCTCTCCTGTAAGAATAGAGTTCTTTTATTCACCAGATATCCCCAAATCATCCTTTACAGAAGATAAACATTAAAGGAAAAAGGGATATTTACTACTGTACTTTTTTGACATTTGATTCAGAAACAGATGCCCCAGGTGACAATTGTCCACATCTTTTCTGCCTCCATCTCAGCTTCCATTTTCAAGCAAACTGTGTACTACTTCCCTCATGGAAGAGGATCCTGATCTGGAGATATACACCCTACAGTCCTAACCTCTCCTTGGGATTCAAATTCAAACCTCTCCTCGTTCAGGAGGATTTCTCAGGACTTCAGAAATGCAAATGACTCTTGAGCATGGCAGATTAGAGATATCTCCTTGCCCACAACATAATTGTTGGAAATTCATTCACCCATTGGAAGGAAAGAAGGTTTTTCTTGCCAGAGAGAGACTCAATCATTCGTATATAACTTTCGTTTTCCCAAAATCTCTATTTCATATACACTGATGGCTGACCTGTATTCATGCATGCAAGTGAGACTTCATGCATGTGGTTAGTTCTTAATTCTTGGACAAGGTTCTTGGGCGCAACTGTAGCTGGATAAGGATTTGACAGCTTTCTGGAGTGCTGACACTTCACCCTGTTTTGACCAACATCTGCCTGTTGTAAAGTTATTGTGCAACACTGGAGAGAGTTACTGATTGGTCACCAAAGGCACATGGACCACATCAGTTCCCAACGTTAAATTTGATTAAGATTTTAGATGGTGCATGGTCACTGCACTGATTTTCTGGAACATGCTAAATTTCATAGGAGAAGAGAGGAAGAGTTTTCTATAAATGTTTAAAGGAGTTGTGAAGAAGTAATAAGAGTTTCTTACTGAGAAGTGGCATATGATTAAAGGAAAGAGGGTAGGACTGAGGACAACATGAGTGACATCACTCCATAAGAAGCTGTGGACTATAGCTGAAGGACTTTGGACTATGACTAGGAAAAAGAAGAAAAGGAAAAAGAGAAAGCATGTGAGGAAATAAAAGCAGAAATGTAAGGCATGGAAGGATATATCACAAAAGTGTATGTTAATAGTTGATAGTTGAATTGATTGGTTTAACAGCAGTGAAGGCAAAAACTGCTAAACCATGAGGATTAGGAGACCAGACTTACTAATGCAATGATTCTGTAGTGGTATTCCTCGAACTACACAAAGCCACAAGAGTCCTGGAAGTCTTTGGCAAATGGTCTGTGCAACAGCACTAAACAGTAAAACACATTAAGTTTATCTCATACAGCTGCACAAGTTGCCTGTGATTAGCTTATTTGAATTGCTGGGGGTGACTGAGCTCATGAATGATTTGTATGTTTGTTCAAATGGTTTTTTAACTCCAAGGAGAGTCTTCTCCACAGAGCTATCTGAATAGTTGTTATTGATACTTTGTGTAGCTGCTTTTATTCTCAGAAATTGTTCACAAGCTAGTATTGATTTCTGAAAATGTATTTATTTATAAACATTGACTAAGCAGCTTTGACAAACAGTTTCTGGACTATGAAGTATTAACGAATGGCACGTACTCATGATGAAACGTACATTATGCATCATGTTTTACTTCAGTCATATGCTATTGCTCTGGTCCCTGGACTGGTCAGTTAAAACGTAACTAGTGACTGGATGACTAAAGCATAATGGCCAATCTTGAATCATGAATGACATAAAAATATTCAGAAAAGCTTCATTTGAGGAACACAAGGGACCTGAAAACAGATTCAGAAGCAGACTGCAGTCATTCATATACTCATGAATAACCTTATGAGACCTCAGAGGAGCAGAGAAGTAAATCCACATATTAATTTGTGCCTAACCTCATTTTGTTATTCCAAGGGCTCTAATCTAACCCAGAGGGAGAGCAGAATTTACATGAAAGAATCATTAGAAAAAATGCATAAACAGCCTTTGAAACAGAGATGAACACAGAGATCTATCTATCTCCTTTCCAAAGCAAGCATCTGCCATGCTAGATTTGAGAGCTCTACAGTCAGTTGATGTCTCTTTCAGACTCAAAAACATCTTGGATTATTTTCTCATCAGCTTCATTGTTTCTACAAAAAAGTGGTAAATTTACTGTAGCATAATCTGGTGTCTGTTGAGCTCCCTGTAGGAGCCATGAGGTCTATTTTGAATCTATTCAGGTAAAAGTGAACTCAAACCTAGGCTTCACATGGAGCCACATGCTCCAACAACTAGGACTGTGTCATGGTTTAGCCCCAGCCGGCAACTAAGCACCACACAGCCGCTCGCTCACTCCCCCCTGGTGGGATGGGGAAGAGAATCAGAAGAGCAAAAGTGAGAAAACTCGAGGGTTGAGATAAAAACAGTTTAATAGGTAAAGCAAAAGCCATGCATGCAAGCAAAGCAAAGCAAGGAATTCATTCACTACTTCCCATGGGCAGGCAGGTGTTCAGCCATCTCCAGGAAAGCAGGGCTCCGTCACGCGTAACAGTTACTTGGGAAGACAAACGCCATCACTCCAAATGTCCCCCCCTTCCTTCTTCTTCCCCAGCTTTATATACTGAGCATGACGTCATGTGGTATGGAATAGCCCTTTGGTCAGTTTGGATCAACTATCCTGGCTGTGTCCCCTCCCAGCTTCTTCTGCACCTGGCAGAGCATGGGAAGCTGAAAAGTCCTTGAGTAGTGCAGCAACAACTAAAACATCTCTGTATTATCAACACTGTTTTCAGCACAAATCCAAAACATAACCCCACACCAGCCACTATAAAGAAAATTAACTCTATCTCAGCTGAAACCAGGACAGTATCCACCCCTTATTCCATACCATTTACGTCATGCTCAGGTCTCACACTATCCAATACATTCTCATTACCCACCACCACCCTTCCCATCCTTTGATATAATACACACATATCATTCCCTTAGTCTATGGACCACCCCTATAAAATGTCTGTAAAATGTCCAGAAATGTCCACAAGATGTCCACTGAGTTCATTTAGTCCATGACTTTGGGCTTCATCTCTTATGGTGGTCACTCAGGACAGGAGAGGTGGTGTGTTGCTTGGAGTTATTGGGCACCAAAGCCAGCTTAGGTCAGGTCACTGCTGCACTTGCACTGCTTCTTGTAAGGCTTCTCCTCCATTTGTTCAGGTGGTTCCGGCTGTAGTAATTCCTATAACATGCAACTCAAATCATGGGTTACAACAATTTAAAGGTATATCCATTACAATGTCCACCCCTGGTCCTTTTGGGCCAGGTTATAGGGTTTAACATTGCAATAAACTCCTCCCCTTGCTCCTAGCCTGGCCAGCAACAAGGGGTTGCTGCTATAGTAATTCCCACAACATGCAACTCAAATCCCGGGATACAACAATTTAAAGGTATTTCCATTACAATCTCTACCCCTGGTCCCTTTGGACCAGACCATCAGGTTTAACATTGCAATTAAGTCCTCCCCTTGCCCCTGCTCCAGCTTGGACTTATCCATGGGCACAGACGCTTCGGGGTGTCCTGCTCCCATGTGGAGCAGGACATTTATAGCTTAATTTATAAAGCTTCATTTATAAAGGATGTGCAACATCAACAGCTTTTCCTCCTTTACCTACCTTTTAAAGACTAGCTACAGAAAGAAAGGACTCGGGCATGGGAAAGCATTACTCTACTTTAGAACACCTGCAGAAAGAGAAAATTAGATGCAGGGAAGATTTTTTTTTTCCTAAAAGAAGTCATTGAAGGAGTTCAGGCTTATCCAATATTAGCTGGCAGTTCAGATAATATTTTCAGAATTGAAATTTTGACTCTGTTCTGAGGAAAGGCACAACTCAGTATAATTGAGCAGGTTCTATCAAAACAAAATGATACAGTCAGGGATATAGTCAGCATTCAGCAGACTGCAAATTATGTGTCTGTCTAGATGCCTATGAGAAATGGCAGTACACAGAAGCAGATCTTTAAAAATCAAAGTCCTACCAAGGGGAAACAATTGAGATCCATAATATGCAGTCATCTGCTGTGTCATTTCCAGAGCTTTTCTTTGTCTCATCAGAGGCAATTGAGGGTTAAATGCTAACTTTCTTACCAAATGGTGAAATATTAAAAAAAAAACACTCATGACAGCACTGTTGGGGCCAAACTTCCCAAGGGTTGTCATGATAAGATTATAATAACGATATCTAGAAAAGAAATATTCTAAACTAATGAGATTAAACAGGGTGAGATCATCCATTGATGAATTTATCCCATGACCAAGAACAATGTAATGGGATTAATGATGAGGATTTTTGATATAAGATGTGGGCTGATGCCTGAGAGAAAGTTCAGTGGTCACAACTGCAGCGAGTCCCATGTGTAAAGACAATGTAATAATACTTAATTGGCAAAATGCCTTGTTGTGAAGAGAAGCCTTTGCTATCATTTTATGGGAAAGCTCTACAGAATTTAATAGACAACTGTAATCTTCGTTTCATCATTATTTCTACTTTCTGACTGGTCCATCTAAATGCAATGGAAACACTGAATCCATGGCAAAGCTTTTTATATAGCTAAAGCATCCTCCCAAGTAATTTTATTTGCTACTGGATATAATATGTAGCACATTTAACAGGGAGGCAGATCTTTGTTATGTGTTGCCTTTGGCCATAGGGATAGTCTTTCCCATGGGGGTTTCATATCAGCATGTCATGGGCTTTTTCCTCTCACTCTGCGAGCTTAGTTTGGAAACCGTAAGGGTTAGGTCTTACGAGGACTTTGGACAGCCTCCTTTACCCTAGTGTGGTGAGACTGACACACACTTGGTCACTTGGGGACATTTCCAGGAGAAATTCCTTGGAGAACACCTAAAAGCTGTGTGTTACAGAGAAGTCCATTGTGATCAGGGCTATGCTGGTCTCAGGGAGAAATTAATCTCACCTGGATGTGAGCTGGTCACCCTAGGTCCTCTTTATGGTTAGCAAAGAGAAATAGGGTATTCTGTACAAATTAATTTCACCAACATCACAAGATTAATTTTGGATGATATGAATCATCTTTAAAAACATCCCTCTTTCTCACGATAAAGTGAAAACAGAGGGACTAGTTCAAGAAGCCAACTATATTTATTTGGGTGATAAAGAAGGACTGTTCTGTATTATGACTTGCCTCTTTTTCCCCAATATGCTAGGTAGACTTGATCAATGTGATTGCTATTGTTAGCAAAACTATAGGGGTTTTATCAGAAAAAAAAAACTTTAGATTTCTGATTGCAAAATCTTTTTTGGGTCTCTATGTGAAATGAGACATTCTCACAAAAGCTCCTTACTTGATAAGAAAGTCACTCTTTTTGCTTCAAAAAAAAGAACAATTGAGCAAAATTTTATTAACTTACTGTAACTCTAAAATAGTCTTACAAATATTGGCCAGCTGAACTCAGAGAGATCCTGTAAGGTAGTTCTCCTATTTTATATATGGGGAAACACAGACATCAAAAGATGATGTTGTGAGCACTGTGAAATAATTGGTAATAATTATTAGAAAGTTCCTCTACGGGGGCTCATCAGTTAGAAGGCCAACGACCTAAAAAATATAGCTAGGTGCTCTCCAAAAGCAGGACGAGAGACTCCTAAAATACACAGTTTTAATGGAATTCATTGAACAAAAAAGCACAATTACAAGTATCAGTCAGAGAGTGCGTATAACTACATAGACAGTAAAAGGAAAAAAAATCTTGGCAAGTATGTGCTTTGAAGTTTTCCACATAACTACACTTTCATAAAGAGAGGCCAGGCACACGCTCTTTTGTACCCGAACAGCTTGTCTGAAACAACTCACATACAGAGAGCTTTCAGGGAGCATGTTTGACTATTTTCAATATTATATTTATGTTTATGTTCCTTACATGTGCTTAAAACTCCACATCTTTTTTATTGGCTTTGCTTGATTTAGACCAAACTTGGTTCTTCAAATAATTAACTTTTTTACAACTCAAAAATCCTGTATAGGTACTTGTTTGCAGCTGAATTTCAGCCTAATCATATCTAAAATAATCTTAATAATAATCCTAAAGTATTTGCCAACTCTATCATCCATTAACTTTTTATGGTATGCAAACACTTCATGTTTTACTGACATATTCCAAAAATATGTGCAGAGGGACTAACTAGGCATGGGGGCAAGGGAGTTATCCTTAATTTGTAATTTCCTGTTATTGTAAATTATACCTGCTCTGCATGTTTATGGCCTCCTTCAATCTTGAAATGTTACTATGTTACTTTTCTGTTTAACTTATGCACCTTGAATGTTGTAAAAACTACCGTAAAAGTCAATAAAAATGCAATAACATTGTGTCAATCAAAAGCAATGGAGCAATCTCTATCGAGCAAACAATTGGAAAGCTACAGCTAAAATGCAATTGCACCATGTCGCAATTGATTAAAGATATTAATCAGAAAATTAAAAGTTTTTTTCCAGTTTTAGTTATTACCAGTTGCTTAATTTATAGAGCAGTTATTTTGCTCCTATCTAGAGTCCTGGAAAGAGGTTACCAGTACAAGCAGCAATACTGTCTTGTGTTGCTTCCATTACTATGGATTACCCATGATCATCCTAAATGCACAATCATTCAGCAAATGTTGCCACAATATAATTCCACTTCTATTCTGTTTATGTGAATACTTAGGTAAGAACTTTTTTTCGTCAGGAACAAGAAAACAGTTGTACTAAAGGTCCATCCCATACCAGTATGGACCAGTATCCCATACCTGACAGTGCCCTGCAGCAAAGCCCCAGGGAAGACTGATAACAGGGGAAGCGTAAAGTCATCCTTCCCCAGTATGATCTCAATGATGTAGGTCGGGCACCTCCTGACCCAACACTGCACATCTTTGTCTTTAACAGTCTTTGGTGGATTTTTATCCCCTGCACTTGCTTAATCACTTCTTGAACCCAGTCTAGATTACATGTGAATCAGGTTGAGCTAGCTTTCAATCAAATCAGCAGGTGGGTTGTGCTGATTTCAACCTCTATTGTAACTTCATCCTCATGTTGCATCAGGGGAGGTTTAGATTGGATATTAGGAAACATTTCTTCACTGAAAGGGTTGTGAAGCATTGGACCAGGCTGCCCAGGGAAGTGGTTGAGTCACCATCCCTGGAGGTATTTAAAAGACGTTTGGATGAGGTGCTTATGGACATGGTATAGTGGTGGTCTTGGTAGTGTTAGGTTTATGGTTGGACTCGATGATCTTAAAGGTCTTTTCCAACCTAAACAATTCTATGATTCTATGATTCCCATTTGAAGATAAAATTTCTCACAGGGCCACTGGAATGGATCAAAAGTTGAGCAGAGAGGAACCAATCACCTCAGCTATCTCTAAGAAAAGAGATCAGGTAATTTCAAGGCCAGTGTGGGTATTTTTTTTCTGCTCTATCCAATTTTGGTATATGCCTGGGAGTAAAATAGCTTTTTAAGAATCCAGACATCCTTTTGGTAAATATGGCAATTTGATACTAAGCTTGTTTTACACACAGCAGATAAATAAGCAATCATAAACTATGTCATCGTAAATAAAAACTTTATTGAGCTCAGGCAATGAAAACCAATCAACAGAGGACACTCATCCCCAGTGAAAGCAACAGCTAATGCTCTGCGGTTCCTGGTGGATACTCTGTCATTGTATTTTAAAACCACAAGGAATTCCCTGTGTCATCAGCAATGACCACTTTATTGCTGGTGAATTAGGAAATGAGCAGTGATAAAGGTGCCTTTGAATTCCACAGACTCATTCATTTAGCCCATCTTCCAATGCAGGAGGATCACCTGGTTATCTCATGGGTTTGGACAACTAGAGAAAAAGAAAAACAGGCTCTTCCTTGAGTTTCAGCTTACACATGATACCAGAGAATGATATTTTCTGCTCTTCCAACTACAGTGAGGCAAATTAAGGTTGGTTATCAGAAACAAAGGACTGAGCTGATCAGCTGTCACACATTTATGTCTATTCCTCTGGTTGTTTCAGTCAAAAATCCAAATGCAAAACAAAACTTCTGCAATTTTTCCAGAAGTGTTACACTTCCTAGCATTTCCTAGATTGAATATCCCTTTTTTAAAGAGCAAAATCTCTATTTCAAAGTAGCTCTATTCATTTTTTATGAGACAAACTTTTTGAAAATGGATGGTTCCAACCTGAAATGAACCATTTTATTTACATCTAAAAAAGCTATTTTATTCAACTTGGAAAACCATATACTCCCCTGCCCCCAGGTATTTTTTATGTAATGGAGTATTTTTAATGAATCAGAAGTTTTAGCACACTGAAAATTATCTACGCTAATTTTGCATTTCTACTATTTATCCCATGATGAATGCTATGCTGACTACCATCAGATGCATTAAATCAGACTCATTTAGCCTAAAAAGTGATCAAACTTCATTTAAACAATGCCATTTCTTTTGAAAGTATTAAAGGAGAGAAGAAAAACAATTTCAAATAATTAATTTCTCTCTTGCTTAATTAATTATTTGTTTGTGCTTTCCTTCTGAATATTAGTGCTCTGATGTGATAAACATTGATTTGAATCTTTATACAAATATTTTATATCATCAGCATGTTATGGCAACAGAATAATACATACCAAGATACACCTGAAGGGATGGAATAATACAAAAAAAACATTATGAGGTGCCACAACTGTGTGCATGTGTATGTGAGGGTGCATATGTAAAATAGCAAATGGAGAAGAAAGTAATACATCCAGGGGGGTGATAACAATGCAGAATTATAGAAAGTTTACATTTGGGTTAACACTGAACAGGGAACCTTGAAAATGAAAAATAATTACTTTTTACTACTAGTAGTTCTTCTAACTTGACTTTCTTGCAACCACAAGTGCATAGCTTTCACAGGTTTAAAGAGAGAGCTCTCTTACACCCTGCTCATATTCAGAAGCTTTAGCTTCATGCACAGCTATTCACGCCAATGGGAACTACACCATCAACAGACAAAAGAAAAGTGCTGAGAGCAGTAAACACATAGATAATCCTGTCCACCAAACAATTTTGCATTTCCTTTATGCACTATTTATTTCAGACAAAAAAGCTGCTGAGAGATTTACGTCAAAGTGATTTCCACAGCTCAGCTGCTCAAGGCTGAGGAGATGACTGAAATGCTGAGCTACACTTTCCCAGGGACCTGTGCATACCCCTCTCCTGCCATGCCTGGGGGTGGGACATCTCACATGCTCTCCCTCAGACAAGTTCATTTCTAGCATCAGCTGGGTGGTTTTTGGCAGCATGGATGAGGGGAAAGAGCCTGCAGTTACTGAGAGATGAAGGGACAATTGTCTTTCTTTTTTCCCTTGGGCAGCAGTAGGACCCCATCACTGGTTGTCCTTCCTTTGGGCTGTCATGCCCAGTGTGGGCAGGCTGGGAAGGTGTTCCACCATCCTTCTCCTGAGCCCTCTGCAAAGAAGGGAACACCCTTCTCACATCCATGGGGGAGAAAGCAGTGCTTAGGGTATTCACGGGGCCAAAATTGCTAGGTCTATCACAACAAAAATCAAAACATCCATATCCCGTTCTAAAACACTCATGCTTGTCATGCAAAAATTCTCAAATGAGTATGGCTGCACTGGGACAACAAGCGCTCATGCTATCTTATACCTTCACAGCAAATTAGACTTGCAACTAATGACCTATAACTATTATCCACCAGGGCTACACTGAGATTTTGCCTAGATGACTACAAAGTGTAAGAAATAAATATCACCATTCCAGGACTAACTAGATCCAAGCACGCACGGTGAGACCAGCAGATGTAAAGCAGGGCCGGGGAGACATGGAAGGTGGTCTCCTTCTCCGTCTAACATCACAACTAGCATGCCCAATGCAGTTGAGAGGGTGTTGCCATTTATCCTGGTGTAGGCCAACATCAGAATGCGATCCCTTAAAGCAGGAAACACTCCAGCTGTCATGTGTACATCATCACATAGGCAACATTGGCCAGCTTACTATAAAACCCTGGCTCAATGATGTACCCGTAGGTAGAACCTAACATAAAGTTAATCAGGCTAGGCAAGATGTACAAATAAAGGTATTCAAATAACTTTGTATAGTGATGCATATAACTTTTTTTTTTTCTCCATACACACGCTTTTGTGCATGGCCCCACTCTTTTACAGGGTCTCTCCAGACTCAATAGACTCAACAGAATGAGATGTGTCTGAAAATTTTGCATGAGATTTTCCCAGGAGTAGGTGGTTAATTCAGAGTTGAAACCTTAGCTGCTTCTAGTCTCATCAGAATCAGGTATCATATTTCTATCACTCAATAAAAATGAGTTCTCCATTCCAAGGAAATATTTCACAGAATCACAGAATCACAGAATCATATAGGTTGGAAAAGACCTTTAAGATCATCGAGTCCAACCGTAAACCTAACACTACCAAGACCACCACTATACCATGTCCCTAAGCACCTCATCCAAACGTCTTTTAAATACTTCCAAGGATGGTGACTCAACCACTTCCCTGGGCAGCCTGTTCCAATGCTTGACAACCCTTTCAGTGAAGTAAAATTTCCTAATATCCAGTCTAAACCTCCCCTGGCACAACTTGAGGCCATTTCCTCTCGTCCTATCACTTGTTACCTGGGAGAAGAGACTGACCCCCACCTCACTACAACCTCCTTTCAGGTAGTTGCAGAGAGCAATAAGGTCTCCCCTCAGCCTCCTTTTCTCCAGGCTAAACAACCCCAGTTCCCTCAGCTGCTCCTCATAAGACTTCTGCTCTAGACCCTTCACCAGCTTCATTGCCCTTCTCTGGACACGCTCCAGCACCTCAATGTCTCTCTTGTAGTGAGAGGCCCAAAAGTGAACACAGTATTCGAGGTGCGGCCTCACCAGTGCCGAGTACATGGGCACGATCACTTCCCTACTCCTGCTGGCCACACTATTTCTGATACAAGCCAGGATGCCATTGGCTTTCTTGGCCACCTGGGCACACTGCTGGCTCATATTCAGGCAGCTGTCAACCAACACCCCCAGGTCCTTCTCTGCCAGGCAGCTTTCCAGCCACTCTTCCCCAAGCCTGTAGCGTTGCATGGGGTTGCTGTGGCCCAAGTGCAGGACCTTGCACTTAGCTTTGTTGAACCTCATACAATTGGCCCCGGCCCATCGATCCAGCCTGTCCAGGTCCCTCTATAGAGCCTTCCTACCCTCAAGCAGATCAACACTCCCACACAACTTGGTGTTGTCTGCAAACTTACTGAGGGTGCACTTGATCCCTTCATCCAGATCATTGATAAAGATATTAAACAGGACTGGCCCCAACACAGAGCCCTGGGGAACACCGCTTGTGACTGGCCGCCAACTGGAGTAAACGCCATTCACCACCACTCTTTGGGCCCGGCCATCCAGCCAGTTCTTTACCCAGCAAAGAGTACACCCGTCCAAGCCATGAGCAGCCAGTTTCTCCAGGAGAATGCTGTGGGAAACCGTGTCAAAGGCTTTACTGAAGTCTAGATAGACAATATCCATAGCCTTTCCCTCATCTACTAGGTGGGTCACCTTGTCATAGGAGGAGATTTTTCAGCGAATCCTCCAAGGTGAGGAGCTGTGAGACAGAGGACCGCGTCGGGGGACCGCTGCTGGATCGGCTAAACCGCGGCAAAACCGCGCAGGGAAGGGAAAGGAAAAAAAAAAAAAAGGGCACGGAGAGAGAGGGCTACCGCAGCCACGGCCCGGCCCCTGAGCAGGAAGGAGGGAGCTCCTGACGAGGGCCCGGCTCTGACTCAGCGTGGGCGGGCACAAGAGTGACGGCGGCAATTCCCTTCCCTTCCCGTACAAGAGCAGCCCCCAGGGAGCGCGAGTAATCAGGACGGGCAAACAGGGCGTGGCGCATCGGAAGGGCGTGGCGCGGCAGTTTGCGCAGGCAGGGCGTGCAGGGAAGGCGAAGTCACCCTACTAGCTCAAGAGGAACTGTGAGAAGTGAGTTCATTCGGTAGTCCCCATCCTTTCAGAAGAAACTCAGCTATGGTATTCACTCGTCAGAAAGCGATGCCCTCTGCGCTCGCCAGAGCGGATGTGGCTACCCAGACGGAGCTCCCACAAAAACATGTGGCCACCCAGGTCTCAGGCTGCAGGGAGTGCCTGGGCCTCTCAATGTTCACGCATGGCAGCCGTGTGGACAGCTGTGTGAGGTGTGACCAGGTGGATGATTTGCTCTGCATGGTGGCAGAGCTATGGGAGGAGGTAGAAAGGTTAAGGAGCATCAGGGAGGCTGAGAAAGAGATCAACTGGTGGTGCCATGCTCTGCCCCCCCTGAGACAGGAACAGGAGCAGCAGCAGCCACCAGTAAGAACCCATGATCAAGGGGATCCTGTATCCCCCCCACACCGGGCTGAAGGCAGCAGCTCAAAGGAGGTGAGTGAATGGAGGCGAGTCCACGCTCGTGGTGGCAGGCGAAGGCCCTCCCTGCCCACCTCTCCTCCCCAGGTGCCTCTGTACAACAGGTATGAGGCCCTGGAGGTGGAAGGCCAGTCAATGGAGGATGGGGACGACAGTCTATCTATCTACACCAGAGGTGTCGCCCAGGTCAGAAGAACGTACCTCTCGTATTAACACCACCTCCACAAGGAAGAGAAGACGGGTTATAGTTGTGGGTGACTCCCCTCTGAAGGGAACTGAGGGTCCGATATGCCGGACGGACCCTCCTCTTAGGGAAGTCTGCTTCCTCCCTGGGGCCCGGGTGAAGGATGTCACGAGGATACTCCCTAGCCTGGTACGGCCCTCGGACTATTACCCCCTACTGCTCTTCCATGTGGGGGGCGATGAAGCTGCAACACGAAGTCCTAGGGCAATCAAAAGAGACTTCAGGGCCTTGGGACGGCTAGTAAGGGACTCCAGAGCCCAGGTTATTTTCTCCTCTCTCCTTCCAGTTGTGGGCAGTGACACTAGAAGGAACAGAGGCACCCAATCTATCAACTCATGGCTCCGTGGCTGGTGTCATCGCCAAAGATTTGGTTTTTTTGACAACGGGATGGCCTACACAGCACCAGGTTTGCTGGCGTCTGATGGGGTTCATCTTTCTCAAAGGGGAAAGAGAATCTTTGCTCAGGAACTTGTGGGGCTCATCGACAGAGCTTTAAACTAGACTCGAAGGGGGAGGGGGATAATATCAGGCTTGCCTGAGGGAAGCTGAGGGACGACGTGCCACAGTTAGAGGGAGTGGGTGCCAGTGAGGGCACTCAGCCTGTGTCTCTGAGATGTGCAGGGTACGCTGGGGCACAGCTGAAGTCAAACAGAGTTGAGCTAGGGGATACTGAGGCAATAGGAGCCAAGAGGGAAATGCCAGTGAAACACCTCAAAGCACACAAGGGGTGTTCCTCTATGAAGGAGACAAGGACGGCAGCCCAGCTGAAGTGCCTCTACACCAATGCACGCAGCATGGGCAACAAGCAGGAGGAGTTGGAAGCCATTGTACATCAGGAAAACTATGATATGGTTGCCATCACGGAAACATGGTGGGATGACTCGCACAACTGGAGTGTGGCGATGGATGGCTATAAACTCTTCAGGAGGGATAGGCGAGGCAGGAGAGGTGGTGGGGTAGACCTATACGTTAGGGAGTGTCTGGAGAGTTTAGAACTTGATGATGGTGATGATAGGGTGGAGTGTCTATGGGTAAGAACCAGGGGGAAGGCCAACAAGGCAGATATTGTGGTGGGAGTCTGTTACAGACCAGCCAACCAGGATGAGGAGACAGAAGAACTATTCTATAAGCAGCTGGGAGAAGCCTCACAATCGCTAGCCCTTGTACTTGTGGGGGACTTCAACCTGCTGGATGTCTGCTGGAAATACAATACAGCAGAGAAGAAACAGTCTAGGAGGTACCTGGAGTGTGTGGCAGATAACTTCCTGACACAGCTGGTGAGTGAGCCAACGAGGGAAGGTGAGCCAACTAGGGAAGATGCCCCGCTGGACCTCTTGTTCACGAACAGAGAAGGACTTGTGAGCCATGTGATGGTTGGAGGCCGTCTTGGGCAGAGTGATCATGAAATGATAGAGTTTTTGATTCATGGAGAAGCGGCGAGGGGGGTCAGCAGAAGTGCCACCTTAGACTTCCAGAGGGCAGACTTTGGCCTGTTTAGGAGACTGGTCGACAGAGTCCCCTGGGAGGCAGCCCTAAAGGGCAAAGGAGTCCAGGAAGGCTGGACATTCTTTAAGGAGGAAGTCCTAAAGGCACAAGAGCAGGCTGTCCCCAGGTGCCGAAAGACGAGCCGGTGGGGAAGAAGACTGGCCTGGCTGAATAGAGAGCTCTGGCTCGAACTCAGGAAAAAGAGGAGAGTCTATGACCTCTGGAAGAAGGGGCAGGCAAGTCAAGAGGACTACAAAGGTGTAGCGAGGTTGTGCAGGGAGAAAATTAGAAGGGCCAAAGCTGAGCTAGAGCTCAGTCTGGCTGCTGCTGTAAAAGACAACAAAAAATACTTCTTCAAATCCATTAGCAGCAAAAGGAGAGCTAAGGAGAATCTCCAGCCCCTAGTAGACAGGGGAGGGAACACAGTGACCAAGGATGAGGAAAAGGCTGAGGTACTTAATGCCTTCTTTGCCTCAGTCTTTAATAGCAGGGCCAATTGTTCTCTGGGTACCCAGCCCCCGAGCCAGAAGATAGGAACGGGGACCAGAATGGAGCCCCCATAAGCCAGGGGGAAATGGTTAGTGACCTGCTGCACCACTTAGACACTCACAAGTCTATGAGGCCTGATGAGATCCACCCAAGAGTACTGAAGGAACTGGCAGAAGTGCTCACCAAGCCCCTTTCCATCATTTACCAGCAGTCCTGCCTAACTGGGGAGGTCCCTGCTGACTGGAGATTAGCAAATGTGACGCCCATCTACAAGAAGGGCCGGAAGGAGGACCCGGGGAACTACAGGCCTGTCAGCCTGACCTCGGTACTGGGGAAGCTGATGGAGCAGATCATCCTGAGTGCTATCACATGGAATGTAGAGGATAACCAAGGGATCAAGCCCAGCCAGCATGGATTTAGGAAAGGCAGGTCCTGCATGACCAACCTCATCTCCTTCTACGACAAGATGACCCGCCTAGTAGATGAGGGGAAGGCTGTGGATGTTGTCTATCTAGACTTCAGTAAAGCCTTTGACACGGTTTCCCACAGCATTCTCCTGGAGAAACTGGCTGCTCATGGCTTGGACGGGTGTACTCTTTGCTGGGTAAAGAACTGGCTGGATGGCCGGGCCCAGAGAGTGGTGGTGAATGGAGTTTACTCCAGTTGGCGGCTGGTCACAAGCGGTGTTCCCCAGGGCTCTGTGTTGGGGCCAGTCCTGTTTAATATCTTTATCAATGATCTGGATGAAGGGATCAAGTGCACCCTCAGTAAGTTTGCAGATGACACCAAGTTGTGCAGGATTGTCGATCTGCTTGAGGGTAGGAAGGGTCTACAGAGGGACCTGGACAAGCTGGATTGATGGGCCGGGGCCAATTGTATGGGGTTCAACAAGGCTAAGTGCCAGGTCCTGCACTTGGGCCACAGCAACCCCATGCAACGCTACAGGCTTGGGGAAGAGTGGCTGGAAAGCTGCCTGGCAGAAAAGGACCTGGGCGTGTTGGTTGACGGCTGCCTGAATATGAGCCAGCAGTGTGCCCAGGTGGCCAAGAAAGCCAACAGCATCCTGGGTTGTATTAAAAATAGTGTGGCCAGCAGGACTAGGGAAGTGATCGTGCCCCTGTACTCGGCACTGGTGAGGCCGCATCTCGAATACTGTGTTCACTTTTGGGCCCCTCACTACAAGAGAGACATTGAGGTGCTGGAGCGTGTCCAGAGAAGGGCAACGAAGCTGGTGAAGGGTCTAGAGCATAAGTGTTATGAGGAGCGGCTGAGGGAACTGGGGTTGTTTAGCCTGGAGAAAAGGAGGCTGAGGGGAGACCTTATTGCTCTCTACAACTACCTGAAAGGAGGTTGTAGAGAGGTGGGGGTCAGTCTCTTCTCCCAGGTAACAAGTGATAGGACAAGAGGAAATGGCCTCAAGTTGTGCCAGGGGAGGTTTAGACTGGATATTAGGAAATGTTACTTCACTGAAAGGGTTGTCAAGCATTGGAACAGGCTGCCCAGGGAAGTGGTTGAGTTGCCATCCCTAGATGTATTTAAAAGATGTTTGGATGAGGAGCTTAGGGACATGGTGTAGTGGTGGTCTTGGTAGTGTTAGGTTTACGGTTGGAGTCGATGATCTTAAAGGTCTTTTCCAACCTATATGATTCTGTGATTCTGAGATCAGGTTGGTCAAGCAGGACCTGCCTTTCCTAAACCCATGCTGGCTGGGCTTGATCCCTTGGTTATCCTCTACATGCTGTGTGATGGCACTCAGGATGATCTGCTCCATCAGCTTCCCTGGTACCGAGGTCAGGCTGACAGGCCTGTAGTTCCCCGGGTCCTCCTTCCGGCCCTTCTTGTAGATGGGCGTCACATTTGCTAATCTCCAGTCAGCAGGGACCTCCCCAGTTAGGCAGGACTGCTGGTAAATGATGGAAAGGGGCTTGGTGAGCACTTCTGCCAGTTCCTTCAGTACTCTCCGGTGGATCTCATCAGGCCCCATAGACTTGTGAGTGTCTAAGTGGTGTAGCAGGTCACTAACCATTTCCCCCTGGATTATGGGGGCTCCATTCTGGTCCCCGTCCCTATCTTCTGACTCAGGGCGCTGGGTACCCAGGGAACAATTGGCCCTGCTATTAAAGACTGAGGCAAAGAAGGCATTAAGTACCTCAGCCTTTTCCTCATCCTTGGTCACTGTGTTCCTTCCCCTGTCTACTAGGGGCTGGAGATTCTCCTTAGCTCTCCTTTTGCTGCTAATGGATTTGAAGAAGTATTTTTTGTTGTCTTTTACAGCAGCAGCCAGATTGAGCTCTAGCTCAGCTTTGGCCCTTCTAATTTTCTCCCTGCACAGCCTTTCTACACCTTTGTAGTCCTCTTGACTTGCCTGCCCCTTCTTCCAGAGGTCATAGACTCTCCTCTTTTTCCTGAGTTCTAGCCAGAGCTCTCTATTCAGCCAGGCTGGTCTTCTTCCCCGCCGGCTCGTCTTTTGGCACCTGGGGACAGCCTGCTCTTGTGCCTTTAGGACTTCCTCCTTAAAGAACGTCCAGCCTTCCTGGACTCCTTTGCCCTTTAGGGCTGCCTCCCAGGGGACTCTGTCGACCAGTCTCCTAAACAGGCCAAAGTCTGCCCTCCGGAAGTCTAAGGTGGCAGTTCTGCTGACCTCCCTCATCACTTCTCCAAGTATCAAAAACTCTATCATTTCGTGATCACTCTGCCCAAGACGGCCTCCAACCATCACATGGCTCACAAGTCCTTCTCTGTTCGTGAACAAGAGGTCCAGCGGGGCATCTTCCCTAGTTGGCTCACTCACCAGCTGTGTCAGGAAGTTATCTGCCACACACTCCAGGAATCTCCTAGACTGTTTCCTCTCTGCTGTATTGTATTTCCAGCAGATATCTGGTAGGTTGAACTCCCTCACAAGAACAAGGGCTAGCGATCGTGAGGCTTCTCCCAGCTGCTTATAGAATAGTTCTTCTGTCTCCTCATCCTGGTTGGCTGGTCTGTAACAGACTCCCACCACAATATCTACCTTGTTGGCCTTCCCCCTGGTTCTTACCCATAGGCACTCCACCCTATCGTCACCATCGTTAAGCTCTAAACTATCCAAACACTTCCTAACATACCGGGCTACCCCACTGCCTCTCCTGCCTTGGCTATCCCTCCTGAAGAGTTTATAGCCATCCATCGCCGTACTCCAGTTGTGCGAGTCATCCCACCATGTTTCCATGATGGCAACCATATCATAGTTTTGCTGGTGTATAATGGCTTCCAACTCCTCCTGCTTGTTGCCCATGCTGCGTGCATTGGTGTAGAGGCACTTCAGCTGGGCTGTCGTCTGTGTCTCCTTCATAGAGGAACACCCCTTGTGTGCTTTGAGGTGTTTCACTGGTGTTTCCCTCTTGGCTCCTATTATTCTAGTATTAATGTAGAGAATGAATCACTTTTTTGTGGTTATCAGTAAAAAACCCCAAACAGTCCATTTAAAACCTATTAGCAAGCATAAAAGGCTAAAGAAGGCATAATGAATGTAATTTTTTTTCCCTTTCCACATATTTAACAGTGTTTTAGAACACGATGCTAACATACACAGCTGTGATTGTCCTGAGGTAGATCAACATCCTGCACCAATGGTCTTTCATACAGAGTGGGAAAATGAAACTTGAGACTTCAGTTTGCAAATAGCTGGGAAAAAAATAGATCACAGGGTTGAAAACTTGTAGTCATTATGGCATTTGCATTATGACAAATTAAAAACTGATATTCTAGGTTACGAACAGTGCTATAAAGCTGGTATTCTACACTGTGTATTGCAAGCTCCTTTAAAATGTACTCTTCCACGACATGATGAGAACACAAATTATAATTAGAAAAGTAATCCAAGCAGAAAATTAGTCTGGAAGACTAGTCTGAATGTGCTCCTGCAGACAAAGCCATCCTGTGTCTTAACTTTATTGTCTCACTATAGGTAGAGATTGATGCAGAAGATAAAGACAAGGACTGATATGTTTTTCTGGGAGGGAAAAAAAAAAAAGGCTTTGCAAGTACGATCCATAGTGTTCAAGTCATGCAAACATGCATAAAGAGAAGCTCCACCAGATCCCACCTTTGCAGAGTTACTCACAGCATAGGCTGTTACAGCTGCAATGTACAGGTCTGTACCTGTATTTTTCTTCCCATAATCCTATTCATAGGCAAAATTCCACATTTATGAGCACAGATAAGGTCTGCTGATCCCACTCTGAACCCAGATCCTACTTACACAAGTAAATGTACCCAACATTTGTAACCAACAAGGGGTTAGCTATAAAGATAGTGATCTGAGAAAAAACATGGTTCAAAATTTCATTCTAAAACCAAGTTTGGGCCAAAAAAGAAAAAAAGTCAAAAAGTACTTGCTACCACTAAATGATAAACCAAATAAATGATCTTGACAAACTTATAAGCAAGCAAGACACATATCTGAAAACATTTGCATTTGAGGTTTTCTCTTCTGGAAAAGTTTTGTGGGGTTTAAAAGAAAAGCCAAACAGTTCTGCACAAATCACTTGGTATCTCTGTATTTTATCTGGAGAGACTGGAACAATCTACTGATTGGAAAATTATGCCTACTTTTCAGTGTCTGTTCTTGTGGAAAGGGGACCTGTATACTGGACAGTGGCTACATTGCGCTCAAAGGAAAGGATCATAATTTTCTATTAAATCGTATTTGCTTTTTCTGTAAGAGTTTATTTCCTTGGGGTAACTGATAATACTTCATTGTGAGTAAGAGCACCTATGACTTCCCATTATCTTACAGGATTTAGCAGATTTATCCTTATATAGAAAAAGATAAAAAGGAAAACAAAAAACCTACTGAGGCAAGGAGCTATATCAACATTTGCTCTGAAAAAAAATGTGCTCTGCTATAAGGGATCAGAGTTTGGCAAAAATTGCAATGTTTGGCGAGTCTGAAGCTAGATGCCTACGTAACATACAGGATTTTAAAAAGTGAGAATTAAGACGTGAGAGGCCTTATTTTCTCCAGGGGTGGCCTGCATCCATGCCTGTTGGTGCATGCAGCACAGGTCAAGACTTCAGCAAAACAGGCATTTGTTAGAAGGCTGTGTAAAAACGTTACCAGGTTGCAGAACAACACACATCAGCCCTTGTGCTGTACACTGAGTCTGGCTTTTCTCAGTTACCATCAATGACCTGGGGAATTTATCACAATTGCTGCAGGTGTTACCCAAAATATTTACCCTGAATACATCTTCGATCTCAAGTGTAACTGTACAATCCAGAAATTTGGTGCACCCTGGCATCGGCTTTTCCCTGGCTGTGGGCTGTTGTCCTGAACCCTTTCTGCTCCCCTGTCTCACCTGCCTCTGGCAGTACAGAGTAGCAAATTGAAAGTCACTCTGAGCACAGTTTTTACCCTAGATATTTTCAATACCCATTTTTAGTTCCTTTTTGGCTGAACTAAACAAAACAAGAGGAACAGAGGTTGTAAATGGAGCAGAAACATTGCTAGGAAAGAGCTGCCCTCCTGTTTTTTGTGGGACAAAAGTTACTTGACGTTTAGGGGAACATATGAACACATTAAAACACATTCAACCTGACACAGCCTTAGACCCTGATCCATCATCTTGGCTCTGCAAGACCCCAAATTATCTACAGCAGCTCCTGCTGGTCACTGGGGCTCTGTCATGTTTATCTAATCAGTATGTTTTATTTCTATGTCCTACTCACAGGCTAGTCAGAGCATCTCACTTCAATGATGAAATGGTGTGGAGATTCAGCCAGTGGTCGGTGACAGGGATGAGAAATGTAAACCAGGAAAAACCTCCAGGAAGAGTTGCTTGGACCTAAATGAAAGAGCAGATTGATTAGGGATAGGTGCTCATCTCATTTTAAGGCTGAGGTGCACTAAGTATATTCATCTCACATATTAGTTCATATGCAAATCTAAAAATTTTTGTACTGCATCCCATGTGTCCAAGGGCTTGGGAAAAGGGAATTATAATTTCACATACAATGCATAGTCTGAGACAGGGTGAATATATGACTTTAGCGTGTATTTAAATCCATCCCTGGTAAGAACCTTCCCTGGGAGCAATGTTTAATACAGGCTTCAATATCGTGCTTCTGTTCATTTAGAGGTGATTTAAAACCATGTCTGGAGTAAGCACGGGTTTATGAATTGTTTTTCAGGGCACAGATATTTCCTGAATCGGGCTGTAGAAGAAACCAAAATTTTCTGAAACCAAAAGTTTCCAAAACCAAAAACAAAAATTAAAGTAATAGCTTATTATTGACAACTTTGTCACCAAAGCTCCTCTTTTAAACTTCATCACTGGGACATGTGTTGCTAATTTGCAGTGCCCATTTTGAAAACTTTAGGCATAGTATTTTTTCGCATTCAAAATGTCAAAAACATTTATAAAAGGGAAGAACTTTCTGTAAAGAAAAAATTGGGAAAGGAATGCAAATTCGTTTTTACTGCTTGTCAGAGCCTTCACATGGGTTTTAGTTTTGATGAAAAGAAAACAATACATAATCATTGAAAACAAAACCAGCAATTATGATGTAGAAGATTTGGGCAACTGAAAGTTTTATTTTTGATTCCTGATTCTTGATTTTTCATTCCTCCCCTATATATTTTCAGAGAAAAGCCTTCTGGAAAGTAGCTATATATTATAAGTTAATTTAATTTTAAAACTCTGGTTTGGTGACATTTACAGCATATTTAACACTTTCCAAAACTGTGATGGTATTTATATTCCTGGATATAGTTTTAGGAACCTAATTTCAAGTTTAAAAACACTGACTCATAGGCTTTTTGAGATGTGTGAGAAATGTCCTTTAGAACATGCATAAGATGACAAGAATAAAGGTGTTGGGCTAAAAACCTGGTCAGAGAAATAAAAACCCATCAAGAAGGCTGTTAATCTGCTCACATAAAACCGCACTGAGCAGCCTGCAATCTCCTTATGTAAGGTTTCTAACCAAAGGACGTCTTGGGCTGTATAAAGACTTACTGAGCTGGAACTCAGTAAGTCCAGCTTAGTAAGTCCTCAGTAAGTCCAACTTGAGGATGCACATGCTAGGATGTAGCCAACAGGAGGGGAAACTTGGTTATTAACATTTTATTATTGAACTAGGCAATAACACTTTCTGAAAGTTCAGTATTTCTATTTACTGGAGTTCCCTGAGTCCAAGAAGCAGGTTATGTATTCCCCATGAAAAGGATTTTCTATGTTGGCAGCTTTCAGAATACCTGATGCTTGTCATACAGACCTGTATTCAGGTGATAACACAATATCTGGTTCTATTATGAACAAAGAACCCAAAGAAAACTCAAACAAAAATACTTTCAGTATTAATTACAGTGGTTGCAAGAAAAAAGGAAATATTGAAACAGCAGCCCTTACAGTTAAGTGAGCAGAGGGCAAAGCAGACTTAAAGCTGTTCTTTGCCAAAAAATATCTCATGATCTGAACTTCTTTTTGGGATTTTAGAAACTACTGGGTTAGCCAGTAGTTTTCTGAAAGCTTGAAAACTCACACTACAGATTTTTTCAACGAATTTTCCATCACTTGGTTGGATTGAAGAAATTATAAATGTTCTGCTTTCCTGGGGCTTTTCAGCACCTCCTCCTTTCCACCCTCCTACAGATTAAAAATGGTATGATATAGCAAGACTGGCCAGAAGAAAGAATATGCAGAAGCATGTCTTAGAGCCTCAGGCTTTCAAACTCCAAAAGACAGGGATGAAAGCTCCAGACACGTGTGCAGCCATGCTATTAGAATGTGTAGCCCCAAGATTACATGTAATGTCCAGTTGAGAAATCTTCCCTTAAATTTGAAATTCACAGGCTGCTCCCCTCTGCTCCTCCCTTGCTTCCTAACTCCTTCAGTTTTAATTAATGATGCTATTATGTACCTCCATTGCAATATAAGACTCTGTTCAGGCAGTGTGCAAGAACACTTTGAAGGAGCCCTTCAGACAAACAAGAGCTGCGATTACTCTTTCCATGTTAAAACTTCTTTAAAAAATATGTGGACATATAGAAAGGTCATTGTAGACTTCTTAAGTGAAATCTGTACCTGCATTAGTGCTCTTCAGCAGCCGAAATAGGTTGAAGAGGACTAGGTATAGAAAAAGCTCAGATTCATTTCTGTCTTCAGAGTATATCCTTTCCTATCCAACCTCTAGATACAGTTCCTGCAGTGCTTTGTCTATGAGGACCATTCAGTAGTCCCAGTGATTTGCCAATGGCCAAAATTCTACATCCAGATATAGGTGTTACCCTTTAATTGCGATACCCTTAATGATTTGTTATGCCTTTAATAATTTGTTTTAACTTTTGGTCAGCCCTGAATTGGTCAGGCAGTTGGACTAGATGATCGTTATAGGTCCCTTCCAACTGAAATATCCTAGCCTAGCCTAGCCTAGCCTAGCCTACTCTAACTGCTAGCCCCAGACTCAGATCAATACCTTATCAAAAGCTTCCCCTCACTGATGTATGGAAACAACTCTTCCTCTGGAGCTCCCTGCCTTGGAGGACAGCTCTGTGAATACAACTGTAAGAGCTAGGTGTTATGAGGATGAGGATGAGGTACCCCAGCCTCATCAGAGAGGTTTTCTTGACCTCCATCTGATATTTTCCCTTATCTCCTTCTCCTGTACTCACATAGAGATCTTGCTACATAATTTCTGTCCCTGACCAGTATCAGTAAACTTCTCCTTTTTGCTGATTGCCTTATCTCTGCCACAGCCTCATTAACTCAATATACCCTGCAAGTTTTCATCCTCCCCTAGTCCCACAAAGATTTCTCAAGACAGTATGTGCCAATACAGTGTCCAGGTGTGGCTGAAATGGCCCAGAGATATAGGAAAAAGATTAGCTCTCTGGTCTGCGACACAATGTTATACCAAGCTGCATTACTCAAAAGTAAATTCCCTTTTGCTTTACTGCATGGCAACCTTTGACTGCTTAAAGCTAAGTCATTTTTCTGAAAGAAAGGGAGAGAAGCATATCTGTAAATTGTTTTACTCTGCTTGTTTGATAGTCACCATTGTGAATCAGACACTGCAGCAGATAAAGGCTTTTAACTTAAGCTGAAAACCAAAGCATCATGACCGCGGCTGTAACAGCCACCTCTCCTGTGCAGAGAGGGGAGGAAGAGGAAGCTATAATACCATTCATCACTGGATTACCACAGATCAATGCAAACTGAATGACCAAATACTTTCTTTCTAGTCTCTTTCGCTTCCTGGTTTTTTTTTTAATTTTAGCTCGGTGTTCGTGTGCAAGAGCCAAACAAATAAAACATCCTTACTGAAATGTAAAAGGGGATAGAGAAGAGTGAAAAGAAAGAGGGGAAAATATTTCTAGGGCTGGTTTGTATAACACTGTTTTCCAGCGTGTTGCAAATCTACTGGTGTCCCTTTAAGAATACTCTTATCTTGGTTTATAAAAGCTAACAGCATTAAAAATACAGTAATTAACATGTTCATAATGTAAATGCTAATCATTTAACATGTCAAGCATCTTCATCCCCTACTGAATCAATATGAATTATTAAACAGACTTTTTAAGACCTTTAAAATCAACTCTCAAAGCATGCACTAAACAACCATACCGTTGGCGTATGGGAGCACCAAGTTACAAATTCATGTGTTAGACTGTCTGACACACTCGTTCTCTTTGATGGGAAAAAACAAAGCCAGAAAACCTCTCCTCAAAATCTTATATTCAGAACTGCATAATCTGTATGCATAAGTGAATTTTTTTTTCTGAGAGGTTTTCTAATTTTTTCTAAGGTTTTCTAAACCTTATAGAGAGGGAAAAAAATAAAAAAGAAAACTAGTCTATTCAGATTAAGAAACAAGTTTTTCCACAACAAAATTGTGTGACAATCCAAAATGCTCTTGAAACAATAAGTAAATAAAGATAATACAAAATAAATCTAATAAAGTAAAATTTAAAGTTCCTAGTTTTAAAACAGTTTCTGTCAAGATTGTTACTGGTCATGAAGAAAGCTGTATATGCATTTGGAAATTGGTTTTAAATATTATGAAGACTAACTCTTAAACTCAAGGTTATTCCCATGTTTACTGCAGAAAGGGCAAGAAAAAGGTTTATTTTCAAATATCTGCAAAATAGAGATGGAATTATTAGATGGATGTAACTTACCTCACAGTCAGCTCACGACACTTTGAGAAAGAGTCATGAAGTCTCTTTTGCATATATATATGTATGTAGAGACAGACAAACGTCTGCATCAGATGGCTGTTTCCTGGTCAACTCATTGAAAGAAGATGTCAGATATGACTTTTTTTTGGTTACAGATACAAAATAAATGAAGTTTTGCAATCGGGTACAAAACCCATCACATAAACAGTGGGTCTCAAATACTTTCCTATCAAATTGCACAATGCTCGTGTTAATATCTTGTTCTACTTCAGACAGAACAATCAGATAATGGAATGGAAGTTAATAGGCCAGAGGTCGTTCTTGCTTTGGGAAAATCTTCTATGCCCATGAAGTTAATTGATAGGCATTTTTCACAATGCCACAGTACTCCACGACAACTAGACCAGATTTTCAGTGGGAGTCCAAGAGCACCCTCCCCCCTGCAGTGTATACAGCCAGATTAACTTCCACCAGCTGGGAATTTAGCCTTCATTTTCTATATCTTGATCCACCTGATCTCAGGTATAAATTGAAGTTCTATCTGGGCAATTTGAAATCCCTTCTTTATTGTGAGAAAGAAGGAAACTCATTGCAGAGAGGTTAAAATTTTACAAAGTTTGTGTACTCAGGAATAATTTATGAGGGATTATATGTCTGATAGGAGATAAGAGCTCATGTACCTTGCTTTCCTAGCAAGAAAAATAGGTCTTAACCTCCTACCACCATCCTCCAAAAAAACCCCCAACAAACCAGCTAGGAAAAAGTTCAGCACTGCCTCAGATGCTCTAAGATTAACACAAACTACAGTCAAAGGGCAAATAGAAGATGGAGAATTCCAGATCAGGGGCAAAAATAAGTCAGCTGCAGTTAGGGAGGCTTTTCATGCCTGTTAAAAGGAGAATAAACTACTTTATATTTGAGGGACATGTCTTGCTGCCAGTACCTTGTGTCTTCATAGCAAAAACTTCTTTTCACAACAGGATATGGAATAAGCATAAGTGATGTGAGCATGATCTACTGTTTTCTAACTCATCTAATGAAAAGCATTACCTCCAAACCACCCTTCGTAAGCTCTTAAACCATTCTGGCTACATTTTTATTATGTCCAAGAACTCAGAGGTATCATTACACCAAGACCTTCTCTGAATACTTATTTGAAGTTCCCAAACTATTTGTTAAGACTACATAGTCACCAGATCGATGTGGGTGCTTGATGCTCTAATACCTGCCTCTGGAGATAAACACAGTCAGTCTTCGAAGTCCTGTAGAAGGTGGGGGATCTGAAACAAAAATCTTGCTAGATTTCCCTAGCTTATGTTCTCATGACCTGAATGTGACATAACTTTTTCTTCCTTCTTTTGTCTTTTTTTAAAAAACTTATACACTTGCAACAAATGTTCCTAAAGTCAGAGATCCAGAGTCAAAAGTTTGACATAAATGCAAAGAGAATTACAATGCAATTAACTTTTACAGGATATTATTTGTATTGCTCTTTCACAACACAAAGCCCATGCAGAGTAAGCATTAGGCTACAAGTTTACCAAAGTAGTTAGGAAATTACATAAAGGCAAGAAACCAAACACCAAGAGGAAAGACTGGGGACAAATGTGAACCTCCTTGGCCATGAGCAGTGCTAAGAAGTATAATCAAACTAGATTTTTACTTTTTACAGTGATAGAATAGGACAACTGTCCAGGAGAGATGAGGTGAGACTGAAGCCATGAAGAAGGGGAAGGAAGAACAGCAACAAAGGGGGGAGATGTTATAGTTGAAGGGGATGCTCTTTGGAGGTGATGGCTGTTTGTCACTGTGTAAATATAGCCAAATTGTATGACCCTTAAACCACTCCAGCACTGTAATTATGTAATAGAAATAACAGTCCTGAATGAGAGGGAGAGTCAGAAATCCCTCAATACAGGTAAAACACAGATGTTGGAAACAGGAATCTTCTATAATGCATTACAAATCCTCACAATATAGGAGACCCTAGAGCCTGTTAGTATAAATCTGATCAATAGTTAAGTGGGGTATGTGAGACTAAATAAGACAGGGTGGTTCAATGGATTCATTTGCACTTTCTAAGACTCACGATACTGTGAGTTATTGTCCAGGACCAAGCATCCCAGGAACTTACATCATACTAATGTTGTCTTACACTAGATGATTTGCTGTGATTTAATTTTGCAGAGGTGTAAATGGACACAGCAGTATCAGAATGTGGTAAAAGGATTATCATCTGGAAAAGCTGACACTAATGGCATGAAAAGCAGACAGGATAGAAAGCAAGCAGATACAATAGATTTGTGATGAGATTACTTGATCATGCATAACTCCAAACTGAGTGTCTTTAACATAAGGAATTATTCTTCAGGGAAAGAAGCACTGAGCAACAGAACATATTGTTCATTTAATGTCCATAAATTTTTCCCCCAAGATTTGGTTTTAAAAATGATGTCTTTCTATTCTATAACAATGGTAATTTGCTCATTACCACATGAGGAAATTGGTGATGAAGCACAGCCCTTAAGTATGCATGGCTATAATTTAAGCAAATACAGTATCAAGGCAAGGTATTAATATACAAGCCAGCTTGGTAATGTCCAAGTTTAGATTCTGTACTATGCAAAGAAGGAATCAGGAAGAAAATCTAGAATTTGCCTTATGACTTGCTGTCAGCTTCTACTGACTTAGAAGAGGTATGGCCAGTAGTTTGTCATTTCTGCGGGAAAGGTACAGTGAGTGACATTTCTATTAGGGACGCAGACATGGTGAACTATACAGTATCTGCAGTGACAAACTATCTGCTGAGAAGAAAAATCATGTGGTTGTCATGTATATCTGATCCTCTAATTACACATATACACACAGACACTTAAAAGAAGGGGCTTCTCCAACAGAGAATGCTTCCAGCAGGATTAGACTTGCAAACCTCTGCAGATCTGTCCATTTTAGGGTATGAAGACAAATCTTAAAAGGTTAATTAACACAATGGTCTGGTATTCTTAGGGAGGGGAAATTAAAGAGAGGGACAGGGAAAAGAAGTGAAGTTACACAGCAGCTTGTTTAGAAGACCAGAAAAAAGCTAAGGCCAACATCCTTCAAAGCTGACCACAGTGCTGAAGTCAAGATTAGCACACTGGGGGAAAGCAGAATTTTGCAAATTTGACTTTCAGATGGCTTATTTCTGTCTATGACAGAACTTTTGACCTTATCTACCTTAGAATCTATTGTCAGCCAAAGGGGACCTGTCACCTCTGAAAATCAACCTGACTTTATTCCCTACTTCTCTTCAAGATCCTGTGCACAAACTTGACTTACATCAGATATGACTGACTTAATAAGGCAGACACACAGAAAACTTGAATTCAAGCTGAAAAATTCTTCTGATTCTTCTATTACAGTGAACAAAAGAATCAAAACTGTCATTCCACCTGTTAGTTTTATATGCAAAATAGATATTAATCATGTATTTCACATCAATGAAGATGCTGGGTCATTAATATTGGGATGGAAGGACATAGAAAGAAGCATATATTGCAGCAGAGCTCTGTGTCTCAGAGGTCCACCTTTCCTGGAAAAGGCCTCATCAAACATCATCATCCCCATGAGTTGTGACAGTCCCTCTTCCAGCACATGACACAAAAGTCCAGACTCATTCCTGGACCTGATGCTGTCTAGGTGTCATGGTTTAACTCTGGCCGGCAGCTAAGCACCACACAGCCGCTCGCTCACTCCCCCCTGGTGGGATGGGGGAGAGAATCAGAAGAGCAAAAGTGAGAAAACTCGAGGGTTGAGATAAAAACAGTTTAATAGGTAAAGCAAAAGCCGCGCATGCAAGCAAAGCAAAGCAAGGAATTCATTCACTCCTTCCCATGGGCAGGCAGGTGTTCAGCCACCTCCAGGAAAGGAGGGCTCCATCACACATAACGGTGACTTGGAAAGACAAAGGCCATCACTCCTAATGTCCCCCCCTTCCTTCTTCTTCCCCAGCTTTATATACTGAGCATGACGCCATATGGTATGGAATAGCCCTTTGGTCAGTTGGGGTCAGCTGTCCTGGCTGTGCCCCCTCCCAACTTCTTCTGCACCTGTCAGAGCAGGGGAAGCTGAAAAGTCCTTGACTAGTGCAATCATTTCTTAGCAACAACTAAAACATCAGTGTGTTATCAACATTATTCTCATACTAAATCCAAAACACAGCACTATACCAGCTACTAGGAAGAAAATTAACTCTATCCCAGCTGAAACCAGGACACTAGGCTATGGAAAAATGTATGTACAAGATCTTTCTATCGTCCCTCCTGCCTGATGAAAGAGAAGATGCTTATGCCATTTTTTAAAAATGCTGCATGCTGACCAAAGGACTGCCAGACCAGTGACTGCATTTACACATTGTGAAAAAAGAGATGGGGAGAAATATCTGCTGGAGTAGAAAGACATGGAATCATTCTTTCCTGAGCCCAGGTTTGGGTGGGATTCCTTAGGTCCCTTCCCAGACATCAGTGATTTTAGATCCTCTCTATGTGACAAGAAGGCTCAAATCCTTCCTGAGGTCCTTGACCCTTTCCAGCCCATCATAGCAACTCCATGTATCCACATTGTCACCAGTGAGAGTCCAGTCCTCAATTCCTGCAGGAGGACCATTCTGCAGAGTTCACATGGCTCCTCTCAGGTCCAGTCTAACAAGGAGTCAAGGGTGCCAATCCATGACAAGTTGCAAGATGTGCTCCAGAGAGCAGAAGGACTTGGGGACAATTTGTAGTACAGCTTTGTAGTCCTTTAGGACTTTTGCACATGTGGTCTGAATACACTGAGCTACTGGACTGTCATGACCTTAGTCTTGTCCAAATCCACCACAGCCAGGTCTATAGCTGCAGCTGTAAGGGTTACGCTGGATGGAGTAGGGAAAGCCAAGCGAGATGAGTCACACTGACTGAGGTTAGAAACTGGTCATGATACCTCCATACATTGGAGTCAGTCGATGCCAGGGAAAATAAACAAAATGCACACATCTGTTTCTTTCATGCCCGTTTTTCTTGGCTGAATGCAGTGGCAGTGAGAGACCTTGGGGACAAGGTTGCAGGAAGCAGAGGAAATCACAGGTTTTTCAGTTTTATAGACTACCAGCAGGCAGAGTGGCAGCTCAAAACTGGAAGAAACATACCATGCTGATGTTCATATGCCTCCTGTGAGCTGGACTCCTTTATTCTGTATAAAACAAATGTTCATTGTGTGATCAGTCGGCAGGGCAAGGAGACATTAAATACCTCCTCCTGCTTCCCAGCAACACCAGTCCTACAATGAGGGATCATCTCGAAATCACTGCCCCTGCAAGGAAAATATTCCATGCATCTCCCAGTGCTCATCTTTTTTTCCGTGGAAATGCTGTTATTTGAAGAAGAGGAGCCTGCTTTAAACAATTTGCTCTGCTCTTACTGTGACAGAGTTTTATCCACCTGTCTTGCTATTTTTCATGCAAGTTTTCTGGCTGCCCTGTGTCTAAATTCACAGAGCTTAACATAAGCCTCACAGCTAGGAAATAGCTGAAATGTAAGAATACAAAGTTATTGGATCTCTGACTTTAACCAGCTTCACTGTGGCTCTTCTCACCTTGCGGTTCCACTTCTATCACCAAAATCCTTTGCTGAAATATGAGCCCTAAAGACACGGAGCCTCACATTGTAACAGAAGAACAGTGTGCTTTCCTGGGAGCCACCCATGAGTGAGCATTTCAGTGTTTCACTTCTTGGTGATTTTTCAGCTGAAAATATTAGGTAAAATAGTATCAATATATTCAGTCTGCGACAATGTCTCCCACAAATAATCTCCAACTTTTTTTTAATCTTCCCCAAGGAAATTATTTTTTTCAAAATTAGAAAATTTTCTTTTCCATGTGAAGCATCAATACTAACATTATCTCCATATGAGACATTGGTACAAATGAAACGTGTATAGTGATTGAAATAGGCTTTGCTAAAACATGGTGATGAGCTAAATTCCATCAGCTGTCTGCAGTTTTCTGGAAAAGCTCTATTTTATTTTGGTGTTCAGATAAATGTCTCTTTTTCCTTTACTTCTCATTTAGCCTCCCATAGTATCAATATAACACACACGCAGGGATAGAGGATTCCAAGGAACAAAATCTTCAGGACTTCACCTGCCCTAAAACAAACAACTCGCCAACTGTTTTTAACCAAAGACTTCATGAGATTTAAAACTCTCAGTCCACGGTTTGCTGAATCTGCCTGGTATCTGTCTCAGCGGCATGGCTGGGAGTCTGGCACCAGCAGGGTTTTATTTTCTGCTCAGCCTCCAGCAACAATCTTATTTTTATTCTTATTTTAACAGTTTTTACTTTGGGGACTGCCGTATTATTTTTGACTCTAAGGAAGGATGGACAGTTTATAGCAGAGGGCCCTGGGGGACCTGCATTTGGCACCTTGCTGTATCACAGGTACTTGTTATGTGGATACTACTACGAGGGTTAGCTTCCCTCTGCCTACATCTGTCTATAAAATAGGAGAGATGCAGCTATCGTCATTAAGCTGGAGAAGAGCTATCAATTAGAGCAAGAGACAGCAGTCATGAAATCCCTACAAACACCTCACAGAAAGTTAGAACAAACACATTTCTTTCTATTTGCCATTCTGTTTCCACATCCACTAACTACAGAGGCTCCCAAGAAAAACAGGAATGCAGCTGTCTTCTCACTTCAAGTGAGATCATTCAGTTCGGTAGGCAAAGGAAATAAACAGCAGAGAGAGCACTGAAGTGGAGGTTATATTTCCTTTGGAGCTGCTGTTTATAACGTGTATACTGCAGAAGATGCTTATTTACTCCCTTTAGAATAGCTCCTGCACTCAGAGCAATTTTTGTTGTGTTGCTCTTACGGTCCTCAGAGAACCGCAGGGAGTATCGTTTTTTCACACAAACCTTTGAGAAGCCACTTGAGATTCAGGCCTTCTTTAACAGAGCCCCTCTCCACCTCTTGGGAGCAGGAGGACCTGTACCACCGCCTCCCTCTTCCTGAAGAAGTCTGCAGTTTTGATTAATTAAGAAAATCTTTTTTTTTTAATTAAAAAGTAACCATATGTCCTCCTTCTGTTAGGAGAAGTAGATAATATATAAATGGCTTCAGAGTCAGTAGTATAACATGCAACAGTTCACACACAGCCTTCACTATGTTGCACCCTCCCCTCCACTTCCCTCAAGGTTTTTTCGAGTCTAAGCCCACAGAGCTATTCAGTCACACACATCCTGCAGGTGCTTTCTGCTCTAATCTGTACCTCTGTGCAGACCACCAGGGCATATCAGAAACACTGTTATGCGATCTTTTGTTTAACTTACTTGTTGCAAATTAAGCCAATAAAAATATAGAGTCAAAAAGAAACTTTCACAAGTACGAGTGGTTGTGGCAACTCCTTGGTAGGTCTGTGGATAGAGATGGACTAGGTCATCTTGGGAAGTCTTGTGTCATCTTCCTTCAAGTAACATGTTGCTCTGTTCCTAGACTTAATTTCCCTGGAGACAATACCATCAAGGTATCAGGGCACTTCCTAATTTGAGTGTCAAATTTCAGGTATAAGGAGATATTTTACTAGCTGATGTTGGCAATCTTGTAAGCAAGACTTCACAGGACTTTGAAAGAATGCCTTGACTTACCACAAACACTTCCTCTTGTAACATAAGAATCTTTTGGTCTAGACACAGAAGTGGCAAAGGATATATTGTGCTAGCACATGTATGAGAGAGCAAGCTCAGCACCTAAACAAAGATATCCCACTGCCTGCCTAGCATTCATGAGTCTGGTTAATTTGTTAGATGTTAGAGAAGATGATTGCTGAGATTTCCCTATGTATTGCTAAAAGAGAATGCTCTCAGAAATGTAGCCTGAATGGGAGGCAAATAGACTGCAAAAGTTAGTCCTAATTTCGCTCTCCTTTGCTGAATGCTAACTTAAGGAAAACAGCTCCATTAAAAAAAAAAAAAAGAGGAAGAGGTCTTGCGTTGCCCTATAGTTGTAACTATGGTACAACTGGGTATCAGGGGTGTGCCTCAGAGCACACCAAATGCACTTTGTCATGGATTCCCTGCCTGGTCCTGGAGCTCCCCTGCTTGTTGAGTAGGTGAGACAAAGGACTGCTTTGAGATGATGGACTGACTTGAGACAAAGTGGTTGACTGAACTCTTAGCCACCTTCACAACAAAGTATTTGACTAATTGGTGCAGCAGCTCTCCAACTGGGGATTTTAGATGGTCCTGGAGATACCCCAGCTTAAGTAGCCCCTGCTGTGCCCAGACCAATTCACAGACACTATTTGTATGCAATTTTACGTAAATAAGACACTTGTAAATTGTTAGTAGAAACTATTCTTACAGATACAGAAATTGTTACATAGTACAGTCTTTTGCACATAGTTTGGAGATATAGTGTATGTAGTTTAAGCAAATCAACAGCAATGGATCTGGTGTAGTCATGTAGGACCATGGACTGGCTGGGTATAAGGACTGAGCAGAGCAGCAGTTTGGTGACCAAACTGGGTCATCAGGGTCATCATTCCTGTGACTATTAGAGTCACTCTTAAAAGCATGAGGAGTTCTTTCCTTCTTCTGTTAGAAAGTGGCATGCCACCAACTCCTTTATCCAACCTCAGGTCACTTCATCCAATATGGCCTTGCCTGATAGACTGCAGGTACTATTTTATGTATAATGCTTTAGCAAGCAGGAAAGAAGTGTGAAGACCTACTGGCCAATTATACTGCTAAGCTTGTGAGACAAGCCCTTAAGACTAAACTTATTTGCAAAATACTGTGGGAAGTGTATACATGATTTTTCTGAAGCATCCTGTAGGTTTGAGTGGTTCTGGTTAATCTGATGGGAGATGCAAGTGCACACACACATGTGTGCGTGTGTGTGTGTGTACATAGTAAGAGGTAATAAAAATAAATATATGAATCTTTATTCATAAGAAAGAAGGTGGATTCTTTTTCCTGAAGCAGCCTCTGAAGTTGCTCAGGGCAGTCCTATTCCGGCTCAGAGCAACTTGCAGCAGATGAATTCACTGAAAAACTAATGTTTTTTCTCCTTGGCCTGGAACCTGTCAAAAGTGTTTGGGAAATGCCATGAAGGAATTTGTCTGCATGGAGCTCTCCAAAAAGTGAAACAAGAGATGCTTCACACTCCCACATGAAGAAAGCTTATTATATCTGCTCTAGGGGTGAAGGAATATGTAACACACGCTCCTGCAGGAGTTGAAATTCATTTTAATTAATGGAGACCTCAAAAATTAGGCACAAAAGTCATTAATCAGCTAACCAAATTTCCATGGTGTTGGTTTTACCCACTAGCCCATGCTCCTTAATGACTCAATTTAGTGTGTGTAACATTTAACAGCCAGGACAATACCAGGACTCAAGTTAGAAACCTGCTGCCAATAGAATATGCTGGATCCTGTCATTAAATCAAAGCATTGATTCCCTTTGTATTACCCAGAGGTTACTAAAGGATGGGTTTTTTGACAGGGAAATATAAGAAAATAAATAAACTATCAGAACTGACTTTCTTCCTTTCATGGTTTGTATTAATTTATGAAAGCACGATGGAATTAATGGAAATGTCGCTGAGATACACAACACCCTGCTTCTATGTCAGTCACAGGTAATCTGCAATATAACATACCTATGAAAATAACACATAGTTTAAGAAGAATGAGGAATAATTTGAGTATCAGAACTCATGAATTCCAACCGCCAAAGTTTTTGTCTCCTGCACATAGAGTTAAATAATACTGAATACTGAATACATTCCTTACTAGACATCAGAGAATCCACACAATCCCCTTGATTGAGAAAAGGCCTCTCTGCTGTCCTGGGTTTAGAGTATTTCTGATTCTCCCATATATTTTTTTATTTTTTAATAATTCTTTTAAGTTTGAACATTAAATCTGTTGAATTCTTTCTCTTTGGTGGAGTATTAATCAGGCACCTTCCACCACTCAGCCACTACTTTTCAAGAGTGCTGTGAGGACTGGGTAGCTCTGATAGCATCACTCCTCTGTCAGATCTGCAGCTGATGAATGGATCCAGCAGTTATTAAATGGGACTGACAGACAGAATGATCATCCAAGCCTCATTTCCTGAAGAAACCAGGATAAAAATTGTTCAGTAATTATCACTAATTGACCAGGATGCATCTCCAGCATTCAATGAGGAATATTTCATCTGATATTTAAGTTCATCTTTTTTTCCTTTCAAAACTAAAACAATCTTTTGTCCCTACCTCACACCTTCCCAGTGATTCTTCCAAAGACCTGCCTCCTTAGAGCAGCCATCTAGGGCATTTCTCTGTCCAGATTCCTTGAACACAGCTCCTAGGGGTCTTTTTATAAACAAGATTGTCTTGGATAAAATTAGGATAACTCATGGATAACTTGGATAACTGGATAACATGGATAACTTGGATAACAGCCTCTGGCAATAACAGAACTATTTCCTCAGGTAGTCAAAATAACTGGGTAACTGAATCTTCTAACAACCCCAACAAAAGTGAGAATTAACTTGAATCACAAAGCCACCAGAACCTGAAGGTGGAATTGCCTTTGCCTTTCCTTGAACAAGCTGAAACCATCCACCCAAAGGTTTTGAGTCTGTCATGCTGTGTTTTACTAGACCATGGAAAAGAGCAAGGTGTTCAAATAGACACAATTCTAATTTACTGAGATGCAAAGCAGCTCTTCCATACCTACAGGATCTGTGAAAAGCAGCTACTCTCCTGCAGTGTTTTGAAGCAGTTGCAGCTTCTTGGACTGCAAGAAGCTGGATTGAAAACAAACCCATTGGAAAGTTTCCTTCAACCACCCTAGACTTGACTATGTGTCTGCTCCCTGATCTTCTCAGCAGCCCCAGAGATCCCGCTGTCTCCCTGTTTGTTGGGTTTTTCCTCTAATGCCCCCCTGCCCTCTCCTGCTCTCCACAAAGAAGACATCTCTCTGCTTGAACTAGAGGGCTGCAGCATAGACTAGGCAAGCAGGTAGTCTTCCTCACTGCAGCTTGGCTGGGCACCCTTGGCAGGCAGAATGGGCAATCAATGGTCAACACTAACTGGTCACCATCTGTCACACAATCCAACATCAAAGTAGCACTCCTATGGCAAGAAACGTTATGGCCTATGTCATGTCTTCCAAACATCGTGTTTTACTCCTAAACAAGAAGGATGCTTTGCAGCAGCAAGCACACCTCTGGTCTTAGGAAACACTCTCTGTATAAATATAATACTGAATACAAATGAAGGCATCACCGCTCTGCAGAGGGTAATCCAAGCATATTTAGATGCCTAGTCCCACTGAGAGTCAATCCTGGTCACCAGTGACTGTCATTCATGGGTCATAGGATCAGTTATAAACTTTCTGTGTGTATTTGAATATTTAAGTGTGCTCAAATTACCATTTATGAGGTGAAATTCAGTTGCAGCTAAACAGCTAACAGTAGCTCCATGTTTCTGTGCATTCCCACTGTTTCACAGAGTAAGAAAAAAATCAAACAAGGTTTTGTAATTGCAAGATTTAAAATACCTAACTTTGGAAAGGACTCTTCTTAAAATTTAATAGGGAACAGAATGAAATCTCCCAAGCCAGTCATTTATATTAAATTTGGGGATGGCCATACATCTACTAATGGGGAGGAGCAGGAAGGAGGGAGGGTTATTCTGTTAGTGCAGGTGGAAGGGAAGACATGACCCTTCAGTGGGAAGCACTGCTGTACGTGTACATCTCAACTCTGTAAAATGGGTTTCAACACTGCTCTGTGGCATAAACCATGATGTTTGCATTAGGCCATAGTTTAACAGCTACTGACACATAAGGATGTCATGCTACAAAGAGAATGACATCACAGTGTGGCTTGATTGCATTACAAATGACCTCAACAGGACCCTAAAAGAGGTTCTCTGATATTCTGTTAAATAGATTTAAAGAACTGAAGTCTAAGGGGTTATTTCCTGGGGGAAAGTGAGGGAAAACAGCAAGGTTAAAGGTATTTACTGGTAAAAGACAGGTGAGAGAGACCAGAGCAGTCTCTTCCAAAGGGACTGTTCCAGGGCTGCAGCACTTCACCGCAGTCAAACCAAAGTGGCCAGGTCTGCAAAGACCATGTGGGAGAGATTTTTAATAAAAAAAGGATATATTTTTTGTTCTTGCAAAGGAGAGCACATGGCATGGATTTAATGTGGTAAAAGAGCAAGGTATTAGAGAGAAATCGCTTTTTGTGAATGTCTTTTCAGTTGTTCAGTTGGTTATAGGGCTAATGTTTCCAGGAGAGGATTCCTGGCTATCACAAAACTATACTTAATTTTATATTCTTGACTTCAGCCTAGCTCAAAGCAACGTAAAGTGCTGAATAGAGAAAAGAAATACACATTTTAAGTGTAATTTTATCATTTCTATGTTTCTTTATTTCCAAAAAGATAGAGTCCAACAAGTAACCTATTATTTTCTTTGAGAGACTTGGCTTGTGACATTTTCATATAACTCAAAATTTTCAACATCTGCCTCTAATTAAGAAGCATTTTTCTACTAGGAACAACGATTACAGTGTCTGAAAGTGCTATTACATAGATATAATTCATATCTGCCTCCTAAGAAGCTCGTCTTATGTCCTGAAATTCAAGATTTGTAAATCCTTTAGCTAAACATTTATATCTGCTACTTAGGCCTTGATTGTGCAGGTGCTTAAATTTGCAATGTTTTGCTGAGGTTGATCTGTAAATGCATAACAGACGTGTAAGTGTTTCGCAAGTCTGGGAACTTTTCTGTCAAGGCTTTTCCACTTTCAGGTAACGTATAGAATTCTGTCTCCTGTGCAATACGTTTTACAGTAAAAAATGCCCCATGCGAAAAATTAACTTCCTGCGCTGACTGCCAACCGCTTTCCTCAAATTATAAAATAAGCAAAGAGAGATCCTGACTGAAAGCCAAAACCCAGAAAGCTGGTTGTCTAAATTTTAATTTTAGATAAGATTAAAGTTTTTTTATTTGTTTGTTTGCTTTTAGGTTTTTTTGTCAGCTAATAAAAAGAACCTTTTCCTATATTATACATTGTGGAAGACTGTATCAGGAATATAATCTGGGCTGTATTTATTTCCACATACAATTCTCTGAGATGAATTTATCTAGAGATTAAGATGACCTCTTCCCTGGTAATTCAGTGCTGCTTGCCAAATGTTTGATGGGAGAATGATACATGACAGTGCCATGTCCTTCCCTCACCTAAGATAATACATAATAGCTGTATACAACCTTGGAAAGGACACTGCTGTGCTTCAAATACATATCTGCACTACTCTAATTAAAAAGAAAGTCAAGTTAGTTATTAGTATGGTTTAGCACAGACAATAGTGCAGCACACAGAAAGGATTAAAAAAAAAAAAAGGTAAAAGTCACTTACCCTATTAAAATATACAAAGCAAAGGGGAAAGACACCGCTGGTATGGCCAAGAGCCCTCTATTTAACTCTGAGGGCTGAGTGGGCTTTGTGCATCATTTTTTCTCCTGTTTTAGCACACAATAAAGAAATACAGTGTGGAACTCCAAGTCAGGTTAGATTTATCATGTATTTATTCTCTTATTTGGGAGCAGACAGGTTCGATGGAGAGACCTGGGAGAAACTGTGTTCCCTCACACCTGCATGTCTACCAACGCCATATCAACTTACAGCCACAAGCCTTGAAACTTAGCAGAAGTTCACTGATAAGGAGCTTCTTTTTCCTTAGTTGTGTCTTATGTTGTGATGATTAAACCATCTTACCCTAGAGACTTGGTGGAAAATGCAAAAACAAATCTCTTACTGTTTCTCAATGAGATCCTTATATTTAAACTAGATGAAGAAAGAATAACTCCAAGGAGCACATTAAAATCAGAGGAAAATAGTAATATTTGGCATTGCTGAAAAAGAATTGCCAGCAACCTTTTATATATGGCTTAATATGACCAAGTGCATTTTCTCTGAACCAAAAGCAATTAAATGTTATCAGCATGGTATTATCTAGCACAAGCAAAGCTTAACACTTACATTGGTATTTGGCTTTTTTGTCCTAAGCTACTGTCTCTTCCCATTCATGTCTGCTTCGTAGATGGGTGAGATCACTCTGAGTTGCCTCTGAACAGACGAATCTGTGTCATGACTGTGTCGCAATGCTGGGTGCTCAAAGGGGTATATGAATTAACAGATTCAGTTGCAGAGTCTGGCCCATTTCAGACAAATTCTATGGGGTGTATTGAAAAAAGCTAATACTATGGAAAAAAGACATCAAAATATTTTAATATAAGGAGATTCAATTCTGCTCTGTGAACCTGGGAGAATTTGGGATCTTCTCAGCTAACAGGACTTCCTATCCTTGGAGCCTGAAAGGATTGGGAGTTGGTTTGAATTTGGGGTGGGGTTTTTTTGTCAAATATTTGAACATTGTCAAAATATCCTTTTGGACACTTGCAAAGGAAAATATTTGGAATTTCATTAACCTATGTTTTTGCTTTGAAATTTGAATACATTTGTCCTTCAAAAACAGAATAAGAAAAGGTCAAATTTTAAAGCTGTTGGAACAAAATTCTTCATTTGAGGTGTACTAATGTATTTTTTATTTCAGTTTACAAATGTATTTGAAGTTTTGAGTTTTCATCCCTCACTGGGATGACAATAATGGAGAAAATAAAACTCATGCAGTTTCTTACCACCTCTATGCATCACAAATTACTGCAATTGAATTCACCTAAAGTATTTATGCTTTATACAAAATAAAGGTGTTTTTTTCATGAAAGACTTCCTCTTGAATAGCTTTCTCCCCCTCCTCTGGCATACAGTCCTTCACTCCCTTCTCCCTCAAGTCTGATAGTGTCCTGGTTTCAGCTGAGATAGAGTTAATTTTCTTTATAGTGGCTGGTGTGGCGCTATGTTTTGGATTTGTGCTGAAAACAGTGTTGGTAACACAGGGATGTTTTAGTTGTTGCTGCACTAGTCAAGGACTTCTCAGCTTCCCGTGCTCTGCCAGGTGCAGAAGAAGCTGGGAGGGGACACAGCCAGGACAGTTGATCCAAACTGCCCAAAGGGCTATTCCATACCACATGACGTCATGCTCAGTATATAAAGCTGGGGAAGAAGAAGGAAGGGGGGACATTCAGAGTGATGGGATTTGTCTTCCCAAGTAACCGTTACGTGTGATGGAGCCCTGCTGTCCTGGAGATGGCTGAACCCCTGCCTGCCCATGGGAAGGAGTGAAGGAATTCCTTGCTTTGCTTTGCTTGCGTGCTCAGCTTTTGCTTTACCTATTAAACTGTTTTTATCTCACCCCTCGAGTTTTCTCACTTTTGCTCTTCCGATTCTCTCCCCCATCCCACCAGGGGGGAGTGAGCGAGCGGCTGCGTGGTGCTTAGCTGCCGGCTGGGGCTAAACCACGACAGATAGATAACAAATGCATTGTGCTCCATGACCTTCAACATGGCATGTGCTCTTAAGAGAACTCATGTAAGGGGTGACTTAAAGAAGGAGGAGAAGAATTATTTCATTTGTTGTGTTTTCTAGTTTTGTGACCTTGCTGAAAGTTTAGGTCTGCCTTCTTTGTCCATTTGATTATTTTTTAAACATATTAAAGAGAGAGAAAGAGGTACCACTGGGTATTGCTTTATAATCTGAACAACATAATAATAATATTTAATATGGAAAGTTACAAAGGAATAAATCTCCTCTCTAGAATATTAGTATCGAAGAGGAATGACATAGAAGCATTTTAGGGATGGCTACATGTGATGCAGATTCAGACATGAATTTGTATCTGTAGCCATCATTAAAAGGGAGCAGATCTTGTAAAGATTATTTTACATACTTAGCCTCAAACTTTGAAAGTCATCCTGTTGATTTAAATCAAACTAATCATTTAGATAAAACTAAAACACATGATGTCAAGTACATAATCATGAAAATTAGGCCCTCTCCCATAGGCAAATGAAGCTGAAAGGTAGAAATCTTGACTATAAAAGTAGCTGATGACATTTTACGCTCAGTGACTCCCCTGCACTTACTTAACTGTGACCGTTTCAATGTAACTATGCTCTAATATGATCATGGTCATTTATGTTGGTCTGATGCACTTGCAAGGAGTCAAAGTGTCTTCAGCGCTGTTCTCTTTTGGCCCCTGCCACGTGCTGACCCATATCAAAGCCTTGCACACGGGTGCCAAAAGCTCCAGACACGATAAAGTGTATGTGGAAAATATGCAAATCATCCTCAGGAAGAAATTTCCATTTCTGTACCAGTAGTTTTCACTTTAATCCTTTTGCCTTGAAGATTTCATTTTCTTGGAAGAAGGGGGAGGAAGGGGATGGATAATCGCTCCCTAGTTCCATTTCTGTTGTTGCAGGGCCCTGATACTGAGATCCCATTTCTCAAGCTTTATTGACTTTAATAAAAGCCTTTGACTTGCTGAACTTGCTCTCACTTTAGGTACAGTTATAGAATTATGGATTTCCTGACAAAATAATTAATCTTTTTCTTTTTTGCTCTCTCTTTACGTATTTGTGGGAACCCAATAAGCTTACTTATAAAATGTTTTAATGCAACTTCTATCTGAAAACAGTAACATTTTTTTTCTCATAAACTTCCAGGAGAAATGGCCAAGATGAACCCTGCCTTGCTGTGCTAGATACAAGAAACTATCACAAGTTCTGCCATTGTACATGTCACTCTAATTAACGTCCTTGCAAGAGAGCTCAACAATGAGGCTAAGAAACAGATGGACAACTGGAATGAAATATCTCTTTTGATAAAACAACTAAATGGAGAAGGACACATTCAGATTCCACCCTAGCTTTTTTCAAATCCCTACTGTTAATTTAGTTAGGGAAAGACTATAAAAATTAATTCAGTTTAGCATCAAATTGTGAGATATAGCAAGACTGTTGCTCCACCACTTCAGTGCTGTATTTGATGATGATAGAGTATCTGGACTTGGAAAGAAAGTAATACACTATGACCTTTACTTGTTTATGTTTTTTATTAACATATTTTGAAAATCTATTGGGACAGAATACTTTATATTCTGAATATAAACATCTTTAGGCAGAAAAAAAAAGTTCTATAGCTAGAGAATTATATAGTAATTTTAAAAACTTGGAAACTGGGGCCAAACTTCTTGAGTCACATGGGACACCTGTGGTAAAACTAAGATTTATATATTGGTTAAATTCTATGACTCAGATATTTAACGAAGCTACTACAGTTTAACAAATTTCTGTGGGTCAGCTGAGCTGTGGTTACTGTCTGTGTGTACACTTTTAGCCCGCATCCAACAGAAAATAATGGAAGTTATCTTAATGCTCTTCATTGCAGTCTAAGTTGAGATGGAGGATCCCACACTATCAGTAGACTGAGAGCACACACAAGGGTGATTACTGTACGGTAACTCTGTAAGACATGGCAATTTGGTTTGATGTTTGACCCCTCAGTCTGGTGGGCAGAGCATGAGACTTCTTCTCCTTTCTTTTACCAGGTGCCCCCAAGGGACAGCTCCTAAGTCTGGTGTTGTAACCACCCCTTATTCTATACCATCTACGTCATGCCCAGGTTCTACCCTTTCTAATACATCCCAATTAATCACCACCACTTTCCCTGTCTTTTGATATATACACACAGCTATCATTCCCTTGGTCTATGGGCCATCCCTCTAAAATGTCCGTTGAGTTCATCTAGTCCATGACTTTGGGCTCCATCTGTCATAACAGTCCTTCAGGGCAGGAGAGAGGGTGTGTGGTGTTGGATTGTTGCATGCTGAAGCCAGTTCTGGTTCCACCACCACTGCACTTTGCTTGGTTTCATCAAAGTTCATTCTTCATTAATCTGGGTGATTCTTACTGAAACACCATTGATATGGCATATAGCCACCATAAAAGAGATGACATACAGTATTATATAGCAATTACCATCATACCATTTAGTTCATTGGCTATTCTCACCCAAAATCAAATCCCCTTGAGGTACACAGCGGACTTCCCCATCCTTTCGCATCACCCACCAAGTGCACCCAGGTCCTGGAGCAAAAGCAATCCCACGAATGGGCTTGCCTTTGCCCGAGGCAGGAGTAACCCAGACTGTCTTCCCCAGCATGTTTTTTATGTGCACTAAAGGGACTTTATCCCCTTCTACAGTGTGTAAAAGTTTTGATTGGGCAGGGCCAGCTTGACTGACAGATCCCCTAGTGTTGACTAACCAGGTGGCCTTTGCTAAATGTGTATCCCAATGTTTGAATGTCCCACCACCCATTGCTCTCAGTGTAGTCTTTAACAGTCCATTGTATCGTTTGATTTTCCCAGAGGCTGGTGCATGATAGGGGATGTGATATACCCACTCAATGCCATGCTCTTTGGACCAGGTGTCTAGGAGGTTGTTTCACAAATGAGTCCCCTTGTCTGACTCAATTCTTTCTGGGGTTCCATGTCATCATAGAATTTGCTTTTCAAGGCCCAGGATAGTGTTCCGGGCAGTGGCATGGGGCATGGGATATGTTTCCAGCCATCCGGTGGTTGCTTCCACCATTGTAAGCACATAGCGCTTGCCTTGGCGGGTTTGTGGGAGTGTGATATAATTGATCTGCCAGGCCTCCCCATATTTATATTTCAGCCATCGCCCTCCATACCACACAGGCTTTAACTGCTTGGCTTGTTTGATTGCAGCGCATGTTTCACATTCATGGATAACCTGTGCAATAGTGTCCATGGTCAAGTCCACCCCTCGATCACGAGCCCATCTCTATGTTGCATCTCTTCCTTGATGGCCTGAGGGGTCATGGGCCCACTCAGCTATAAATAATTCACCCTTATGTTGCCAGTCCAGATCCACCTGAGCCACTTCCATCTTAGCAGCCTGATCCACCTGCTGGTTGTTTTGATGTTCCTCAGTGGCCTGACTCTTGGGTATGTGAGCATCTACGTGACGTACTTTTACAGCCAGGTTCTCTACCTGGGCAGCAATATTTTGCCACAATGCTGCAGCCCAGATGGGTTTGCCTCTGTGCTGCCAGTTGCTCTGCTTCCATTGCTGTAACCACCCCCACAGGGCATTTGCCACCATCCATGAGTCAGTATAGAGATAGAGCACTGGCCACTTTTCTTGTTCAGCAGTGTCTAAAGCCAGCTGGATGGCCTTTACTTCTGCAAATTGGCTCGATTCGCTGTCTCCTTCAGCAGTTTCTACCACTTGTCGTATAGGACTCCATACAGCAGCTTTCCATCTCCGATGCTTTCCTACAATACGACAGGACCCATCAGTGAACAGGGCATATTGCTTCTCATTTTCTGGTAGTTGATTGTACAGTGGGGCCTCCTCAGCACACGTCACCTCCTCCTCTGGCGATATTCCGAAATCTTTGCCTTCTGGCCAGTCCATAATTACTTCCAAGATCCCTGGGAGATTGGGGTTTCCTATCCGAGCCTGTTGTGTGATCAGTGCAACCCACTTACTCTACGTAGCATCAGTTGCATGATGTGTAGAGGGGACCCTCCCTTTGAACATCCAGCCCAGTACCTGCAGCCGGGGTGCCAGGAGGAGCTGTGCTTCAGTACCAACCACTTCTGAAGCAGCTTGAAACCCTTCATATGCTGCCAATATCTCTTTTTCAGTTGGAGTATAGTGGGCCTCGGATCCTCTGTATCCCCGACTCCAAAACCCTAGGAGTCGACCTCGAGTCTCCCCTGGTGCTTTCTGCCAGAGGCTCCAGGTTAGGCCATTCTCCCCGGCTGTGGTGTAGAGCACATTCTTTACACCTGGCCCTGCCTGAACTGGCCCAAGGGCTACTGCATGAACTATCTCCCATTTAATTTGTTCAAAGGCTTGTCGTTGCTCAGGGCCCCATTGGAAATTGTTCTTCTTCCGGGTCACTTGGTAGAGAGGGCTTACAGTCAGACTGTAGTTTGGAATATGCATTCTCCAAAAAGCCACAACGCCTAAGAAAGCTTGTGTTTCCTTTGTGCTAGTTGGTGGAGACATGGCTGTTATTTTGTTAATCACATCCATTGGGATCTGATGATGCCCATCTTGCCATTTTATTCCTAAAAACTGGATCTCCTGTGCAGGTCCCTTGACCTTACTTTGTTTTATGGCAAAACCGGCTTTCAGGAGGATCTGGACTATTTTCTTCCCTTTCTCAAAAACTTCTGCTGCTGTATTGCCCCACATGACAATGTCATCAATGTATTGCAGATGTTCTGGAGCTTCGGCCTGTTCCAGTGCTGTCTAGATCAGTCCATGGCAAATGGTAGGGCTGTGTTTCCACCCCTGGGGCAGTCGATTCCAAGTGTACTGAACACCCCTCCAAGTGAAAGCAAACTGTGGCCTGCACTCTGCTGCCAAAGGGATTGAGAAAAACGCATTAGCAGTATCAGTTGTAGTATACCATTTGGCTGCTTTTGACTCCAGTTCATATTGAAGTTCTAGCATGTCCGGCACAGCAGCACTCAGGGGCGGCGTGACTTCATTCGGGCCATGATAGTCTACTGCTATTCTCCACTCTCCATTAGACTTTCTCACTGGCCATATAGGACTGTTAAAAGGTGAACGAGTCTTACTGATCACTCCTTGGCTCTCCAGTTGATGAATCAGTTTATGGATGGGAATCAGGGAGTCTCGGTTGGTATGATATTGCCTCTGGTGCACCGTTGTGGTAGCAATTGGCACCTGTTGTTCTTCAACCCTCAGCAACCCCACCACAGAAGGGTCCTCTGAGAGACCAGGCAAGGTAGACAGCTGTTTAATTTCCTCCGTCTCCAAGGCAGCTATACCAAAAGCCCACCGGTACCCTTTTGGGTCCTTGAAATACCCTCTCCTGGGGTAGTCTATGCCAAGGATGCACGGAGCCTCTGGGCCAGTCACAATGGGGTGCTTTTGCCACTCATTCCCAGTTAGGCTCACTTTGGCCTCCAAGACAGTCAGCTGTTGGGATCCCCCTGTCACTCTACAAATACAGATGGGTTCTGCCCCTATATAGCTTGATGGCATTAGGGTACACTGTGCACCGGTGTCTACTAGAGCCTTATACTCCTGTGGGTCTGATGTGCCAGACCATCGAATCCACACAGTCCAGTAAACCCGGTTGTCCCTTTCCTCCACCTAGCTGGAGGAAGGGCCCCTCTAGTCCTGGTCATAGTATTCATTACCCATTTCTTGTACATACGAGTCAGGAGTTCCTTCATTAAAATCAGGAGTAAGATCAGCCCTTTTACTCTGTCTGGGGAACTGCCCACTGGAAACCAGAGCAGCAATTTTCCTGGAAGAACCCCCTTTGGTGATTGTTTTTCCTTGAACTCACGTACCCGCACCTCTAGGGTCGAGGTAGGTTTTCCATCCCACTTCCTCATGTCCTCTCCATGGTCACGCAGGTAAAACCATAGGGTGCCCCGTGGTGTGTACCCTCTATATCCTCTCTCTTGAGCAGAGGAACGCTGACTCCTAATAGCTGAGATACGGGTCTGTACAGGTGGGGAGTAGGACCTATCTTCTTCGATTCACTAGACCTTCTGGGACAGTTTCTCCACAGCCGAGACAAGGGAGGAAGAGATACTTTCTTTGTATTCCCGGAGCTGGCTAGCCACTTCATCCACTGTTGGACCGTCTCCGTCTTTCCAGGTCAGTATTGCCAATGAGTTGGCACATGACGATGGTGCGTTCTGTACCAACTTATGGCACATGGGTCATGTGCACTGGACTTCATCTGGATCTTTGGATAACTACTCGTTGTCCAGGTCACCATAAATCACCTCCAGCACAGCTAATTCCCTCAGGTACTGGATCCCTTTCTCCATGGTGGTCCATTTCCCAGGGCGATATATAACATCTTCCTTGGAGGGATATCTTTCCTTCATAGCTGACAGGAGTTGCCTCCAGAGGCTGAGTGCTGGTGCCCCTTTTCCAATCGCTTTGTCATTGCCCCCTTCCCTAGAAAGGGATCCCAGCTGTTTGGCTTCCTTACCCTCTAATTCCAGGCTACTGGCCCCATTATCCCAGCATCGGAGCAGCCAGGTGACAACGTGCTCACCTGGACGATGGCTGAAATCTTTTCGCATATCTCGCAGCTCACTCAGGAATAGGGATCAGGTAGTTTCCGTCTCATCCACGAGTTCTTTCTCTTCCTTTCCTTGTGATGGCCCTGCTCTTTCATCTTGCCTTTCTAAACGAGCTGACTTTTGCTTCCAGGATTTCTTCTTGTGTATAGGGGCAACTGACACTGACACCGGTTGGTTCCCTGGTTGAACCGCATTATCTGTCGCAGGGGGCTGGAGTGACCACAGTGCCTGTCACAAAGGGGGCTGGAGTAGCTGCAGTGCCTGTCGCAAGAGGGGCTGGAGTAGCCGCCGTGTCTGTCGTTTTGTCACCATATCCTGAATAGTGTTGGGGTTCTGAATAGTGTTGAACAGGGCTCAGTAGGCATGGGCCAGGCCCCAGCACATTGCAGTGATTTGTATCTCCTTTGAATTGCCGGGGTGACAGCATACTTTTTCCAAATATTCTACTAATTTTTCAGGATTCTGCACTTGTTCAGGGGTGACGTTCCAAAACATTGGAGGTGCCCACTGTCCTAGGTACTTGCCCATGCTATCCAACACACCCTGCCACTCATAACTATCCGGCCTTGGGGCAGATCTCTGGATTATATTCTTAAATTGTTTACTAATCTTGGACAAAACCAAAAGAATATTCCCAAGCAATACCAATAGATGTATCTTAACTACCCAAGGATGTTCAAGATACTGAAAAGTTATTGTAACGAAGGAGGAAACATTATAGAAGAAGGTAGTGAAGGTGCCATTTTGTATTTCCTCCATAAAAAACCTCTCAGAGGAAAAGCTATAATTGCTAATTGTCTCCATGAGGTGGTACCCGACGTACGGTAATGGTTTCAGTACAGCACTTAGATACCAAAATAAACCCAAGGTCACTGTTTTAATAACAAATCTCACACGCAAAACATCACCAATTAAAGCAGAGCACAGCAAACTGCAAAAACCAACTCCAGTCTTTAACATGTACAGCAAAAAAATGAGCATGGTGCAGATCAGGTAAACCAATATCGAGAACAGATGAATCAATATTGTGGCCCACAACTACTAACAGATCTAAATTCCTTAATACACTCTGGTTAATTTGTTATTATCTCAAACCCTTCGAGCCCCACATTGGGCGCCAAAAAGGACTGTTGTGGTTTAACCCCAGTCAGCAATTAAGTACCACACAGCCGCTCGCTCGCCCTCCCCCCACCACGGTGGGATGGTGGAGAGAATCGGAAGAGCAAAAGTAAGAAAACTCATGGGTTGAGGTAAGAACAGTTCAATAATTGGAACAAAATAATAATAATAATAATAATAATAATAGTAGTAGTAATAATAATAATAAATTGTAATGAGAAGGAAAACAACAAGAGAGCGAGAGAGGAACAAAACCCAAGGCAAAAAAACAAGTGATACAACCACTCACCACCCACCGACTGACGCCCAGCCAGTCCCCGAGCAGCAATTGCTACCCCCCGTCCAACTCCCCCCATTTTATATACTGAGCATGATGTCATATGGTATGGAATAGCCCTTTGGCCAGTTTGGATCAACTATCCTGTCTGTGCCCCCTCCCAGTTTCTTGTGCACCTGGCAGAGCATGGGAAGCTGAAAAGTCCTTGACCAGTGTAAACACCGCTTAGCAACAACCAAAACATCAGCGTGTTATCAATATGATTCTCATCCTAAAATCCAAAACACAGCACTATACCAGCTACTAGGAAGAAAATTAACTCTATCCCAGCCGAAACCAGGACACATCACCTCTCAAAGTAAGAAAAGAATATCCTGATGGCTACTGACCCACATGCAAAATAAAATCTAAACTGATAACACAAAAGTGAAGTGATAAGAGTTTTCAGTAATCTTTCTGGGTCAGTGTTTATGTTTTCCAGACAAGAACATGCTGGCCTTCAGAACTTGCAACAACTTCCCTTCCCTCCCCTTAAACACACATGAGAAGACATTAGATATATGATGATGTTATTGGTAAGCTCTTTCTTTTTTGCATTAAAGTTGTGAATAACATCATAAAAATTAGATTCAGGAATTTCAGAGAAGGGAATATCAATGAAAATTAATGATACAGATGCAATGGATTTACTTCTGAGTCCAGAGTTTCCCTTTTCACAAGGATCCAAGTTTCAGTGCTTCAGGTGCCGAAGTTATTGATCACTATTAGTCTCTTAAATCCATCTGTTTCTCACAAGTGCACAAGCAGGAAAACAAGGACCCAGCATCCATCAGTATTAGTGAAGGAGATAAGCTGTACCATGCTAAAGAAATCAGAATATTGCAGGCTTTTGATGAGGAACCGATTTCCCAGTCTTTCTGTCTCTTTAGCACCAGTCATCATTTTTGATGCCATGTCAGATTGCCACATCCAGCCACATCAGATTGTCTTCCCTCTCCATCCTTAGATGCACCTATAGGGAGAACAAACCACAGCAAATGCTGTGACCTACACTGCCTGTTCCCTTCCTCATTGCTTTTTATCTGCCACAGTGTCTTCTGTTTATTTATTAATTTATTTCTCTCTTGAGACCCTTTGGAGATTTGTGGTTGATGATGATTTTTTTGATGCAAAAAGCCTTTACAATGGGATTCTGGAGCAAATTTCATGTCACCAAGAGTATGAAAAGATGGAATGAAGTCAGTGGTAAAAGGAGCCGAAGGCTGCTGCAGAAAGTAAGGTTCCAGCTTTCTGTTCTATGGCTATAAAGTTATAACAAGAAAACAGGAAGGATTAACCAATTAACAAAAAAATGCACTTTTGAAGAAGACTCAAAAAATAAAACAAGGCCTTAGTAGTAGTTTTTATAACCTGAATGTAACAGATTATTGAAGATTTATTTGGGAGTTTTAACCTTTTTACTAACATTATGAATGGCTGGATTGTATGTTGCCTCTGAACTAGATAAAATACATAGTGTTCTTTTTCATATTGGACACAATAACTTTTGCAGCACAGATCTAAAATATTATTCTCATAGCAATGACATAACTTTATTTTATGTTTATTTCAAATTCTGCATACAAACAGACAGTTATAGGTCCTCATATTTGCAAATGCCAGAAAGTAACTATCTAGGAGAGGAACAACTTTTAACTAACCTAGTGGCCACTCCTTGTTCTGGCATAATAAATGCATATGAAAAGTGTCCCATAAACTATTCTTGTGATACAGTCTTCATGCTGCCTTAAGCTTTTTAATCCCATTGTAGAGCTAGTAACTTCCCAAGCTGTACAGAGTTAGGTTCTCCCAGTTCTCTATTCATACCCTATCTCTCAGGCTCTTTCTGATGGCTCATGATTTGATGGGTCTAATGCAACAACAGAGGTGACTTGTCAGATCTTCACTCAGTAATAAAAAAACAGTTACTAAGGAATTAAGTGTCATAATATACCTTCCTGTGATCTAAGCGGTGGGCATAAGCCTTGTGTTCACCTTATTTGCCATGGGTATTTCAAATGCACGTAATGTATTTAGGTGTGTGTGACAGTGGAGTCAGGCAGGTATCCCTGTATTTTGGCCTGTTACTCTCCCAGGGTCTCTGTTTCACCCCATGGAGGTGGGAAATGGGTTCTCTTTCTTCAGCATCTCCAACACACAAGAAGCCATCTTCACATAAACAGTCTGTGAAGGCGAGCTTGACCTGATTCATGGTCAGACACTCCTCCTGCAAACTTTGCTGCAGCATAATAATTTCTAGGGCAGAGCTGTGGCAGGGAGCCAAGGGGCACCAATATCCACATCCACTAGACTGAGGTTTACCAAAGACAGTGTGTCAAAGTCCTAATTTCAGAGTTTTTCCCTGACAGACTGTCAAATTTGACAAAACTGGGAAAACATTATAACATCCCAACAATTACATTTAAAATGCATATTAAATTTGCTATCAATATAGGTATGTGATTATGCTTGTGTAAATAATAAAGTGATAATAAAGTACCAAATCATTTTAATACATTTTAACTTTCAGATCTAAGACACAGTTCTCCAAGGTTTGGATGTTTTTTCCTTCCTCAGTATCAAAGACTTGTCCAATGTACCTTGCAGTAGGGTTAAGTGTGAATTTTTCCTGTGACAGCAAGATTCCTCCTGGATGGGGTGGTATTGTGGTCTTTTCAGATAATTTGAAGTCACTGGAAAATTGCTGTTCTTTCAATGTCCTGTTCTTCATGTCTCATGGGAAAGTACATTTCATTAGTTTATACCTCCCATGGTTTTGTCTTGGGTTTGGTGGGAATGAACTAAATGGAAGCTTGGATAAAATAATCTTACTGCCCATTACCATGTTTATTACCATGCATACCTGTTTAGCTTGCTTCACAATATGTGGTTTTTCCTGGAGAAATAAGTCAATCCTAACAAAATCTCCAGCTATAGGCATGGAAATGTCTCTACAATCCAATATTGAGTGTTGGACCAGGCTTCTGTTAAAGAATTCTGTGAGTTTCTTTATGAACAGTTTAGCAATTTGATCTGTCAAGCTGATGGCTTAAGTATGGAGATGATGTGATGTGACCGAATTCCCACTGTCATATAAATAACATAGCTCTCTGCCAGTAAACTGGGATTGCAGTCTGAAATTAAATAGTTTGGGATGCTTTTGTTTCTGAAGTACTACATTGCTTGCCTTACAGTATCCCAGTAGTAATGTCTATTACAGTTCATCTATTTCCCAGATGTCTGAGTATTAGTCTACTTTGAATAGAATCATAGAATCATAGAATCATAGAATCATAGAATCATAGAATCATAGAATGCTTTGGGTTGGAAGGCATCTTTAAAGGTCATCTAGTCCAACCCCCCTGCAAGAGCAGGGACATCTTCAACTAGATCAGGTTGCTCAGAGCCCCGTCCAACCTGACCTTGAATGTTTCCAGGGATGGGGCCTCCACTACCTCTCTGGGCAACCTGTTCCAGTGCCTCACCACCCTCATTGTAAAAAATTTCTTTCTTAAATCCAGTCTAAAATAACTTGGAATGAAATGGTCCCTTCCCTGCCCTGCTTCTGTTCATCTTCCGGGGAGGCTTTGCACTTTAGGTATCTCTTTTCTTTGTTTGCCCTTCTTTTGCCCATGTGTAACCCATGCTAATCAGGTCTCTGATGTCCTTGGCCATATTTAGCCAGGATACTAGTTTTGTAGACTCCTGTTTTGGATTCCCAGTATAGCCTCTGCTTTCAGTGACCAGTGTTATAATTCAACTGACTACTTCAATGATGGTACTATGTATCCTTTATTCACACATCGTGATACTTCCAGCATTTCTGAGAGTTGACTTGGCCTTCTTCTGTGTGACTGTCAGCTCTAACAGAATAGTACATCAATAGCTGGATATATTTCCTGGTAGATAATCATCAAATCTTTTACACACAAGCCAGCTTGGCTGAGGATTTCCATATCTTTCCATGTTTTTTTTAGTTTCCTCCAGTTGAGAATCTCATATGTTAGTTTATTTTCATATTTTAAATGTGCAGAGTTTTCTGGATTAGAAACAAACTTTATACATCTCATTTCATTACACATGATACTGCAGGCTCAGTAGCATGCATTGAACTCATGCTGAAAATGGATTTTAGCCATTTTCACTTCAAATGTTTCCCCTTCCCTGAAAAGACAGCACACCTTATTTGTGTTGGTCACAGTAACACCCATACAAATCTTCCCAGGTGTCCCTTGGAGGCAATGATGCCGTATGCTTCATACAGGCCATTCTGTGTAGCCTCTTTCTCCATATCATCTTCTCTGCATGGATAGCTGGACAACAGGCTTTTTTGAGACACGAGATAGCTGAATCAAGTAACCATTTTATGGAGCACCTTTATCTAGTTGACATATCAAGGATTCAAAGATATTTAAGAAGTTTAGAAGATGCTTACTTTATAAATCCTAACAGTAATAATCATTCTGATGTACTTCTGAGAAGATATTTGCTGTAACAATTCTATATTTTGGGAAGTATTGGAAGCCATTTGAGCAGATGAAGTATTTGAGTTATCATACCTCAACCAGTTGCAACCTTGTCTTAATTTTGTTTGTATTCAATTTCAAATGTATTCAATGACTCATTCTTGCAAACAGATGGAGTTGTGATTGTGACCTGCCACAGCTTCTGTCAGGCTGCCTCTGTGGGCTATGCATGGATGTAGGTGAATTTACATACATACATAAGTACTAAGCTAGAGACAGTGATGAGTGATTCAGAACAACTCCCAGCCAGGGCTTCTAGTGCCTGTATTCCTGTGTAGTCGTGGAAAGAAGCAGGAACCAACCTGTTGTAGGAGCTTAACTGAGGTATGGCAATATTTCTATGGTAAAGGTAAGGAAGTATTAATGTCATGACATTGCCAAAGACTCTGAGGGGGACCTATCTGCAATACCGGGTATAGCTTTACAGCACTTTGTCACATCGCTGGTGTAAGCATGCATTTGCTTCTTGGACCCTCTGGCACTGCTTGTCAGTGAGATGATGATATCCCATTATTTCCTCCATACAAAAGAAGGTGAAGAGACTAAGAGCTAAAACATACCCCCAAGGAGAGTTTTAGAAAAAGAAAATGGAAATGGATCCTAAACCTGCAAAGCCAAGACTAGTCCCAAACAAGTCAGGGCAAAGAAGATGAAAACAAACACCTCAACCTGTGCCTGCTTAAATCTGCAAATAAGCAGGTCTAACTCATGGTGCACAAGAATGAGCTGTAAAAGGAAGACATTTGCTCTGAGAAACTGAAGAGGTGTGCAAGCACAGAGAGGAAACAGAGCTGTCAAATTCAATACTGCAGTCTGAAAGAGTTGAGAAGTCAGGGAATGACGAGGTCAGTGTTGTTCCTGAATAAGGACAAGGTTATAGATTTGCTGTACTATCTTGGAAAAGTGAAAATTTTGAAGAGCTTACACTTAGGAATAAAGTAAAATCATCGACAGTTGAAAAGCTGAGTGGCATAGAAAGCAGTGGAGGAGTAACCAGCTCATGGGTACTCAAGGGAGAGAGAATAGCTCCCAGATTAAGATTATTTAGTTTAGGTGTTCATATGAAGGTGTATACATGTGAGTTAGGTGCCTAAGCAATCAGTACCTTAAACTAAAGTCAATTGAGAGGCAGTCAATACAGTCAATAGAGGCTGGTATAAGATTCAGCTCATCGTATGACTGCACTGGTTGCCTGAACAGTCTCTATTCAGCCTACTGTACTGATGAGAGGCTTGATTCAGTTACCAAAACACTGGTCTTTTGTGTCATCTGGGATGCCCTATATTATTTGAGACATTCCCTGGGGCTGTCAGATATGACCGAGGACCTATGTGAGATACATGCTCCTCTAGATCAACAATTAGAGACTATATTGTATTCTAGGAAAGTCTCAGACAGCATCTTCTACCTACATTTAGTCAACTGAATTGGGCTTTGGATTGTACAGAGATCACAGATACTTATCTCATCTGTACACACCTAAATGTAGGTGTCTCAATCTGTGATCTGAATCCCATCTTAAATAATCAATTATACTGAGATTAATTTGAACTCTGGACTTCTCATGCAAGCTAGACTTGTACAAGTAGGAACATACAGAGATTTAGGCCTTGCAACAGGATGCTTTTCTTATCAACTAGTGTGTGAGTCATAGCGCATAGTACAAGAGATAAAGCAGAACAAAGAGAATGCGTGAAGTGTATATATGTGTGGCTTTGGAAAATAGATTTTGCATTGATACTCTCTGATTTATTTATTTAGAAAGAAACTGTGAGATATGGGCACTCAAGGAGGCAGAAGGATCTAGGCAAGAACTAAATAATTAAGACAGCCTGAAAATCAGGAAAAGGGAAAATGCTCGCATTGGTTTGGGAAAAAAAAAAAAAAAGAAAAAAGACAGGAAATCATTGTATACTCCTTTACCTATCAAAATATTATTTAAAGAGAATAAAAGTCATATTTTCTATGAGAAAATTTCAGATTTGTTGTAAAACTTTGATTTTCCATGAGAAAATTAAAATAAGGACAATTGAAAATTACAATATTCTTTCAGGGCAGTCCTGATGTTTCTTTCTCCCTGTACGGGTAATTTATGGAAGATTATTTCCACAAAATGAAAGATGACGGTTGTGGGGGGGGTTTTCCACATTGGTTTGGTGAACTCCCCTCCCCTCTAAAAGAATTAAAACTAAGGAGCTTGGTCTTGCAAAAAAAGTCTTTGCTATTTCTCAGGCAGCTTTACTGGTCAGTAATGTTGTCAGTTTTGCCAGTGCTGTCATATGGCAAGAAGTGAAGCATGATTTATATTTATAATTATTATGTGCTACTGTTGGGGAAGAAATGGTTAGACTCCCCCAGCTCATAATGTTCCATATCTGTGGCATGTCCTGTCCCTTTGGCTTCTCTACAGCAGTTTTGAATGCATTATTTTTAGTCTTATTACTATTTCTTTCTGCCTGTGCTTTCAAGTTTCCCTCTGACTTTAATTAAAGTGTCCTTAGGCTTGTGCATGTAAAAAGCTAACAACAAGTTCACCCAGTCAAGATCTCTCCTAATTACAATGCAAAGTAGGAGTTCAAGTGAGGAGAACATCAAACAGTTTTTATGTGACATATGAGAGCTTGACACTGTATTTTGACAGGCCTGTTGTAGAATACATGATGCCACTAAAATACATTTTAAAAGTAATATCCCAGATTACACATCAGCCACAAAACAAGCCAATGGTGTAGAGAGCAAGCTGTACAACATGCTGTATAGAGCAAAAAACAGTGTTTGGCATGTTATTGATGTGTTATATAAACAGTGGTAAGATCCAAAATACGACGAGTTTTGGTTTTGCTTCTTAAATGTGATAGCATTTACTGATGTACCAAATCTATAGGCCAGTTTTCAAATCTAGGTGCCTACAATGTAGCTGCTTGATGAAAGATTAAGTGGACCTCCACCATTAACAAACACAACCTGCCAGGAGTTAGCAGGAGCTAAACAGTGCATCCTTTCTAGGCAGGAGTAGAGGGCAACCACATTTTCTGTAGATGTGACACAGAGAGAAGGCATAATACAACCTCATTACACTAGCAATCTATGCACCAAAATACATTATTTTCACCCCAGTTGCCTTTATGATCACTATAAGCTGTAGGTCCCACACTGCAGGTGCTTAGAAAGCCAGGCTGTGAACCCAGCATATGCCTTCCTTTTAGGCTGCAGTTCATCTGCTCTAGGCTGAGACTAATCAAGCCAAGAAGCTTCATTTTTTCCTACTGCTTGTAAGCAGAGCCAAAGGTGACTAGCTTAGATGTCAACACTGCAAGCATTTTCACTTAGTCACATGAAGCCCACCAGTGTACCAATCTCGCTGTATTTTCCATGTCCTCTCTTAAAATTTTAGCTCTCCAAGTAAGCATATAGTATGTTAACTAGTTGAGGAAGAAGACAAGCTGGGACTGGGAGAAAAGAAGAAGGGAGGGTGGATATGATTAGTATATATTATCAGAGCCAAAACAAACAGGCAGTTTTTACTGAGAGCTTTTCTCTTTCCATGGAAAGTTTGTTGCTGTTGCTAAAATTGGAATTTTCTTGGAAAATATATTGTTTGGTTGAGGTCTTGAGATATTGCAAATAAGATCGAGAAACAACACAAGACGTGTGAAGAAAACATCAATAAAAAGTATGAGAGGTTAATTTTCTGACCTTCAGCTCTAGTCATAACATCATCAGCAATGCCGTGAGCACCCTGCAGTCAGAGCTGACACTACGATAGCAGGAATTGGTAAGTCAAGTCCGATGGGTGTTCAGGTGACTGTACAGGACTCCTGCATGACAAACACCTTTTATTTCACTGTTCACGGTGCCACTCAGCACTCAGCAGTGACCTCTTCAGTTGCAAGATCAATACACTGAATGAGGAAAGGTGGAGAAAGGAAGAATGCAAGAGAGAGAAAGACCAGAAATGCATAGAAGAGCAGAGAAGAGAAGGGAAGGAACGGGATCTACAGTGTGAAAAGGGCACTAGTTTTTTTTAATAGTTGCACAGAGTCAATCACACACCTTTTTGGTCAAGGATGACACTTCTGGGAGATTCCCACAGCATCTCAGCTGCAATTTCTGCATTCCACTGTCAATAGGAATGCAATGTTAAGAGCAAAATTATTTAATACAGTGTATTGCAGCTTAAATATTTAAAGCAGCCTAACTGCAGAGCATCTGAACTGCAAAACAGCCACTTATCTGAGCAAAATATAGGACTGAACAGCAGAAGTATGCTGCATTGCCTCACAACTCAGGCCAAAAGGAGGCAACAGCCACCAAATTTTGCTTTCTGCTCATCCCTGGCTGAAAAAAGCAACAATTTCCTTAGAACTGGATGCAAGTACAAAATATGCTTGGAGGCAAAATAATGTGCAGAGACTAGAAACATAGTGTCTCATATCTTAGAACATCTTAGGCATCCATTATTAGAGCTGCATTTACCTAAACGTATTTCAGCGTGAATTCTCTTGTAAGGAGTGTATGTAGACAGCATTGTAGTTATTGTAACAGCCACAGGGCCTCCCTGGATGGCATAGCACAACATACTGTACTTAATGTTGACACTGTTCAGTGAAACGATTATTACCATCAATTTGACTTCTAATGCGACTTCTCTTGTAAATCTCTGGGTCATTAACCTTAACAACATCAGTGTACTGTCAGTATCCAATTCCACCAAATTAGTGTCCGAGGTAATAGGAGAAGGAATGTATTAATGTGTTATTGGTGACTAATAAAGACAGCAACCCTCTAATGTGCTATGAAGAACAGTTGAAGCATGCAAGGGAAGAGGAAGCAGTCAAAGTCAGGGCAACAGGCACATTTGGTAGTACATGTCAGGTCATCAAATTAGGTGTTAAACAGCTTAACCTCTTTACCACAAACTCAGGAGGACCAGGGATAGGGCTGGGTTCATGGCATATGACAAATGAGCAATGCACTTCATTTTGGACTGGGCAAAAGAGCCCTTCTTCACAAAGTAGCGCTCCATGTTCCAGCAGCTGAAGAGCAGCATCATGTAAAATCATATGGTTGTACTAGAAAGAAAGGGAAAATACTCCTAACTATGAAAGGATTTAATTTTTTTAGCCCCCATCATACTCCATAATGTAGCTTGTACTTCAGAGAACTCAGGTTATGCTGGGCTGATATAAATAGGCCTTTGCATCAGTCCCATGCAGTTTATCGTCCAGCTGGCAGGCTCTAAGTGACGTCTTCTGATATTGTTTGAGACACCTCTTTACTGAGACGATAGGTGTCACAGCCCATCACGTCCACCACCGCAAAAGGAACGCTGAGTGCTCACAACCCAGAAGAAAGGATGCACCGAGGCTCTGGAGGGAGCAACCAAGTGAGTGCTGGAAATCCCACTGACATCCAAGTGTCGGGAGAAGCACTGTGTTTGAAGTTGACTCCTGCCAGCTTGCATTAGTGGAGAATGGTGTGGTGGGTGAACACGGCATGACACAGGCAGGATATGGATCCCCTTTAATGCCCTGCAACATCAGTCTTTACCTCTAATTACTGAATAAGCAATAGATTCTTCTTCCAAGAAAAGCTATATTTGGATGGCTGATATAGCATAGAATAATACTTCAACAGACATCTCTCAATAATAATAGAGAAAAGCTAAGATAACATTATTTTCATTCCCACATTCCCAAAGATCTTTATAGGTTATAAACCAAAGTTACCAATTCAACACTAAACCAGAAATCCTTTAAAATCAACCTTTCAGAGGAGAAGAAAGGGACATGAAGAATTAGTGACAAGTTTAATCATGAAGGCAACATTTCCTGAATAAAATAGATTAGGCACTTCATTTAGGGATTGGCAGGATCACCGGGTTAATACCTTTTCCTATAGAAAAAGTGCTATAGGATTTTAAAGTTTATCCTATAATTAGGATTCTTGTCTTAGGACTGAAAAATGTCATTCCATGTTCTGGTAGGGCACTGTCCCTGATGCTTAATTTCAGTTCTGCAAATCCATACACAAAGGTAAAGAAAATCGATAATAATAGTAATAGTAATAATAATAATAAAGTAATCCTTATATTTTGGCAAAGCAGATACTAAATGTATAAAAATACAAACAAAAGACTTCAGCAAGTTTTGTATTACTGAGAACTTTTGTCCTGCACAGCTGATCAAACCCCATGGTTATTTATTTGCTAAAAATTCCAATTTTCTCCTATCATTAAAACCTGATGAAACGTGTAATTGAAAACTCATAATGAATGAAATTTTAACCATCTCTACTCTCTAAAAAAAACCCCAAAAATCTGCTGTGATAGCCTGATACCAAACCTATCAAATAGTTTCCAAAAGTATTGATGAATTCTGGATTAGGCTTTTGTACATGGTTAAGCTTATCATTAGTCTCATCAAATGGGATTAGTTTCACCTAACTTCAGCCATCTAATAGGTTAGGTGTCTAAACTGAGATAACTAAAGCAAATTATCATCTTCTATAACCAATAGCTCTAGATAAACCCCATGGGGTGGGGTGCGGGGGCAGAAGGGGTTGCAGTTACCTGAGGTAGGGAAGTAGCCTGGGGGAAAGGACCAGGTATCTCTCCCTATTGATGGAGGAAGGAACTGAGATGACTAGTTTAAAGCTGATTAAATCTTTGACTTTTGTATGACTAAATGCAGCTGTGAGACAAGTCATACTTCTTCTGATCAATTAGCTTGTGAGGTGGGGCAGTGGCATGTCATAGAATGCTCTGGTGACAGGCACAAAAAACTATTTGTACCTAATTAAAAATATTATAGAAAGGGGAATAAAAGGTAGGACAAACTTTCTGGTTTTACTGTGCTGCCATGAGTTTTCATTTTGATTTTCTCCCTCTCCTGGATGCCAAAGTAGCATAGAGTTTACCTTATCTTCATCTTTGTTGTGGTTTAACCCCAGTCAGCAACTAAACACCACACAGCCACTCAGTCACTCCCCCCCAGTGGATGGGGGAGAGAAGCGGAAGAGCAAAAGTAAGAAAACTTGTGGGTTGAGTGGGTTGAAGTTAAAGACAGTTTAATAGGGAAAGCAAAAGCCGTGCACACAAGCAAAGCAAAGCAAGGAATTCCTTCACTCCTTCCCATGGGCAGGCAGGTGTTCAGCCATCTCCAGGACAGCAGGGCTCCATCACGCGTAGTGGTGACTTGGGAAGACAAATGCCATCACTCCGAACATCCCCTCCTTCCTTCTTCCCCCAGCTTTATATACTGAGCATGACACCATACGGTATGGAATAGCCCTTTGGGCAGTTGGGGTCAGCTGTCCCAGCTGTGTCCCCTCCCAGCTTCTTGTGCCCCCCCAGCCTCCTCACTGGTGGGGTGGGGTGAGGAGCAGAAAAGGCCTTGGCTCTGTGTAAGCACTGCTCAGCAGTAATTAAAACATCCCTGTGTTATCAACTCTGTTTCCAGCACAAATCCAGAACATAGCCCCATACTAGCTGCTCTGAAGAAAATTAACTCTACCCCAGCCAAAACCAGCACATTCTTTCTTTCTTTGCCTTTTTTAATGCTACAAGAACATAGAGTTTGACACTTGTATTGTTTTGCCTTGGGCTGTGTCTGCAAGAGAAAATGGAGGCAATAGCTCTACTTTCAGCAACGGGTAGCCTAAGAACTTTTTTTATTCAGGAGGATCTGTTGAGGCAGGAAGTTTTTATTTCTCCAGGACATTTCCGTGGCATGAATTATGAATATCATTGAAATGTAGCTATTACACATTCAAGAACATGTTACTGCATAAGACCCACAAGTGGGGAGGAGGGAGAGGGAAGATCATACTCAATTTTAAATTATGTGAAGAAACAGTGAATTTTCAGCATGTGTACAGATTATCATTTTGGTTTGTATTTCTATCATTTAGACGAAACAACTCTGGTTTGTTTCATAAAAATATACAGGATATTTTATATATGGATTAATTGGTATGCCAAATGTCATAAATAATAGCTAGTATTTGATAGCACTTTCCTTCAATGTAATACTTTATGAACATTGGGTGGCATTGTCTCTTGAGATTCAGCCTCTTTGCATCACTCAGGAGCTGCAAAAAGTCCTGAAACCATTAGAAATGGCCAAATAATGCAAAACAGTGCATTCACATATGCCAGTCTAAACTGGCATAAACCAACACTGCCGTTGAAAGAGGTAATCACATCTCCCATCATTTATTCCTACCCAGGCCACACAATCCAGCCAACAAAAACCCAAGCATTGAATTGATTAGTTTTAATCAGCTCCCTTAACCTGTTTGGCATGTGGTTGCACAATGCTTGTGTTGGCATATGGAAGGAGGTGCCACAGGGACAGAGGAGGATGAGGTTCACTCCTTAATTGCTGCATTAGCTCATGCTGGCTTAAAGTTGAACATGAAACTATGACCAAAGATTGTATCACCTACAGAGAGACATCCACCAATAGTGGGCACTACGCTTCCACCTATATCATATGGGTTGTGCATGGGGAAGCAGCTGTAACTGAGCACTTCTTCCATCCTGTATAATAGCCAAGCTGCGAGTTTGTTGTCTGTTCAGAAGAGAAGTGGACTCTCCCAGTACTGAATCTTCAAGGCCAAGAAGGGCTGCTCTACTGAAATAAATACGTTAGTCAAACACAAGTTATTGGACTCCATGCAGCAGTAACTGAATACATTTTTTATTGCCTGCATTAGGCCAGAGGTAAGACTCAATGAGATAATCCTCCTTTATGGCCTTAAAGTGTATGAAAACAGATAGAATTAATCCAGAGGACACTCTTGTGCCTGTAGATGCCTAGCAAGATATCTGCTCTATCTGACTTTTGGTATTTGGGGTAATTTTAATTCACGGGCTCTTATTTTTCTTCCATTATTGGATTTTCTGTCCTTGCAGCTCCCAGCCTTTATGGGCTCATAGGCAGAAGTAAGGAGTGAGTAATGTGAGCAGCATCTTTCTTTGCTCTCCCTGCCAACCTGGACCACAGCCACAATCTCCTTAGTTTTAAGGGGTATTAATTTTCTATGGCCATGAGGAAAGTCAGAACATCTCCTGCGCAGAATACAGTCTGCAACTCACAGGTCAGAGGCCATTGTTCTAATACAAGGCTTCTCTGGAAGAAGGGTCACATACAGGTATCAGGCCCATCTTTCCTTTCTTGGATTAATGAGAAAGGAGGATTTTTCATCTCCATCATGTTTCGAAGAAAGGTCTGAAGGGTCAGGTCTGAGACAACAACAGTGTCCCAGGAAAAAGGTTGAGGAGCATTGCCATAGTACTTTTCAGGTTATTTCTGTTTCACCCAGAAAAAAACTTGTTTAATCATAAAGTGTATTTTTTTTAATGTGGACTGAATGTGACATTTTGTTGTATACTTGCACCTCATCACAGTAGCATACCAATTATAATGCTTCTTGACAGGAATTAGTGAATTTTTCTTTGCAGCTCCCAGGAGACATGAACAAGTGCTATTCTTGTTTTTTTGGATGGAAATCAAGGAATAAGTGTCTTGACTCATAATACACATTAAGTCAGTCACAGAGTTGGGAACCAAACATACGTGAACTTGACTCCCTGTCTGGATCTGTAATCAAAGCACCAACTGTCAGTAAATTAAAATCTTAATAATACCAATATATGTGAAAAACATACACGTCTGAAGATGGATGAAGCAAAATCTATCTGGAAGTTTCTACAATACTTTTTTAAAAAAATTTTAAATCTTTCCACCAGAAATGCATGACCCATTTCCTAAGTACAAAAAGAAATGTGGACAGTCAAAGAATATCAACTCATGGAAATAAACGGGAGGGGAGTCTTGGCTCTCAATTACACAGAGCCTTTGTCACAGCTCAAGTGTGTTCTTTTGGCCTGCAAGTGAGATGGTTTTCTTACTAAGTCAGGCACTGGCAGAGTTTTTATCTTCATCACTTTAATGGAGCATGTCCATTATTCAATGAGTTAATTTCAGAAAGAGGGCCAAGTTTGGAAGGATTAACTGCCAGCTAAAGAAACAAAGCTTTCATGATCTCCTGCCTATCTTGCTGGGGGGGGGGGGGAGGAGGGGGGAAACTGATGCAGCTTTCTATGTGTGTGCTCATTTCCAAGTGCCTTCATGAGACCTGGCGTGACAAAGGCTGCCAAGTGTTTAGCACAATAAATGGAACCACATTTTAAACACAATAAAAACCTAATGAAACCAGCCTCTTTTAAAGCCACCCACCTTTAGCACAACACATTAGAGGCTTTGTAATAGAAAAGCAAAAGGAAACAATAAAAGACATTTCTTTATATTAAAAAACCCCCCAACCCTCTATATAGGTGTACAAACACAGGATCCTTAGTGGAAATAAAAAGACCAGCAGATTTAAAATTGTTGCTTAAAAGGCAGCAGTGGTAGAAGAAGAGGTGAGTTCAAGGGAAGCAGTCTTCATGGTGGAGCTAAAGATCTTAGAGAAGGAGCAGGCAATACCTGAAGGTGAGCTGTACCCCTAGAAGAAAAGTAGAGAGTCAGATTGGTGATCACCACTCTGGGAACTGAAGGTGATATTGAACGCTTATGAAGCTTTTTTCTGCAGCAAGGGAAGTCAGACAAAGCTTCTCCCTCCGGCCTCTGTTTGGACTGGTCCAGCCTAGCCCAGCAAAGGAGGTGGCTGAGGACCAGGGAGAAAGAGCTATTTTCTGTGACTGTGAGAATGATTCAGAGATGCTGTCTGCTTCCAGACTGCACAAATTTCTTCTCTCCCAACAGAGCCCGGTGTACAGACAGGGTAAGAAGTGAGGGACATGAGAGAAGAAGCAGGAGGGGAATGTGCCCTTGAAGGGCGCTTTTCTGAGAGTATTTGCAGTCTCTGGGTGGCACGTCCTTGGCTCTAGCACAGCTGGCCTGGCTAGTTATTGGGCCACAGCCCAGGGGAGCAGCACTCCTGATGCTCATAGCTTTCCCCAAAAACGAGGGGCAGGAAGTTCCCAAAAGCTGTGGTGGAGTAGACAAATTAAACAGTTTCAGTATGTGTTTTCCTCCAGGTAGAATTACCTGATCTCCAATTCAAGATGCTAGAAATGCTAAAACTGAAAACTGGTAAATACATTATTGAGAGGGTTTTTTATGTTACTGGTTCAGACAGCAACAAAGACATTTCAGTTCTCTGAAAGCAAGTGTTTTTCAGCTTAAATGTATATATATGTGTATATTTAGAATAAGATAAGATTGATACAATTCTCTGGTCTTACCTTCAGCTAAAGGAGAAAGAGAGATCCTGCTGGGAGCAGTACATTTGTGTTTATCTTCTACTAGTGAAAGGTTTCTCAGGGAAACCTATAAACAATTTCGTAAGTTAAAATGGCTCCAGTGCACCTCTAACATAACACTGATGGCTCAGATTGGAGAGCCATAAATGGCTTCTCCCTGTCTTCCACATGTCCAAAAAAGTGCAGAAAAGCGCGAGGCACCTATAAAAGCTTTGAAACCTATGTGGCTTCTAAAAAGAAATATTTCTCTAGAATATGGCATGGAGTTGCATGGTGTAGAAACAGTTTCATATATTCATAATATAGAAATGGAAAAGTTTTTAAAGCTGCCTTCCCTACACCTCACTCCCAGTGGGTACAAGAAGGCAAATCAGGCCAATGGGTGTACTCTGGCACTCTCTTCTCCCTCAATAATTTCTTTTTAATACTGGCTTTGGAGCTCAGAGAGCAGAAGAAAGTCTTGCTCTATTTGGGTGTCATTCAAGTTTTTCTTTGTATCATATGCAAAAGATATTAGTCAAATAAAATGTAAGCCTATCTGACTCCTAACCAGAAGATACGATGATGATACTATCTGCTTCTTTTTTTTTTTCTTTTGTGGTAATCTATTTTTGTGTGGCCTGAGGGAAATAGTGAGTAGTTAGCTCTCCACAGAAGCTTGCGATACATCAAAAGTTCCCAGACTGACATGGAGCTTCAGTCACATTCCTTTTGGTTTAGTGACAATGATATTTTTTGTTGTTGCTGAGATAGCTTTAGCTTTATTCTTTTCAGAAGAACCAATTTCTTGGAAAGGACTGGTTTGAATATAAATCAGTGTCCTGAAGCAGCCTGCAAATTTTCCAGACATCTAGTCTGACACTTTTAGGTCCCTGGGTGTCATCTCTAAGGAGAAAACTAGCAGTAAAGATGCCTGCAGTTTGTAAACAATGGCAAGAAGAACATCCCGAGAGGAGGCTGTAATGTGGTCCTTTTTCTCTTAGTTATTTACTTGCTGAAGAGTGAGATTTTTTCCTCCGGCCCCTTCCATGACAGAAGGATCCTGCTCTATGCACTGCAATACCATTCAACACTTGCCATTTCCACAGAGAACTGCCTCCAGAAAGGGAGCAAAGAGAAGCCCTTGGGGCTGCTGCCTTGGCACGCTCCCCAGCAAGCGGGACCTATAGAGACACAGCCCCATGTAACAGGATTTGGCAGTTCCCGCACCATTTCAAAGGAGCAGCAGCATTACAACTCAGGGTCTCCAAATCACAAAGAAGATATGAAGCTTTCCAACCTGTGGTTAGCGTAAGGCATCCACGAATGATCTAGTCACAGCCAGAAACTAAGGAGTCAAGATAGTGATAGTATCATGTAACATGAAGAAACCCAAGTATAGAGGCTTTCCCTCAATGCTGGAGACAGTTGTGTGTGTGGCCTTGCTGTTTCCCAGGGAGATCCCAGCACCGACTGTGCCATATAATTCTGACTCCAGAAGACAGGGGATGGCAACATCCAACCTGTGCCCTCAGCTGGAAGAATACGGATGCAAAGACACAACCTGATATATCACAAACCATTAAATGTGCTTGTTTTCAAAGAATAAGGAGGTTTTCTGAGTTGCTGAACGAAGCTATTCCTTCAGCTTTCAGCCACTATCTTTAACTAGCTTTAACAGACTAGGGAGTTTGCTTACAAATATTTCAACATAAGGCTTTTCAGTTGTTATGAAATGAGTCAAATGTGACTAGATAGAGCCAGCTGTCATGCAAGCTTCTCCCCATACTTTTGCCAGGCTGTCACTATGTGCAGTACCTATATACCACCATATAGTATGTTGGCTGTTACAGCTAAGGGCTTTGTATAGCAAGGCCGAAGATATGAGCTGGCCCTGAATGTCTTTGGTCTTGAGGCACATATATGTGGTCCCAAACATAGGAGATGCAAATTAATTGTCACCTTAAAGAAGACATGTTGCACTGATAAGTAGATGGCGTTACTAACGGCTCCTGAATATCCCTTTAATGTTTCAGTGATAAATTTTTGTGTTCAGAAGGTGAATTTGGTTAATGGAATCAAACATGCACATTTTCTAAGGTTAAGAAATTACATTTCCCCATATCACTTTGAAGACTATTTTTACAGACCTGTTCATTCAAGGAACCTCACAGATAACTATGTGGGGTGATCAGCAAAGGGCAACCCCATCTGCCCCAAACCTGTATTTCCTTTAATGGATCTTATTTTTAATGGTTTCTTCTCCTCTCATTTGTTTCTGAGACTGCAAATTCAGGTTCCATCTATGCTTTAAAACACCATGAAAGGTCCTTCACTTTTAAGGTGAAAAAGAGATTGGTACAAACACAAATTTTGACCTTTAGGCTGTCACTGGTCTCATTAACTAGTGAAACAGCATAAACATAGTGGTGAGGGAATGCAATACTTTCCACTTTCTGAAAGGAGGAGATTTTGTAGTCAGACAGCTTGTGATTATATTTGGATTTTACTCTCAATGGTAAATTAATATTTTCTGCCTTTCCTAACCAAAGTAAAGCAATAGTCCTTTCAACAGGCATCCTTAAGATCTCCCTGAAGGCCCTTAGGAGAAGCTGGGACACTCGACTGTTTGTGAGAACATTGATGGTGACACTAGTGTCGTACCAGAGCTGGTACAGCTCAGGGTCAGAAGAGGTCTGCCCAACCTCTAACCTCCAGCCTGCTCCATCTGACTGTCCCAAATTATTACCAGGGATATGTTGCCACCACCTGATGACTGTGACATGTCTCTGAAGTGAAGTGAAAAATGCTCAGGAGACATTTGGCTTTCTCCATTCATCTCTCATTGGGCAGCTGTCACATCACAAAAAAGCACCACCAAGAGCTGACGCATCACCTGTCTGTCTTTACACAAGAGGCCAGAGGAAAAAGAATGTGGAGACCAAGCGATCCTCCCCCATGTAAAGGTTCAGGTCAGGGTTGAGGGCACTTTGGCTGGGGGCCAGCCAAGCCAGGCAGGCTGGTGGGACTGAGCATGGTTTTGCTTCTGATCAGTCCCTGCATGTTCTTTGGGTAAATTCAGGACTTCAAGGTCCAGAACTGCCAGTGGAGCATCTTTCATCAGCACAAGAAAAATCCCCTTGCTTCCCTCACCTGCCACTTCCCAACAAACCTCTGAAGCCTGCTGAAACTTTTATAGCAGCTTCCTGCTTGATCCTGAAAACCAGCACAATGCTTGATACGCTGCTCAGGTAGAGTGGGCCAAATCCCCTGCTGGTGTAAGCCAGAGACAACATTTTACATTACATTACATTTACATTAACCTCTATGAACATGCCCCAACAGGAGACTTGGCCCTTTAGCTTTGGGAGCTTTTAAAGAACACACATTAATGAAAATAAAATAAGACAACAGCAACACGAAAGTGCATGTAGACTTGCAGATTTCAAATCCTTTCTTACCCCAAACAGAGCACAAAGGGAAAGATAAATGGTATTTTGTTGCAAGCAGCTAGCAGATGATAAATGTGTAGGGTTCATGATCTAATGTGAGAAAATGTTTATTTTCTTTGCCTGGGGAAAAGAAAATAAACTAAAACCAGCTAAGTAACAGCTCAGCCATTTTTCTCTACACTCAGTTGCCCCCACCTGATTGCATTTTGGCAAGACTGGCTCACATCAAGGAAACTGTTTGTTCCCCAGTACAGCTTCATGGCAGGAGGGCAGGCTGAAGATGTTGTTTGCTTTTCTTCTGCTCTAAGGTGCCTCCTTCTGGTGTACCATCTTGGTGCTGCTCTTTTTGTGTATGTGGGATTTAATCTCCCCACTCTGTGCTCCACATTGGATGTCTCTAATGAGATCATTTGGACTTGAATTTCAGTTGGCACTGTTGACCCCCAAGCACAAAGGTCTGAAGAAAAAATAGGATTGCTGAATCTTTTTTCTTTTTTTTTTTTTTTTTGAGGGAAGAAGAATTAGGGAAAAAAGACAAAAAGGAAATTAATTTATTTTCATGTGAAATTGAAACCTTGGCTTAGCTGAAGTCTTCAAGAGTTTGGGGAGTGGTTAATTTAGAAATCAGAACTGGACTTTTCACTTAGTTATTAGAATAAAATCACGGCATTTCTTTCTAGTCCACATTTTATACTGCTTTTTTTCTCCTTCTTCCCTCTTTGGTCCGTAAGAAGTTTCTTTTTGGAGAGGGAGCTGGGGAAATGAACTGTACCAGGCCTCTCTAATGAGCTGTGGGACATTGCCCCCATTCCCCTTGCATTAGCATTGCTTTGGTTCCAGGCCTGTTAAAGAGTTTCTGTAAGTCAGTACTGACTAATGTCAGTCTGGTTGGTCGTTGAACAAAATATATTGGGGAGTGAATAGAGGTCTCATCCTGGTCCCTAGCTGACAATGAACCTACCCTTGAAGAGGAGGTAGTAATTAGCTTCTCTGCTGGCATCCTTAGAAGAAGAAGTAGGGATTGATTGGGCTCTGTAGCCCAAATTGCCTACTTGCCACTAAAAGAAAGATCAGCGTATTGTTTCAGAATAATGTAAGAAAGGCTGGTGCTGCTCCCATTCAGACAGTATGGATTGAGATGGATCTTGCGTGGTGTAAGCAAGCAATGGTCCATTGAAGAGAAATTCAATGGGTGATCTTGTCTGGTACAAAGGTTTGTTTCAACTCATGAATTATGCATGAGGCTCACTCATTTGATCACCATTTCATGCTCCTCTCTCGGAGTCCCTTGCCCAGTCACATCACAGGGAGACAATGCACTGCTGTGACGGCGTGCAGGTTGGTGTGGCTTGTCCGGACCCCAGCCCAAGGGTAGCGGGTCTCCCAGGCTCCCGCCTTGCAGATTGAGTCCCTCCCCAACAGCACGTGCATTGGGTACAAATATATTTTGGACTGCCCAGGATGAAATGGCTGCAGTGCCAGTTTGGCACTTTTCATGAGCAATAAAATCACCACAAAATTTAAATATACAATGAACTAGTCATCAAAGGGTTTTGTTTCTTAGTAAAATTCTGCTTTTCTTGTTGTACCTAATAAATCTCCTAACTTTCCCCCAAAAAATATTTGTAGGTAATGTTTCTTTCCTGTCAGCTAGCAATCACAGCTAGAATGACAATATTGCTGGGAAATAGTACAAACCACCACAGAACATCCAAAAGCTTGGCTGGCTTCAGCCTGTTTTCTGCACAGCAGGTCCTGACTTTAATATCTCATCTTAACAGAGTACAATTTCTCTGGGAAAAGCAATAATCACACAATTTGCTCACTGTGCCTCTGTATAGTTGCAAGCTCTCAATGGGAAAGGAAGCAAGTCATTTGGATTTCTATTTTAATTGGATGCAGCACTGAAAAAATAGGCATTGCTCAAACCTTCAGATATGTTCATCTTATTTTTGGTTGCAGACTAGCTTCCGTATGCTCAGAGACACCTCACATTAAATGATTAAACTTCTTAAATGAGTAATATGGGAAAGGAGAGAAAATCAGCTTTTTCCTTCAACAATCCTTTGCGAAACCCAAATCCCAGAGGTAAAAGTGGGAAGGCAGGAATGCCAACAAGGCAACTTACATGTCACACTGGTAACAGAAAACATCTTATCATGTGCCAAAGGGTCTCTCTGATAAGGCAGCTGCAGTGACTGCCTGTATTGGCATTCTGGGTTGATGCTGATTGGGGCGGTGTAAATTAAACCTTTTGGCCTCTTCCTAAGACTCCAGCCCCTTGGTCCCTGGCACTGGACTGAGTCCTTCAGTGATGACCCAGGAGATCTTCCTCCATCCCAATCTTCTCCCCGAAATGCCTGTGCTATAAATCCCATTTCCATTCTGACAGCTCACTACTATACCAGTGATTATACACTTTCAGGATGCTTTAGGCACAGTGGAGAAACAGAAATATTACAGAAAATCACCCCTGGGAGCACACGGCTGATCAGCACCGCTGGATATTGTCTGCAGCGTTCATGCTGTGCGTGGCATCTCATTGTTTTCACTGGCGGCACCATCTGGCTGCGGCTCCTGCGACCACGGAGGGTTGGAGACCCTCACAGGGGACATCACTCAAAGGCACATGGAGGGGGGAACACCCGTGAAGGCAGAAAGATTGGGGAAGAGGGTGGGAGTAAGAGATGCTGTTAAGGTAATTACTGTAAAAAAAACCCCAAACACCTTACTACATGCCAAAATCCTGACTTCTGTCTTATCACTCACTCTCTCTTTTTAAAGTGTGAATTAATGCTGATGTAAAGTGCCTGAGTGGCAGCTCTGGGGAACAATGGTCTCTGTCCCTAGGACAGAGGGAAGAAACTGAGCAAATTTGCTTCCATGCGTAGCTGCAAATGTGTTTCAGCTCCAGCCATGTGGCTTGCTTGGGAGCAGTGGAGAGGAGAGCCCCTTCCAAGTAAGGAGCCCAGAGAAATCCCACAGCCATTCCAGATACACAGCGCAGGGCCTCTGGAGGTGTCACCAAAATCAGGAATCAAACTCCTTAACACCAATGTAGTATTAAGAAGCAGGCATTCTTTATTATGGCGCTGGATGCACGGGGGATCATTCCACATAGTGTGCATACTGCAGGTTACATCAGCCGAAACATATATTGTCCAATTACATACATATGCATCAAATTTCCCGAAATGACCATACATATTCGTTATATTTCCCAGAGCTAATTATCATATTTGCATGGTCATTACGCATGTGTCCTTGAGCTCCGAGGGGCTTCTGTGGGGGTCTCTGGTGGTCCTTGGTGGTCATACAGGTGTGTCCTTTAGTTGACCCCTTCTTCTGGACATGCGCAATCCCACCTTGCTTATGTAACTTGCTCCCCTTCTTCATGGTGCATGGTCCCTAACAATGATTTGGCACCCTTAACACAAACCAATTATTCTAACTACCCCTCGACTCGTTGTCAAGATGAGCTGGGACTGTACTGGGAACATAGCAGCATGCCCGTACCACTCCTCGTCCAATTGTCTTTGGGCATAGTAGCATATCTATAGCCATAGATGTACAAACACGACATTAAAGCATTGCCTACCCCGCTCCTATCTCTATGTTGCTTAGTTACAAAAGAACGAACTAATCATTTTGGTTACGTCTGGTTACAGAGGAAATACTGCAACTCCTGGCACCGCCGAGCCTGCAGAGCAGCTGAGCAGTTAAGCGCGAGTCAAAGCACAAACTAATTTAAGTGCATGGTTAGCTGCTTTGCCAAGTCAGGAATAACAAGCTGGTCACGTTTCACGCCCCTGGTTTGGATATATGGCTGAGCAGCACTGGCTGAACTAAGTCCTGCAGGGAGGTTTACAAGGACCACTCCAGACCTGCATGCCTTCACTGTGACTGGACGTCTCGTTTCATGCTGGTGTTAATTCCACTGGCGTGAAAACTGGCTGAATTCGGGAGTGAAACATGAGGCTGATGCATTTCTCTTTCCAACATGGCTTGCCACTGGGTTACTAGGTCCAGCGGTTGCAAGAGCTGGGCTGGATGGCAGTTCCCACTGTCCTGGAGATACGGCATTATCATTCTGCTACCGGCTTCGCTCCATCCGGCTCCGTCAGCATCACTCACTGCCACCCTCCCGTGCCCCTCTGCGTGTCTCGGGCTGTCTCTGAATCTTTCCTCGAGACTGCCTGGTTTTCCTCCAGGCAGCAGCTGCGAAACACTGACTGCTCAGACCTGAGCGAGAGCCCCATGCTGAGCAATGAAGAGCCACATGCCGTTCGGCAGCCGTAGCCTTGGACTCTGCGCCGGTAAGCAGCGGCGCAGGCCAGGGCCAGCGCATGGTTCACATCAAATTGCTGTGTTTTATTTTCCCGAGTTATTTTTATTAATGGCTGTTTCTAAATAGGCTTCCTGAGCTGTGTTCACAATGCACGTGATAGTGTAAACTCCAGTGTGTTCACACCTCCAGCTGGTTACATAGATACTGCATTTCTATGCCTTAGCTGTCCCTGGGTCTGATTTTTGCCAACTGGCAATTTGCGCTTATTTTGAATTTTCACCAAAACCAGTGAGGAGTTGTATGAACCCAGAAGGCAGCCCACAAATGGTGTCACAGGATCATAGTGTTGTGTTAACAATACTAGAACATAATTTAGATAAAGCTTTATTTCTTATCCAAGCTTGTTTCTATAAAATTATGTTATTATTTCCCCTAGTTGGAATACATGCTTTGGTTTTGTGCTGCATTTTGTTTATTTTTTCTGGTTGAGATGAATGAATTTTTCCTTAGATGCTTCTTATACTTCATGGGGACATTTTACTTTCCCATTAGGGTATTGGGGTTGAGCTATTTCACAGCAGTGGTCAGCCTTAACTAAGGATAGTACTGCTTCCTTTGGACATGAGGCAGTAGGTTTTAACGTTTCTGTATAGCTAAGCCCTTCCTTTAACTGACTTAAGGAGAAGGCTGAAAAATCGGTGATAATGGGTTGAATTCACAGCTAATAGAGATGAATGCAGTTGACTGTTACAATTGGATGTTATCATACATGGCCCAAGTAACTTGCAGCCCTGTAATTACTGGTGAACTAAGGTATGATTTTATGATATCTGACATTTTTGAACTTCACAGACTGCAGTCCGTGGAAATGTAATGCCTGAGGAGCATTCATGTCTAGTCCATAGAGTGGTGGCTCATTGAATGCTGATTAGTATTCTGCTTGTTTCCAGCCTCCAAGTTTGTTTTAAGGAAAACTAAAACACTTATTACAGCTTTTTAATGGTACTTTCTGCTGGAAGCATTTATAGCAGTTGGCACAGAGACATCCTAGTGACTGAGAAAGACATGGCTAGCAGGTTCATAGTGCAGAGGGGAAGTGCCTGTATAGAAATTTATGTGCTTGTTTGTGGTCTGCTCCCTACATTTCAGAATCCTTATTCTGGATAATAAATTCCTTAGAACAAAATGGAAAAATTGCACTAGAATTTTTGTTTTTTATTGTTCTATAATCATAAATTTCAAGGCCAAGCAGAATGATGGGGTTCATCTGCTTCTTGCTTACCATGGGCTGTGGAGAGTTACTCAGTAATTCTTATATCAAGCTCTAAATTCTGCTGTCAAAACCTTGACAAAATAACAAAAAGCAGAGCAAAATCTCATTCATCCTGGGCGAGGTATTCCAGTGGTTAATTACCTATACATGCTGTGGGTGAAGACTGACATTTGTAAATAGTGAAAATGTTGTTATGGGCAAATTTTTAACTGCACTTTCCCATTCATTTATTACAGAGTCTTTTGAAGAGGAATTTCATGTTAATCCCATCTTGCATAAATTTAATGCTTGGGTAAAATAAGAAGTTAATAGCACTGATTTCTTCCAGGTGTACTGTGAAAATGGATTTGCAACATTAACTATGCAGCTAATGTGCAGTGTTTGCTTCATTTACTATTAAACTGAATTTTTAGTGCCAGAGGTGAGCACGAAGGTATGGCTGAGCAAGACAGCATGTAAAAGAAAAGTCTTACACCATCATCTGCTGGCCATGACTGCTGTTCCACACTATCCACCCGAGGTGAGAGCCAGACACAATCATCATCAGGGAGAGAAGGGCCAAGAGCAGTTTTTTAAAACAGCTGAGAGGGAAATTGTTGTATGAGTAGGCAAAGAATATTGTGAAAAAAACACAGAACAAAAAGAAAATTCTAACCAAGAAAAGTATCTGAAATAACCAACAGTCCCCTTGGAAGCAGGAAGGTGAAGGATTTGGAAATTATTAAGGTACCATGCACTATTCTTGCTGAAGTAAAACTTTGTTTAGTTTTTCTACCATCAGATAGCTGGTTTTATTGTGCATAGAAATGAATCCACACCACATCTCTGCCTAGATGACTAGCTCGGATGAGGTGTGATAGATATGCTAATCTGCATCTCAAAAGTGAAGGACGTGATGGCATTCAGACATGGCCACTTCTGTTTCCACAGTCCAAGCGAGCAAGTACCTAATCACAGGGGTTGGTTAGTAGGGAACATGTTTAGATTGAAAATGAATTTGTAAATTAGAGCCCTTTGCAAATTCCTCATTACTTACTCTCTACCGAAATTTCATGTTGCTGGAAAAATCACTTTATTGTTGGAAACTACACAGGTGACATATTAAGAAATGCACAGTCTAAGAAAAGCAGTTTACAAATCCATATGCTGTATATGGGTATTGAGTGAACCACTAATTATCCTCCAACAGTGCCTACTAACAGATGCCTAAGGAAAAAGTGTGGGAAAAAAACCCATTCAGCTTCCTGTGGTACTTTTTGAGCCAAACATAGCATTGAGACCAGTTTGTTTAATAGCTACCAATGGACCAAGGAAAAAGAATAAATATTTAGGATGATTTGTTTGAAAATAGCTTCCTTTACACATCTATGAATTAATGTCTTTGGGCTGTTGACGGCAAAGCATGAACCACGTGAAACTGATTCAAAATTACATCAAATCCTACGACCAATATATATTTTTGAATATTAAGCAGGGGATACTAAATAATAAGACCAGACCAGCTAAGCAGGGACGTTAAGGAAGGTACACAAGTAAGATATATTAATAAGACAAGAGATATATCTTGGAGAATGAAGCACATAAACATAAACCAAATCTTCTGGAGAACATAAAAACCAGAACTGATCAGGAAGGAGAAATGGCCAAGCACATAAAAGATTTCTTGGAAGACAAAGCTTTCTCAGAACTCATTTAGATAATGTGTTAAACCATAAGCTTAATGCCAACTTTGCTATACATTTCACTATGAGACTAGGAAAATGTTATAATAAAAATAATTCAAGATGTCTTTGAAACAGCTATGTCAGTCTATAATTTTGTCAAAGCTGCTAATCCTAGAGTGAAATGAATTGAAATTTCTTATCTCCCAAAGTCCGACTCTATCTGTGAGACCTAGACTGTGTCTACACTTAGTTGCCGTGACACACAGGGATATGACAGGTATGAGGTGTTGTAACCAGATGTAACCAAAGTGATTAGTTTGTTCTTTTGTAACTAAGCAACATAGAGATAGGAGCGGAGTAGGCAATGCTTTAATGTTGTGTTTGTACATCTATGGCTATAGATATGCTGCTATGCCCAAAGACAATTGGACGAGGAGTAGTACGGACATGCTGCTATGTTCCCGGTACAGCCCCAGCCCATCTTGACAATGAGTCGAGGGGTAGTTAGAATAATTGGTTTGTGTTAGAATAAGAATAAGGGTGCCAATCATTGTTAGGGACCATGCACCATGAAGAAGGGAAGCAAGTTACATAAGCAAGGTGGGATTGCGCATGTCCAGAAGAAGGGGTCAACTAAAGGACACACCTGTATGACCACCAAGGACCACCAGAGACCCCCACAGAAGCCCCTCGGAGTTCAAGGACACATGCGTAATGACCATGCAAATATGATAATTAGCTCTGGGAAATAGAATGAATATGCATGATCATTCCAGGAAATTTGATGCATATGTATGTAATCGGACAATATAAGCTTTGGTTGATGTAACCTGCGGTATGCACGCTAGGTGGAACGATCCCCCGTGCATCTGGCGCCGTAATAAAGAATGCCTGCTTCTTAATACTACATTGGTGTTAAGGAGTTTGATTTCCGATTTTGGTGACAGTGTGATTGTACCTTTGACACGAACATTTCACTTTTTAAAGGCAAATAAGGATGTACACTCCAAACAAAAGTTCTGTGATGTGAGTGCAGAACTGAAAAGTTATCACTGATTTATTGCCAGTGAAGTTCTGCAGGGATATGCCCAGCATTGTAATATTTTAATTAATGACCTGAATTATAGAAGAGTAGGTATGCCTATTGAACTTGCAAATGATGTGAAACTGAAAAGAAATGGAGGATGCAAGCCTCCCTGAGGTTTAGAATTCAAGCTGATCTTGTAAAAATTGATGTAACGACCTGAAGAAAAAGGATACACTTCAGTCAAAAGAATAGGGAACAACTGTTGTCGTGGTTTAGCCCCAGCCGGCAACTAAGCACCACGCAGCCGCTCGCTCACTTCCCCCCCGGTGGGATGGGAGAGAGAATCGGAAGAGCAAAAGTAAGAAAACTCGTGGGTTGAGATAAGAACAGTTTAATAATTGGAACAAAATAATAATAATGAATTATAATGAGAAGGAAAACAATGAGAGAGAGAGAGAGAGGAACAAAACCCAAGGGAGGGAAAAAAAGAAGGAAAAAAAAAAAAAAAATTATACAACCACTCACCACCTGCCGACCAACGCCCAGTCAGTCCCCGAGCAGCGATCGCTACCCCCCGGCCAACTCCCCCAGTTTATATACTGGGCATGACATCATATGGTATGGAAAAGCCCTTTGGTCAGTTTGGATCAACTATCCTGGCTGTGCCCCCTCCCATTTCTTGGGCACCTGGCAGAGCATGGGGAGCTGAAGGAAAAAAAAAAGTCCTTGATCAATGTAAATACCGCTTAGCGAAAGCCAAAACGTCAGCGTGTTATCAATATTATTCTCATACTAAAATCCAAAGCACAGCACTATACCAGCTACTAGGAAGAAAATTAACTCTATCCCAGCCGAAACCAGGACAGTATCCACCCCTTATTCTATACCATTTACGTCATGCCCAGGTTCTACCCTTTCTAATACAATTAATCACCACCACTTTCCCTGTCTCTTGATATATATATATATATATATATATGTACACACAGTTATCATTTCCTTGGTCTATGGGCCATCCTTCTAAAATGTTTATTAAGTTCATTTAGTCCATGACTTTGGGCTCCATCTGTCATAACAGTCCTTCAGGGCAGAAGAGATGGTGTGTGGTGTTGGATTGTTGCATGCTGAAGCCAGTTCTGGTTCCATCACTGCTGCACTTTGCTTGGTTTCATCGAAGTTCATTCTTCACTAATCTGGGTGATCCGTATTGAAATACCATTGATATGGTGTATAGTAACCATAAAAGTGATGACACACAGTATTATATAGCAATTAACATCATACCATTTAGTTCATTGGCTATTCTCACCCAAAATCAAATCCCCTTGAGGTACACAGCGGACTTCCCCATCCTTTCGCATTACCCACCAAGTACACCAGGGTCCTTGAGCAAAAGCAATCCCACAAATGGGCTTGCCTTTGCCCGAGGCAGGAGTAACCCAGACTGTCTTCCCCAGCATGTTTTTGATGTGTACTACAGGGACCTTATCTCCTTCGACAGTGTGTAAAAGTTTTGATTGGGCAGGGCCAGCTTGACTGACAGATCCCCTAGTGTTGACTAACCAGGTGGCCTTCGCTAAATGTGTATCCCAATGTTTGAATGTCCCACCACCCATTGCTCTCAGCGTAGTCTTTAACAGTCCATTGTATCGTTCAATTTTCCCAGAGGCTGGTGCATGATAGGGGATATGATATACCCACTCAATGCCATGCTCTTTGGCCCAGGGGTCTAGGAGGTTGTTTCGAAAATGTGTTCCGTTGTCTGACTCAATTCTCTCTGGGGTGCCATGTCGCCATAGGACTTGCTTTTCAAGGCCCAGGAGAGTGTTCCGGGCAGTGGCATGGGGCACAGGATATGTTTCCAGCCATCCGGTGGTTGCTTCCACCATTGTAAGCACATAGCGCTTGCCTTGGCGGGTTTGTGGGAACGTGATAGAATTGATCTGCCAGGCCTCCCCATATTGATATTTCAGCCATCGCCCTCCATACCACAGAGGCTTTAACCGCTTGGCTTGTTTAATTGCAGCGCATGTTTCACATTCATGGATAACCTGTGCAATAGTGTCCATGGTCAAGTCCACCCCTCGATCACGAGCCCATCTCTATGTTGCATCTCTTCCTTGATGGCCTGAGGGGTCATGGGCCCACCCAGCTATAAATAATTCACCCTTATGTTGCCAGTCCAGATCCACCTGAGCCACTTCCATCTTAGCAGCCTGATCCACCTGCTGGTTGTTTTGATGTTCCTCAGTGGCCTGACTCTTGGGTACGTGAGCATCTACGTGACGTACTTTTACAATCAGGTTCTCTACCTGGGCAGCAATATTTTGCCACAGTGCTGCAGCCCAGATGGGTTTGCCTCTGTGCTGCCAATTGTTCTGCTTCCATTGCTGTAACCACCCCCACAGGGCATTTGCCACCATCCATGAGTCAGTATAGAGATAGAGCACTGGCCACTTTTCTTGTTCAGCAATGTCTAAAGCCAGATGAATGGCTTTTACTTCTGCAAATTGGCTCGATTCCCTGTCTCCTTCAGCAGTTTCTACCACTTGTCGTATAGGACTGCATACAGCAGCTTTCCATCTCCGATGCTTTCCTACAATACGACAGGACCCATCAGTGAACAGTGCATATTGCTTCTCATTTTCTGGTAGTTGATTGTACAGTGGGGCCTCCTCAGCACGCGTCACCTCCTCCTCTGGCGATATTCCGAAATCTTTGCCTTCTGGCCAGTCCATAATTACTTCCAAGATTCCTGAGAGATGGGGGTTTCCTATCCGAGCCCGTTGTGTGATCAGTGCAACCCACTCACTCCACGTAGCATCAGTTGCATGATGTGTAGAGGGGACCCTCCCTTTGAACATCCAGCCCAGCACCGGCAGTCGAGGTGCCAAGAGGAGTTGTGCTTCAGTGACAACCACTTCTGAAGCAGCTCAAACCCCTTCATATGCTGCCAATATCTCCTTTTCAGTTGGAGTATAGTGGGCCTCGGATCCTCTGTATCCCCGACTCCAAAACCCTAGGGGTCGACCTCGAGTCTCCCCTGGTGCTTTCTGCCAGAGGCTCCAGGTAGGGCCATTCTCCCCAGCTGCGGTGTAGAGCACATTTTTTACGTCTTGCCCTGCCCGGACTGGCCCAAGGGCTACTGCATGAACTATCTCCCATTTAATTTGTTCAAAGGCTTGTCATTTCTCAGGGCCCCATTGGAAATTGTTCTTCTTCCGGGTCACTTGGTAGAGAGGGCTTACAGTCAGACTGTAGTTTGGAATATGCATTCTCCAAAAAGCCACAACGCCTAAGAAAGCTTGTGTTTCCTTTTTGCTAGTTGGTGGAGACATGGCTGTTATTTTGTTAATCACATCCATTGGGATCTGACGACGTCCATCTTGCCATTTTATTCCTAAAAACTGGATCTCCTGTGCAGGTCCCTTGACCTTACTTTGTTTTATGGCAAAACCGGCTTTCAGGAGGATCTGGACTATTTTCTTCCCTTTCTCAAAAACTTCCTCTGCTGTATTGCCCCACACAATAATGTCATCAATGTATTGCAGATGTTCTGGAGCTTCGGCCTGTTCCAGTGCAGTCTGAATCAGTCCATGGCAAATGGTAGGGCTGTGTTTCCACCCTTGGGGCAGTCGATTCCAAGTGTACTGAACGCCCCTCCAAGTGAAAGCAAACTGTGGCCTGCACTCTGCTGCCAAAGGGATTGAGAAGAACGCATTAGCGATATCAGTTGTAGCATACCATTTGGCTGCTTTTGACTCCAGTTCGTATTGCAGTTCCAGCATGTCCGGCATGGCAGCACTCAGTGGCGGCGTGACTTCATTCAGGCCACGATAGTCTACTGTCAGTCTCCACTCTCCATTAGACTTTCTCACTGGCCATATAGGACTGTTAAAAGGTGAACGAGTCTTACTGATCACTCCTTGGCTTTCTAGTCGACGAATCAGCTCATGGATGGGAATCAGGGAGTCTCGGTTGGTACGATATTGCCTCCGGTGCACCGTTGTGGTAGCAATTGGCACCTGTTGTTCTTCAATCCTCAGCAACCCCACCACAGAAGGGTCCTCCGAGAGACCAGGCAAGGTAGACAGCTGTTTAATTTCCTCTGTCTCCAAGGCAGCTATACCAAAAGCCCACCGGTACCCTTTTGGGTCCTTGAAATACCCTCTCCTGAGGTAGTCTCTGCCAAGGATGCACGGAGCCTCTGGGCCAGTCACAATGGGGTGCTTTTGCCACTCATTCCCAGTTAGGCTCACTTTGGCCTCCAAGACAGTCAGCTGTTGGGATCCCCCTGTCACTCCAGAAATACAGATGGGTTCTGCCCTGATATAGCTTGATGGCATTAGGGTACACTGTGCACCGGTGTCTACTAGAGCCTTATACTCCTGTGGGTCTGATGTGCCAGGCCATCGAATCCACACAGTCCAGTAAACCCGGTTGTCCCTTTCCTCCACCTGGCTGGAGGCAGGGCCCCCCTAATCCTGGTCATAGTATTCATTACCCATTTCTTGTGTATATGAGTCAGGAGTTCCTTCATTAAAATCAGGAGTAAGATCAGCCCTTTTACTCTGTCTGGGGAACTGCCCACTGGAAACCGGAGCAGCAATTTTCCTGGAAGAACCCCCTTTGGTGATTGTTTTTCCTTGCAACTCACGTACCCATGCCTCTAGGGTTGAGGTAGGTTTTCCATCCCACTTCCTCATGTCCTCTCCGTGGTCACGCAGGTAAAACCATAGGGTGCCCCGTGGTGGATACCCTCTATATCCTCTCTCTTGAGCAGAAGAACGCTGACTCCTAATAGCTGAGACACTGGTCCGTATAAGTGGGGAGTAGGACATATCTTCTTTGAACCGTTGGAACTCCCGGGACAGTTTCTCCACAGCTGAGACAAGGGAGGAAGAGATACTTTCTTCGTATTCCCGGAGGTTACTAGCAGCTTCATTCACTGTTGGACTGTCTCCGTCTTTCCAGGTCAGTATTGCCAATGAGTTGCCACACGACGGTGGTGCGTTTCATACCAACTTCTGCCACATAGGTCTTGTGCACTGGACCTCATCTGGATCTGTGGGTAACCGCACATCGTCCAGATCACCATAAATCACTTCCAGCACAGCTAATTCCCTCAGGTACTGGATGCCTCTCTCCATGGTTGTCCATTTCCCAGGGCGATATATAATATCTTCCTTGAAGGGATATCTTTCCTTCATAGCTGACAGGAGTCGCCTCCAGAGGCTGAGGGCTGGTTCCCCTTTTCCAATCGCTTTGTCAATGCCCCCTTCCCTAGAAAGGGATCCCAGCTGCTTGGCTTCCTTACCCTCTAATTCCAGGCTACTGGCCCCACTATCCCAGCATCGGAGCAGCCAGGTGACAATGTGTTCCCCTGGACGACGGCTGAAATCTTTTCGCATATCTCACAGCTCACTCAGGGATAGGGATCGGGTGGTTTCTGTCTCATTTACGAGTTCTTCCTCTTCCTCTCCTTGTGATGGCCCTGCTCTTTCATCTTCCCTTTCTAAACGAGATGACTTTCGCTTCCAGGATTTCTTTTTATGTATAGGGGCGACTGATACTGACACGGGTTCGTTCCCTGTTTGAACCGCAATGCTTGTAACGGAGTTGTCTGGAGCAGCTGCAGCTGCAGTGCCTGTTGCAGGGGTAATCGGAACAGCCGCAGTGCCTGTCGTAGGGGGGGCTGCAGTAGCTGCAGGGCCTGTCATTTTGTCACCACATCCTTGAGGGTTCTGAATAGTGTTGAACAGGGCTCGGTAGGCATGGGCCAGACCCCAGCACATTGCAGTGATTTGTGTCTCCCTAGAATTGCCAGTGTGACAGCATACTTTTTCCAAATATTCTACTAATTTTTCAGGATTCTGCACTTGTTCAGGGGTGAAGTTCCAAAACACTGGAGGTGCCCACTGTCCTAAGCATTTGCCCGTGCTATCCCACACACCCTGCCACTCATAACTGTCCAGCCTTGGGACAGATCTCTGGATGATATTCTTAAATTGCTTACTAACCTTGGACAAGATCGAAACAATATTCCCAAGCAATACCAATAGAAGTATCTTAACTACCCAAGGTTGTTCAAAATACTGAAAAGTTACTGTAATGAAGGAGGAAGCATTGTAGAAGGAAGTAGTGAAGGTACAATTCTGCATTTCCTCCATAAAAAACCTCTCAGAGGAAGAGGTATAATTGCTAATTGTCTCCATAAGATGATACCCGACATACAATAACGGTTTCAGTACAGCACTTAGATACCAAAATAAACCCAAGGTCACTGTTTTAATAACAAATCTCACAGGCAAAACATCACCAATTAAAGCAGAGCACAGCAAACTGCAAAAACCAACACCGATCTTTAACATGTACAGCAAAAAAATGAGCATGGTGCAGATCAGGTAAACCAATGCTAGGAACAGATGGATCAGCATCATGTCCCACAACTACTAACAGATCTGAATTCCTTAATATGCTCTGGTTAATCTGTTATTCTCTCAAACCCTTCGAGCCCCACATTGGGCGCCAAAAAGGACTGTCATGGTTTAGCCACAGCCGGCAGCTAAGCACCACGCAGCCGCTTGCTCACTTCCCCCTCGGTGGGATGGGGGAGAGAATCGGAAGAGCAAAAGTAAGAAAACTCTTGGGTTGAGATAAGAACAGTTTAATAATTGGAACAAAATAATAATAATAATAATAATAATGAATTATAATGAGAAGGAAAACAACGAGAGAGAGAGAGAGAGAGAGGAAGAAAACCCAAGGGAGGGAAAAAAAAAAAAATTATACAACCGCTCACCACCCGCCAACCGACGCCCAGCCAGTCCCCGAGCAGCGATCGCTACCCCCCGGGCAACTCCCCCAGTTTATATACTGGGCATGACATCATATGGTATGGAAAAGCCCTTTGGTCAGTTTGGATCAACTATCCTGGCTGTGCCCCCTCCCATTTCTTGGCCACCTGGCAGAGCATGGGGAGCTGAAGGAAAAAAAAGTCCTTGACCAATGTAAATACCGCTTAGCGACAGCTAAAACATGAGCGTGTTATCAGTATTATTCTCATACTAAAATCCAAAGCACAGCACTATACCAGCTACTAGGAAGAAAATTAACTCTATCCCAGCCGAAACCAGGACACTGTGTAAAAAAAAAAAATCTATAAAATTTCAGGATGGACAATGACTGGTCCAGCTCTGCAGAAAAGATCTGTCATAGCAAATACCAAGCTGAACACAATTAACACCATTATTGCTGATAAAAAAGGCACTACCTCATTGGGATGCATAAATAGAAGAAATGAGCATATCTAATGAGCATTGTTGAAACTTCAGCTGGACAATTTTGTTCTGTTTTGAGCACCAAAAATGAAGAAAGTTAGGAATCAAGTGGAGGCTGGAAGAAATTCAGGAGCTGGTAACAGAAATGATCTGTTTAGAGACTGGAACAGCTAGGAAGAATTGAAATAACTGAAGTTATTTAGTTTATAAAGAGACCAGGATTAGACATTATAACCATTTTCAAACACATAAAAAATACTATGTTAAGAGGAAGAAGCAAAGTAAGAGCTGTTGTCCTTGTTTCCTAGGTGTGGGATGAGTAATAATGGGCTGAAATTGCAGCAGGATTTTTCCAAGTCTAATAGTATTAGGGGATTTATTATTGTATTATATTACCTAGGGATGTTGTGAAAGTCTTCAATAAGAATTTAGGCAAACATCTGCATGAATGACATAATGGATTTAGTTCTGTTTAAGGCATGGGAATGGACTATACAGTCTTTCTGTGATGCTTCTTTTACCCTCAACTCTATAATTATAATGGTGAAATGGGAAATCAGGCACTCTGTAAGAGAGAAACCTTTCAGTGGAAGTTAACAATTTTTGTGAGTCATTAGATCGAAGATGGATACCCTATAGTGTAGAAGCTGAATATGATCCAGGACTCTATGCATATAGCTTGCCACCCTACTATATTTTGGGGATGTGATGTGGTTATGGAACAAAACTAATGCATACATTAATAGGAGAGCCAAGAAAGGTGTCAAAAAAATCTTGTTTGGCCCTCACCAAGTGTCCTGGTTTCAGCTGAGATAGAGTTAATTTTCTTTATAGTGGCTGGTGTGGGGCTATGTTTTGGATTTGTGCTGAAAACAGTGTTGATAATACAGAGATGCTTTAGTTGTTGCTGCACTAGTCAAGGACTTTTCAGCTTCCCATGCTCTGCCAGGTGCAGAAGCTGGGAGGGGACACAGCCAGGATAGTTGATCCAAACTGACCAAAGGGCTATTCCATACCACATGACGTCATGCTCTGTATATAAAGCTGGGGAAGAAGAAGGAAGGGGGGTACGTTCGGAGTGATGGCGTTTGTCTTCCCAAGTAACCATTACGCGTGATGGAGCCCTGCTTTCCTGGAGATGGCTGAACACCTGCCTGCCCATGGGAAGGAGTGAATGAATTCCTTGCTTTGCTTTGCTTGCGTGCGTGGCTTTTGCTTTACTTATTAAACTGTCTTTATCTCAACCCACGAGTTTTCTCACTTTTGCTCTTCCGATTCTCTCCCCCATCCCACTGTGGGGGGAGTGAACGAGTGGCTGTGTGGTGCTTAGTTGCTGGCTGGGGCTAAACCATGACAAATGTGAAAGGGTTAAATCCCTGACAATCCCTGACTAAGACCTTACTGTGATACATAGACTTGCATTTTTTTTTAGTTTCACTCGCATCCTTGTTCTCTTTTGTTCTCTTCCCCTGCAAAGATAGGTTTAGTTACCTGCTGAGCAGAGTTGATGATAGGACATTTCCTGTAACTTCTTACCTGATAGGACTAAACAGGCCTTGAGCAAGCTCATTGTTAGGCTTCCTAATTAAATCACCGATAACAGGAACTCAGGATGATTGTGCCAAAGATAAGCACCAAAGAACTCGTTTAAATCGACCCCCTTGTAACATTCCGAGGCCGAAGGACTGATGAGCTAACTCAATGACTATATATGGACAAAGGAAGCCCAAAGTTCAACTAACGGACAACGTGAGGAAGACTATGGAAGACCACCGGGAGGGTGAAAAGACCCTAACCCTAATTTTACTGCGCATGCTTGGACTATGTAAATGAATTCCGGGAACTCATCACCATAAAACTGCCCTTTTCAGGAAATCGGATGAATATGTATGATTTTTCTGTATATGAACTGATGAGTTGTGCTAACCTGGCGGAGCACTTGTGGCGGAGCAATCCCCAGTGCTGCCCAGCGCTGCAATAAAGAATACCTGCTTAATAGTCATCCCGACTATTGAGTTCTGATTTCGGCTTTTCACGGCAAAAAATGGAAGGAGGCAGTAACAGCTTTGCAGCATATTTCACCAATACTAAAGAGAACTGATTTAAACAAGAAATTAGAGCTGATAAAATGGATGAAAAGGATGGGAAGAAATATTGATAAGACTGGATATGTGGAAGAAACATAAGCAAGAGGTAAGGAGTGAAAATAAGAGTATTGGAGAACAATGGCACACTACAAAGGTATATTTATATCATGGCACTCTACTTCTAGGTCCAATTTAATCTTACATATAAACTATGAGAGAAGATGCACCTCTAAATCTGCTTGTAAGTTATACATGTATGTTTGCTGAACAACAAAGATCAAAAATCTCCAAGCCAGTGTCAACCCAAATACACCCTGGTGTAGAGATATTAGTTTAGATAACAACAATACAACCAGACTGCATGATTCTGTCCCTTAGGTGACATAATTAAATACATAATTACACAGTTTCTGATTTCATACCCACCACTATGTCATTCAAGTATGATGTATGATGCATTTGAATTGAATTTCTCCGAGCTGTGTTCTAATTGGAGCTTCAACCCTGTCTCCAGCTACAAAATTAGATTTTTGCTTTTCTTGTGTCAAGGATTTTCCCATAATTACATAACCCTCTTTCATCAGTGACAGGTGTTTTTTTTTCTCAAGAAGACTTCTGCTATGAACTTCCCTTGGAAGGATATTTGCAAGCAGAATGCAGTTAACCATTGTTTTCTCATCGAGCCAAACTGCTTTTGGCACTGTGTTTAGTGCCTCTGGCAGTCATGATTTATGCCATGGAAGATCTAAAAGTGTCATTTTGGGTGAAGTACACTGCAGTTGCTGTATAGGAAGCTTCCAGGTGCTAGGTTTTTCTTTTATTCCCTAAGAAAGGGAGCAGAAAGCTCTCTTCCTTTGGTCTTGATTTTGTATCTGAAAGTTGCTCTAAAATGTAATGGGAATAAGGACCATGGAGCCATCGAGGAACCTGAAATTGTGTATTCAGCTGTGTCACTGATATACAGTGTCAACTATGCTGGGATGCTTCATCGTCTTGATTGTATTTCTGCTGCTTCTGACCTGGTGCTTACCTTCTCCAGTTAGAATATAATTTCACCCAGCAACTTAACTGATTGTCTCCTATCACAGCAGTACCTTAGTCTTGAGTGGGATCACACAATAATAGTAAAATAAATCTAATTAATTCAGAAGATCTGATGGGTTTTCACATATTTTGGATATCCTGGTGTCTCAGCTGACCCTGAGTGAATGTACTTTTGCTTATCAGATCTTGAGCCTGAGCAGTCCCAGCTGTTTCTCTAAAGCTTGAAAGAGAGACTACTTGGAGATCCCACACAGAAACAGAAAATAGGAATAAACCCAGGAACCATGACAAAATGGACAGAAAATGTGAGGTGGCAGAGCTGGGACTGTAATGGAAGAGTCCATTTGGTCCCATATCTGTATTGCTCTTCCAGTGCAGTGAGTTTTCATCCTCCTCTACCAAAGAATAACACATTGCAGTGTCACTTCATGAGAAACAACTCTATATGCCTTGCTTGACCTGGAGTCCCATTTTCTGCTTTTGCAACAGTCCTCTAGCAAGAGATTAACACTGTGGTTGGCAGCTGGATACTGTGTGGTTGGCATCCAGCTGAGTGTCGTTCCAGAATTTCCTCCTCCGCACTCTCAACCCTTCTGATGTATTAAAGTCTGGGTGCTTATTCCAAATCATCAGACCATATCATTTAACAATGTTTGGCACGTTTATTTATTAAATATTTTCCAACAAAAGCCTGTAAGGCAACAGAAAAGTAAAGCGTAAAATACATTTGACTTAATTGGCAGCAGCAGACGGCATGCATCAGAAGGAATTAACCTCCAATAAAGCAGGATGTGCAGGAAACACAATGTACTAGTTTGATATGGTCTCTCAAAGCTACCACTTCCTGGAACAGAGGCAGAAACACAAGTTGGCTAAGCCTGGAAAAGGCCATTAGATTTATGTGCATGCAATAACTCTCAAAAGATCCCACACATGCACATCTAGAAACCTAGCAAGAAGGAATTCAGGATTCTCTTGCCATGTCAGGGATTTCATACTCTTTTTCCCATTCAGTGTTTGGATCCAAGGCAGATGGAGCAAAACATTTATGCTTCACCTCCAGTGATTCACCCACAATGTCCTTGCCCAGTCTATGATCTGAATATCAAAGCAGTCATGTAGTCTAACAGTGTAGTCTAACAGGAGCTGGTGGAAGGCCAGGACTTACGTAAAGTTGATAAGGGGGATTCAGACTGGAAAGCGGAATGTCTAAACAAGAATTACTGTCCTTGGGAGTAAAGCACATCCTGGAGAAATATGTAAGCTAATTAAGATGTTTTGGGAACCATCTGAAACAACTAGTAGAAGTGTGATAAGAAGCACCCTCATGCGAACTATCCTCATTATGTGCTGCTTTTGGCTGGGATAGAGTTAATTTTCTTTATAGTAGCTAGTATGGGGCTATGGTTTGGATTTGTGCTGAAAACAGTGTTGATAATACAGAGATGCTTTAGTTGTTGCTAAGTAGTGCTTATACTAAATCAAGGACTTTTCAGCTTCCCATGCTCTGCCAGGTGCACAAGACGTTGGGAGGGGACGCAGCTGGGACAGCTGACCCCAACTGACCAAAGGGCTATTCCATACCATATGATGTCATGCTCTGTATATAAAGCTGGGGAAGAAGAAGGAAGGAGGGGACATTTGGAGTGATGGTGTTTGTCTTCCCAAGTAACCACTACGCGTGATGCAGCCCTGCTTTCCTGGAGATGGCTGAACACCTGCCTGCCCATGGGAAGTAGTGAAGGAATTCCTTGTTTTGCTTTGCTTGTGTGCGCAGCTTTTGCTTTACTTATTAAACTGTTTTTATCTCAACCCTCGAGTTTTCTCACTTTTACTCTTCTGATTCTCTCCCCCATCCCACCAGGGGGGAGTGAGCGAGCGGCTGTGTGGGGCTTAGTTGCTGGCTGGGGTTAAACCACGACACATTATAATACTAAAAGTCACACCCCTTGAGCTGGGGACCCTGGCCCAAGCAGAGACCCCTCACCTTTGAGCGTGCGCAGAATATTAAAGTAGCACTGTAGCTTTAAGTTGAAATAAGAGAAATGTAGACCAATAGAAAACTGCTTTGTGTAATTACTTATGCATATGCATAACTAGACTGTATAAATACTGTACCTGTATGACCGAAGTTTGTGCTAGCTTTGTGGAGCTATCACCTAGCACCCATCTCTGTGCAGACATGAAATGAAATACCTCTGCCCTGTGTGTATATTGGTGTCTCACACACCGGGTAAACGACCTCACACTTGTGGAATAACAATGGTAGCTGTTTAATGAGGATAAATGATGAGTGCTGTGTCAGCTTAGAAAGCAGCAATAAAGTCCCAGTAAGCAAGCAGGCTGCCTCTTCCATCTTTTGTCACAAGATCCATTTTTATGCTCTCTCCATGACCTAAATCTTCATATTCTCCAGCCTCTCCCTCTCCCTCTCTTCAATGCATGTCCTTTTGTGTTTCTGAACTCATCGCTTCCCCTTCAAGTGTGCTGCTTTATGTTTTTTTTGTCTTCTAGAAAACTAAGCAGTGCCCTCCTTTGTCATTATCTTCATTACAGCTCTGCCACATCATCATTTGCTTCCTTCAGAGATCACTTTTCATCCCTTTTATAATTGTGTTCCTGCCATGCCCTGAAAATGCTCACCCAGAGATGCTCTTCATGTGCTCTCTTCCTTGCCTTTACCTTGCAGAGGCTTTCACAGTTTGCCCTTTATAACTAATTTTCTGCTTGATATACTTATTCTTTGAGAATATAAACAGAATATCAGGCAAGGCAAGTAGAAGACCCTAAGAGCTATTTGAGTCCACAAATAGTATTGTGGCATGCTAAATCAGGGAGATGCGTCAGGGAATTTTGTTCCCTTTGAGTCAATAACAAAACTTCTATTGATTCAATTGGAGCGTTATTTACCATTAACATTTGTGGGGCAGTTTAAGAACTGCCAGATATGAGGATGTGTGGGAGTAGAATGGAGACAGGCAAGAAATTTTTCATGCCTTTTCAAAGATGCTCAAGGCCAATCAAACAATTATACCAGAGATTTTTCCCCTATTCTGGAGTAGGTCACCTGGAAATGGATAGAGAGATGATAGGGTCTCTGTTCTGTGCTTTGCATCACTGACTAGGGGAGATCCAGAAGGAGATAAATCCCACCAGGCAAACAGATGCCATACAACCTGCATCTGTTTCAAGCACTGCAGAAGAAACACTGGGCTTCCCATATGCTTGATTTATGCAGGGCTGATGTACTCCATGATACCTAGGACCTGGAGAATTTTTTCAGAATTTTTTTGAAGTGCAACAGAGTCCCAAGAAGAAGCAGATAGTAATACTTAATATCTTCCTGATCCATACAAAACTATGTCTCATCTTTTTCCCAAGGACTCTCAACTTCTTTTCCCCTCTTCTTTCAACAGTTCTTATAAAACCATGGTGATCTGACTACTAGTTTTGCTGAATCAATTTTCCAAACATTTGATTTTTTAATAAAGGTCTATATTATCAATATGACATTTCATACAGGCAACAAACAACAGTAGTTTGTATTACATTGTCCTGGTTTTGGCTGGGATAGAGTTAATTTTCTTCCTAGTAGCTAGTATAGTGCTGTGTTTTGGATTTTAGGATGAGAATAATATTGATAACACGCTGATGTTTTAGTTGTTGCTAAGTGGTGTTTACACTGGTCAAGGACTTGTCAGCTTCCCATGCTCTGCCAGGTGCACAAGAAACTGGGAGGGGGCACAGCCAAGATAGTTGATCCAAACTGGCCAAAGGGCTATTCCAGACCATATGACGTCATGCCCAGTATATAAACTGGGGGGAGTTGGCCAGGGGGTAGCAGTCGCTGCTCGGGGACTGGCTGGGCGTCGGTTGGCGGGTGGTGAGCTGTTGTATCTTTCCCCCCCCCCTTGGGTTTTGTTCCTCTCTCGCTCTCTTGTTGTTTTCCTTCTCATTACAATTCATTATTATTATTACTATTATTTTGTTCCAATTATTAAACTGTTCTTATCTCAACCCATGAGTTTTCTTACTTTTGCTCTTCCAATTCTCTCCCCCATCCCACCGGGGGGGAGTGAGCGAGCGGCTGCATGGTGCTTAGCTGCTGGCTGGGGCTAAACCACGACATACATCATATTACTAGCAGCACTCCAAAGCCACTTTGGGATGAATAGTTTCCATAAGGAAAATGAAAACAGATCTTTTGCTCCTGCAAACTGCTTTAATACATTTGAAACTGATAGTGCTGATCTGCATAAGCTGAGAATGTGAACCAGTGGGTCTTGCTCTGTGTTATAAAGTTAATTGTCATAACGAAATGACTTATGATTGCACTAACATTCTGTTGAACTCCTCTTACAACTCCTGTGGTGCTTTCACACCAGTTATTCCTGCAGCTCACAGTAAAAAAATGCATAGATCATTTGATATGCCACACTTCACTGTGATTTCTATACTTTCTATTAGCTCTGAAACCTCTCTGTTAGTGCACTAGTGATGTGGTTCATTAATTGCCCATAAAAGGACAAACATATATTTTTTAGGTTGACATCTATGCTTCCCTTTGCTTTCTAGAACTTGCCAGATGGTTTTTACTGAAGGGCTTTGAGTAGGGTCCTGTCACTGATCCCCTGAAAGTCACTGGAAAATTTTTCTACTTAGTAACAGTAGAATTGTTCTAAAATTATGTGCATGCTTTGTGTTACAGAATAGCAAATAATGCTGTCATGAGCTCACACAACTTGCATACAAGCTGCAGGCATCTGCACCAACTAAACTTTCCTTAACACAAAATAAATTCAACATATGAGATAGCTGTGGAGTCTGGTGGGAAATGGTACCATGAGGGAGAGTGAGGCTGAGGTTGAGGCTTGTCTCTGCCAGCTGAGGATGAGTTAAGGTCACCGCAGTCAGCCTCCTTATCCCAGAGGACATGAACAACCTCCACTATCAAAAGTGAATTAAGATCATACTTTGACCCAAGGGATAGTACTCATCTCTTTATCCATACCTTGAGGGTGGAGTGTGAAATTCCCTTCTAAGCTTGAACTCCAATAATATGGAGGATGACCAAAGAAGGTTTGCACAGAGCTTCACTACTTCTGTGAACAAAGGATGCTCAGAAAAAAAGGAGGATAATCAGAAAAGAACATTATTTCTGATGACAGTTGTTTCTGACACACTTGGTGTTTTCATTATTTTCAGTTATTTCAGGGCAGAGATGAACAATGAAAGTATTCTAAGTGAATTTGGAAAACACTGAACTCATGCAAAATGAGATGAGAGAACAATATCTCATTAAACAAAGAGTACCTAAAAAAGGTTACAACCTACCAGAGCTTGTGCATTTCCTAAACTTTGTTTCTAGACTTTCAAAGGTTTTTCTCAGAGGTGGTTTAATCCACAGGAGCAGACAGTGCTGGAGTAGTTACCAGGGATGAAACAGTTGCACAGAGGTTCTAGCAAGAGCCTGACTTTACCCTGAGAAAGCAGATGGGGATGATGATCAAAGACTCCTCCCTGTCCAGAAGGAGACTGGTGAGGAGTATGGTGCTCTGACACTGTACATGGTGTCAATGACCTGGTGAAAAAGAGACCAGAGGCAAAAAAGCATGAAAAACTCACAGATGGAGTGCCTCACCCACCCAGACCTCAAATGACAGAAACCCAACATGCCCAAATCTCACTCTCCTGACAGCGACTCTCCCAGCCTTGCTCCATCATGCCTGCAAGGTGACAGCATGAAAGTACAGCAGAGCTCAGTGGTGGTGGGAGGTAAATCTCAGAAAAGAGCTGACGGGAGGGGAGATCAGTCCTGAGATACTACAGCAGCAAGCACAAAACTTGACAGTTCACAGACACTTCCAAGGGAGTCTTACCGCAGGCCTTTTAAAAAAATGTGGTTAGAGTTGGAGACCAGTGGCTTATACATCACAGAGCCTGGTAAAAACAGTGAGCAAAGATGTCAGTGCTTTTGCAAACTTGTCAAAAGCTGGGGCTATGCATATGTTAGAGAAAGAGGAGAAAGAAAAAAACCCCATCACATTTGAGATCTTTGGAGCAGCTCTACTCCGGTAACATAAAGTGATAGCTGTGAAAACAGCAGAGTCAGAGGGGTCACCTTTGTGGCTGAATGAGTTAGTCCCACCAAGCCAACCCATCCTGCAAAGCTTCAGAAGGGAAGAACATGAGAGGACACTAAGTTATCTATCCTGCCTGAGCATCGCTGCCTTCTCCAGGAAACAGGATTTACTTTCCATGCATAAGTTGCTGAGCCATTGGGGAAGGTGGTGGATCCTCTCTGAGGAGGAGGAAAAAGGAAATCTGATGTTGTTGCACAGGAACTTGTGGATGTTGAGGTTGACTGTATAATGGCAGATGACCACAGGCAGCAGCAAGTTGGAAAAGAAATTTAAAACCATGCTACAACCAGCTCCTGGTCCCATAGTCACAGCATGAGATTTCACAGAATGGAAAATACCCCTTGGCATACAGCCCTTCATCTCTGATGCTCAGTGAGGAGAGGGTTGGCTCCCGTCACCCCCTCGTCCATAACCCAGCCCCTGGGACTCCCTTCTCTGCAGGGAACCTGGAGAGGGATGCACCATCTGCTTGGGGAGTAGAAATCCCACCTGGGTGGCGAGTACTACCATACTGGTGCCTGGGGACACAATTTGGACCAGAGATGTTTCTGTTCATTTGGTGATACGCACAGCCTCAAAGTGTGAATCCCCCTTTTGTCCATGGGGCCCATGGCACAGTCCATTTTTAACTTTTAAGGATATTCTGGGAAAATGAAAAAAATAGAAAAAAAAAAAGAAAAGAAAAAAAGAACAGAACCAAAGCATGTTTTTCTCCATTACCATAAAGAGGGCTTGTGAATGCATGGTATTAGTATCCCAAAAGCTATTAAACTCCTTAGTGATGGGAAACAGATGGGAAATAAGACAAAAGAATTCACAACTCATGTTAGACTGAATTGAATTCCTTTAATTTCACACAATGAATAACATATGAATAGGATTAACTTTTTTTTTTCTTTTTTTTTTAGTTAAGTGCTCTATACTGTGCTAACCTGATTTGGTAGCAAAAAGACTGAGCTTTGTTTTAGAAAAAAATGTTTAAAAACCAACATCTAAGATCATGAAGGAGCATGACATTAAAGCATGCCAGATGTATCTAAGCCTCAAAGAACATCAAGTCCATATCCATTTTTAAATGTACAAAAATGCTTCATGAATAAAAACTGTTACAAAAAGAACATTTCAAACAATGTACAAGGTTTTTTTCTTGCCTCTATATTCAATAAAATACAAATACATTTTTTTGCTCTAAAATATGTTTACATACAATCAAAGTAGAACATGCAAATTACACTTTAAAAAAGGCTTTTAAAAACCACTTATGAATACAAACTAAAAATTAGCCAGCACGACTTATAGAACAATCTTGTGCCCCATTCGTTTGATTTTTTTAATTTTTTTTTGAAATACAGTATATACATATTTAACACTTCATGTGCATTTATTATTTAAGAAATAGCTTAAAAAAATAAAGAAAAAGAAAAATAAAACAAACCAACATGGGATTGAACTGCTTCCCCATGTTGTCCAATTGGCAGCTCTTTTCATGTTTTTACATTTTTTTTTCTTTTTCTTTTTTTTGTATGTAGTGTTTTATACAACCTAGGCAGGCATCTTAAGGAGAGCTCAAATATGTGTCTTTTGTTGAAATGTGCTTCTAATTATCTCAGAACTGCTGCACCCCAGTTTTTGGATGATATGGAAGGAAGAGGCATTGCAAGGGCATGATGTTTGTTTTCTCAATTCAGAAAACCATCCTGTTTTGTATTTTTTTCTTTTTCCTGTGTTTTTTTTGTTGTTCTTTTTACTCTTCAGGAGTACTTAAATGTGCTTAAGTGCAGTCCTGAATTAGGGCCTGTGAAAATAAGAGTTGGGGAAATCCTTGTGTACAGAACAGCAATTCCTGTTTATTTGTCATATTGCTGTAGCACTCAGAAGCCCCAGTGATGAACCAGCACCTCATTGTAACAGACACTACCCAAAAAATGTAACAACACAAACAGAATATTCTACATGAATGGTCCAAAGCATTGCTGTCAAGTGGAGAGTCATGGGCCCTGCTGTAGGATACCCTAGTAGCTGATGACTATTATCACTTACCTTTGGTTTTTTTGTTTTTTGTTTTTTCTTTTTTTTACAGTTACCCAAAAACATGCAAGGTGCTTCACAGAAAATTTAATATTGAAGGGCTCAAGAAACTGGCAGTATGAAGCTCTTGGAGACACAAGTGGTTGGGTTTTTTCCTCTCTCCCTGCACGCTTGTCCCCATTCCTGGTTTTACGCTGGGTTGAGGAATACAAGACCCACGGAGAGGATGCAAACCCGTGGCCTCATTTCATATGGCTCACAACCATGAGATTTTGTTTCACGTTTTTATTGAAGCATGCTAAGATGTGTGTTAATCTGTGACACAGTGGAGGTGTTTGGAAGGTCTTTTTGGTCTTAATGAGCAAAAGGGCTTTCACTCTGGTTTTATACAGTTCTTGGTAATGTGTGGAGAGAATTTAGAGAGTTCCTCGGTAAATCTTCCTAGTGGTAGGGGAAAAAAAATCAAAAAGCTCATTACTGGAATATTGTTGGGTAATAAACTGCAGGAGTGAGATTTTAGCCTTAAGCCCTAAAACTAAATCCTTTATGATCTGCATGTAGTACATCGCCTTATAATATTATTCTGTCAGCAACTTGCTTATCATATTTATAGACTATGCAACATGCAGAACACAAACTCTGAGTGCCATCTAACAGTATTATCAGCCTGCTTTCATACAAATTAACAAGCTAATCTTCCTGCCAGTCAGGACCAGCTGCACCGGGCTGTTGTTTGGACAAACAGCCAAGGCTGTATCACAGCACCACACTCTACCAGCACCTTCTTGCCATGAAAAACAAACCTTGGGCGTCTGGATAGAGCCCATCCTACACTGACAGCTTGCAGCTACCAAGTCTTGAACGCCACCCTTAATTTCTCTAGGAACAAAAGGACCTCTTAATTTTTTTGCTCAGTGAAGATTATATGGAGTTGTACCCTCTGAGTGGACGCTCTCCTTAAGCACTATGCCTCTAGCAGCATTCTGGATAGTACTTTTTGGAAGGATAAGAGCATTTTTTTCCCGAAGCTCAGGAGCATGGGAGGCAGCAGCCATTCAGTGATCCTTCCCTGGGGGGGTTGCATCCCAGTGCACCCAGAAAGGTCCAGCCCAAATCCAGCCCTTATCCAGCACTCTGTAAGGTCTGACACGTCTTGAAGCCACGATGGGCATTCAATGACAGAATTTGGTCCTTTCGGACCTTTGCTCCACTCGCTACACATTGAAATGTCCTTCAATGCTAATAAAGAGATCACTGAAGATAAAACTAAGGGTAAATTGTTGTCTGGCTTAGTTTCAGCTTATAGGCTACCTGGAATACCAAACTTATAGTTTTTCTTGCATTTTAAGCGACACTGTCACCTACTTTCAGGCCCAAAGGAGAGATGGAAAAAAAAGATTTCTGAATCAACTAAACCTCAGTCCAATGTTTTTTAAGGAAGAAGGGAAGAGCTCGAGGAGGCTTAAGCATTTTTTTCTGCAGGCCTACAACTTCAGTCAGTAACACTGTGCTAATTCAAGAGAACTGAAAAGCAAAATTGGTTGTAACGGAATGAGCAACTGGCCAGTTTATTTCTAAGCTGCATTAATTGGAAAACAAAAAGTGCAAATGAGTATGATGAATGATGCAAAACAAATTGGAAACAAAATTCTGTGATCCCTCTTATCAGTTTTAAGGAGATAGGATCTCAAGGTTTGTTCCAGCCTTTAAAAAAAAAAAAAAAAAATCCCCTCTCCCAGTCCCCCAACCCAATCCAAACCCCAAATGCATTCAGTTTTAATAAGCTAAGGTGCTATCACAGAAGAAAAATCAGTCTCTCAAAAGAATAAGCTGTATGTTTACAGTGTCCCTTTAACACCATAGTCTTGATATGATTTTTGTAAATAAATAACAGAATAGAAACACAATATTTTTTTTCAGGGACTTTTTTTGTTGGGTTTGTTGTTTTGTTTTGTTTTGTTTTTAGTGTCGTGCTATTTGAAGTTTCCTTGGCAATGAGCCAGTTCAAAGATTTCTCAAAAAAGGGAATAGCAGTTGGCTTGTGAATCATTAAGTAATTCCAATCCCCGCTCCCTTGCTGGAATTTTCCCTCCCCCCTCCTGTTTGAATATCCATCTTGCCATGCCAGGTGTTGAGTGTACTGAAGGACTTTCAAAAGAAATGAAATAAAGTTGAAAGTACCTATTTCAAATTTCAACAACTGACTTCTTTTTTAAAAGCATTGTTACTACAATGGAACAGTTTCATGTTCAGCCTTTGTTTCAGTTAAACATTTTAATTGGGCTGTGGAAATGGAGCTTGGGTATTTTACCCAAGTTAAATCAATGGCTAACGTACAACTCGAATGAGAAATGTACAATTTGAACTGACCATTTAAAGAGACGATTTGTCACACACAGTTTGCATCCATGCAGACTGAGAGCTTTATAATTACATTATGTACAAAAAAAAAATTTTTTTAGTTTATTAAGGCAACCACAACTTGGAGAACATGTCCAAAGTGGCATTAATACAATTGCAGTGGTGATACCCTTTGAACATTTTTATTTTTATTTTCAGATAAGAACACTTATTCCTTTTTTTTTTTAAGAAATAATTGCCAAGAAAGAACCTATTTTTCATAGGGTTTTGTTCTCTAGTTTTTTAAAACAAACATCTACTTTATCTATTTTCTTTAAAAGAACATATCAAGGCATTGCTACCCAATGCAAATTATTTGGATCCTGGGTTTCCCATCAATTTCACTGGGAATTGCAAGTGGTAAGAACTGGTGGGTTTGGGCCCTGTCTTTTTACTCTATTTTTTCTGTCCTATTTTTTTTCTTGTATGTTTTTTATATTCTTTTTTTTGGTGATTTTGTCCATGTTTACTATAACTCTATTCCCCAGAAGTGTCTTGCTGTTCTCTACTCCTATGTACCGAGCATCAAAACAACTTGGTTGACGGATGATGACCCCTTTTTCACATGCCATTGAAAATGCCAAGTTGCTTCATAGAAACATGCTATCATAATTGAATATCCATGTACACCTTATTTTAAATGCTATGATATTCCGTCATTCCTTGGGATAGCACTCGAAATGAGCATGCGCGCGTGTAAGGCTCTACTTTTCTATTGCCTATATTGCAGCTAGTTGTAACTAGGCAAGTAAATGAGAAAGAAATATATAGTTCTAGCAGGAGTCAGGCATTTTGGGTTATGCTGCCCCAAGCCTGGTAGGTATATAAAACTGGAAAAAAAAATTTCAAACAGATTATAATGAAGATCACAGTTGAGAAAATTACACTATTTTTGTTGGGGTTTTTTGTTTCTTTTTTTTTTTTTTTTTTTTTTTTTTTACAGTGATTTCTACTATGGTATGGTTACTCTTAGTTTCACCTGGCCTGCCAAACAGAATCAGAGTTGAGCATGCAGCCCTAGTGACAACGTTCAGCTCTCTGCGAGGACGACCTCCCGCCTCCGGGTATGGTATGAGAACAGCAATGCTGAGATGCTGATTAGTTTTGGAAACTCTGCAAAGTAGACGCACTCCCCAACTTTGACACCTGCCCCCCCTGCCCCCCCTTATCCCCTACCTTTCCTGCACCCTTTACCCCTCTTTCCTGGGGGGGCTGGGGCCAAAGCGATGAAGAGGAAGATGAGAGCCCTGGCTGGCACAGCTCTCCATGACGGGTTCCGGCCGCCAAATGGATGAGTGAGTCTGGTGCTGCCGCAGGGGCGAAGCGGACCACTGCCTTCAGTCCCTCAGTCCCGGCGTGCCCCGCTACCGGCACCCGACATCCAATGGGTGCGCTGGCCTTAGGGAAGGCCTTCGCTTTCACTCCCTCTGCCTTTCCGGTGCCGCTTCATTTTCACGTCCTCCTCTTCCTCCTGTGGGGACTTGCTTTTCCTTTTCCCAACCCGGGGCGTCCGGGGTGAAGGGAGAGGGGGGGGAGGGGGGGGAGGAGGGAGAGGAGGTGGCGGAGGTGGCATCTCTCGAGCCATGTGTATGACGGCCTCGATTGTGGCCATGATTGTATCTTGAGTGGCTGCTTGCTCCAATATCAAAGGATTGAGTGTCGGTCTCTGACCTCTTTTGCTGGGAAGGTCAATGCATTTTTCCAGAACGGGCATTTGGTCTCTGGAGTCTTCGTCAAAGGAGAGGGGTTGCTTCCGAGGACGCCCCCTCCGCTTCTTGACAAAGTTATTGCCTGTCTTTGATTGTCTCTGCAGCCTCTTGGCTTTCAGGATCTTGTTCACGTGATCCAGGTTCTTCTTCGTGGACAGGATCTTGGTGTAGTTGCACATCTTGCGCACCTCACACTGGATTGCTTCAATTTCACGGCGCTTGAACCTTTTTTTCAGTGGTGGGCTGGCTGTTGGGAGAAAAGAACAGAAACAAGGGTGGGTCAAACAACAATGAATGGAAACCCTCCTTTGCCCGCTTTCAATGTCATGAAGACTAGATGCTTTTAAGCTCAATAGGCTGAATATGACTACTGAAGAAGCAATGGCTGTGAGAAAGGACTCTGCATAGTAAAGCAACTAAAAGAAAGTGAAAAGATTATTTATTACAGTCCCAGAAGAATTGCTGTTACCTCCTTTTTTACTGTCCTAGATTAAAACACAACTTTGACTATTAAGCAGTCCTCAGAGACTTCTCTACAGCTCTTCCTTCTTCTAAAGCAACAAAGCTTTTCTACAGCAATGTTTTACCATGGGTTTGCTTCGTTCTCATTTCTAAACCTCTAGTGGGAGGGAAGGAAAAGCTGTTTAGCATAGCTGTCATATTGGCCCACCGTAACTATTAAACTTTCTATACCCCCAACATATGCTCCTGATGTCTTCACCCCAGCCTTTGATTCTTGCCATGGATGCCAGTTAGTACGAAAAGTGTTTGTTACCGAAACTAGTGGGCACAGACAAGCTGTGTGGGTCACCTCACCTGTGGCAAATTCATTAACCCTGCCTGAGTTTCTTTACTATAATCTCTGCAGATACTAGCTGAAATTACTCAGTCATATAATTGACTTTAATGGCCCCCAAAGTAAGCTTACTCCTGGTTCAGATCGCTTACTTTAGATCTGAATGAAGTCCAAAGTAGTTAAGTCTCTTGCCAAGGTCACTTTGTGAGTCATTGTCAGAACTGGAAAGACTACCCAACATTTCTTGGCTCCTGGTCCTTTGCTTAGGACACAAGACCTTGTTTGTTTTTCTTAAATTGTCTTATTGTCCTTTACTGAACGTGGCATCTGTTCAGAGTTCAGGATTTGCACATGGATTATAAGTAACTATCCCTTTGTGAGAGAAACAGAACGTATTAATTCTGCCATTGCAATAACTGCTGCTCCCTTTCATTCCTAACATAACCATTCTGCACTGCTGGAAAAGAAATGATGGAGTTCAGAATTTCTTTTCAGTAAAGAATAAAACATCCCACTAAATTAACCTCAGCCCACATCTACTGGCAAACTTAATTTACACCTGACTGTCAAGCAGTCATTTGGGTTTGAAGTCCTTGAAGTTCCCAGAGCAGCCAAGATTTCGAGAAAGGTTCATTTAGGGGTTATCACTTCCTTCATGGCTAACAGGCTAATCTTCTAGCAGTAGTTTCAGTAAAGTTGCTTTTGTAGCATTTTCTGTAGATAACCAGGAGCCATCGAGTAGTAGAATCTCCTCTTCCTCACTATGGGCTATGACAGATTCAGCATACAAACCTCACTCGCTGTCCTCCACTCCTGGAGAACATAAATTATTGGCTCTTATACCACCATGTTGCTTGGATTCAGCAAAGAGCTTGCGTAAACAAACCCAAGTTACAATGCAAGAAGTAGGAGTGAGTCATAAACAAAACACAGACATATGCTCTCTTATAAATAAAAACCTGGATGGCCAACTTCCCAAAGTCTGGTTTTCATTAATTACAAAACAAAATACATTTTCCATATGTAACCCACTTCCCACACCAAAAAGAAAAATAAAACTCACTTGCAGTTTGTGATTCACAGAGGACAAAAGAAAAGAGGAATGCAGTCATTTTGGTACCAAAGAAAAAGAGAAAGGAAATGAAATATCCAAGTTGCTCAGGAGAAGCTAATTAGTTGCACAAGATTCCTCTCAAGTAGGTCATCCCTAAAAAGTGTGGATGCGAGAGCCCTAAGGGCAAGTGGCAGTGAGCTGTTTCTTAGTCATCTGATCAAAAAAAGGTTAGATCCCTGTCACACAAAATTATTACTCTCATCTGGCCTCACTGGTGATTGACATATATAGTCCCAATATTTCCAGCCCTAAGCATTCAACTCCTTTGAGACCCTCCCAGATCCTGAGAGTAGCTTCAGGTCAGAAGATTTAAGAAATCAAACATTTTGCACACTCTTTGTATTTGCTGTCCACCTTTTGCCTTTTATTACTATTGTGAGAGCACATTTTCAAGACTTTTTTTTTTTTTAAATCAAAATGCAATTTTTTTCTGGAAAGTAAAGTTGAATTTTTTCAGTTGATGATGGAAATCTTGAAGATGGGAATTTTAGCAAAAATACAGGAAAAATTGCAAGGTTCATGGTGAAATGAAGTGATTTGGCATTGCTCTCAACTTTCATTGGAAAGAAAGTAAGCCAAAGGACAGGAAACAAATTTGAAGTAAAGCATTATCCAAGTATCTGCAAAGATTTTGTCTTCACTGAGATTTATCTGTAGTCGGTTGTTTCTGCAGCTTAGTATTACCACCTGTGAGAGACTGAAAGAGTTAATGTCTCAAACATTGTGGCAACTTGAGGCGCTATTTGCATGGCGACAGCAGGTCGGTGAGCATGGGGTGGGGGAGAGTGAGAGCAGGACGTGGAGAGCGCGTCGGAGGATGCGCGGTTCTGGGTTCTGCTGGACCTTACCATGTATGGCCAGAGGCCACACAGAGTTTACCTGAGGAAGGGGCTTGCGACAACCCGAGAGACCCCTCGCGACCACCCCCCTCCCCCAGCGCCTGCGCAGAAGATTGAGAACTTTCTAGAACAAGAACCATGTAAGTCCTGAAGGGGCGTACCTGGAGGTGGGGATTAGCCTATAAAAGACACGCCCTCCAGGGAACCACGCACGCGCCCACCACTGGAGGATTGTCATGTCTGTCATCGTCATCGTCATCGTGGGATCCAAGGGTGGTGATACTTTTCCTTTCTCTATCCTCCTCTGTTTTCCTTTCCTTTTCTTGCTTCTTTCTTCCTCTACTCTTCCAATATATGTAAGTTTGGGATAAATTGTGATGGGTTGCCCGGAAAATAGCTCCATTGCCAAATCGCCTCTGTTCATTCGTTGAGCTTGCCAGTTTGTTAAGTTTGTCCATTTGTTGAATTCGCCAGTTAATAAAGTTGCTGGCCAGACTGTTCCTCTGAGTCATTGTTGTGACTCTACCGACCACGCGGCTCTGCTGAGCGGAGATCAGCCTTTGTTGGTACACAAACTGTTGGGGAATCAAAAAGATTCACCCATCTCACAACCCACCGAGTGGGACGAGACACCACCCCATCGCAGTCAATGGAGATCTGGTCTGTATAGTCAGTAGAGGATGACCTCTGTTTCTAAAATGTTTCTAAAACTCAATGCAATTTAAGGTGACCACGGACATCCTTCTGACACCCTGATACTGAATAAGGAAGGTGCAGGTCTCCTGTCCATCCTGCCCAATCCAATGGGTGTCTTAGGCACCCAAGAGGTCCAGGTCATCCAGGCTGAGTGTCCTGAGTGGAGCCTGATGGTGACTAGACAGTGCCTGAGTGGAGCAAAGACAGGCATCTGCTTTCTGCCAAACTGCCTAGTTCTCCAAAATTAACTGATATGCAAACAGTTGTGGGCAGATATCTACACACATGTAAATCTATAAGCTGAACAACACTCTCAGTGTCTTCCTTCATGTTGTTTAGATACTTTTTTGCCCTCCTAAAACTTTGCAAGCTGATAGTCCATTTCCTTTTGGACTGAAACTAATTTTGGAAAAAAAACTTCTATGCTGTTCTATGCTGGCTTACTGCACTAATTTTTATTTCGTAAATGCTTTGGGGTGTTTATGACTTTTTCAGGAAGCTTGTTAGAAGCTACTAATAATCCTTTGGCTTTTCTTCCTAGCAAGCCTCTGAACTTGCAAGCTCTAGGAAGTATTTGAGTTGTGTTACATAGTTTGCCAATAGTCAGAATGCATGTACAATAAGTAATATGCTTTCAAGTCAAGCTTTTTAAAGGAGATACTAGGAAACCCAATATTATTTTGACTAGTGAGAGTCAGGGACATCTGATTCTACATTTGGAGTATGGAGACTATGTGGAAAAGAGTCTGATGGGTCTGCAGGGGGAAGATTTGATGAGGTGTGCATATGACAAAATATCAGGGAGATCAGCCAAAATAAACCACTATTGAAGTGAGAGCCATTAGGTGTTATCAATTCATCTGGAAGCTCTTGGTGAGCAATCTTTGATATAAAATATTTCACTATATTGCCACGTGATATACTGCTCTCCTGAAAACCAAAGCTAAGTACTAATCTTTTCCATTTTATCCAGACAGACCCTGCCCAACCCTGGACCCAAGTTGGTCTGCATTGTTTTTAGGCTTTGTTGTTCTCTTCCTGCACATACTTTGCTGTTTGCATGTGTAAATCTTGCTTGGGGAAGAAGACTTTCATCTTACACTATCTGGTGGAATTAATCTAAAAGGTGTTGAAGGGAAGGTGGGAAATTAGTAACACTATCTTTGCATGCAGACATGAAAAAAGGAATACGCTCCTACAGAGATGATATAACATGATGGCAACCTCCAGGTGCTGAGGATGCGGGGGGGGACACTTTGCTGCCTGGGCACAGTTATCTCCCTAAAATTCCCCAGGCTGCAGAGCCACGCGCTGCCTCCATGAAGACCTGAAGCTATTTGGCACAATCCAGCTCAAAGTGAAGAGAAACTAGAAATACTTGATGCAGCGCAGGCTTTTGTACTTTTCCTTCATCCTTTTCCCACTCTCCAAACAACCTCACCTAGCAGCTGCAAACAAGCAAGAACCAGTGTTAGTCTTAAAAACCACCGTTACATATTTAAAATAAGAGGCCCGGTGTTTCTCCCCTCCCTGGGGTACACAGATGCAGTGAGGCTCCGTCTCACAGACAGAGACAAATTGAAACAGCCGCAGGCCATGCTGGGAAGTCACGGAGGATTGATATGATGCTGGAAATAGCATCTGAGGCAAAGAGAGAAATGTCTACCAAAAATATACGTTTCCAAGGGCAGCTTAAAGCAGGCTGGAGGACCCACTCCAGCACAGCGGTGTTGAATGAGGAGGTGAGCCCAGGTGGGTCAGACCCCTTGGAAGTTCTCCATTGCTCCCCTAACTTTATTCTGGATGGCTTTGTTATGTCTGCAGCACTAAAGATCCTTCTTACTGCCTGTCATTCTCCATCCCTTCGGAGTTGCCCGAGGCCACTTGCAAGAACATGGCACAGAGAAGACTGCTCAACAGCTGGGCTCAGTTTGTCGACTTGGTTTGAATGGAGGAATTTTCAAAGAGCTCCCTATTAATTACAGGAAACCCATAGCGCTGTCCTGTTTTCCCATTAACACAGTTTCTTTCAGTTTTCAACTAAATTATTTTAACATCTGGGCTACAGATAATCCAACAATTTAATTAGACTTCTGAAAATGGAAAGAATGAACTATGCAGTCAAGCATACACTTTCATCTTGAAACTAATCATAAAATATTTGTGTGCTTCCATTCTCTACATTAAAAATCTGTCCTTAGTATATGTATAGGAAAGTATTAAAGACTAAACAGAGAATCTTGATTTTTTAATATAAAAATTTATCTTTATAGAGCTACTTTACAGCATGGATCCCTTGTTTTCACTATTTATTCAGGAAATGAGAGGAAAATCAAAATGAGTGCACTGAAACAGCACTTCAATTGCATAATTAAATATGTAATCATTCCATAACTCAGTGATACAAATACATTTTTTGTGAATGTGGAATCAAAGGGTTGACAGGACTATGAAAATCCTAATGGCTGCATGTAGGGTAATATACTGTGGGTTCCCCATTCCCTTGAAATTAAGACACAATGCAAGATTAACTTCCTATCCATGCCCAAGAAAAGGCATGATGATGCCTGAACGACTTGGCTCAATTTCTGACTGTAAAAAGCTATCACCTTTCTGATCTGATTCAAAATAGAAGCACAAAATATAAGTTCATTGAAAAACATGCTATTCTGACTTATTTATTCTGATATATTTTAAATCACTGTTCATTGCCAATTTCACATTTGCAAGACAGAATATTATGCTAAAATCACTGAAGTATGCAGAAAGATATCTCAGCTGCTCCTTAGCTATTCACTGTGTATTTGGCATGTTCATGCTACAGGAATAGGAATATTCAAATAAATGAACAACAGAGCTGAGAAAGGAAGCCGAATCTTGCTTCAGAGTCCCCTGCTAGACCATACAGGCTGGTGCTACTTGTGTCGTTATTATTGCACAAGTGGTGGTATGTGAATAAAATAGATTTGATATGCCAAGATATGATCATGATAAGAAAGTGTTCGAAAAATTACAGCCTGATTATCACATTAGATATGCACATTTGCAGCTACTTCTCCAATCAGGAAGAGCAGTACAAGCACATATTGTTCAGTGCAGTGCCAGAAGGAAGAAGATGGGGAAGATATAGAGGGGATGGAGGGAAACAACATTACCTGCTTCAGATGTTGCTGATGATGAAGGTAAGAGAGATAATACTGGAGTTGGCATTGCAACACTGTCAACAGCTGCTGGTTTCCTTCTGGTCATCATGTTACAGGCAGAACTTTCCATTTTACTATGAAGTGAAGTCTGGTCTGCTTTTAAGTGGGGACCTGCAATTCCTGGGGAAGGAAATAAAATTCGGATAAATATTGATAAAGCAACCTGTCTGGGGGATATCTGCAACAGAGTAGTCAGCTGCTGTCCTTGCTACCCTATTTCCACATTTTCCTGTGTATGTGCCTGTAATATGGTCTTGATACTAGCAAGGATCATGATTGGTTGGGGTTTTTTTTATATAATTTTGCTTCAGGATGTACCATCACTGATCTCTATAAACAATGGTAAACCAACATAATAATTCCACATTACTACTTTTTATTCTCCAATCAAAACCACACTCTGATATATGTATAAAGACAGACATGCTTCATATCTGTATTTAGTGGGATTGTCTATTTGTCATTCTCTGGCTAGTGTATTCTCCACACTCACACACTTCTCTTCTATAATGACTTGACTCAGTGTGTGTTTCATCTGAGTAAGGAGCAAGCATCAGGAATAGCCTCAGTATGTAATTCCCTGTCTAAAGTACATTATACTTATTTTTTAGGAATCCCCTTCCCAATGAAAATTTACCTTACAACTTATTAAAGAGGTGGGAGTTTAAAAAAAAGAGCAATTTGTCATCCATTTTTCTACCTAGGGATTACAATGCAGAAGAAATGAGTGGTAGAAATATACCAAAGAGGTCAAATATTCCAGAAAAATAAAACTTATGCACTCAGGGCTGGTAGATTCCTCCCTTAATAATGTTTTCCAAACTATCTTATGATTTGAACCCATTTTGTTTGCTTGTAAATGTGTCAAATTTAAACTGCTGGGATTGAAATTTTACATATTAGATATCTGCCTAATACACCTGAATGTGTATCCACTCATTTATATGTAGTATTTCTGTGAGTTCATGTGTGTGTATACATATTACATATATGTATAAGTATATGAATTTACCAAGCGGAAAGGCAGCTAAAATGCCTCAGTTTTTTTGCCCATTTTAGAAAACTCCTAGCAGTTGCTGCTTTGTAAAAACCCAGTAGCCTCACTCTCATGAGACCGGAGCAAAAGTCTACTAGGGTGAGGACTTCATGTTGTTTCTTTGCCAATTTATGAAAACCTCTCCCAGTCTCTATGATGCTGGGCTTCAACGTATCCAGGACAGTCATTCATTTTTCAAAGGTAATCCTTCATAAATTCCTTCTCTTTTCAAATATCAACCTGCACATGGGCCTCAGATAAAATACATCAGATTTTGGCAATTAAATTACATGAAAATTCAAAAATTGCAGAGCAGCTGAGATTGGAAGGCTCCTCTTGAGATCACTTAGTTCACCCCACCCTGCTCAAGCAGGGTCAGAGCAGATTGCCCTGGACTATGTCTGGTCAGGTTTTTAATATCTCCAAGGAGGGAGACTCCACAACCTCTCTGGGAGACCTGTTCAAGTGCCCAGTCATCCTCACAGTAAAAATATGTTTTGTGATGTTCAGACATAACCTTCTGTGTTTCATTTTGTGCCCACTGCCTCTTGTCACTGAGCACCTCTGTCACTGAGCACCACTGAGAAGAGTCTAGCTCCATCTTCTTTACTCTTCCCCATTAGACATTTGTACACGTGGATAAGGTCCCCTTAAGCATTCTCTTCTCCAGGCTGAACAGTCCCAGCTGTCTCAGCCTTTCCTCATAGGAGAGATGCTCCAGACACTCAATCATCTTTGTGGCCTTTTGTTGGATTCTCTCCCATATGTCCATGTCTCTATTGTACTGAGGAGCCCGGAACTGGACACAGTACTCCAGGTGTGGCCTCACCAGTGCTGAATAAATGGGAAAGATCATCTCCCTATCTGCTGGCAACATTTCTCCTAATGCAGCCCAGGAAGCTGTTGGCCTTCTTTGCTGCAAGGGCACATTGCTGAATCATGGTCAACCTGGTGTCCACCAGGATCCCCAGGGCCTTTTCTGCCAAGCTGCTTTCCCGCTGGTCAGCCCCCAACAGGTACTGGTGCATGGGGCTGTTCCTCCCTAGGTGCAGGACTTTGCACTTGTCATTGAACTTCATGAGGCTCCTGTCAGTCCATTTCTCCAGCCCATCAACGTCCGTCTGGATGACAGCATGACCCTCTGGCACATCAATCACTCCTCCCAGTTTTGTATCTTCTCCAAATTTGCTGAAGGTGCATTCTACCCCATCACCCAGGTCATTAATTAACATGTTAAATAGTTTTGTCCCCAATATCGACACCTTGGGTGCACCACTAGTGAATGGGCTCTAGCTGGACTTTGTGCCACTGATCACAACCCTTTGAGCCTGGCAGTTCAGCCAGTTTTCAGTCCATCTCAGCGTACATTTATCTAGTCTGTATTTCAACAGTTTGTCTATAAGGAAGTTAGAGTAGACAGTGTTAAAAGTCTTGCTGAAGTCGAGATAAACATCAGGTTGATCAGGCATGATTTTCCCTTCATAAATCTATGCTGACTACTCCCGATCACCTTCTTGTCCTTCATGTTTGGAAATGCTTTCCAGGATTATCTGCTCCATCATCTTCCCAGGGATTAAGATGAGGCTGGCCAGCCTATTGCTCCCTGGGTCTTCTTGCCCTTATTGGACTGACATTTGCTCTCTTCTAGTCCTCAGGATCCTATACCAGTCACCAGGACCTTTCAAAAATAATCAAGAGTGGCCTCATAATGACATCACCCAGCTCCCTCAGCACGTTTGGGTCCATCCTGTCAAGTCCCATAGACTTATGTATGTTCAGTTTGTTTAACTGTTCCCTAACCAGATCCTCCTCCACCAAGAGTAAGTTTCCTTTCCTCACCAGTCTCAGGGGCCTGGGATTCCTGAAGGCCAGTCTTATCAGTAAAGATCAAGGTAAAGAAGACAATGAGTACCTCAGTCTTTTGCCAGTCTTTTGCCACCAGGGTCCCTGCTCCATTCAGCAGTGGACCCACATTTTCCCTAGGCTTCTTTTTGATTCTTATGTACCTGTAGAAACATTTCTTGTTGCCCTTCTGCCCTTGCTAGATTCAACTCCAGACAGGCTTTGGCTTCCTAAGCCCATCCCTGCATGCTTGGACATTGTCTCTATAGTTCTCCAGGTCACCTATTCCTGCTTCCACCTCTTTTTTGTTTCCTTTTTATGTCTGACATTACTCAGGAGCTCCTTGGTCATTCATGCAAGTCTCCTGCCACCTTTGTTTGATTTGATTTGCCACTCAGATTTGGTTTGGTATGTCTCCACAATTTCCCTGATCCAAGCCCCAGGCCAGCAGCAAACCTCCCTGGACAGCAGGTCAGGTCAGCAGATGGGGGCCTTTGTCCCTTGCTGCAGTGAGCCCCCACTGCTATCCCTGGCTGCGCCTGGATAGCACCTGGTAGTTCCTCAAAGAGTTCCCACAAGTACCCTGATACCTTTCCCAGAAGATCAAGAAGATCTCGAAGCAGAGACAGAAACTGCTGCACAAACTTCTACGTCTGTTGGCTGCGCTCAGCCTCTCCAGATACCAACCAACATTTCCTTGTATTTGCAGCTTGGAGCTGCTATGAACAGTCCCTACCTTTGTCCCTTGCACATGAAATGTGAAATATCAGGAGACCTATGGGTTGTCTCAGAAACTGTGGAAGAGATCTCCAGAAGACTCAGGCACAGAAGAACTGCACTGGTGAGAGGAGTTTGAAAGACAGGGCTACAGAGTGGGCCAGTTGGAGATAGGAGTCCTGAGGGACCTGTGACCTGATATCAGCTTGGGACTTAACAGAGGAGAACGGGTCTGAGCACAGAAATAGTCAGGAGTGAGACAGAATTACAGGTCATGGCTTGGTGGAGATATGCAGAGGAGTTTCTGCCTATTAGACCACACATCCTTCCAGAGCCTCAAATCAAGTATTAAGCATCTCAAATTGTATCCATTCAACTTCAGTCTCTCTCTGCTCAGCTTCTGTATTGCAAATGAGAACAATAATAAACCCCTCATCTCAAGAGCAGTGCTGCAAAAATAAAATTATCAACATTCATGAAACATTCATCTATTCATACCAAGGCTTAGAAATGTGGAATAAATGAGACATGATGTCACACACTGAATAGTGAGAGGAAAATCCAGCTACCAAATAGTTGTTTGTTAGGTGAGCGCTATACATTGAATAAAGCAGTGTCCCACAGAATAACTGGGATATTTGACCAGGTAATTACGCCTATGGGATCGCAGCACTATGGAAATGTGCATATGCAAAACTGAGGTTTCACCACTCCATAGTGCTTGAGTTTGAGCCTTAACATTATTTATTCATTAATGTAGTTTTTGCGCAAGAAATGTGTACATGTGGGTGTATGTATCAATACACATACACATATATGCATGTGCATATGGTACATAATAATGCTAACAACCTCATAAATTCAACATCTGGTTCTAATTAAACTGAAGGGCCTATATAAAGAGCTGTATGAAAACATGCAGCTGTAACCTGTTGACCTCTATTAATAAAAAAAAAGTCTCTGTGAAGCTGTGCTTCAACATATCAAGGGACAGTCATTCATTTTTTCAAAGGTAATCCCTCACAAACCACTTATCCTCTCAAATCTCTACCTGCACACAGTGTTTGCATTAGGGACCTTGATTTATGGATTCCCACTCCTTGGATGGAGAGGCCGACTTCCTGTTGCCGTGGTTACTTGGATCGTGGTTCAAGGTTAAACTACTCCCAAATCAAAATCAGTGGCAGGCACAGCATCTAACAGCCAGGTTATTGACTACCCTAGGATGCTTAAAGGTCAAAGACCAAAGTGCTGCTTACTGCCTTTGGGGTGAGTCAATATTTTCAATATTTTTATTCTGTTTCTTCTGAAGAAGTAGTTGCTGCTCAATTACCACCTATCTGGCTTTATCAAGGTCATACAAATCATTGAGGAAAATCCTCCCCCTACAGAAGAGATACAAATGTAATGAATTACTTCAAAGTCTACATGGCCCAATTGAAGCTCATCGCCAGTGAATCATGGGTTCAGCCATCTGTCTTTTGTTTTAGGCACTTGGTTTCTTCAGCCTGTATCACTCACCTCACTGAAATTCTCATCTAAATTGAGGAACAGGAGTAATTTATGGATCTGGAGCAGCCAATAATGAAGAACCATCAGGTTTCTTTCACAGATACCAAAATGCAAACAGAGACTCAGAGGCACTGTTGGAAACCCACGGAGGTGCAGCAATTTGCTCGCAAGGCTGCGATTCATGCTGCAGTAGTGGGAGGCCTATCCCTTGAGTGGATGGACCTGCTGGCACAGTATCATCACCTTTCATTGGGCTATTTCTTCTCATTTGGGGTGCTCTGTTCAGAAGGCCTTATGTAAGAGAACCCCCCAGTTCAACACATCTTTGAATATGGTGAAAATAAATCATCTGCAACACCATCACAGGGGGCTCAGAGTTTAAAATTCACACACACATCCATGATTCCAGTGTATTTTATCCTTTGTCGCTGCTCCAGAAAGAGAACCAGATGATGTACATGGGTGGCCCGATTCAGACTTTATTTACCACCTGTCTGTTGATCTTTGTGCATTTCCTCCAAATTAGAGCCCGCTTCATACCATGAAAGACCCATACCTTAACTTTCCTGAGTCCTACTGATAGCACAGACAACACTGCGTGCACATGCAAGTGAGCAACGGCTGGCAAAGCAGGGAGGAAATCAATCATTATTTGTTTAATGAGAAAGGGCAAAGGGAAAGGACAGCTTCAAAAGCAAGGGCAGACATGAAGGAGATTATCAAGAACCTAAAACAATGATGGCATGATTATGAATAAATAATCATAATGATCATAAGTAAAAGGGTGAATCAGGAGAAGCACTATTCTAGTTCAGGGCTGTGACAGGTACGCACCCCCCCCTCCGATAAAGATCGGGGCTTTTGGCATGGCGATCACCGGCTTTTCGTGCCTCATTTTCGCGCCTTTTGTGCTCTGCCGTGCCCCCTGGCACGTACACACCTCGGCAGGGGGAGCAGGAGAGGGGCGGGACCCCTTGGTCGCCAGACAGGGTCCACAGCCAGTGAGGTGCCATGGCTCAGAGAAGCTTCTAGATCATGACCAATTATGACCACAGCTCAGATCCGACCCAGGGTATAAATGGGGCGCCGCCGGAGACCCACTTTGAGTGTAGTCTTCTCGGAGCAGTGGGCCTGTGTTTGGGACCTCTCCTCTCGGGTTGGGATGCCACCTGAGGAAACTTCCCGGGACTGAGTGCCCTCACCTCCTTTGGTGAGTGATTTCTTCTGGATATATCCCTGAGTGAGCCCTTCCCCCCCCCCCGGTGAGCGATTATATCTTCTGGGTACCCACAAGAGAGCGAGAGAGTTTCCCGGTTTGTGAGTGAGCGTGTGTGCGCACTTTGGATCATCATTCTTGTGTGTATTGCCGTGTAGTAACAATACCCTGACTGACACCTCTAACCTGTTCTGTGTTAAATGTTATTAGAGTGTTGATTGATTTCGGTTTACCCCTGTTTCTCATTGGTTTCTGTTGTGTGGTTTTGGCTGTTTTGTGAAATAAAGTTGTATGAGCTTGTCCCTCGTTTGAGTTAGTTTTGGTGTACACTGTGACAAGGGCAGACTGGCAGAAAGCCTGTGTATGAGGGAACACAATACTGATGTGAAACTGGCCTTTTTAAAAAAAGATTTATGGGTCCCCTGATACTTTGGATAAAAATCTGGCATTCTTCATTCACTGGCTAAGCAACTTATGAGCTCTGACTGATAATTAATACATTAATTTTAAAGGCCTAGTCATTATTGTTGTTTTTATTAAGTACTTACTTACGTTGCAAGTAATGTGGTCTAGCTCCATGTGGTGCTAGGCTCTGTACAAACAGATTAATTAACTATCCTTGCTTTACTGTTAAATCATGCTCACTCTGCTTATTGCATTCATCTGTTTTCTCTCATCTTGTACTTATATGGAAAGGTTCTTGGACAATATCCACCTTTTCTTCTTTAATTTGTGTACAGAATCTAGCACAATGTGCACCCAAGCTGCAACTCTTAAGTGCCAGTTCAAAAGAGATAATACATGTTAATTTGCCATTGGAAAACAGATAAAATCAGCTGACAAAAACTGATCTCCGTGAAGCTTCTGCTAGGGAAAATTTTTCTTAGAGAGTTCATTGCATTGGATTTCATACTCCCCATGGATTTCTGGAAATCCACAGCTGTACTTAAACTGTTTATGCATCTGACCATTGTTATCAGAAAACTCTTACAGACAATTTTTCTCCCAGTGTCTTTGTACAATGTAGCTATGCAATGTAGATATACAGGAATGCACATCTAAACATTAAGTTTGTCATAGTATTTGCATTTTGATAACTCCTCCATGTTGAATAAAGAACCAGAAGAAACCTTGTATCTGGGTGAATCTTTTCTTAAGGCTGATTTTAAATAAAACAGTCAAAAGTTTGGCATTGCATCGTATTCCAGAAGGGAGAACTGAATTACTATGTGATAAATGTAGTTAAGGAAAGTAATTATTCTTCTTAAAGTAATATTATTACCTTTCTAACTTATGGAATTCATTTCCGTGGCTTCTATTTGACATGTATTATCATTTAAAAATAACCGTACTTTCAATGTACAGCACTGCTTTATGGCTTTAGGTCCTTTTATCTTCCTCCCTTTTCTACCACCACATTAGAAACTTCAAATTCCACCTCTTCTATGAGGGATTTTCTAATCTGCAGGATGTGTCCCCCTGAATAAAACCAAGTTCCTGCAGAATAAAAAAAAAACTACTCTCATTGCCAACAGGCAAAAAATTAAGACATGGAGACTGCTTTATTTCATTCCAGCTATTTTCCTACTTTTTTTAAAAATCAGGATAGCTTTAGAGAAGGAAAGAGGGAGACCAAGAAAGCCATCATTAGATAGATCTTCTGATCTTTATCTGCAGTAGCACAGTCAGAAGAGCTAATGCTATGATGATAGCTTTGAAATCTCTTAGGAATTGGATAAAGAGAAGCAATAGTGATGAACTCCCAGCTAATAAACACAGAGTGCTTATTTCTGCAGAATGATCAATTTCCAGATGTCCTGAGGCTTGTCTGATACAGTTGATTTACTCATTCTCCCTCACTTCACTAATAAAGCTCAAGTCCAACATCAGATTAGAGAAGAGCCAGATTTCTTAAAGGGGCAGGAGGAGGGCTGGCATCATGGCACACAAATCCTGGGAGACATACTAATCTCTTCTGCCTCCTCCTATAATCACCAAGCTGTCTTAAACAGCTGTCTTCCTCTGCTGAAATCATACACTTTATCCGCTTTGGGTTAGTACAGTAATACAGACAATTAATTTGTTATCTTGTTAGTGGAAATTTAATGCAATGATCTAAAAGAACTCTTGCATATTGTGATAAACTTTAGTGCCTCCAGGGCGCTTCTCTTCCATAGGACTCATTTCACATCCCATCCATTATGTAAATGAGATGTGGAAATAGTTTAGTTCCCCTAATGTATCTGTACACTGATGGATTGCACAAAGTCAGCCCTACTGAAACTAATGAGGTTAAATGCATCTTGCCATTCCTTTCTACTTGGGTGAATCTCTGCGCCTGAGTTCAAGAAACACGGTGCAAGTCTTCCTCTTCACTTCTCTATGAAGATAATTGTGTTTCCTGACAGGGACATAGTGGCAACTGCTGCATACCTGAAGCCTTGCAAGGCATTACTTAATCAGGCAGAGCAGCTGCTGTTGCTATATACAGCTGTGGGGTTGTCTATAGAGGCTTCAGATCATCTTCCACTTTTGGGAGGTAGGTCCCAGGACTGCATGGAGCTGCAGGATGCAGGAATCTGCAGCCTACAATAACACACAATGTTTGAAAACAACATAGCTGTTAGTGTTATCCATGCAAGAGCTAAACCCAACGAGGAAACGGTAAGGAAGCATTATTTTGCTCATCAGGATGAGTCTCAAATTCCCATTGCCCCTCCAGCTAAGATGATGATCAGCTGCAATTTGATTCAAAAGGCCAATCTTCCACCTGTTTCAAGCTTATATTTGCAGTGAATTATAATTTCTAGGAGACAGAGTCTTGAGCCTTGCCTTTTGGTTTTGTTTGGAATTGGTTTTTCCTGTATTGCTACAGAAAGAATCATCAATCCTCCATCTCATTCCCTTGCCTCCTCTTCTGCACATTGCCAGTGTGAAAATGGAGGGGGCCTGAGTCATGAGATTGAGGAATAAAGGATGTGCAGCCTTAGTCATGGGAGATGAAGTGATGTGTGTCTGGAAGTTCAGTCCTTCATGTACTCAAAGATGAAAATGGATTTAATGGAGCTGGCGGAAGCAGTTCACATTCCAGGACAGTACAGGACAATAACCTGAGAAGGATGTAAGTGTACTCATACCCAGTCTCCTCTAGACCCCTGCATGCCCTTCCCAGGTCCCACAGCCCTTCAGAGTGGGACTGGGATTTGAAAATGTCATGGAAGAAACCACCAAATTCTGTCATGCCAGGAAGTGATGAGCATGTGAAATGAGGATTTCCAGTACAACTTGGATCAAAGTAAAAGAACGTGTTAGTTATATGCAAGTAACAGCAATCAATAAATTTAATGAGAGAAACCTGAGGGTTTTTCAGGGCTAATTCAGAGTCAAAGTCCCAGGCCTTGTGAACATGGATTTAAGCTAAAGGGGCTTACTAACGGGTTCAGAGTCAAAGGGTCTTCCTGTCCAGAGCCTGAAACTTTTAGTTGAGCAGAAAGTTATAGTTTACAGTTGTTGGAGTCTGACAGAATCAAGAGAGACAGACAGAGACCGATGGTGTCGGAGAAATGAAATTCACCGTGAAATATCTCGGTGAATGAATCATTTAATACATGGTGATGAATAACTAAATTCTCTTGCAGAGGGGGAAGGAGAAAAAAAAATCTTTGAAAGAAGTGAAATGAAAAAGAAGTGTCTGAGGGAGGATGGTTAGGTGGAAGAGTGAGCTAAAGGGCTCTTTTTTAAGGCATAAAAAGTCATTAGGTATGCTGAGGGGCAGAAATAAAGAGACCTACAGCTAGGAGCAAGGAACTACCTAGAGATGAGTAGTCACACTGAGATGAGCTGTCATAGTGGATGAGGATATGCTCACTGGGGAGGAAGGAAATGGAAGATAGGATTTCTTTCTCAAGAACACAGCTGAGGAAAGACAGATGGGGAAATTTCAGTCTGTAAGTAATGAGAAAAGTCAAGGGTGGTGTTTTAAGTTGTTGTTTTTCTTAACAACAGGGATGATAATTTTTTAAATGTGGCAGATAGAGCTGCTATCCCCTAGGCAAATGGAGTTGGGAGCAGTTTGTATTTATCACAGATTAAATGCGACGCTGACAGCTTTGGTAGGAGAGTGCTGGCATGAAGCAAGGGCAGAAGAGTCAAGTTGCTAGTAGGGGAAGGACAAATGAGGCACAAGGGCTGGGCTGGTGTAATGATGGACTCATTTTTCAGGCACATCCAGTGTACAAAAAGTGATGAAATCTAAGAGAAGTTAGCAAAATAATTAGCAAAAATCTTGCTGAACAAGTTTGACTAAGAGACCTCCACAGAAAAAACAGTGCAATATTCCTCCAGAAATGGTAAGGCTTCATTCTCCCTGTGTATGCATTCAGCAAAAGACAATATCTATATGATGCACAAATTCAGCTGATATTTTTTTCTTTCTAACTGAAATGTTATATTTGCATTACACCAGTTTAAGTAGTCCTGTGATGATGTCTGTGTTAGAAAAGTAAACAGTACCAGGGATATTGCTCAAACGCAGCTGTCCATACTGTTGCACAAAAGGAAAACGGAAGAACCAGGTGGCCACCTCCACCATCTAACTTAGTCCAGTAATATCTGAACTGCTCCCCAGAGGGGTTCACACCTTTCTACTCACCACAGCCACAAGCAAAGGCAGCTATGCCATGGTGGTAGGCACTTGGGGACAGGTGGGATAAGGATGGGTTGAAAGTCACAGAGCTGATAAGAGCATCCAAGAGTGCTGACTTCCAAGTTAGTGTTCTCCCTTCTGGGCAGCCTAGTCATTTCATTTTTCTTCTTTATCTGTAATAAGCTATGCCCCAGTTCATACAATGAGAAATACTCTGAGTATGACATGCATTTGAAGTGAAATCTCAGCACTTAATAGAAATCCCCATATACCTTGCAATCTAGGAGACTGTAACGGAGGAGTTTTTATTTTTAGAAGGTTTCGTGCTGTCTTTGTTTTAATATTTGAGTCTATTCATCCCACTTTAATGCTGATTTATCACTAAAATGAGTGCTTGCTTTATCAGCACTGGAGATGAAAAATAATGCACACTGGGAGTGCATATATTGTTCTTCTCTCTCCTTTTCTGTATTTCAGATCAATAGATATGGGGTATTTTTCTACCTTTCATTCTGAAAACCACTGTAATTGACTGCAGTATGAAAACTGAAGTCTGTTTAAACAGATGCATAGGTAAGATCATAAGTGTTATTGCTAATTAACCTCAGCAACAAAGAAGTTTAATAGTTAGCTAGCATTATGGTATATAGGACTTTAATTGTTACCCTATTCTAATGTCATTCTGAAAACAACTAAAATACTTGAAAATGATCAAATAGAGTACAGTATTTGGCATTATTTTCACAGCTCAGGGTTACTGTGAATAGAGAAAACACAAACAGACAGAGCTAGAATTCAGGATTTTTTGGAAGTTCATCCTTTCCCTTGTGTCCTATTAAAAACCTCAATGATATGCCTTTTCTCTGATATGAACTTTAGTGTAAAATCTTTGGATTTTATGTATTTTTCAAAGGAAAATTCAGAAGGAAATACTTCATTGAGAGTGGTTTTCATTAAAATTCTTGTTGGAGACTGCTTCCTATAACAGTGTAAGAAGGATGGCAGAGAGACCACGTGTAATAAGGTCAGAGACTGCCTCTATGGAGTATAGACACAAGAAGGGATATGACTGACGAAGAAGAGGTTAAAGAGGTGAAAAGTGCAAAGTGGAATGAAATAGGGAAATAGATGGAAATAGGAGACAAAGAATAGATTGGAAAGAAGCCAGAGGAGGGAAATCACTTATTACAGACATGTGTGAAAAGCAGGTTGACAAGAACCAGAATAAAGAACATACTGGGAAAACCCTAAATGCTCTTAACAGCTGACATTCGGAGTTACACTATCAATTTGAATGCTGCACATCTATGCCTGAGCCACTCTAAATTTCCAGAGTGCTTTTCTGCACAGCTTTGGTGCAAGCCTGTCTTCAGTTTTCACACTTACTGGAGCCAAAACAGGATGTTTTACGTTTTTCAACCAATGAACTTCTCTCCCCTTAGCCTTATATGCTTATTTTAGCAGACAAAAGCCTAGCACCAGGCAGACAAAATACAGAAAGGTGTATCAGGATAGGAATATGCTCCCTTTAAGCATCCACTCTGAGAGCCCACCATGATGGAACAAAAATGATAAAAGCAGAGCTTTTCTTTAATTATGATTGCTTTCCTGGGCTGTCAGAATTTTATTATCCAAAAGGAAAGATTTAACAGTGGCTGAATCTGCTGAAATTCTGACCCTGACTGAGATTTTGGTCAGGTCATCAAACTATGGAAGAAACAATGAACTTCAGTAAACTGCTAAGCACAGGCTCTCCAACCTTTATGCTTTAAATTAAGATGATACTTTATTTGCTCAGCAGTCCATGTCCCAGTACAGATTTACCTAAGGATAGGTCCCAGTTTCAGACAATTGTTTGCAAAAGCTTGCTTTGGAAGTTTTGCAGAAAAACTTCTTGGGAGGAGGAAGACTAAAGGGATTTTATTTAGCAGTTTGGGTGTGAAAAGGCACTCAGGCCTTGTTTTCTACTGGAACAACTGCCTAGTAAAACAGCTCAATCAGATTCAATATTTTGAATTTTATCTTTGAAAACAAATCTAAGGATTTGTACTTACACCCTCCTGATGGTGTTTTTTTAAATAACTAAGGGAATAGGGGGTTCATCTCATCTAACTTTAGGTGGCTGCAACCTGGGTGTCTACATGAGAGCTATGTGTCTAAGCTGCCATGACAGGCAAGACAGATCAAATTAATAAAGTCAGAAGACTGGAGTGGGTCTTTCATCTGAAAAAGTGGGGTCTACTTCAGTCCAAGATTAATTACTTTCCAGGCTTCATTGGCTAAACTTTCACTGACTATAATGAAAGCTGAGAAATGTAACTCACATAGCAATCTTACACTGTAGACACCCAGATTTGGGTGAGAGGATCCATCCTCCCCCTGAAGCTCTGTGGCCAAATCACAATCTCTCAGGTTTAAATTCCTCCTACTCAAATGGAGAGGCTCAAATGTGGATGGTGCATCCCTGGGACAGGAGTCTAAGCTCTACACAGGCACCTGGTTTTATTTGAAATGCCCTAAGGTATTTGAAACATCTGAGGGAGGCTGGCAGATATGATAAAGGGCTTCAGGCAAGACCTCTGCCCTTCTGCAAGAGCAGCTGGAGGCCAGGCAGGATATCCTAGGCATCTCAAATGACAGTTGACAACTACATGTGGGCAAATGAATTGAGCCCTGAGCCTTCATTTTCGCTTGTCCCAAAGCCTCCTGTGGGTAGGGAAATATCTCATCATTATAAATATCCCCTTGTCACCAATGAAGGAGCAGCACAAACATGCCCTGTCAACTCTTCCCTGAATGGGAAACAAAATGGCTGCAATGCAAGGCATCAAAGTATACATGCAGTAAATTTAAAACTGTGGAAATTTCCCATGATCAAAGGATGGATTTGTTAACCAGGAAGAAAATTAGAAATATTTTCTTCTGTCCCATGGCAAGGGTCTTTTGCTTGACGTTATAAGGAAGTGAGTACATTTTTTTTTCTTCCAGTAAACAGAGCATAAAAAAAAGAAAAATAAAAAATAAAAAAAATCCAACAACCCAGCAATTCGAAATTGTAGGTGAGAGAAAAACACAGGAACTCACAGGACACAGCTGTGTAATTGCTAGTACGTACAGAAGGAATCAATGAAATAAATATAGCCTATCCAGTAGATACAAGAACAAGCCACCCCAAGTGCATAATTTGCTTCATCTGTGTTTGAAGCTAACTCAAAGCAAAGAGGTCAAAATGTCTCAGAATGATTAGACAACTAACTAAGCTTAACATTTCCTCTCCCCTCTTGTTTATCCATTCTTCATTGTTCATTTAATGATGGGAAAAGGCTTTGGAAGCAAAACAGTCATGATGGCTTACACACATGTATCACTTAAATCCAGCTCAACCTCTCAAAAAAGCCTCTAAAGGCAGCCTAAGTTATGGTTAGGTCTTAAGCTGGGTTTCTCCACAGGAATTTTTCTCCTCCCCACAAACATAAGAGCTGTTTCATCTAGAGATGTGAATCCTCAGAGATGGGGAAAAAAACCCCACAAAACACCAAAGACACATCAGTAAAATATTTTCATTGATGAAGATTAACTGTTTCAATTAAATAAAAAAATGTTTAGCAACTGCTGGGCATTTCCAGGGCTTGCTGTGCTATTTCTGTATAGCTGTGTAGCTGTTTCTCATGCCAGGAGTTAAAAAGAGTCTTCTGTTTTTTTAAATGATCTGGAACCACTTGGCATGTGACTTCTGAAGTGTTTAGCACAGTCTTACAAAAACATCATGAAAATTTATCAGCCTAGGCCCCAAATCTACTTGCCTGCCTTGTATCATCAGTCATCATGCTAATGAAAATACTAATGACATTTCAATTGCGTTTCAAGAGAAATGAGCTGTTTCAACCGAACAGGAATTAGAAAAAAAAATTAAATTTTTACACAAGGAGTATATCACTCTCCTTTTTTATTATTATTAATTAGATGAAGTGTTTGGCTTCAGTGAAGGCTGGGGTCCCACTGTACAGGTCACAATAGAGGTAAAAAGTGAGAAATGGGCCACATGATTAAACAGAGAAAGGCAACAAAAGAGGTAAGAACAAGAAATGGAATGGGAAACAGAAACACTCAAAATGTTTTCAAGTCACTTAATGAAGGCTAAGCTAACTTATTTTAGGATTTTAGACGATCAACAGAGAGAATAAGACATCTCCAGAGGTCAACTCACTCCACCTGGGCTAGATGCGTATATTTGGGTACAATTAACTGCCCCTGCAGTTACCCACATTGGCTAGCTCAGACCTAGACATCAAACTTTCAGAAGTCAAAGTATAGCCATATGAATCGCAGGTAAAGCATCTCCCCACCACCTCACAGCAAGTCAGCAAGAAATGCAGCTTCGGTCTCCTGTTTCCCAACCCAATTCCCTATCACAGCCACCATCTCAGGGTCATTGCTAGGATGGGTGCAAGCAGTGCATCTCCTCTGGAGCACAGGGGCTGCAGAAACAGGTGGTTCAGCTCCCCAGGGGGCACCACATAGCCTGGCCTTGCATTGTCAGGAAGGAGTTGGACAGAGGCCCCCCAGCAGATGAAGGTGTCAGTAGGTGGTGCTGATGACCAAGGGGTGCAAGCCCTGGTTTCACTGCACCAGTGCACCTTGATCATGTGCAGTACCTGTTCCCTCCTGCAGCTCACATTTTCCCTGGAGATCATACACATTCATCACATCTTCTTCACAGACTGGCAATTTCTAGTGCAAGTTTTGCCTGTTACGTTTCTCAATTGCTGTCTTTACCTTAACCCACAAGTTTTTTCACCTTATTTTCTCCCCTGTCCTGTTGAAGAGCAGGAGTGAGAGAGCAGCTGGGTGGGTGTCTGGCAGCTGGCCAAGGTCAACCCACCACAGTAGTGGACAGGGAGGGGGTGCCCTTAGGGGGTCTTGTGATGGATGCACATGGGTGCCACGGTCTTACAAAGAAGCAGCTGTGGCAAGAAGCGGAGACTGGTGTGGGACAGCAAGGAGGGGCACTTGCTCCCAGGCATGGTCCCTGCTGTGTGGCTTGGGAAAGCACCAGCACTAAAGTAGCTACCTGCACCAGTGTGTGAGCAGACTTGACAACCCAGGGGATGCTTGCCAGGTCTGATCCTAAACCAAACACTTTACATTTTGGAAATTTTGGAAACTTTTGAACAAAAAGATGAAGGGGGCAATGCAATGCCTTTCCTAAAAAAAAAAGTAAAACAAAAAAGTGACCCTGGAAAGCCACAACAGTTCCCATGTTCCAATATGCTTTGCCATGAAACCAGAACAAATAGGCTGCAACACAGTTTTAAGAGTCGATTATAAAACACCCTATCAGAACATAAACATCCCACATCCGACAAAGTAATCTCTGTGGATCTCAGTGGGCCTGACCTGCTGCTGCCCTCTTCCTTGTATAGTCATGAATACAAATGCAAGGTGAATGCTGGCTGCCTTCTGATCTGCTGACATTTTACACCCGTGTTACTGATGTCAACAACTGCATGAAGGAGCAGAGAATCAAACTCAGGATAACCACTTGCAAAAAAACAGAAGAGCAAGCTAAAGGCATGTTTCCAAGGAGTTTAGGTATTTCAGATCTGAAGTTTACATGGCTAAGTTGATCCCTTCTGAACTCCCACATTTACTTAGGGAAAAGCCTTGTACTTTATGTTGGACTATAATTCATCGTTTGAACAGATGCTGCCCTATCTCAACAGGAGAGTTGTTCTCCATTCCTGCCATCTCACTTTGTGAGTACTAAATCAGTGCAGAGAAATACCTCCCCAACAAAACTATTCAGAAACCTTTGGAGATCAAAGCCCGCAACTTTTGTCTCCTGTATGCAATGGGAGAAAAATTATGAGTTGTGTCTCATTCTGTTCAAATGGACCTTTCTCTTTTTAAGCAAACAAATAAACAGCAAATGCCCTATTCCCACCTGGCATTAGTGCAATGTTATGTTTGAGGCTTTAAAAGCGTAAAAGTCAAACCATTCAAAATGGTGGGTCCTGTAGCAAATGTAACATGGTCCCAAGGGTACCTATGTAGTGTATGGTATTGCTGCACATGGTATTAACTTTTATGCCTTCATCTATATATGCAGTGTGGCTCATTTATAGTTGCTCTGGGAACCACTATGTTTACATAAATTTTAATTTCCTGTCTTTTGTTTGTTCTCTTTATCATCTTTCTAAAACAAAATTTTCCTTGTGAATTTTAGTGCTCAACCAATTATCCACAGATGGAGGCACAGGAGAATTGACATCCTCTGATTTTTCCATGTGGCCCTGGCGATATGCCTTCACTTTGGTTTGGACCCATTAGAAACCGTGGAGCTCCAGCAGTGGCACTGTATTTATACCAGACCAGGCCTGTTCCCATGGGTCATGGTGATTTTGGGCTGCTGCCTCCTGGGATCTGGCCAAAACCTTCCTGCTGCATTGACATGGGACATATTTACTATATCATAACTCATTTTCCTGTTTTTGTTTTTCTTTTAAATGCACACAGCTTGTGAATTGAATGAATCTGGTGGTTGACTTCATATAACGACACCTGAGTTCTATGCCTTCAGATTTTGGTGCAAAAGCCCTTTGCCACCTGCTCTGATAACTAAAACAAGGTGTTTACAGCTGCCTGAAATACATCTTTTGTTCAAGCTTGCAAAACTAGTGCCTCGCTCAGCAGAGATCTGATGGTACCTTGTTACAATACATTACTATAAAAGATTGAAACCTTAGAGACGCCAGTTGCACAGAAAAAAAAATCAATGATGGTCGAGCTACAGATTAATGCAGTTATCTTCATGAACTGTTAATTAAAATTCAGTGTTGACAGGACCAAGCCTTACTACTATTTTTTAGGGAAACAAAGAATAACAGATAAAGCCAAATTATAATAGGTCAGTGCAGCAAATACAAGAAAAATATGGCAGTTCTTGGCAGCTGTGATAGGAATCCTTCCTCTTCTTGAATAATAAAGGCTTTTGCTAATTTTAACCAGAGCCAAATCTGAAAAACCTGCAGTCGTGTGTGACTCAGAGACCCTCAAGGGAACGGGAGGTGGGGGAAGATATGTGTGTGTGTGTATGTCTGTGTGTATAATCTAACAGTGCCCAGAGCTTTTGAGATTCTGGACCACTTCAATCGCATAGGCCAGATTCATTAAAAACCCTGGCTACATTCCAGCAGTTAAAATTGAAGCAGCATATTTATTGCATTTTGCTCAAATAAATCTGAAAACGTGTGAATCATATTCCTTGGAGAGATGGGGAGAAGAAGTAAACAGTCTCGGGCTCACACTTAGAAGAGGGGTATGACGAAGAACAAAGATGCAGGAGGGTCATCGTCACAGGGTGCTGCAGGATGCTTGTCGAGTCAGAGGGTTTGGGAGGCTGAGGGCTCAGCTGCCATTTTCTCCACTGCTGCTATTCTGGCCTCAAATCGTCTGTCTAGTTTTCTCTATTTTATTTATACCTGTGCACACACACATGTGCACGTATATTTTTAAGAGCTTCTTAGCTTATACAACTCCACTTTGTGGTTCTCTGTGGTTTTCCAGATGCTGTTCATGATGCTGGCACCTCACCCCAATTGCAGCTGCATTCAGCTGGGATTCAATTACAGCCTGTCTTGCAAAAGCAGATTGGTTTTTCAAAGATAACATATTTTGGGGAGGGATTTTATTTTTTTTTCCTCCCCAAAAGTAATTTTTATTAAGAAAGGAGAGGCATGACTTGCAGCTTGATCTTGCCAGGTGCTGAATGCCTCCAGACAGGTCCTTAGCATCCTCGATATTGTTTTACTTCAGCACTTTTTACAGAGCACACAGCACCCCGCACAGTTCAATTCTGCGAGATTAAAGTGCTGGCAGAGGAGGCTCCAAGCCCCCTGCTCCTGCAGGGAAACTATCAGAAAAGGCATGTTGATAACCAGTTTTCTCATGACTGATTTTGCAAACAGTAATCAGCTTAAAATTAGCAAACCTTTTCATTGATTTTTTTTTTACAGATTTTTTTGGGAAAGGAGGGTAGATAGGTGTTGCAAAAACAGGAGGTGATTGAATAGTCCTCCAAGGCTTTCTCTGCACTCTGGACCTTCTTCTTCCTCGGGCAATGTGTAGCTCTGCCCAAGGTGATGCTGTGCAGAGAGGAGTCCCATGGCTTGGCTGGGTGGGATACAGGCAGCGTGGGAGGTGAAGGGGGGATCGACGCTGATGCCCAGCAGCTCGATGTGGCTGCACTACGGGCAGGGTGGGAGAGAAAGGACAGGTTTGCAGGGCTGCGATGGACTCTGAGAGACTGGTGTTGGGATTAAGAGCAGGTTCCGTGAGTGCAAGGTCTGGAGGGATGACAGGTTTTGAGCTTCCAGTCCTTGTTTTCACTTAACCACGTTTTCCTATTCAATTATTGGTTGCACTAATGAACGCAAATTAACAATGTTATTGCTTCCTTCCAGCTTTGGGTGGTGCTCAAAGAGGCTGAACACAGTACTAGGACTCGGGACACAGACACCACTGCTTCTAAAGCATCTTGAGAAATCAAACAGAGCGAAGTCATACATCACCTATTCCTGATATTAGACAACAAAATAAGCAGCCTGACTTTTGGGGATGCCAATTGCCCATGGTGTCTGGTGAAATCCTCGGGAGCAGCTGATAGCAGGGACCTTGGCAACCCAGGTGATAAAACATGGAGTTTTGGTGACTGATAATGTACAGTCACTTTGGCAAGTTCTGGTCCACACTCTCCTGCCTCAGTTTCCTCTATCTGTAATAGGAGCAAAACACTTCTTAGCTATGGGGCTGACAAAAATAGTGAGGAATATGAAAGTCCTTTAGAAACAATTGCTTATAAAGTAGAATCAGTGCTTATTAAATGAAAGCATGCTGATGCTGTTTGCTCTTATTGGATCGGACAGGGAGACAATAATAGCCTTATTTATTACTTGTGTACAGCTCTAACTTTCCTTAGTCCTTCTACATGTGATTTATTTGCATGCCATTAAATCCAACTGCCCTTTTCAGAGACTTACTGAAGTCTGTTAGTTGTAGGGGAAGCAGCTTTAGCACAAAGAAAGAGAATGGATCTAGGAAATACAACTGCATGGCTTTGATGGAGGAATTTCTTCAAATTAATAAAGACCAAATAGGTAAGGCAGGCAGAGCGGCAAGGAGACCAGTGTAGGCATGGTGCAGCAGCAGAGAGCCTCAGTATGTGTCCTCCTTGTGCCACTGAAGGGCTAATGGAGCACTGCGCTTTTACAGGTCTCTCGCTGCCTGTTTGACGTATTTAGCTGCAGTGGGAAAAGTTGCATAGGCCATGAAGAAACCACTCTGCATTAAAAAGATGCAAGAGTGGCTTGCAGCTGAGAGCAGCTCAGCACAGCTTCTCCAAAACCACCCAAGGAGTCCTTCTGCTGATGGGTCTTGTGGCCCTGGGCACAGGTAGCGAGAGGAGAAATGGAGCTGGGTTTTGCTTTGCAAAACTTCACTGCTTGGAGTTGGGTTTTGAGAAACAGCATCCAGTGGTGGTAAAGATCGACTCCTATTTAATCTGAATCCTAGAGTTTAATTATAGCTTTGCATGTGTCTCGTAGTGCCTTTTGCTTGAGCAGTGCAAAACATTTTTATATATATTAACAAATGCGGCTACCCAGAACCCCGGGAGGTGAAAAATATGATCCCTATTTCTAGTGAGTGAAACTAAGCATTCCCATTGATTTTGTATCATGATTTCTCTAGAGTTTTAGTGGGGAGGCATGCACTGTATCTAAAGGCAGACTTTCTGTATTATACCAGTGGTATCTGTATGGGCGTTTGAGATAAAGACAGAGTGTTTAATTCCCCAAATAATCTTTCCTTTTCTAATTAGTGAATCTGAAGACATAAAGAGTAATTGAAGGTCCATTCAACTGGTCCTAGGGGAGCATTGCCATCATAGCAGTGGGATGACATGAGATGGTAGCACAGGGACCGAGGAATAAATGAGGGATTTGACCCACAGAGAAGGACAACACTGCAGACCTTCAGCATCCCTGACGTTCATTCTATATAGTGCAAGGAACAGCCATTAATAATTATTTTAATGACGTGATCCTCAAGTACACTAAATAAAATATAATGCAAAGGAGGAAAAGGGAAGATATTTACCCTTCCCATACTAAGCACCTAGAGCCTGTACCTCTCCGTTGCCTGTATCTGTATATCTCTACCTGCATATTGCTGATTACCTATCAGACTGCTAAAAGTGTCTTGGTTGTTGCATGGTTTTTGACATCAGAACATCTACCTTGTCAGTTTTGCTTTGTAAAAATAATATTAACAAAAAAAACCCCAACCCAAAACATAGGGCCTAAGTCCCTGCTTGTGTTGACAGGGAGGAATTTAGAGTAGGTAGGGAAATGTTGTCTAAATATTGGCCCATCTGAATTCTGGAATGTGTTTAATAAAGATATTTTTCATGATGGCACAATCTAGTATCCACTAAAGCCTTGACTGGATTTCTATTGACTGCAGTGTGCTTTGGATTGGGCATGAATAAAATAAAATAAAATGAAATAAAATAAAATTGGGCAATGAATAAAATAAAATAAACATCTACTTTGTCAGCTTGATGCATGTATATTTAGTTGAAAGGTTTCCACTAAGTGGAGGGAGAGTTGTGAAGCTAAATCTCCAGGCATGACATCAAAGATTTGGCTAGAGAAACATATTTATTAAGGCTAAGCAGGACTTTAGTGAATGCAGTTTAAAAATAAAAGCATGGGTCTTGAAATGCAGTGCCAGCTCTCTGCTAATTCCCTCCTCCCTCATCACATCCTTTCCTTTAAGGAAAAACAAAAGCTCGCAGACCACTTGTGTGGCATGTTATTTGCTGCTTGCGAATAGAAACAGGCATGTTATAGGCCTCTGAAAAATGCAGTTTGTAACTCTAAGACCAACTGACCCTCAACTGCGGTGGCACTTTGTGGCCCCCACATGCAAACAATCATCTATTGATTCCCAAAGCCTCCAGCTTCAAACGCACTCTTGTTTTCAAGAGGCTTCCAGTTGCAGGCAAGACACTGTCCTTGCTAATTCTCCCTGCCTGGAGGGTGCTCGGTATTTTTGCTGCTTGCTTGAAGTATTATCAAAATAACGATGGCTTGCAAAGCAGAATTATTGAATGTTAGTTTTTCACTGTTTTGGAGTAGAGGCAATGAACTCATAGTTGTACAAATGGGCTTTTATTACCGCTCTCTTTGCACGTCTGCCAGAAAGAATATTGAGGAATATGATATTGGGAATATACAGCACCAGGAGGAGGGATGGAGTAGATCAGCCACCACTGCAATGTTTCCCAGGGCAAATTTCAGTGAATCAAAGGCCATCGAGGAAAGCTGCTTAAGGCTCTGTGTTCTCTATAAACACGTTACTATATGTACACCACAAACAAATCCACTTTACGGACTATGGGGAAGACAGGGAGGGATCCTACAGAATGAGACTCGAAAAGGAAATGCTTTCAAACCGTATCTTAGATCTTCATCACGACAGCAACAATTTGCATTTCCATTGCCCTCTTCATTTCGAAGTTGCAAATACTCACATCACTTTGGTATACCACCAAAGTGTGGGTGTGAGGTACACAACAGTTGTGCAGCACACACAACACTGCTATGCCAGCAGTTCAGGACAGGCTGAGATCATAATATGTTGGCTTGGAGAAGGTGGCTTAGGCTGTGATGGGCAGGGATAAAGTTGGTGACTGCACTCCCTCCCGGCCATGGCAGCAACTCATCTAGTCCAAGCAGAAAGGATTTGTGGTTTTGCTGGTACATTTAGGTAGATTAATATCAACTAACTGAAAGTGCCTGAACATTAGATAGGTACAGTCAGAGCTTGTGACTCAGGGTTTGGAGATGTGTATCTGAGGATGGAGATTCCAGTGACTCCTCTACATAGACTGTAATTGCTGACCTATCCCCTTGTCATTAGCCTCTCTCATCCCAAAGGAAGCAGTCCTTAATCTCTACTACTGAATGAGACCTTGATGGAAAATGGTGCATTACTCCTAGTGTGAGTCATTGTGGCAACCTAGAGCATTGACTTGGCACGGACTCTGGGGAAAATGAAGGATGTTCTGAATCTCTAACAATTCAAGTCACAACCCTCGCTCCCTCGTGGTGTTTTTTCCAGGTAATTATGGGGCTTCACTTTACTAAGCATGTGATAGATTAAACACACAGGAAAAAAAAAAAGAACCTGTGTTTGAGTAGAAGAGTTAATAGGTGAGCACTGGAGGAGAGCACCTCATGGGCTAGGAAATATTAATTACTGCTTAGGGACCTGAACTTCCTAACTATTAAATATCGATCTCCCAATAGATACAATGAATGTTTTTGGTAGAAAATGGCAGCCCTTACTTTCCCCTGGAAGAGGCATCCAACAAACTCACAAGAATGACAAATAACACAGTGTAAAGCAGAGGAGCTGTGGCTACATACAAAGAAAGAGCCACAAGAGAATTTGCTTGTTTGTTTGACTGAATGTTACTGTATTAAAAACAACTGGACAAAGATTGCAAGGGAAGTCTGGGTGGTAATCTGAGAATCCTGTTCAGACCAGCATGTAGATAGACCATGGAAAGAGAGAAGCCACACAAACGAATACTGCCAGCTACTGCAGCCTTAGCATCTTGTAATTTTATTGCACATTTTTCTTAAAAGTGGAAACTTCTCAAAATGAGTGATGAGTGCATGTCAGGTGTCTAAAAAAACCAAAAAGAGTTACTTGTGATGGGGATGAAAGAAAACACTTACTGCACCCTGGAAATACATGAAATAACAAGTTGAATACAATGGAAACTGCCTTTTTCATATTTGTAAATATTGAAAAAAATTGAATCATTCCCCAAATTGCTGGTGCCTGAGAGTGTTAGAAGCATTTGGGGTGTTATGGCATTGTTAGGGATCAATGGGATCATTGGGATCAATGTCTTCAGATGATAATTCAAGAGAAGGAGGAGGCCTCAGTGAAGTGCTTTACTGAGAGGCTGTGGAAGAAATCAGCTCTCCCTGCAGTAACCCTGAAGGTTTATGTTTATGTGGCTCCAACAGCCCCTATAGCCTCCTACAGGAGGGGAGCAGCACAACCGAACCTGCAGTATAGACCTCCCTTACATGCCCGGCGTGCTCTGTGTATCATCATGTTGGCAAACGTCGGCAAATGCCGGCAAACGCCCTGCACTTCTGCACTCAGGAAGAGACAGGTGTTGGGGAGGTATTAGTGTAAATGGTGGTGGTGTAAGGAGATATTGTTGATTGCACTCATAAATAAGCACAACAAAAGTCTCTCACAAAATCAGTTTACGAGGGTCAGAAAGTTGGAAAAACTGTCCATGAGGGACCAGATCCTAAGTTAGACAAAATGGAGGTTGTGCTGTTTAAGCTACATGGGCTTGCAGAGAAGGTATGTGTGGACTGATTTTTGAGCTCAGCAGCTCAAAAAATGGGCTTTCACAGATTTTGAGTGATGCATAGGCTAGTCTTCTCCAGTGTGACAGATACCACCCCCTTGAACTAAAATGTAATTAAAAAACTCTTAGATGGACACCTTATTACTTTCCCCCAAAGGCTTTCCAGGGGCTATCCTTATCCTCCAGCCAGCATTTTGCTCCTTACAGTAAAATCACACTCCAGGACTGACCTGGTCTGTGTTCATCTCCAAGGGGAGCAATTACTGAGGCTTTCAGTTAATTTCCCACATTTCACATTCCCTTGCTCTTTTGCCCTATAGGAAATGAGGTAGAGAAGGGAGGCTGCGACCAGTGTTACACATTGCTAAGGATAAACCAGCTTCCAGTCTACAGAAAAGTTGCTTTCCCCTAAGAACAGCTTTCTCACTCGGTATCGTTCCTGCAATCATTGACTGACTTGTGTTGAAGGGATATTATGCCAAATCTCTGACACTGGATCTCTGCTCAAGATGCACCTTTTGATGGGGGAATGGCAGTGTAATTGGTTGCTGTAGTAATCCCACAGCATTTTTTCCTGGAAGAATTCCATCTCGTCCCTTAAGCTAACCTGACACAATTTGTATAGTTTGTTTATTCTCAAAGCCCAACTTTCAGAGGGGAAGAATGATGAAACTATTGCAACAGAGATTCCCCAAAGAATTTGGGTTATAGAAACTGAAATGCCAAAGAAAATAAATATATATATATGTACACATACTTAGGCTTAGAATCATTCGTATCCTCAACAATCACCATGAAAATTAAGTAATACTTTATTTACTCCACAGACCATGGCAAGTGGGAGGAAAAAACAAGTTATGTCTGAACATTAATATCTGTGTTTCCAACTCAAAGTTTATTTTTCCTGCTTGGAGTGATATTTGTCGTTTACTTAAAACCTGCACCATAACAAGGTATACATTGATCTTCCAGCACTTTTTTCCTTCAGTGTTCTTTCCATAGTCTCTTCTTTTCTTTCTTTAACTGTTTCCCAAGTTCCCAAACAAGATGACATCAGTTCAGAAATAGGAGGCCTGAGCCCTTGCTACTTTTGGAGAGCAAAGTGTCTTAGCACAGAAGTTGGAGAGGGAAGAAGACAAAAAGCCACAACTGAATGTCCAGGGATCCTGTGGTTATGACTTGTCTGCCTACTAAAAATGCTGTTCCTCATTTTCTGGTGTGTTCCTTGAAAGCATATCTGCCTGCGTTGGTGGGTCTCAACAGTCCAAGTTTAGGTCAGATATATTAGAAATGGAAAACCCATATTAACTCAGCTAGCCTATCCTTCCAGCCATCCCAGAATAGGTCAATCCATTTAGCCTTAAATGACTGGGCTTCCCCAACTTCCCTGGGGGACACTTTTTCAAAGTCTGATAGGTTTTCCTTGTATGAGCTTCTCCTGATGTTAGATTAATTTAGTTTTGGTTACTGAAGGAGAGGGCTTAAAAACTGTCTTCTGATGTGGGAAGGACAGTGCTGTGTGGCTTAATTTGAAAGAAGAGATTTTCTCAAGCTGTCAAGCATCTGCAGAAAAGGTCTTTTAAAGGATCCTCAACTGGGCGAGCAAGGAACTAGGCTTGTTTTTATATACGTACATATAGAGATGGATATACATGTCATATACACATGTATATGTAATATAAAAATTATGGGTTATTAAAAGCTGGTGTCAGGGCAGAACTTAGGCTGAAATGCTTGTCTGAAATGTTTCTGAGTGGTCATCTCCCCAGTCCTTCTGCCCCAGGCTTTTCACTGCTTACAGGGGCAGAGGAACAAGTCCCCTAAGTAGAACTGAACATGACACTTTGCTGTAAGTAAATACGTTACACAGCCTCTTTTATGCTCTTTAAGATCATACAGTAAGACTTAGCTGTGGAAAGAACTCTCCACAGCTATGATGAGCATCCTTCCAGGCTGTACATACGTGATGACCTGGATTATCTAACTATTGGTTGTGTATGAGAATAATAGCTTTAATTATAATGGCACAAAAATCTCTCCTCAAGCTGTGTGGTGCTTGCTGCAATGACAGCAGACATGCTCCTGTGACTGGGAAGATGTTGGAGGAAGTGGGAGGAATGGGCTGGCTCTGGCATTGCCCTGTTCAGAGCAACAGCCTTGTAGGAAGGTTCGTGCTGAAAACAGTTTAGCAATACTGCCGCATAGCCCACATTACCACTGCTGTTTGTCTTCCTCTGCAGGCACTCAGTGCTGTTATTCCCTTGTCCTGGCTCCAACATGCATTACTCACTGACCTCTTTTCAGTCTCCGTGGCTCTTTTCGTCAAGGCAAGCTCTGCTGGCTTTAAGAAAACTGGCCCCAATTCCCCTTACTGGCCTTGACAAAGGAACTGGCAGTAGCTCAACTCTGTTTTTTATCTGACCTTGATCCGATGTGCTACCTTCTCTCCAGAAATTTGCCCCTTGCTACTTGCCTGCTAAGTGGCTAATTTATGCTGGGGACATAGTAATAATTACAAATTTAAAAAAAGCTATTGCCCCCAAACAAATGTTATCTTCTTCTGATAGAGACAGGAATAGATGAAAGGGTTTGGGTATAAATATTATGCCACTGAGGTTTTAAATAAAGACATCAGGGCTACATGTAGGCTGAGAGGGAAGGGGGATTAGAGAGACAACACATGCACAGCATCCTGACATATTTCATGGAACTGAGGGCCAGAGCCCACAATTTGTCCAGCGCAGCGTGGCAAATGGATCTGCCAGCTGACCTGGTCAAGAAACATTTGCCAAAGGCGATGCATGCACGTTGGAGGTGGCCGCATTGGCATTGTGCCAGTGACACCTGTTCAATAGAAGCCCTAAGTCGTGTGGGGTAAGGACGGCTACTGCACCTTCCCTCTGACAAAGTGAGGGACTCTTCTCTGGGAAATTAATTGGAGAAAAAAAGCATAAAGACATCCCTGAAGACTTTGGTGAGGTTTTCTTGTCAGTCTTTTTTTCATCCTTTTGTCTTCAAAAGTTTGTGTGGTTTTGAGAAAGATCAAGTAAATCTGCATGAACTACATGGGACAGGCAGGAGGGAAACATTGTCCTTGACCCTTGTGCAACAGGAAAAAAAAATAGGTTTTAAGGAGCAAATTAGGTGCTTTTGTGTCCTCTTTTTATCCATTAGGGATTCACTGAAGGTGGAGTGAGAAAAAGCATTCACTGCCCTGCAAAGGGAGGCCAAAGAAAGAGGGCAAATGGTGTCTCCCTCCAAACAAGCAGGTTTTGAGCTCCTAGAGTTGCAGAGCACTGCAGTTTTCTCCTGCCTTCTAGTAAACATCAAAGGCAGTTTATAGACAGCTCTATCGAGCTGACAATAACATGACACAGCCTATGGCTGTGATATTATTGCGATTTATATACATAAAAATGGACTGCCACGACCGCTGCGAACAATGTGATAGATGTGGATGTGAGAACAGACAGGTGGATAAATGGGCAGGGAGACAGAGCAACAAATACTATGCTCTAATACCAAACTAGAAATGAAAAGGCGCAAGGGTGGCTTTGCCCTCTCTTTGAGCTCTTCTCTCCTCCCGAAGTTCATCCTGAGGAAGTCATCAGGTTTCTCATTTCCCACCACCAATGCAGGGAAATCCACAATGACGAGGCAGTTGGGCAATGTTATTCTCTGGCAGTTGGCAATGTTAAGCGCTTAGGCAATTGGCAATGTTATTCTCTGGAAACCATAAAATGCTGAAACCTTTTTTCTCAGACATATGATTTCTGCTGACTGGAGACCTACAAAGAAGCAGGCCAGCATCAGAAAGCCTGAGGCTGCTGCAGATGGCCAGGTCCCTCATCCCTCAGATGGCCGAGGTCCCTCGCCTGTAGACTCAAAACCAGTTCAACAAACAGGTTGTGGCACTCCAAAAAGTTCACAGCATCTCCATATCCTGAACCACACTGGCCTTAATACCAACCCTAGCTCATCATAAATGCCCTCAGCACCCCGGGAACAGCTTAAACCCAACCATATGCAGCGCTCTGTGTGATCTCTCCACAAACAAGTGTTAATATTATGCTGACCCCATGTGTTCAGCAGACTCCCCGTTCCTGTGGATGAATCAAACTTGAAGCTGTTAATTTTACAGATGCTGCTAAACCAGAACCTGAGTTATGAGAATCTCTCAACGTTAGCACAGCTGCATGCTTTTGCCCAGTCTTTGCAAATATCCCCTCTCTTTTTAATGGACTAGTAGGGGGTTCAGAGCCCAAACTCAAGTCAGGGGTTTCAGCAGGATTCCAGACTATTTTGTGTATAAAGGACTTAAATGATACAATATGGACTTTTTCTTTTTTCTTTTCTTTCACATAATTTCTTTCCAGCCTACATCCTCTGGTCTGGGTGGCACACAGACTTTCCCAAACACTTTTGCTCTCATTTGAGAATTTACTTACATGTGTTTAGAATATACTAATAGCTTTTGAGACAGAAAAAGTAATCAAAACTGCCCATAACCCATAGTAGCAAAAATCAAGTGTCTTTAGCTTAAATACTTGCTTCCCCAGAAAAGTTGGGAAAAAACTTGCACTTTCAAGTCACTGATGGAGAATTGCCACCTACTACAGCACAGGGAAAGAGTTATAACATATCTAATATATTATCCCCAGTCCAGCACATTATGGCTAATTAGTTGGAACATAAACAGCTGAAGTTAAAATGCCAGAGGCAGACTTTGACTGCATAGCTGTGAGTTCAAACCACATTGCCATGTTTCAAAGAGCTTTGAAGCAATAAGGATTGAAGCAACACCAACATTTTGTCGCCCTACAGAGGAGGGGAGTGCAAAGAAAATGACCTGAGATTACAACCTTGCAGTTGACTTGTCAGAATTTTTAACATATCAGGAAATCTCCTGATTTCAGTAAAGTTCTGCTGATTAAAGGATCAACAGATACATCAAAAGTGCAAGCCACCAGTTCATTAAACAGAAGTTGGGTTAATCCAAACCCTGGTTTCAAAGCTAAGCTGCTCTCTCTCTGCTTAACAGCAAGCAGAGACTCCTTCTTATTGAGAGACTAACACACCTTTATGATGACACTAAACAGATACAACTGTCTTCTTATCTTATAGAAAAAGGGTGCCTGCCAAAATAACTACATTACTGGGTAGCTAGTGTGTTTCCAAAGAGCAGTAAACTCAAAGTTCAGATCAGTGCCATGCCAATAATGAGTCGATAGTAGTCATATATGAGCACAGATAATCAGGAGAGCAGGTAGACAGATAATGCTAAACTTTTATGGCCGTCTTCATTCAAGTATAGGGGAAACTGTAATGATTACCAAGCATCACATTAACAGATAAAGAAAAGAATGGGAAGTCTCTGGCTGCTCTGAGGGTTTTGCTGCAGCTCTGGAGTTTCCCTGCTCCTGGAGCAAATCGCTCTGTCCCTGTGCCTCAGTTTCCCTCCTGCAGTGAGGTACTCCAAGGACAGTGCTCTAGTGATGCTTGGCTTCTCCTGTAAGACCTTCCTTCAAGAGAAACACTGAGGAAAGGTCAGGAAAGTCATTTCAATACAGTGATGCTGATTCCATCACTCAGAGATGCTGAGTGGGAGTTGGTGCTCCCAGACCGGCTGGTCCCTCTATGTTACCTGGTTGGGTGCAGAGAAAAGCATCTCTGAAGCGTGATCCCCCTATCCCAGTTAGCCAGGAGAAAACGGCTAACTGGACTCCAACTGGAAAAAAGTCCAACTGGACTCCAACCCATCCTCCAGCACCTTCGCCCATTTCAAAGCCTCTGTGGCACCCACATCGGCAGTGCCCATTCCCCCACGTATGCAGGGGAAGCCCACTGCTGGTATTACAGCATTTAACCAGAAAAATGAAATGCAAGTTTAACCCATCCTCAGCCTCAGGGGGACCCAAGCCTGCCATCTCCCAGGACAGTGCTCAGAGCATGCAATGAGTTTTCTCTGTGCTCTGCCAGCACTCAGAGGCAGTCAGAGGGGGACCAGCTCAGCTCTAAAAGCTGTAGTGCCACGGTGAGCCGCTCTTAGAGCATTCTGCCAATATGACACATTTCTCACCCAGGCAGGACAAACCTGCCTTGAAAGCACCTCTTGTTGCCTCCTTCCCAGAGAGCAGAGTGGGACTCATCAGACTGAACATGGCTGTCCACAAGTGGAAACACTGTTTTCTGAGCAAGTCCTTTATTGGTAGCAAAAGCTAGTCATTATAGCCAACAGAGTTTAAGGGGCAACTCAGCCCAACCTAAAGTAGATGCTTTTGGATGAATGGCGCCACTGCCTGCATTGACCAAGCTGCACTGACCCCTTCCTCATCCACCTTTCTCATGCCATGCTGGGCTGGTTAGGGCAGTGGTTCTGGGTTTGAGTCCACTTGCACAGCGCAGTATCTACGAGTGCTGCATTTTAGGTGCTGCAACTGTCCATCGCTCACGTGTGGCGTCAGCAGAAATATGCAATGCAAATGAATTAGTCAGAATCCTACATCCTTTCACCTGCAACACAGCCCTACTAAATGGTGCATACATCACCCTCCTTCCTCGCATCCGTGCCGGCTGCAAATTTACGGCACTCAGGGGAGGACGACACTGTCTATTATCCCCTTCCTCTTCCCTGCGCCTGTTGCAACGTGTGGTATTTGCCACACACTCCCTGTATGCAGCAGAAAGGACAGCAGGGCTTGGGCTACGTCGCGGCATCCCACAAAAATGTCTTTCTGCTTTAAACATGCTTGGCGGAGAATGAGGGTCTGATTCTCATCTCCACCATGGCAGCATGAAACAGGAGTAACTTCCTTGCAACCAGGGGGATGAGATGAAAATGAGCCTGGGAGACAGGGGCTGCCTGCTTGATTGATTTATTGCATCAAAATTTAAGCTTTCAAAGATTTTTTCTTTTCCCTTCATTTTTGGTTTTACCTGCTAAAGGGTAGTCACTCCAGACTAAAATAATCATAATCATCATAAAAGGAGTCAAGCTGCTTCTCCCCTAAATGAGTTCATTTTCTTGGATTCCTCTCTTATAGTAGGAGGATTGAAGCAGGGCAGATAAAAGCTGGAGGCTGCGAACAGAGAGGGTAAAGCCACCCACACATTGTAATAACAACCAGTATTTTAAATCTGGCACTACCTTTGGAAACATTTACGGTCTTAAAACATAATTATAAAGATACAGGGGTGGGGGGGCGATGGGAGGAAAGACACACACTGAAAAGAAGAAAAATGAGTGAAACAACTGTTTAATTTCTTGCTCTCATTAATACCAGAGTATTAAATAAAATCTCCCAGATGAATAAAATGACTCTGTTGAGACAAAAACAAAATTCCACTGGACTGGCCCTGGTTTTTGCAAATAGTAATATGTGTAGGCAAAGGAATTCCTTGTCCCTGAAAATGTTTACGACTCAGAAATAACTGAAATCAGAAGTCAATCCTTTTCACAAAAAAGGGCCTTTTTTTTTTCATTTGTTTCTTTCTTTCTCTTTCTCCTGTCTCTCTCCCTCTCTGTTTCTGAAGGTAAGACTCTTAACCCTTTCCAGCTCAGATCAAGGCACAAAGCAGAATTGCCTTAGAGATGTCCCAGGTTTTCCCCCAACAATTTCAGCAATAACAAACCTCTCTGTCTAGGTCAATTATAGAAGAAAGGGGTTGCAATTCACTTAATTTTTGTTATTTCATGTTTTTCAGACAAAGATCTCAAAGCATTTTACAGATTTTAGTGAATCAAACCTCAAAGGGCCTCTGAAAGAGAGGAAAGTACCAGCATTCCCCATCTGCAGTTGTTACAACCACTTCTTTCCAGATCATAATTAGAAACAATTGAAAGGTATATGGAAAAAAATCCCATTAGAAGAAAAAAACATCCTGGTGACTCCTTTTTGGCTTTGTTTTCCACAGTACAAGGACTGTACAGTCAAAATTCCCCTCATTTTCCCTTCCCCTTCCTTTGTGTGCACCATTGGTTAAGTCATCTCCAAGGATTAAAAAATACTGTTGTTCCTTGACTCACTTGGCCTTCAGACTCCCATCAGGACATGGCTAGAAGAGTGTTCATGAGTAACAAAACTGGTGGTGAGCTTCTGCTGTGTCTTCAGGGGATTCGAGAGCAGGTCTTCCCAGTTAATTCTTTCTAGTGTCCACTCTTGAATTTTAAACAGACAGAGACTGGGCAGTCTCACTTGTGCATTTTTGAGTTGCTCAGAAACAAGATATTTATATGCTGAGACAATGCAATAGGTATTCTATTCTTCATTAAACTTCGTGTCTTACTTCTTTTACTTCTTTTTAAACATACATGTTTTCTACTGGAAACACAGAATTAAACTTCAATTTTATTTTATTTTTTACATTTTTAATTGAAAGGTATTTTATTTTTAGATAAAGAAACCTCATTTGAAGAATGGTACTTTTGACTAGCAGCAAGCCCTAGGAGGTTTCCTGCAGGACCAGCTGCTCCAGTTATTAAACTGTTTTGATATATTCCTAAGAAAAACATTGCCTGTTTTCTTTTTTTAGAGGCATGCCATGGAAAATAGAGTACTATATGTTAATTTTGATGTATACTGAAGCTTCCAGTTTGCACAAGGGGGAGGGGGGAGCCTGTTGTAGCCATTTTCCTCTATATAACTTCCCCAGGTGCTTGAAAGTGAAAAGCAAAAATGGGCAGCTGAAGATGTTTTATTCTATTTCTTCCTCAAAAACATCTAATGTGACTAAAAGGGTAACATGCCCCCCTCTGCTCCTTGGAGGGTGGTGTTAGGAGAAGGCAGGTTATCAAAGTGGTCCTTGGAGACATCTCCCATCACATTGCTTCTCTGACATCCAGGAAACACCAAAGGTTGTTGCTAGATACAGGCTTTAATTGCCTAGAAAAGGAGGTCCTTTGATTCACTGATTGATTCAGATAAACACACCAGCATCCACACCTTGCTTGGCTGTGATGCATAACAGGGCAATGGGACAGACACCAGGGGATTCAACTTCATGAAGAAGTACTTGAACAAGTCAGTGCTCTAGATATGATCATTTATGGACTAAGTTGTCCAGATGAAAGACTACATCTTCCATCATTGGTAGAGGACAACTTTTCTAACAGAGCGGATCCCTATACTCTCTGATGTACCCACACTAAAAACCTGCAGGCTGTGTATGTCATGTGTGTTGGTTGTCTCATCCATAGCAAGAAAAAAACCCAACTGATTTGTGGATTGCCTTCATGAATATATTTACTGTGTCCTTTGGAAGTATCTCCATTTGGTGACCATCAGATTTCAAGAAGAGGCATTTTACATATTTTCAGTAATTTTGGATCACACACTTTCAGAGTTTCATAATTTACATGGGGCCTCTTTTTTCATCTGGGAAGACTGCAATGATACTTTGTGGTCTTTTTCACAGTATTCATTTAAACAGTACTTCAAATGATGATAGTCATTCAATTAAAACAATTTGTCTGGAAACGTAGAGGGGGAAAAAGGGCACTGGCACTTTCTTCCTGATTTACATGAGGACATTTCTTGCTTTGGCTACGACGGGAGTTACCAGTTACCACTGGACCCTGTCTGCAAGCTGCCCAGATACAGACTTCACAGGCAGGAAGAAAGCAATGGTAATACCTCAGGAGCATGATCCTGCATCTGTGCATGGCTTTTGGGCCATATTCACAGTCTCAAGAAGAGCAGTTGGGGGCTGGTGGTGGGGTGAGGGATCTCTGACAATCTGCACACACACAACTGGGAAGTCAAAGAAGATCCAACAACTACAAAACATCCAAGGTGTCAGAGTTACTGCACCACTTTTAGGGCATTTTAATTAATTAGTCAATTAATTAGCAATCTCAAAGCAATGTCAGCTGGAAAGGGATAGTGTGTAAGCACAAACTAGACTGTGATTTGTTCCAACTCAGTCTGGTTTTAGGGCATGTGAGATTTTCCAATAAGATCAGGTCATGCGTGTCTTTGTCCATGAAGATTGAGAGTGGCAGTACAGCAGCAAGGCAGCAGCCTGTTGTAAGATCAGTGTGTGGCTCTGTCTCATAAGATTGTACTGAAAACTGCTTAAGATGAGGTGAATTTGTAGTGAGAAGACACAAAACTATAGGTCTGTGGATTTCTTTCACCCACCTTGAACTGTATTCACTACTTACTGGCTGCCTACCTTTAAATTACTACATACAAATAAATGGAGATGGCACATACGATCCTATATATTTTTAGCATCATTAAACATCATGTAGCAATTTCAGTCTGTTAAATAGGCCTGGGATCTGCAAAGATGCTAGCATCTAGATTGCTGCCCACTTCTGAAAGTGAAATAGCGCTAATGATACCCAAAACAGCAGTGGAAAATGTATGCTATTTTATGACACAGTCACCGATAGACAGGAATGACCTTCAGGTGTAACAACTGTGTATTTAAGTACCTACTTTTCCCCAGATGCTTGCTCCAAATAACAACAGGCATTAAGACAGGGTCAAAACAGGCTGAATTGCAAAAGTATCATATTTAGCACACAGCCTTGAGGAGGATATGTGACATTTCAGCCATATCTGATAATACCTGGCTCAGGTCTCTGTGTAGCTTCTTAGATCTGCAAAAACCCCTACCTAATGTCCCTTTAGGTAGTGTTTGCTGCTGAACAGTCTCTTACTGCCTCCAAAACGTGGTGCTAATTAACGTGAACCAAGTTACAATATGTGCTAAAGATTCCAGCTTTGTTACTTATTTAATGAGCTTCCTGGGATTTGAACATGAGGCTCAAAGTAGCAGGGGAAACCTCATAAATAGTTTCAATTAGAAGAAGTTCCTACGCATTACAACTATTTGATAAACTGCAGAGGGAAAAAGAACTACTGAACAGATACAAATCACTAGCTTTGTTTCATTTGTTATTATACTTATTTTCTTCTTAATTAGTGCTGATTGGCTTATGATCCTAATTAATGCAAAAGAATTTGGAATGGTATACAATGGTATGGCTTAGAAGATGCCAGAGTATACAACTGCTAAATTATTGCTAATTGTTATTTACACGAGGACAGGAAGACTAAGTAATGTGCTGCCTAATTAGCATTAAAGATATGGTTTCCATTTCCAAATTAAATGAAGGCAAATGGGATAAAATAATTACGGTTACAAAAAAAATCCTCATCCTTCTCTCTGAAAGTTAATAGTTGCATTGCCAACAATTTTTTAAAAAGAAACAACCAAAATGAGCCAAGAAATAAAAGACCTTCAAGAAAACGTAGACCCTTAATCCAAAGTGGACACTGTTAAAGCTTTTTCAGCTGGCACACAAAAAACGTTTAATGCTATATCCATTACGGGGATATATTACTAGCAGCAAGCACTGTGCCAATCTTAATTAGCGAAGACCATAACGATTTTAGCAGTTAGTACAGGTGTGCCCAGCCTATAGAATTGCTCTGCTTCAGTGGTTGCAAAGAGCTGGTGTCTTCAGTTACTCCCTTCAGAGCCATGCGGGAAAGCATCCAACCCTGAAACATTGGAAAACTCAGACAAAATTCCTGAATTTTATCCTGGCTTGGCCACCAACTCACTGGCTGTCCTTCGTGGTCACTTCACCTCTGATTCATCTTCCTCACAGACAAAGCAAGAGCAATAGTCTCTGGTAAATCCATTGGCACTGATAAAGCACTTGTCAAAATAGCAGATTTACATACCCATATCACTAAATACTTGTATACACATACACATCTATGTTATAAACATACATGCTGTAGTGATTTAACCCCAGCTGGCAACTAAGCACCACACAGCCGCTTGCTCACTCCCCCCTGGTGGGATGGGGGAGAGAATCAGAAGGGTAAAAGTGAGAAAACTCGTGGGTTGAGATAAAGACAGTTTAGTAGGGAAAGCAAAAGCTGCGCACACAAGCAAAGCAAAGCAAGGAATTCCTTCACTACTTCCCATGGGCAGGCAGGTGTTCAGCCATCTCCAGGAAAGCAGGGCTCCATCACGCGTAGTGGTTACTTGGGAAGACAAACGCCATCACTCCAAATATCCCCCCTTCCTTCTTCTTCCCCAGCTTATATACAGAGCATGACATCATGTGGTATGGAATAGCCCTTTGGTCAGTTGGGGTCAGCTGTCCCAGCTGTGTCCCCTCCCAACTTCTTGTGCACCTGGCAGAGCATGGGAAGCTGAAAAGTCCTTGATTTAGTATAAGCACTACTTAGCAACAACTAAAACATCTCTGTATTATCAACACTGTTTTCAGCACAAATCCAAACCATAGCCCCATACTAGCTACTATAAAGAAAATTCACTCTATCCCAGCCAAAACCAGCACACATGCATATATAACAGGACACTGCCTTTGCTTGTCTGAGTTGCCTTGTTCCAATTTGCTTCAGGGCTCAGAGAGTTTGTGCTTCACTGCCAGCAAGGGGCCTTTCATTTACCAGATCAATGCAGATAACTCAGCACAGCCCTGCAGTATTGCTGAATGAAGATGCAAGCTTGTGCATGAAAAATACACAGTTTTCCTGGAGAAAAATGAGCACTGAAATCTGAGCAACAGACATTTCTGTGACCAGCCTGCACTTAAGGCTCCAATGCAGCAGCTCAGACTGAGTCCACTTGGGCTTCATTCTCACTTACATGAAGTCCCCTTTTAAATTATAAAAGAGGCATTTTCCCCTATTAGGGTTTTAGCCTGCCAAACCTATCAAAACAGGGCTTTCTGGAAATCAGAACTCAGCCCGCAGCCTTTATTGATGCCACTTATATGCCTGAAGTTGTGTTTGTGCTTAAGTTAAGTTGCTTGTTGAAGCCTGAAGGCCTTTAAAAGATTTCATTTTTGTCTTGAATGGTATTCACAGTCTTTCATTCTCACTGTAACTCACCCTATGCTGCCCGCCCACACACAGCTCCTTCCTTCCATGCAATCGGCTCCACTCCTCCTCCCGAGCTGCCTCATCACCCTCTTGCACCCTGTGTAGCTGCTGCATCCCACTCCAGACACAGCCATGGTGGCACTGCAGTGGTGAGTGACACTAGCTTCACGTACGTGCCTGAGGATCCATTTAGAAAGATGGCAGCCTATTGCCCACTGTACCTTTCCCTGGGCTATCATCTCCCATTTCAATGATGTTTCCCTGGATGAACCATTCTAACATACTGCACAGCTACACCATGTTGCAGTCTCCCAGCTTTCAGGCTTTGGCTATCTTCTACATAACCTCCCTGGCTCACCTCTCTGCTGGCATATTCATATTGTTTAACCTCACTCGTCTCTGGGTACCTTCAGCTACAATGGCTCCTACTCTGTCCCTTGGAAGTGCCCTCAGAAACCTTCCTTAGCTTTGCTGTTGTACGGAGGACTCCCAGCCAGGCTCTGCCCTGCTGCAAAAACTCACCAGCTTTCAGCTCCGACCCTGCTCACCCCTGTGATTCAGCAGACCTCCATACCCCCACCAAATCTTCAAGGTCTTGGAAGCAGGACATGGCAAGAGACGTGCAAACGTGTTGATGACAGACTTGTCAGCTAGGCTAAACTCCAGCCCACCATGACAATGCTGGGGAAGGGGGAACAGCATTGGGCATGCCCGGGCCCCAGATGAAGCAGGGGCAAGAGCTCTGGGGTGTGTCTAGCAATGTGCCTTCTACCATGGTCTCCTGGTATGCAGGACCTCACACCCTGGCTGCGCCTCGGCATAGTCCCGCACTCTGTCCCCTTGAGGAGCCCATGGCAGAGGCACAACCTGGCACACACGGGAGGCAGCAGGGCTCCACTCCTTGCCAGCGCTGCAGGTGAGATCCAGCATATTTTCAATTCCCATTTAATTGTCATCTTGGCCTGGCTACTGAACAACTGCTTTTTTCTCAGTGGATTTTGCCAAGTTGGAAGTTTTTTATTGTCTGGTTTAAAGCATAATCTGGCTGTGAGTGAAACTGATGGTTGTTGTATTATTCATTTCACCTGGAGCAAGAACAGATCTATATATTTACCCAGAACCTGATACTAGCACTTATCACAGGAGCATCTGAGGACAGGCTAAATCGCGGCAAAACCGCGCACGGAAGGGAGAAAAAAAAAAAAAAAAAGAAGGGCACGGAGAGAGAGGGCTACCGCAGCCACGGCCCGGCCGAGCAGGAAGGAGGGAGCTCCTGACGAGGGCCCGGCTCTGACTCAGCGTGGGTGGGGACAAGAGTGACGGCGGCAATTCCCTTCCCTTCCCGTACAAGAGCAGCCCCCAGGGAGCGCGAGTAATCAGGACGGGCAAACAGGGCGTGGCGCGGCAGAAGGGCGTGGCGCGGCAGTTTGCGCGGCGCGGCAGTTTGCGCAGGCAGGGCGTGCAGGGAAGGCGAAGTCACCCTACTAGCTCAAGAGGAACTGTGAGAAGTGAGTTCATTCGGTAGTCCCCATCCTTTCAGAAGAAACTCAGCTATGGTATTCACTCGTCAGAAAGCGATGCCCTCTGCGCTCGCCAGAGCGGATGTGGCTACCCAGACGGAGCTCCCACAAAAACATGTGGCCACCCAGGTCTCAGGCTGCAGGGAGTGCCTGGGCCTCTCAATGTTCATGCATGGCAGCCGTGTGGACAGCTGTGTGAGGTGTGACCAGGTGGATGATTTGCTCTGCATGGTGGCAGAGCTATGGGAGGAGGTAGAAAGGTTAAGGAGCATCAGGGAGGCTGAGAAAGAGATCAACTGGTGGTGCCATGCTCTGCCCCCCCTGAGACAGGAACAGGAGCAGCAGCAGCCACCAGTAAGAACCCACGATCAAGGGGATCCTGTATCCCCCCCACACCGGGCTGAAGGCAGCAGCTCAAAGGAGGTGAGTGAATGGAGGCAAGTCCATGCTCGTGGCAGCAGGCGAAGGCCCTCCCTGCCCACCTCTCCTCCCCAGGTGCCTCTGTACAACAGGTATGAGGCCCTGGAGGTGGAAGGCCAGTCAATGGAGGATGGGGACGACAGTCTATCTGTCTACACCAGAGGTGTCGCCCAGGTCAGAAGAACGTACCTCTCGTTAACACCACCTCCACAAGGAAGAGAAGACGGGTTATAGTTGTGGGTGACTCCCTTCTGAAGAGGAACCGAGGGTCCCGATATGCCGGACGGATCCTCCTCTTAGGGAAGTCTGCTTCCTCCCTGGGGCCCGGGTGAAGGATGTCACGAGGATACTCCCTAGCCTGGTACGGCCCTCGGTCTACCATTACCCCTACTGCTCTTCCATGTGGGGGGTGACAAAGCTGCAACACGAAGTCCTAGGGCAATCAAAAGAGACTTCAGGGCCTTGGGATGGCTAGTAAGGGACTCCAGAGCCCAGGTTATTTTCTCCTCTCTCCTTCCAGTTGTGGGCAGTGACACTAGAAGGAACAGAGGCACCCAATCTATCAACTCATGGCTCCGTGGCTGGTGTCGTTGCCAAAGATTTGTTTTTTTTGACAACGGGATGGCCTACACAGCACCAGGTTTGCTGGCGTCTGATGGGGTTCATCTTTCTCAAAGGGGAAAGAGAATCTTTGCTCAGGAACTTGTGGGGCTCATCGACAGAGCTTTAAACTAGACTCGAAGAGGGAGGGGGATAATATCAGGCTTGCCCGAGGGAAGCTGAGGGACGACGTGCCACAGTTAGAGGGAGCGGGTGCCAGCGAGGGCACTCAGCCTGTGTCTCTGAGATGTGCAGGGTATGCTGGGGCACAGCTGAAGTCAAACAGAGTTGAGCTAGGGGATACTGAGGCAATAGGAGCCAAGAGGGAAATGCCAGTGAAACACCTCAAAGCACACAAGAGGTGTTCCTCTATGAAGGAGACACGGACGACAGCCCAGCTGAAGTGCCTCTACACCAATGCACGCAGCATGGGCAACAAGCAGGAGGAGTTGGAAGCCATTGTACATCAGGAAAACTATGATATGGTTGCCATCACAGAAACGTGGTGGGATGACTCGCACAACTGGAGTGCGGCGATGGATGGCTATAAACTCTTCAGGAGGGATAGGCGAGGCAGGAGAGGTGGTGGGGTAGCCCTGTATGTTAGGGAGTGTCTGGATAGTTTAGAGCTTAATGATGGTGATGATAGGGTGGAGTGTCTATGGGTAAGAACCAGGGGGAAGGCCAACAAGGCAGATATTGTGGTGGGAGTCTGTTACAGACCACCCAACCAGGATGAGGAGACAGACGAACTATTCTATAAGCAGCTGGGAGAAGCCTCACAATCGCTAGCCCTTGTACTTGTGGGGGACTTCAACCTACCGGATGTCTGCTGGAAATACAATTCAGCAGAGAGGAAACAGTCTAGGAGGTTCCTGGAGTGTGTGGCAGATAACTTCCTGACACAGCTGGTGAGTGAGCCAACTAGGACCCAATGGACCTCTTGTTCACAAACAGAGAAGGACTTGTGAGCCATGTGATGGTTGGAGGCCGTCTTGGGCAGAGTGATCACGAAATGATAGTTTTTGATACGTGGAGAAGTGGCGAGGGGGGTCAGCAGAACTGCCACCTTAGACTTCCGGAGGGCAGACTTTGGCCTGTTTAGGAGACTGGTCGACAGAGTCCCCTGGGAGGCAGCCCTAAAGGGCAAAGGAGTCCAGGAAGGCTGGACATTCTTTAAGGAGGAAGTCCTAAAGGCACAAGAGCAGGCTGCCCCCAGGTGCCGAAAGGCGAGCCGGCGGGGAAGAAGACTGGCCTGGCTGAATAGAGAGCTCTGGCTCGAACTCAGGAAAAAGAGGAGAGTCTATGACCTTTGGGAGAAGGGGCAGGCAACTCAGGAGGACTACAAAGGTGTAGAAAGGCTGTGCAGGGAGAAAATTAGAAGGGCCAAAGCTGAGCTAGAGCTCAATCTGGCTGCTGCTGTAAAAGACAGCAAAAAATACTTCTTCAAATCCATTAGCAGCAAAAGGAGAGCTAAGGAGAATCTCCAGCCCCTAGTAGACGGGGGAGGGAATACAGTGACCAAGGATGAGGAAAAGGCTGAGGTACTTAATGCCTTCTTTGCCTCAGTCTTTAATAGCAGGGCCAATTGTTCCCTGGGTACCCAGCGCCCTGAGCCAGAAGATAGGCACGGGGACCAGAATGGAGCCCCCATAATCCAGGGGGAAATGGTTAGTGACCTGCTGCACCACTTAGACACTCACAAGTCTATGGGGCCTGATGAGATCCACCCGAGAGTACTGAAGGAACTGGCAGGAGTGCTCACCAAGCCCCTTTCCATCATTTACCAGCAGTCCTGCCTAACTGGGGAGGTCCCTGCTGACTGGAGATTAGCAAATGTGACGCCCATCTACAAGAAGGGCCGGAAGGAGGACCCGGGGAACTACAGGCCTGTCAGCCTGACCTCGGTACCAGGGAAGCTGATGGAGCAGATCATCCTGAGTGCCATCACACAGCATGTAGAGGATAACCAAGGGATCAAGCCCAGCCAGCATGGGTTCAGGAAAGGCAGGTCCTGCTTGACTAACCTCATCTCCTTCTACAACAAGGTGACCCGCCTAGTGGATGAGGGGAAGGCTGTGGATGTTGTCTATCTAGACTTCAGTAAAGCCTTTGACACAGTTTCCCACAGCATTCTCCTGGAGAAACTGGCTGCTCATGGCTTGGACGGGTGTACTCTTCGCTGGGTAAAGAACTGGCTGGATGGCCGGGCCCAAGGAGTGGTGGTGAATGGAGTTTACTCCAGTTGGCGGCCGGTCACAAGCGGTGTTCCCCAGGGCTCTGTATTGGGGACAGTCCTGTTTAATATCTTTATCAATGATCTGGATGAAGGGATCAAGTGCACCCTCAGTAAGTTTGCAGATGACACCAAGTTGTGCAGGAGTGTTGATCTGCTTGAGGGTAGGAAGGGTCTACAGAGGGACCTGGACAGGCTGGATCAATGGGCTGGGGCCAATTGTATGGGGTTCAACAAGGCTAAGTGCCGGGTCCTGCACTTGGGTCACAACAACGCCATGCAACGCTACAGGCTTGGGGAAGAGTGGCTGGAAAGCTGCCTGGCAGAAAAGGACCTGGGGGTGTCAGTCGACAGCTGCCTGAATATGAGCCAGCAGTGTGCCCAGGCGGCCAAGAAAGCCAATGGCATCCTGGCTTGTATTAAAAATAGTGTGGCCAGCAGGAGTAGGGCAGTGATCATGCCCCTGTACTTGGCACTGGTGAGGCCGCACCTCGAATACTGTGTTCACTTTTGGGCCCCTCACTACAAGAGAGACATTGAGGTGCTGGAGCGTGTCCAGAGAAGGGCAACGAAGCTGGTGAAGGGTCTAGAGCAGAAGCCTTATGAGGAGTGGCTGAGGGAACTGGGGTTGTTTAGCCTGGAGAAAAGGAGGCTGAGGGGAGACCTTATTGCTCTCTACAACTACCTGAAAGGAGGTTGTAGTGAGGTGGGTGTCAGTCTCTTCTCCCAGGTAACAAGCCATAGGACAAGAGGAAATGGCCTCAAGTTGCACCAGGGGAGGTTTAGACTGGATATTAGGAAATTTTACTTCACTGTAAGGGTTGTCAAGCATTGGAACAGGCTGCCCAGGGAAGTGGTTGAGTCGCCATCCCTGGAAGTATTTAAAGGACGTTTGGATGAGGTGCTTAGGGACATGGTATAGTGGTGTTCTTGGTAGTGTTAGGTTTACGGTTGGACTCAATGATCTTAAAGGTCTGTTCTAACCTATACGATTCTGTAAGGCATCGGAGTCCTATGCTTGTTATCTTTGGTTCAGTCAATTGACCAACATTCAGGAGCAGAGCAGAAAAAACACTCTATGTTCTTCATTTATTGGCTGGGGGAGAAAAAAAGCCTCAGGAACAATGTGGATTAAAGGAGACATTCAAATTTGGAGGACATTTCCTGAGCAGTATAAGAAATTTAGATAAGGTCACATTCAAGAACTCCTTGAATATATATCTTTCAAATCATTTGTACCTCTCCAATGACACACTGACAACATTAATAAAAATCAGAGGCTGTGAACTAAAATCAGGTTCTGCCTCAAACTTATGAATTTTCAGTTCACAGAGCACTGCATGTGGATAGCTCGCTGGACTCAATGCCTTAAGCTAAAAATCAACTTCATATTCCCCCTCCCAGGCTGCTGCAGTTATCGTAAAGTTGTTCCCATCCAATTCCTGTCACTATTGGAGATGATCCTGTTACAAGAGTAGCATGAAATGGGCACTAATTCTTTGAACTCCTTTCTCAGACTTTGAAGTAAGGGTCGAGGCAGGCTGGCTGTAGAGCAGTGTGGGTGCTTGCTCTGTTACGGATTTACTGTTCTTGCTGAAGAGAAAAAAAGACTTAATTTTTTGAGAATATCGCATCCAGCGCTTTTCTTCTCATCATTAAGCTCAATTACCTTTTCACTAAACACACAGGAGAGCCTTGGAGGGGGGCCACTTGAATCTGAGCTTAGGAATTTATCTTGGATAGACTTTTAAATAGACTAAACCGCTACTTATATTTTGTCAAACACTGTGATTTTAAAATCAGGCATCATGAAAGTACTCAGTTTCCCCCTGTTTTTTATAGAGGTTTGTTGACCTTGCATGTAGCAAGGCTTGAGGACTCACTTCACTACTGTGAAAGTGTGCGATCAACTCAGCACAGTTTATTTTCCTGGTAAATAAAGGGAAGATCTGAATTCAAACCTCTAGACCTGCCTGGCACAGATGACTTTGTTTCCCACATTATCAGCTCTGAGTGAGGCCAGCCAGTCTCGGCAAAGGATAGAGGCCAAAGAGAAGGACCTGTAATAAGAGGCAAGTTTCTAACAGTGGAGATTTACTAGATGAAGGGTAAATCCTCCACAGCCTGGCACTTTTATACCTTGCCGGACTATCTCCTCCCATTCAATACCAAGCTAAGAAGGTTCATTTAAATAGTAACCAAGAGACACTCTTTCCTGTGCTGGAGCAATTGGGTGATGGGTTTGGTTTGTGCTTTGCAGCAGGTCACCACAGATGATCCTAACAACGTCGTCTATCTGTAAACCTCAGACCCAGATTCCCTGAGGACAGTCGCAGCAGCAAATGCTCAGCTTGATGCCTTCTCATAAATAACATCAGGGTTAACTGAAGTCACATGTGTGGACACCAAAACAGAAACCAAATATTGAAATAATCACCAAGTTCTTGATCAATAGTAATTATTAATATATATATTATTTGATAGGGATCTGGACCAGCTGTGACCAAGTCTGTACAGAAACAAGTTAACATCTTTCCACCTCTCAGGAAACACAGTAAAACACAGTGAAAAGGCACAAAGTAAGAACCACTTGGTTGGAAACTATCTGATTGCAAATCAACTTCTGTGTATCCATTGTCTAGGCAAAAACCCAGTATATCCCTTGGATAAAGTATCTTTGATACTTTGATACATCAGTCACTCCATGAGCAAAAGGAATGTACTGACTTGGTCCTAGTACATTATTAGAAGCAATAAGGCATTTAAGAGGAAGTCTGCAGCAAACTTAATATTGAGAAGAAAGCAGCAATGAAATAATATATACAACAAACACACAGAGGTGATGTATTTAAGAACCACAGAAAAAAAAATGTAGAAATATGTAGAACACATGCTACTCTTGACTCATAATGCACGAGGGCCTCGAGATCTACAGAGGAAAAGCGCTACAGCAGAACAAAGTCTCATTTTATTACCACAGTTATTGATCGAATGAGTGCATTTTTTAAAGCAGCACATGGCTATTTTCCTCATTTTTTGCTGGTAACAGAATCTCCCTCCTCCCTCTTACCCTTACTGTTTTACTGTTGCTGGCTTTAAATTAAGTCAGCAAAATGATGGCATTTTGTTGCAGCCTAACTGGTTAAATGCTGAAGCATAAAACAAATGGTGTCAAATCATATCCTCAAAGCTGATTAAAAGTAATCCTGCAGATGCTAAATATGGATTACCACAGCAATTACTGAAAATTCATAACCTTGCTAAAAAGGCATTCTAATGGAGTTCTGCAGCATGCTGTAGTTAAGGGCTGTTTACTTTTTCAAAACAATTTGCAGTATAATGTGTGGAAACATGGTCTTATACAAGCTTCATCCAGTTCTGATGACAAAATTGTTTGTGGCTTTTGAGAGCTCTCTCCTGGTATCTGATACCACCACAAACAGTGTTTTGGCTATCTCTATCTGCTGTTGGACCAGCTCTGACTCACATTATGTTCTCATTATATCTCTTACAGTTTAAAAAGGTTTGAAATCTATTTAATTCCTAATTTAAGGCCATTTCATACTATATGTCACTCTAGGGCAAAGACACTTATTGCATTAAGGTCTATATATTCAAGCCTGCCTACTACACAGACTTTATTTAGCACTGTTACACCCTATCACTGGTGATAATCTAATGAGCAAGAATCTTGCAGTTTTAACCCACAACCTCTAAATAATATATGTGAACACAGTAATTATTAAAAACTTTCTATATCCCCTCTTTAGTATAGATTTAGCATTGTTTTCAGTGATGGTTAAATCTGTGCTGAGCTTCGGCAAATTCTTATATTGGCAACTCTGCTACAACTGTTATTCTCACCAAACATCAGTGGTTAAAGTTGTCTTTTCCATGGCTGAGCTCAGATGGAAATAGAACATTGTCTCCCAGCTTCAGAAATGTAGAAAAAACAGAAGGGGAATGGATAAGTGCTTCTCTGTATTTTGATGACCTTTCTGGCAATGCAACTCTGTTGACAACAGCAGAGAACTATGAATGTAACTACAGCAGACTGTTGCTGTCTTCCTGAAGTTCATTTTTTCTAGACTGAAGATTTATGATTTTTTTTCTGATAATAAAAAAATGAATAATTGGGACTTAACTGTATTTTGTTTAAGTGGATAAAGTTCTTAAAGATTTTCTTCAATACTTATGGAGATGTTATAGCTGTAGACTTTTTTCTTATAATCTCCACTTAACCTGGAAAAACAGTAAAAATGAATAAGAATAATCCATGCATGAAGAAAACAGTGCTTCAGTTCATCTTACAGCATTCCTAGGTAAGAGTATTAGAGGATGGAAGCACAGAGATTAAATAATTTGATCTAAAGTTTGGTTAAGGTTAACACATTCTACCCTTCCTCCTCCTAGATTTGAAGGCAAATGAGATACATTTGCAAGTTTTGAAATCAGATGGCTCGATTACTTTTCCATTCCCCGATAAGGGAAATGTTACTCTACATATGGGGGAAACTGATTACGAAGGTACAAATACTTTGCCCTTATCTAGCATTAGTCCATGGATGTCATATTGAAACATGGTCCCTCTATATAAGTCTGATAATATCAAAGCAAACAAGAAATAAATATGTTTCAGCTGATAAAACCATCCTTCCTGTAACAACAAATGAATTTCATGAATCATATACTTAAAAAAAAAAGAAAAGAGAGAGCTAGCTTAAGTATTTTCACACTTGCTGCATTCTCCTACAGCCCACTGGCTGCAATTATGTGCTCCCAATGGATCAGGTTGGTGGTGGTCCCAGTCCCACCATCAAGCATGATGACAAATAAGCTCTTTGCTCACTTCCACCAGCTCAGATTCCCAAGGACATTGGTCACTAATGAGAACTTGCAATACAGGCTCTAGAGAGGGAAGACCCAAAATTGCCCTCCTTAAGCAAGTTCTGTGCTTCTCTCTACACTCTTCCAAAGGCACTAATGAATGTGAGACCTGAGGACTTATTGTTGCCTCCTACTCTTTTTAGTCTGTGTTCAGTCTCCACGAAACAGAAGATGCCAAGTTAATGAAGTTAAAAAGTTAACTTAGATTTTTTCCAGCCTGCTGATGCATTGCCTCAAAAGAGTTATCTTTTGTGTGTTTGCCTGTTGAGGGAAGAGGAAAGGCTTTTAATTATATCTGAAAAGGATTATCCCCATCTCTACAGAAGGGCTCTTGACATTTTTTGAAGACTAGGCACCTTCTGTTGCGCTAGCAATGGAGTGTGTATGACAGAAACAGAGTGTGTTGCCTTTCCTAGTTGGTAAAATGACCCATGCTGCTAATGGCAGAGCCCTCAAAGCTTTCTGTTTAGCAGGATCCTACACAAATACAGATCAATAGCTTCAATTTGATTTTCACCAGTCCATCTGTAAAAACAGTATCATTCATATGTCTGCTGTCAACACAATCGCTCTCTCTGATCCAAACAATTTGTTGTTTGTTCCTATTTGTTCAGAAAAAAACCCTCTGAACATTCAGATTAATCTGAAAAAACTACTCTTTTTCAAACTTCTCTGTGCTTCATAATACGTTTGCTCTATCTTTTATGCATTAAAGAGCAGTTATCACACAGAAATGCAGTTATTCTTTCTTGTCTTTTACAAAAAAAGCATGGAGTGACTTTGAATGATTCCTTCACTAATAGTGACTTTAAACTAAATAGTAGATAAGTTTTAATATAGAATACAGGTACTTCTTCTGGATGGTAAGAGCACTCTTTACCACGCTGGAGATAATGCTGCAACACTGTAAGGTGTTTAAGGAGAAAAGAACATAGAAAGAATGATGGAAGTTTTGATTTGCAGGGAAACATTACATTAATTACTTAAGCCCAAGTAAATGATGACTAAAACTAGAGGTGATAACAATCTTCAGGTGTTTGATGGAGACAAATATAAAGAGGAAGAGGTTTTCTTAGGGTCGTCCAAAGGGTAAAAGTAGCAGTAACGCTAGATGGACAAGATAAATTAATAGGTTTTCTCCACCTCTAATGACTATGATTCTATTATATTAAAACAGAGGAAAAGCTACAGAGAAATACTGAACCCATTTCTAATCCAGACCTTTGCTGACAGATTAAATAGTACAGTAGATTGTAATATCTTCTTTTGTAGTCAAATGTTAATTAGATTCCTCACAGCTGTCTGTATATCCTTCTGAGCTGGCTGATGAGAACATTAACAATGTGAACTGATTCAAGAGTAGAGAGAAACTTCCTTATGAAGGATAATGACACATTTGAAGCACAGACTGGTCCTACCAAAATACAAACCCCACTAGTACGCAGTGGCTCTGTTGCATATTTTATACCATGTGCACATGGCTTAGCTGCACTGGCAGGCTCCAAATAATCTACAAATCTCAGCTCCTCCACCAATGCAGCTATCGAGCATTAAAAAAACCAGAGAAATTGGAAGCTAATAGATATTTTTTTCCATCTTTTCCAACTAGTCATAGGAAATAGTCAAGTCACTTGATGCTTCTAAGCCTTCCTCACACATCTGTAAAATGAGGAAACATTACTTCTCTTGTTAGTTTATTGTTGGTAAAACCTCAGAGTGTCCTTGGCTGAATATTACTGAGGTGCAAACTATTATGCCACTATATCAGTGTCAGTTCCATTCATTCCCAGGCATTTTGTCATTTTCCTGGACCTTTAGCCAAGTAATAAACTGGAGATGGAGGTCTCTGTCCAATTACCTTGTTCTAGAATTGTCTTGAAAACAGTTCTTTCACAGTTAATTTTGTTTTGATTGTATTAAAGATAAGAATTAAAATTAAAATTCAAAACAAAACAATAAATTGAATTCTTCTGAGACACAAATTAATAAAATACTAAGAATGGGGTTAAAATTCAACTTTGGGTTCATTCTTTTAGATTAAATTATCTTAAATCACTGCTTAAACACATAATCCACCCACCTGAAAATCCTAGGACCAAGATTTTGACATATAACTTTCCACTGAAACGAATGAAACTTCATGCCTAAGTGCTCTGCTTGGCTTTGAAAATTCCACCTTTTATTTTAAAACCTAGCACATAACAGACTGAAACAGCTCTAGTTGTAACTGTAAATTTAGAATAAATGACATATATATTAAAGATTTGGGGCACAACTTTTAAAACATCTCCTACTATGTGCTCATAAATAGCTGTGAATACAAATTAGGGCAGGTAGGTGAGCTGATATCACCTTTAAATCAACAAAACAGATATCCAGTTGCCATCGTTTCCACCTGCAGTTTATTTTGCCAGCAGTTAGTTTTGGGGGTAATACCTAAAAACCTTCTTCAAAGGGTGAATACTGCAGTAATGACATTGCTTTCCGTAAGTCTGATGTTTTGTCCTTTTGAAATAATGAAATTAGACCTCAGGTCTGAAAAATGATCCAGCAGTGAAAGGAGAATGGAATATATGATCTAATAAGTCCTATGATTCTTGCTTATGATCTAATTGCCAGCCAAATATAAATTCTTCTTTAAAATAAAATCTGATTTTTTTCATTACATCAAAAAATTGCTTGAAATGTGACTCTTCAAGAGGAACAAAATTTTATTTTTGCACTTTGCTGATGCAGCCTTCACTTGAGCACTGTTCTTGCGATAACCACATAAAGCATTCCTGTTCAAAGGTTCTGTTATTGTCAAGGAGATGAATTATAAAACAACTTTATATTGTGCAATCTGCAGATTTTATTGACAAAGGTGTCAGGAGCAGAACTGGGAGTCTCTCTGCTTGTCATGGGATAAATAAGAGTATCTTCAGAGCTCTTAGCTTTATTCAATTTGTTTAGATACAAGTTGACTGTGAGCATTGATTCGATGCAAGACCGGTTATGGATTTTGAGGTAGGTATGTACAAGGTGGGGAGTAATAGATGGCTCTAAAGTGAGTACAAGGCTGCAATTCACTTGGGAGGCTGCAGAGATCATGCAAGTCCAGCTGTATAAGCATGCTGGATCAAGGGCAGACAGGTCTGATCCTCCAACAGAAGTGTTTTCTCCTCCCACTCCAGCAACAAAATATCGCTTGATCTCTTCTCCCATGGGGGAACATCATGACAGGTCATATTGGTGCGTTAGAGGGTCTCTATTCATAGCCTCTCATTATTTAAAGCTTAGTTTCCCACCCATAACCTCCACAAACAGTGAAAGTCTAAGCTGCTGAGTAATGGAATCACAAAATACCAGCTAATTTACTGGCTAAGACATGCCAGAGCATGAGACTAAGACCATACTTTGCTCTTTAACTACCTGGTTTCTGCTACAACACAATGTCTTTTCCTCATTCATATGCCACCTATCCAGTCTGCCATTTCCCTGGAGACATGGTCTGTGCCTTCATATCTATCTAAAAAGTAGTAGTTTGCTGAAGGCATGCTACAAAGCAGGTGCAGTTAATGTGAATGTCCAAGTAAAAAACATGATCCTAAGCTCTCATCCCACATTATCATGATTAAACCTAGTCCTGAAAACTCTTCAGGCAGAAATACCCTTGGGAGTCATCTCATTGGAAGCCCAAACCCAGTGTGGGTTTCCCTGGGCAAGTGAAAGTCAACATGAAAGTCAGTGGGAATACATTGCTAGGATGGTGGCTGAATGAGAAGAAGATCAAACTCTAAAAGATGATTCAATATCTTTTGCCCAGAGAATAGTGTTTTAGTAACAGTGGAAGCTCCCCCTGCACTTCTCTGCCAACTGGGCTTATAAAGTGTTTCTGCTGGGTACCTCCGATGGTGCTGTCGCAAAGATGGACGGGGCTCAGTGCAGAAGATGAGGAAAGAGGTAAGGGAAGGTGGGATTTATCTAATACTCCAGCCATCTAAAAGTTATATATCTAATCTTAACCAGTCATCTAGTCTGCCTCCATAAGGATAGGCAACTGTCATGTTGATTCAAATCTTTGGTCATATCTCCAAGAGGATTTTAACTGCAAACCAACGCATTTCAGGTCGAAAATCCATTACTTTGCAATTTTCACTGAGTATCAAGCTGGATGGGATTTGGTCTGAAATCTCTGGAATAAAGGATTGCTTCCTTAGTCTTTTGAGCTATGTAGGCACCATGTATTATACCAGTTATCAGGCTTTGACATTTCATAACCCATGCAATATAGTTCAAACCTATCCTTTGTTGCTCTGCATGATGTTGAAGTAATTAAAAATGGAAAATGCTCTGAAACCTTTTGCTGGTAATGGTACTTTAAACATAAAAGCCCTCCTTCATCTTCATTGAAACTCTTTGGATTTGCACTGGTATAAATTACTTGTTCAGCACCAGCAGAATTTTTGACTTAATGTAACACTGGAAAGAGAACAATGTATTTAGGAGGATTTTTTTTTTTCTTAGAAATTGTTTTCTTTCAGCCAGATCTCTAACTATTTCTGTTTATTTTTCAATTCCCAGTGATGGTGAGAAACCTGTAATGTTTTGATCTTTCAAACATTCTTCCCAAAATGCTCCAAGGTCTTTATCTTACAGATAAGTCTGTTCTTCTGTTTTATTATTTGTTCAGGCAGCTATTCCAAACTAAGAATTCAAACATTGTGTCTCTCAACACAAGTGTAAGCTGAAAGGGAAAAGGCAACTTGCACTTTTTTCCTTACTGGGGTGAACTGTCTCAATAAAAAGCTAAAATAGAAAATTAATTAAAACTTGTATGATCCACTAAATATAACTTCACTGCCTGTTTTCAAGTATTCTGACAATTTCCCAACATCATCCAGTTTCAAAATAACAGATCATTAAAACAAATCCATGAGAATGTTATCAGCTGATTGCTAAAGAATAGTGAATTAGGAGATCTGTCTCCTATTGCTAGATATAATCCAGGTTTGGGAAAGCCACTTAGCATCTCTGAATCTTGCCAGTGTTTCACAGAAGGATGTTGAAGAACTCCATGCTGGACCAGTGCCTACTTCCCAGCATCAGCAACACTGAGTCACTGACATTGGAAATGCTGAAGGTCTACCCATGACAGATGGAAGTACAGAACACCAATAAATCATAATACAGAGATGCTCAGATTTTAAGCATAGGGATCACATGTCACTGAATATCTTTTTATCAAGCCAAGTGATTTGTGTGTGAGTACATGCTAGCAGGCACCCAGTCTTGATCTGTAATCTTTAAGAAATGGAGCATCTACACTGTGGTAATCACAGTCATACCTTCATTACCACCTTGGCTTTCCTTTGCATTCCTCTCAAATTGCTCTTTAATCCCTTTGCCCGCATTCAGGTGTCTGAGTCTGGAGCTGAATCCCAGCCCTTCTCTTCACATTGGAGACCCTTCTGCATTCCATCAGCAGGATAACATCCCTCATTCTCTACGTAAATGGTGGCTGCTGTCTGTGATCTACCACACCATTTTCCATTGGCCTTCCATATATTTCTCAAATTAAACACTTCTGCACTATCTCCCATGGCATTTCTTACACTTCGATGCAGTTTCCTCTAATCACCCACAGAGTTTTTTCACTGTTTGCCTTCCAACTCTCCTTTTCTGTAGTACCTACAAACCCTTTCAGTCACATCAGTGTCCTTCCTATCAAACTGACTAATACAGTCTCATTGCTCTTGCATCCACCTTTACCCTCTATCTTTTGTTTTATAATTAGATTACAGAGGGTTTTCATCCCTGACCCGCCCTCGTTATTGTGGGCTAATGATGATAATAAAAACCACAGCATATGCGTGCAAGTGTTTGTGCACACAAGCCTTCCCCATATCTTTGCAGTGCTCTGCTCACTGTGCTCGTAAACCAGACAGTGGGCTGTTTTTGCAAGGCAGCCACAAGTGCTAGAGGCCAGGTCAGCAAAGCCTTCCCACGGCAGACACCATTCACTAGAGTGGGATACCAGGTGCCTGGGACACACAGCGAATCGAATCTGCAAGAGGTGACCAGTGCTTAATCATAAACACAGTGTAGGTACCCAGGGTTGTAGCCTAGCCACCAGTACAGAAACTCCAGAAACTACATCCTGGGGCTTTCCTCACTGGGGTTTCCAACAAAACCTCACTGTGTCTTTGAGTTGCAGTAATAGCAGTAGTACAGCTCTTGCAAGATAAAGCACATCACTGGAGAGTTTCATTCTCTCCTCCTCTCCCATCTTCCTTTTGCAATAAGGAACTGAAAGTATATTTGTAGGAGGAAAGGGCTAATTTGGTTAAGGGCATAAGATTAATAAACTCCTCCCCTTATGAAAATATCCTGTGATTTTTAATAGTCCCAAAGGATCTAATTTCTTAGGATTTAACTCAAAGGACTTGTTCTGCCTGTAGTAAATGGCCAAGTACTCAATAGATCTGCATTAGCTTGGTAATGATCCTGCTGGCATTTGAAATTATGGCTAGACTGATCTGAGGCACATGGCTTAAGGTGCTAAGCCATTGCCTGTTGTCTCTGTTTTTCATTTGAGTTGGTAGCTTCTTGAGGTCCTGAATTAATTCTTCAGGATAATGCAAGCTTTTCCTGGCAGTGAGTGAGCTGTCATGATTTACCTATGTGACATTTAAGTGGGGTAAAGAAGGATTACTCTAAATGCCTGACTTAACCCAACTAAAGTTTGACCTGGCACATTATATTTCAGTGTCATTTTCACATGTGTGGTTTAGTTATTTACATGTTGCTGTCTGTTTTCTTTGGAAAGTTTCAGATATTGAACAAGAGCCAATCTTTAACCCAAGGTTCACATAAACAGCAAACAAGAATGTTCTTAGTACCTGTCTAGAAGCAGTTTACTGACATGCCCTGTTTCTGACAATAATTCTATATGCTTTTGAAAAAATGAACTTAAGAAAGTGTTGGCATGAGAAATGCCAAAATTCAGCCTTTTTACAAAAACGAACTATCATATACTGCTTTAAAATAACCAGTTGAAATCAACTGCAATAAACTGGTGCAAAGGACAGGAAAAGTGGGTCTAGCCTCTGCTGAAATGGCTGATAGCATATATAAAAAACACTTGTCTTAACAGGGAAGGAAGTAAAATGTAACTCTCTTTTCACCTCTAACATCCAAATTTTTTCTCCTAGGCAGTGACACGATGTTCCCAGCAAGCAAATGGCACTTGAGTCACAGGGCTCCAGCCTGCTGCCTGCACTGCCTTCCTGTACAGCATCACATTGAGTTTTGTGGGGTGGAGGAGAAGCACCTTGGACCTTTCTTTCTGTTGTGGTTTAGCCCCAGTCGGCAATTAAGTACCACACAGCCGCTCGCTCACCCTCCCTCCCTGGTGGGATGGGGGAGAGAATCTGAAGAGCACAAGTAAGAAAACAGTTTAATAATTGGAACAAAATAACAACAACAACAACAACAACAACAACAATAATAATAATAATATTAGTAATGAGAAGGAAAACAACAAGAGAGCGAGAGAGGAACAAAACCCAAGGGAAAAAAACCAACAGTGATACAACTGCTCACTACCCACTGACCGATGCCCAGCCAGTCCCCGAGCAGCGACCGCTACCCCCCTGCCAACTCCCCCATTTTATATACTGAGCATGACGTCATATGGTATGGAGTAGCCCTTTGGCCAGTTTGGATCAACTATCCTGGCTGTGCCCCCTCCCAGTTTCTTGTGTGCCTGGCAGAGCATGGGAAGCTGACAAGTCCTTGACCAGTGTAAACACCACTTAGCAACAGCCAAAACATCAGCGCGTTATCAATATGATTCTCATACTAAAATCCAAAACACAGCACTATACCAGCTACTAGGAAGAAAATTAACTCTATCCCAGCCAAAACCAGGACACTTTCATGAGTAGAGATGTTACTGGACTTGTCAGAGGCTGTGCAGAGCAGCAGCAAGATGTGCTGTCAATCAGGGTTTGGGGTTTTGTATGCATCCTCCCAAACTCCCCTGTCTCTCTGGCATGCTGTCCCTCTCCAGGTCAACCTCCAAGGTAGCTACTGGGTCAGTACCTTCAAAGCACTCATTTTATGAGCTCATCACAGCATTTCAGCAGAGATGCATCATTAATCACATCTGGGACCAGAGGAATCCTAGGGAGGAGAGGGAAATCTCTCCACAGTCATTCCTGCAAATAATGTACTCCTGCCCATGGTACCCCTTCCTTTACCCAGGAAAGGCATGGCATGGCTGTCTCTCCCACATGCTGCAAAGCCTCCCTTTGGCAAAACAGCTCTAATCAGTGCTGCTCAGCAAATCACGGCAGTCACTTACGTTAACTTTATGAGTTACACAACTGACATGCTCATGCAGATGTTGTTTGCAGAATATTGGAGACGATGCCAGCCAGACACTTGGCACCAAGACCCAATCTGGGAGATGAGGAGCTTTCTAGGCTCATTCCTAACATTCATTATTTTCATATTTAATAAGAAAATTGACATGACATATCAGGGAGACTGGTCAGTCAGCTACTATGGAAACTATTAGTGCAGAAAAATGAATAGCCTGGCAGTTAAATGTCTGTAACACCCATACTCTCCCTGGAAACAACTTAGAAATAAGGTTATTCATCTGAATTTATCCCATGGTCCCTGGGCCTCATAACAGTGGTTGAAAGTCACTGAAACACTTTGCACTGCTTGTTGCTGGATCTGGGTACTCTGTGGTGAACAGTGAGTGTTTCTAAGGCAGAGTTATCCTAAGTCTTAAAATCCAGCAGGCAGAGCTCAGAAACTTCGCAGAAACACTTGTGTGCATTTTCCTGGGTACAAACCCTCTGGAGATCAGTTTCCTAGTGATGGCTTCAAGGGGGATCTGTAGTGTGATAGGTTTAAGAAAGTCATTTAGGTATAGTGGGTCCTGAAGTCTTTCTTTATAAATATAGTTTTCCATAGTCACTGTCAGTCACTCTCTAGCACCCATACAGGGAATGAGGGTCTTTAAAATGTGCATAATAAGAAAAGTCTCACTAACAGTGGGTCTGGTTGAGCAAGAGAGACAGGTTTCTGGGTGCAACCTGTCTCTTGTCTTGAGTGCCTCTTTTCTTGGGTGACTCCTCTTTCTTGCAACCTGTCTCTGGTCTTGGGTGCAAAAGACAGGTTGCTACTTGCACCCAAGTCCCAGTTTCAGACAATGCAAACGAAAAACTCTCAACTTCATCTTTCATTCTCTTATACTGCTTTCTTCACTGCTTACACCTCTTTGACTATATCTACACAAGTAAATAAAATGAGCCAGCATCCATTTTCCAATCCTGAATGCAAGTGGATGGCATGGCTTGTATTGCTAGGACTAAATTTCCTACCCAAAACAAGGTAGTCTTATCTGTGTCTTTCCAACTAAAAACCATCCCTGGCTCATGATGCCCACTGAGTCATGCTCAGGTGTTATTTGGAGAGAGCTTAAAATGTGCCAGGGAACAGGCTAACAGCAGCTCAGAAAAATCTTCTCCTGTCCCCATTCAATCCACCAGCACAGATGTTGCCTTCGGGTCTGCAGCTCAATTCATCAATTCAACACCATTAAGACCAGTGGATATTGAAGAGATTTGTACTCATGTTCGCAACAATGAAATTTCCCCCAACTCTTATCTTAGGATGTGATGAATCACCTTTACAAAGTTGCTTCCTCCCTCCAGTGACTATAGGAGGAGCTCAGATGACTAGTTTCTACTGGCTGCCTAACTTTTAGGTGACTAAAGTTAGATGAAAATCCCATGTTAAAGGATTAAGGACTTCCTCCATTTTTAAATCTGAATGGTATTAAAACCAACCTTGATTTTGCAGGGAATGAAGAAGTCCTACTTAGAACATATGCAGTTCAGTTCTTTCCTGTGAAGTTGCCATATGGCAGGGGAGTGATGGGAAGAAGAAAAATATTGACAGTGATGATATACCTTATTACAGAGCATACGGACCAAATTTTCCTCTCAGTTACATTAGTGAAAATCTGGAGTGAACAGCCCTGTCTCGATAGGAAAATCAGATCAGTCAGTGGATATACAAAGCCAATTATGAGAGTGAAACAAAAGCAAACTTGAGAAACATTATGGTATAGTAAAGAAGACGTGGTAGGATGCCAGAAGACAGGAAGTCATTGGACCCAGCACGCTTACTCTTCCTTTGAAAAAATCATCCAATCTACAGTAACCACAAGTGGTCAGAATCTTGTTTTATGCCTGAACTTGGCAAACTGAATGAAAGCTGCCCAAAAACATCTGTTCTGGGTTCCAAACATTTATATAGCCCTTTGTTAGAGTACCAAAGATGGCATTACATCAATAGAAAGGAAGCATTGGAGAAGAAAGCAGTACAAGGATGCTAGAGGGAAAAGTCCAAGATTAACACAAGACCTGCAACGTTTTACACACCAATAATTTTCATTTATTCCTTGCTGAACACTCAGCTGATCAAAACTTTAAACTATATTTGACAGACAAAACCAGCAAGTGCTTCAAGGAGAGAGACCATGGTGCATTCCTATTTCCATACTATTTAGAAATGCAACTTAGCAGTTGTATTACTATTTAGAAATACAACTTATAGACAACTTAGCAGCAAAAGCTGCAACGATAGCACTGTTTGTCTACTATGTTACAAAGACATAAAGGCAAACGTAGCTGAGAAGACTTCTGGAAATACAATGGGAAGTATATTTACTCAATAATAGTTGAGTATGGTTTATTTGAAACTTACTCTTGCAACCAACTAGCAAAAGAACTATTTTCTATTCAGGAACCTTTTCAGCCTGTGTAAGATAATCAGAAAAGTATAGTTTTTTGGACCTACATGGTAGGATGATGCCATTCATGTGAAATAGAAGAAGTAAACAGCAAGAACTCAGCCAGACAAAAAAAAATAAAAACCCAAATAGAATTACCATCAGCAATTTTGCACACAAAAGAGTTAAACTGCAACTTAATAAATAAACTATGTATATTTTTTCTTGGAGGCCTATAAAGACTGAGGTTTTGCAAATGAGTTCAAAGACAAACTATAGCCAACTCAGTGTCCACAGTTTCTTTGGAAGCAGCATGGAACATTTGGGCAGAAGAAACGGTTCCAACTATCCAGTGCAAAGCCTATACTTTAATTTGCAAAAGCAAAAAGCTGTGATTTATACCTCTGAAAGGAAGAAGTAAAAATAATAATAATAATAAAAAAATCTAACAGTACATTCTGTGTAGGTTTATTATTTTGCCAACAGTTTGTGGGTTAGATGATGAGGTATGTTCCTGAAGATTAGACATCACCTTTTTTTTTAAACAAACAAAACAGCAGGAAAAATCAAAATTCCCCTAAAGCAGAGGCAGTCCTTGCGAAAGTTCAGAGCTGTTGTGGCTCCCCCTTGGCTCCTTTTTTTTAAAAAGAAAATTCATCAACCAATAGCATTAATCAGCTTTGGCTCACAGACAGCATTTTTGCTTCCAGTTGAGGACAATTAGAGGCACAGTGTCAACTGGTCATTTATTAGGTTGTATAAAGCTCTGTGGATACACATTGTTTTTGTGACATCAAAAAATTCTCATGAAAAATGATGCTATTGCATGTAGACATCCCCTGGTTTCTTCTCCTTTTAAACTCAACAGATTTGCTAGTTCAGAGGAAACTAAGTAGTGTTTTGGAGAATAAATGCACACTGAAAGCGAGTAGTGTAGCTCCACTGACAAAATCAACTGACAAGTGAAAATCAAATGGGGTAAATGGTGAGCTATTAATCCATTCATTCATACCTGATGGTATCCTTCATAGCATAGCTAAGGGAATGGGGTCTTGATCTACTTAAAGGTTAAGTGACGAAATTTAAGAAGATGAAGATTTGGTCCTTTACAGTTATTGTGACAATATTGCCATCACATTATTGTCCAACATGATTTCTTTAGGCCTCCTAAACTATCAAAACCCCCTTAATGGATGTCTTTAGTAGGTGATCCACAAATATGCTCATGATAGAGCCTCAAGAAATTATTAAAATTTGGCCAGATGTTATGGTTAAAAATGGAATATTTTTTCTTGGAGAGGAATCTTTTTCATTGTCATGACTTCTCCTAGCCACCAAAGGCCTATTCTAAGACTGCAAATTAAAAGTAAAAATAAATATATCAACATTGTGCAGTAAAAGAGTCCGGCCAAAATAAAAAAAAAAGTGCATGAAATAATGCACTTTTGGGATGAAACAATGATGAAACAATGTCATTCTGCAGCCTGAAAAATATCACTTATTGCTGAAAAAAGGCACTCATAGGTTGCACATGATTAGATGGTTCTTCTGGGTTTCTTGGCAGTCAGTCCAGAAAATCTATTTCTTTAAACTTGCCTTTAAAGTATCTTATATATCCTAGTTAGAACAAGAGAAATTTGGGGAACAAAAAACCACATTTAGGGCAATTCCAAGTACCTGTTGTAATGCTACTCACAGTCTTCCAGTCCCTAAAATGTGTGTGGGATTTCAGCGCACCACTATACAACTGTCACTCTCCTCCTTAGAGGTAGTTGCCCATTAATGGATAAATGAATTTTCTTTGTAAACTTCATCTCCTTTGGCAACACCCAGGGCAGAAGGCATTCAGGCAGTGTAAAGGTATCTTTCTCCAGGTCCTACCTAGTATAAATCAGGATGCGTCCTTATTGAAATCTTAGCCCTGCCCACAGTTTCTCTCTGCTGAGCCTCATATTTTATGAATCATTGCTATTACTCTGGAGCTGGTTTCCATGAGGGCTCTCATTTTTAATGTTTTTGCTCCTAATAGACTGGTCACATTTCAACTTTCACTTCCTGTGGCAGGATTTATTGAAAGTATTATGAAGACAAAAAGACCCCATGAGTTTCCAAAGTGTAGATGGTAAGAGTGTTTACTATTATGCTGGAAGAGAAAAAGAAGGGATATAAAAAGTGATTCACAAGGACAAAAGCCAATCTGTTAACCAGGGGAAGGAGGAAGAGATGCCTTCCACAGACACATTGTGCCATTTTCTTCTTCTACATTCCTTCTCTTCCACATTCTTTGGATGGGATACCAGATATGGTAGATGCAGTATGGCAATTATTACATTCTTCTGAAACGTGGTAATTGAATAAAACACAGAAGTGTAGAACATCAGGTTGACACATGCTTATAGAAATACATGTGGCTGACCAGTCTTCATGGCAACTGGATTTTTCTCATTTGTGTGAATTTCACAAACTGCATCTTCCTCTTTTCCTTTCCTTTCCTTTCCTTTCCTTTCCTTTCCTTTCCTTTCCTTTCCTTTCCTTTCCTTTCCTTTCCTTTCCTTTCCTTTCCTTTCCTTTCCTTTCCTTTCCTTTCCTTTCCTTTCCTTTCCTTTCCTTTCCTTTCCTTTCCTTTCCTTTCCTTTCCTCTCCTTTCCTCTCCTTTCCTCTCCTTTCCTTTCCTCTCCTTTCCTCTCCTTTCCTCTCCTTTCCTCTCCTTTCCTTCCCTTTCCTTCCCTTTCCTTTCCCTTTCCTTTCCTTCTTTTCCTCTTCTTTTCTTTTCTTCTTCTTTTCTTCTTCTTTTTTTTTCTTTTTTTTCTATTCAATTTTGCCTTATTTTCTAGGACCTTCTAAACCAAGATTATACCCCACTGGCAAATTTTCCTATAGGAGTGTGATAGTCATCAAGAGAACAATGTCATTTGGATGAAATAAGACTCCCTAAGGAACCCCTTAAGAGCTGGAAAATCTATAAAAAGTTCTTACTGAAAGGTAACCCAACTTGTGATCTGGTCTTTTAAAGTAAAATATTAGGGATGCTTTATAGATTTGGGGCATTTCTCGTTATGGGAAAGAGAAGATCACTGCTTTCTTAGGCTATCAATATATATTTGTAGGGCAGCAATAATTCTTCCAGTGAATTTCATGTTCCCATTGAAATGTCTTTACTTGTTTTAAACAAGGCAAGAATTACAAAATGATACTACGCTGACAAGATCTAAAAATAAAGTCGCTTGGCAATTGTGTTAAAATAAGCACTGCTACTAGCTTGATGTAAATAGGAGGGAAACTATATCCTAAGAATGACTTCTGTTGCCTCTGGGCATAGTCACCCAGGTGGAGAAGTGGCACCTGTTCTTCCTTAGGTCATTTATCAGTTCTGGGGGAAAGAAATCTCTGGAGAGCACACCTGTATCTGTAGAGAAGAGGTCAGTACTGCTCTATTTCTGTCTTTGGTATCCCTGCATAACTTTGTGGTTGATGCTGAAATAAGAATTACTGACACTCATGCACAATGATGCATTTAAGTCTGTTGCAATTAGCTGTTTCTCGCTCTGACACTGACCTTCTGGCATTAGACCTCCCTGCACCTTGGTTTATCCGCCCCATGAAATGAGGGTAAAAATACTGACTTCTCTTGTAAAACCAGTCTGAGATTTACTGCTGAAAAGCACCACGTATAAATTAGGTAGAATATTTAATACCTAATAGCATATGTAAAAAGAGCACTAACTCCACTGGCTTGTCAACTCTCATCGCACTCTTGTGACATTCACTTCTGACTGAACTTGATTCAAAGTGGCCAGTTTACATGAGACTCCATTGACCACCAGACAGTTTATAATGGTAAATTTTACTTGGTCTTCAAGGCTTCTCTTATCTCCTGAATTAGGAATTATCCCTGGTGATGAACGTAAATCCTGTCTTTGATGAGGGCATAAGACATAAGGATGATAATAACAGAAGGGATGACGCTTTCTAGTTTTAGTAATGGGTTGGAAAAATGCATATTTTTCTGTGGCAGGGGTCAATACAAAAGGATCATTAATTCAGTCCAATTTAGTGGACTGAACACTATCAGGACAGTTCATGAGGGCCAAGCAGCAATGCCAGGACCCCTCCTGCACACTGTCAGGAGCAACAGAAGCTGCCAGAACCATGTTACGCACATGAAAAGAGCTGCCGCTGGTGCAGGAGACCTGCTGATAGGACTATACCAGCCATCTGCATGGCCATCCAGCCACCTCCTCTGAGGCCATCTCTTCCTGGTGGCTAGCTGAATGGCAGCATCCCTTGGGTGTTTAGTGGCATCACATGGAGTTATACTGTTTAGTGGCAGATACTCCCCCTCTCTCCTGTCTTTACCATGTAACATTTGCCTGTGTTTCACATAGCAGTGGAGGCAAAGTGCTTAGTGAGTAAGTTTGTAGCATCCTTCATTAAGAAGTTACATATAGAGAAAACTAAACCTGACTAGGAGCCTAATGAGCTATTTTGTAATTTGATGAAATGGTGTGACCTACCATTGGACTTAGTCCAAGGAGTTTTGTGTGCTAATCTGATGCTAAGCACAAGAAGGACTTTGGGGATACCAACTTCTCTTGGGTGTCTTGCTCACCATTGAAACTGCATGGCTATAATTAACATCAATCATACTGGAGAAATGGAAGACCAAAAGCTATCTGGGGGACTATAGTGCTCAGGATGAGAACCTGTGCTAGCCAGCACTGTCACTGGGGAGTAATTAGGTCTTCTGCAGATCCTAGTAGGACTCTCACATCTCTAGCTGCCTTCTGGCGCATCTTGCTTAAACACTTAGTGCTGGGTGACTGAGGACTCCAGTATAGATGGAGTAATACTGAGAAACAGGAAAAAAAAAAGAGGGGGAGCTGCCAGCACTTTGGACAGCATTATTAGAGTGAGAAGTAATGTCTCTTCCCTGGAACATTTTAACCAGTGTAAATATATCAATACTATCCACATTTTAAGTAGGCTTCTTTGTGACTCATGATGAATCAGAGGATGCAGCTGCCCTGCTCTGTGCTCAGGTATGGTGTGAAAATGAAGTAGAAAGTGCCGTCAAGTCATAATAATAAACTTTGTTTATAGACCTCATTTCATTTCCAACATTTCAAAGCCTTACCAGTATTAATTAATTAAAATCTTGCAGCAGCTCTTTGAGTTGGGCAAGGACTATTATATCATTATATCAGTTGGTAAACATGGAGACCCTGAAGGCTAGATTGAGACTGCCTGCTTTAGGCACTCAATTTATTTGTTGCAACATCTAAAAAAAATAGGTGCTTGGCTCCAGCAGAATGATTCAGATCACTTAAGGCAGGTGCTTATGCAACCTATACAAGCAACGCAGAGACGGATGCCTCTGAAGTAGCACCCAAGTGATGTTCACATGTTGCTCCATCAACTGAACAGTGAGCTGTGGGTCCTTCATGGAATGATTTAGTGTGGTTGCATGTAGCCACTCAGGTGTAGGCACTAGGAAATATTATTCTCAGGAGTGTGGCTGGGTAAGTGCTTAATTCAAGGCTCAACAGTGGGCAATCCTGCTTACGTGGGAATCAAAATGCAAATTCCCCTCTGAAGGGCAAGTACCTGTGTTGTGGGATAAGTTGGGGGAGGAAGCACAAGATATTAATGGTTTGAGCACTTATCCAGAAAATAGAAAACTAGAGATCTAGGCTCTCCAGGCCAAGGGGGTCTGACCCCAGCATTTCCACTTGTCCAGACTATACCAGGCAACAGGTAAGGCTGGAGTGGAGGCATTGCCTCTTCCTGCTGAAGGTCGACCACTCAACAACCAGACATGTGAGATGCAGAAGCTAGAGAGTTTCAGCCCAATGGAAGGGGAGGTCTTTTGCTTGTAAATCTTCTATTTTAGAGCTCTATGAGATAAATGGCATGAATTGAGTTAGGCCAGGGAACAGGCGTTCCCTCATACCGCAGGCTTAGCTGACACTTAGGAATGCCCAGGTGTTTCCACACTGCCAGACTGACTTATTCCTCTCCTGTACCCTGGTATCCAGGTCCTCCACACTCTGCACTTGTTAGCTGGCCATTAGGGAGCCATTTGTTCCATCCAAGAGGAAAGCTGGGCATGGCCAAGATGACAGTGTGCTCCAGGCTCTCCTCCAGGCACAGTGTGGACATGCACCATGCAACTCTCGCTCTTTACCTGGTGCAATATTGCAATGCAAGTCCTCAAACCCCAGTATCCTTCCTGTCACTTCCCAGAGCACACAGGAAGAAGATTGCTGCAGAAAAGCCCCTATTTTGGCACCTGTGTTAGGAAAAAAACCAACACAGAAATAACTATAATTGTACCCCAGGGCTACAGGGAGATGTTGTCCAGTAGAGATCAGGATCAAGCGCTGTGCAGGATGGATGGGACTGCCCACTTCAGACGCTCCCAGCTCTCAGCTGTGTGAACACAAGCCAGCCTGTAACAAGCAGTCCAGAGGCACAGACTCTCTTTCTGGTTTGGCCCACAAAAGCATTGTAAACATGTCCCAAATTTCTCTTGCTGAGGTGTTGCATGCTAGCTCAGCGCCACCTAAAACTGGTGGGTTTGGTCAGGCCATGACTTAATGAAGTGGGCCCTTTTCAACACCTCGGGAGATATTAGCAGCTCCTCACCCACTTGTGAGTCATGATGGACTGTCAGGAGCTGTCAGTCACTGAACACATGCGAAACCATATGCTTATGTGCTTAAGTTACTCTTAAGTCCAAAACACACTGTCCAGATTTATATACACACTCAGTTTCTCTGGGATGTAGGTTCTTCTTCTGATGAAATGGACTGAGCCATTCCCTGGGACTTAGACACATCCAGTTCGTTCTCATGGGGACTTAAGTTGACTCATGGATGGTTTAAATCACATTCACTTACTTCTTCAAACTATGCAGCATCTCAGAAACGGAGCCGAGAAAAAGACTCAGGAGTCCTGAACCTGGGCTTGAGCCTGATTTATTATCATTTTTACCTGCTAGAGGTTTCTTTGATGTCAGCAAGACTCTATCCCGATTAGCAGTAGAGAAGAAGAATGTGGGTTAATGCATCCTGCTCTACCCACTCTTTAACATAAGAGTGGCTCCTATTAACATTTTAGCAGTTTGTCCTTTTATGCAAGAACTTGCACAGCTGACTTGGCTAAACTTTTAATGGATACGCTTCTAGTGTGGGAGGAAATGTTAAGCGCTGCTTATTGTTACTTAGAATTACACACCCAAATGCCATAGCTTCATCCAGAGTTCCCAGGCATCTAGCTGCTTTACTATCATCTACCACAGCACACTATATCACAAATAAGATCTTCCTTACTGCCTAAAGTAATGTCATTATGCACTGTAGGAGCCAAAGAATGCTAGGTTTGCAAAACATATGCATTGCTTCAGATTGCAGTGAATTCATTTAAGAGGAGATCAGGCAACAACCATTAATTTCAGTGCAATAGATTTCTCTGCTCTTCTTATTTACCGAGATGTTGTCTCACCAGATCAAATCAATGAAATTACGACAGATTGCCCAGCGTACCAACAACAGCCAATATCTGCCTAGCATCTCGGAGAGGCATCCCTTTATCAAAAGTCTCCAGTTTCTGTTCTGCCACATCTCTACCATTCAGTCTGTTTTGTTGGAAATAGAAAAGTTAAAGTTTTCCAATGTACTTGGCTGAGTCAGAAGCTCTTTTGGGCAGTCATGCACAGGCGCACGTATTGACTGCCCTGCTAGCAGTAAATTTGGCCCCACTGTGCCAAAGGAGATGTGCTATTGTCCTTGGGTGCACTTCTGGAGGCCACGTGTGGGACATACACAACTCCACCCTCAGCTGAGGTGGGAAACTTGTTGAAAGTGGTTTTGAGGTTTTGTTAAGAAGCAAAACAGGAAATCTGTATGAATCTGGGGTTTAACTATTTTTTTAACTTGTTGCGCTCCCACAGTATTTTTTTAAAATAGAAAATAAATAAATGTCAGAATGACAAACATTCTGCAACTGACCACATCTCAGTTTTGGGCTAAGCCCAGGGTTTTACTGGTGCAGACTAGACTTCAGGCAACAAAGAGAACCTGGAGTAGTCCAGGGATTTTTTCTTTTCTTTTTTAAGCAAACCAAGCAACTCAAAGGCTGTGTCAACTTACTTAAGTGCTCTTTATACCAACTAATCATAGCTGGCAAAGAAAACAATGCTGACTATTGCTCCCTTCCCTGCCTACACTGGAGGCGAGGAAGGCCAAAGACACAGAGCTGAAACGGCAGCTCTGTGCCATCTGGAGACACTCCGTATCCTCAGCCCGGCTGCTTGGGATCAGAGAAAGGACCACTGAGTTGGTCCTAAAAATCAGTGAAAAGGACAATGAACACGTCAGTGGGGTAAGGAGCATCAGCACAAGCCTGCCTGCCCCAACACACTGACCCCCATATGCAGTACGGCTACCATTGCTGAGGGCATCTGGTGCCCTTGTCCCTTTTGTCACCAATATTCCCTCTGGTAACTGTGAAAAGCATAAGAGCTGGTTTTATAGCCTTAGTAATGTGGGCCCTCCCCAGCCCTGAGAAAACTACGGTGAAACCATCAAGTCGTCTCGGCGACAGTGCCAAGCAGCCCGGGAAGGGGAAAGCCATCACTGCTGGCCTTGATGTGGGACCTAACGGCAAAAACCTCCATCACCAGAACTGCAAACTGCTGTGCTTTGTGGTACATTGCTGATTCACATTCCATGACACTGCTGAGCAAACTCTACCTAGATGTCTCCACAACTCTGTTTCTAGTACTATATAACGCTGGGTTTGGGTCAGATTCTGTGATGAGATATGCTGATGTCATTCACAAAAAACACTACTAAGACAGAGTTACTGATAGGGATAATACAAATTGGCTGAGCTATATATTGCAATTGGGATCAACCAGGCAAGTTCCTCACAGTTTGCTCCCAGTTTATTTAAGCTGCTTGTGTGTGCTGCATGAGGCACTGGCAATGCTTTTCTGTTGCTCCAGCATCACTCTGACGTCAGCACTTTTATTTGATTTTCTGTCACTGTTCTCGCAGATTAAATTTCAACCAGTGACCCACAGCTTGATAGCTTATTAGCAAATCCCTCTGAGCCATCTAGTCCTGCCCTTGCTTAACAGTTAACTCTACATTGCACATACTCCTGAAGCCTCCTGAACTCAGCACCTCCCCATGTGAAAGCTCAGTCAGACCCAGTGCTGCTACAAAAGCCTATGGGGATCCATGCCCAGCTGCATGTTTTCAATGACAAATCACTAATGATTCCTATTATGAGTCCTTGGGTCTTTTCAAGTCTTTGAGGTTGTGTAAAAACTCCTCATGGACAGTCAAAGCTTTCCTTTCCCACCCCTCCCCTCAGCCCTTGATCTATAGAGGAATTATTCTGACTTCCTTCTTGGTGAAATCTTAAAACAGGGCATTCTTACTCCTTTTGTTGTTCAGCATCATTATTGCAATCAGGCAGACTAAGGCAGCTGGGATAATGCTCTTTCAGCTTTCTTTTGCTGTGATACATGAATATAAAACTCTTGGTAGGCAGTGGGAATGGAGAAGCTGTCTCAGATCATGCTCTGGAGGTCACAGACCCCAACTCTCACTTTTGCAGTTAGGTTGGATGGGACACAGGTTGCTGTGTCCCTGAGTGCTTTACAATCCCACTCACTGGCAGATATCTTGAGCTCAGCTCTTCCTATGCCCAGCGCTGAGTCACAGTGACCAGCAGGTTAATAGTGAAGATAGATACAGCCATTGCTTTGTTTTACTTCCTCCATGCATCTGAGCAGATCTCTCACCTTGTACCTAGATTATCAGTGCCTTCAAGCAAGAAATTATATTGTGTATAGTCTAAAGTGAGCTATAGCACACACTTTTCCTTCTAACTCTTCTTAAACTGCTACTTACACAAGTATCCAGACTGTGCACTGTCAAAATCTTAACCCACGCTCTTCCTCCAAGCTAAGAAAATCTCTACAAATGCTGAACCAAGACTGTTTTCAGCACCCAGCAGGTAGAGCACAGACACAAGGACTCTGGTGCACCCCTGCCGAAGCCACGGATGGGACTTCCCAGCCCCACAACCTCTTTTTGCCTTGACAGAAACTTCACTCCAGAAGTCAACCTCACCAATTTCAATGGGGAGACGCTTGATTTATGCCAGGCCGAGATGAGCATCCAGCCGTGATTCTTTATTGCCTTTTAAAGCCAAGAGCCCAGCAGAAGCCAATTGTCTCTGACGCGAAGCTGCTGCACACCCAACGTGGAATCTGCACAACTCCATAAACCAGCAGTGGTCTAAATAAAAACTTCAAACAAGACATTCTGGCATTGGCCAGAAAGAGCAAAGATAAATAGCTGGGAGCCGACAAGTTGTGAAGGAAGAACCACTTGACTGTTGGACAGAGAGCAAAGTAAGAGGCAGAAATTAGGCAGGGTGCTGGGAGGCTTGTAACACTCCCAAAAAGCAAAGGGGTCACAGCATTTAATTTGATTAATTCATCGCCGGTCCAAAAGACTTTGTACTGAGCCTCAAGCAGCGCAATAAACATACAATCATTAAGAGAGGAAATAAAAGATTGGTTGGGTGGTAAATACTCCAGCTCCCTCTCCCACTCCAGCTTCCCTCTTGTTTCTTCTCTCCTTGGTCAGTGCAAACGCTGGAGGCGACACAGTAAGCAAGTGGTAGCACTAAAACAACAACAACAACAAAACTCTCTGTATTTCAAATGCCTTGGTCAAAACACTTTCAAGGAAAGCTTTGACTTGTTTTCCCCACCATTTTTGTTTTCCCTCAACAGCCCATTCCTCTAGGAAAAGCCGTGGGCAGAATGGAGTGACAGTCATGCTAGCTTGGCCTCCTCTCCCCAGGACTGGCAAAAGACTTGGTGGAAGACAACAAGAAGGATGTTTATCCTAAGGGGGCTGGATAATGCTTTTGGAGGTCATTTCAGTAGTTTTGGTTGTACTCCATCCAGGGGCCCAAACAGCTGTTTTGATGCATGTAATTGTATTTACAAATAATGGTATTTTGTAAAGCTCCGATGCTAACTTTTATGGGCCAGATGGTACAGACACTCACCCTGTAACTGTACAGTGCCTGTCTCTCACCACAGGACACAGGGGGAGGGCACAACCCCCCCACTGACACTGGGGCTGGAAAACTTTTGCAGCTGCTTGAAGCTATGTAGGAGCCTGGCGTGTCCGAGGAAACCACAGCAGAGGCAGAGCTGGGGAAAGGGAGGGTGACTAATACTCCATACATTCTCAGCAAGTGAAGTTCACATCTGGCTCTTCTCCCATCTGCTTCAAGCACTGCCACTGCTCCCACGCTGCATTTGCTGGGCATCACTGTGTATCAGACCTCACCATGGCTCTGTACAGCAGGAAACTGCTTTTGTCCCCTTTTCCCAGACAGACACTGAGGTTTACCACAATTTAGATACTTTTCTGCAGTCACATGAGAAAACTATGATATGGAAGATGGGTCTCCAAACCCTGGACCACACATCAGCCTGCCTCTGCATCTATGCACACAATGCCATATGACACCTAGGTCCCGTTGAGTCAAATGCCACTACTGAAGAAAGCAAGGTGGCTTATACGTGTGTTTGAATTTATATCTAATGAACTTCGTTCATCACCTGATTGTCACTTCTCCTCCCTTGTTCCAGTATGTAAAGGTGTATCCATGAGTATATATGCAAGACTCAGCCAGTATGGACATTCATTTTATGTCTCTAAGCTGGTCAGATTAGAAAATGTTCATCAAATATAGTGTTGGACCACTGTTTCCCCTACTACCAAAATAATGTGTTTGCTGCAGAATAATGAACCAACTCTGTGATTCTGGAGCTATAAAAAAAAAATTATTTGTGGAAAGTATTATTATACAAAAATCAGCAAAGTTTGATTAATAAGGCAGTTGGCTAACCCTATTTGCCTGTGTCATCCATATACATTCAGAAGAACAAATATGCTTACCCACTACTGAAATACAGATCCTTTCTTGGTGTGAAAGTGTGGTTGATTAAGGCTTCATGATAATAGTCCAGAACTGCATATGCTGTTTCTTAAAAAAAAACCCCAAACAACACCCCCTTCAAACCAAAACAAAACTCATGGTGGCTTTGCCAATATTTCACCATGTTTGTTTTTGCTCATAGCAAGTCCTGTTTTAAATCACACTAATGCATTTGACTTCTGAGAGAGGACAAACCAGAGATTTATTCTGTGCTGTGTGGCAACAGTCCATTCCAGCAGGAAACTGAGCCATGGAGGGGAGTTTTGTCAGGGAAGAAATCTCATCTGGATAAATGACACTCCTCAGCAGAGCATTGTTACTTATATGTGTGTTTGTACTGACATCAGATGAATGCTGTTCATTCATTTGATTGTCACTTCTCCTCCCTTCCTCCAGTATTCCTCCTATTCTCCCTTTGGAAGGTTTAATCACCCAATGTAAGGCTTTTTAACAGGAACAAAGGTACTTTTAAGATAAAGATGTTGGAAAATAACTTTAAACAAATAAAACATACAGTTGGGCATTTAATAAGTGTGACTTGCATATGTACACATGCATGACACAGCCCCTCTTCTCCCACTCAAGTCATAGGGCCAAACACTACTCACTGTGTGATGCCCATCCTCCATCTAAAGCTGATACTGATTCCTTCAGAGTTAAACCAGCACCATACAGACTAGCTGAGGAGGAAAGGTCAAATCAGAAGAAATTCAGCTTGTAGCACTTCTGGACGTTAAGGGGGGAAGGCGTGGGGAGGCTTGTAGGTAAGTTAAGCATTAATTTGTAAAGCATGTTTGTCATGCTAAGTACCCAGCATTCGGAGACTGATGATTACTACCTTCCTAATAGCTGCATATGATTAACTTTATAGTCCTGTAAATTTACTGTGCATGGTGTCTGTGCTATATCTGCTGAAACCCATGTACTTATTAGCTGATCTTTGAGCCATGATGCCCCATATGCAAGCAAGGCAATCTTTGCTTGTATAATCATTGTTTAAAAAAAGAGGCAGAAATACGGTGAGCATAAAGTAGCATAGACCTTGATTAGTCTCGCTACAAAGACAAGCAGAAATACAGTCCTGCATATAGTGACTTTTGACCTCTGCTTCCCCCCTAGCTACATCCTGGCCTGCAATGTTTGTAACTAGGACATAGTCAAACAGGTCGTATACACAAATTGCCATCTTATTTATGCACCTTAAAATGTTAAATGTGCTTTTCCTCATTTGCTCACCTAAGGAAATAGGGAAGAGGTAACCATTCCTGCTTTTTTCCAAGGCACAAGCTATGGCATTGAGACTGCTTATCAACAATGCAAGTCTCTTCTTCAGCATCACATATGAAAGTGAAGCAGTCAGACACATGACAAAGAGATGTGGAGTTTGCTATGAGAACCTCTTTAAAATACAGCTCTGCTCTCAGTCTCCCCAGCTCAGCTGTGGCACCAATCTGTGGTCTCTCCCTGGGTCCCTCACCTGCGGCTTTAGTAACTACTGGAGAGTAGATGAAAGGATCTGCCATCCAGCCGTGTGCAGTGCCTCAGGTCACAGAGTGCCAGAGGGGCCCCAACAACATTTTGCAAATGCATGAGGTGTACCTCTGGCTGCAGGGAGTAGAAGGAGGGAGTCAACTGAGTCAATGCTTGGTGCACATAACTTGAAAGTTCAGTTTAGGATGTGCCCAAGTGACAGTATGACTGTGACAAGGCAGGATCTGAAACACCTTCTGCTGCATCCTTGCGTATAGGCCAGACTAATGCCACTGGACTAGTCTTCTGCATCAGCCAAACAGGAAAGCAGGGTTTAATTATTTTTGATTAATTAGTCTTTCTAAATGCAAGAAGGTTAGGTGAGCACAAGGATTCTTACAAGCACAGCAATTTCAGAAAAATGCAGCAGGAAGCAACAGGTCATGGGGAGTGGATGGGAAGGAAGGTGGGAAGAGTTATTAATTAGTGTTTATGGAAAGGACTCCATTTTCTCCAGAACAATGGTGGAGAAACAGGCGGTGCACTGGGAGAATAGCCATATGCATTAACACTGCATTTTTAACTCCAAGAGGTCCCAAGAGATGTAAAATGAGCCAAAGCTCACAAAGTCCCCATTAATGAATGGCCAGTGATAGTCCAAGCTGGTGCAGTACAGGGAATGGACGTTTGCTGTGGCCAACCAAGGTGGCTGGTGACACTCCCTCAATGGGACACTTTCACTCTTGGTATAGATTTCTTGTGCAAGGAGTGCAACCAGCTCCTCCAGAAAGTAAGAGGAACAACCCTTCCCTTGACATCCTAACCTTTTTAGATTGTAAAATCATACATAGGCTTTAAGGTTATAAGGCAGGACTGTTTTCTACTGTATGCATGACCACTGCATAGCACCAGAGAACACTGAACTTTTCAGAAATGGCTAAGTGCTGTTATAACACAGATAATAATAATAAAAATAACAACAATACAGTGGCACCTGCACCAGCACACTACACTGAAACAAACTGCAATACCTGAATGCCAAAGAGCACTAAACGGTTCTCCCATCACTCTTATCACAGATATCTCTTCCTAGCGTGGGTAGTTTTTGCTCCATATTTCATCTCCAGCAACATACAATGAAGTTGCAAATGGCATTACTGAGCATGCCAAAATGGTCATGCAGTAAAGATAACACTGAAATTGCGATACAAATCTATTTTCAGCTTTCATCTGAATATTCAGGATGTCTCCTCTTATCTCTGTTATATATTATTTTTGTATTGTGAAAGATGACAAATACCAAATGGCAGGAGCAATCAGGCTATAGAAATTGCCTCCTGGGACAGAGCTATATGTTCTCATAGGGCTTTTTTTCTTTTACCTTTTATTTTTATGATTAGTCAATCACTGTTTAGCCACCTCAGTGAAATGCAAGGTGAATTAGGAGAAAGAAGGTCAAGGTTATCGTGGAAAAGTTTAATCCCTCCTCAGTGGGAACTGGTTAATAGTTATGGCTAGACTCAAGTGCGGACCTCTGTTGGGAATCCCAGTGAAGGCAAAGACAGAGCGGAAAAAAAGCTGCACTGAGATCTTAGACAGTCATAAGCAGACAGATGTTCCTAGGCTTTAATGAGCAGTCTTGGCTCCAGGCCTTTCTTGGCAGAGCTGTTTAGTTTTAGTATTTTTCCTTGTAGTGCAAGGTATGGCTCTAGTTAGCTGGCTCTGCTTAGCTAACTGCTGATGATTTTTCCATCTAAATAATAGCTTGACAATGAAGAAACCAGTTCATAATCTGTGACTTGATGGATTAGGTCATGGGGAACAATTGTTGTAATCATGTTGTAATCATGAAAAGTAAAAATAAATAAAAATAATAATTTTAGTTTAAATGAGAACCAGTTTTAAAAGTTTAATCAACAAATCTGATGGAGCTCCTACTGCAAGTTCTACCACTCCATCTTACACTTTTATCATCATGGACAATAAACTATAGGAAAATAACATGAAATGGACTTTTTCTTTACCAATTCTATTTCCAAGTTAGCCTGGTGGGGATCATGCCCCTACTTTGGAAACTCATTTGGGTTCAGCAGTGCTGAGAATTTTCTCTTGAAAATTTGCTACGCCTAAGTGAAATAAATTGGAAAGTACAGGTTTAGCAAACATCTTCTGTTCAGAAAGCAAAAAGGCTACAAATCCAATTGTTATCAAACTGTGAAATCAGTAACTTCCAATAAATAACTGAGAAATAGCCTTATTAAAAATTTTGAAGACTTTTAACCCTTGTCTGCTAGGACACAACTTCCTTAATGCAATAGCCACCACAGCACTTGGTGGAGAATAATTTTGTTCTTTGTCAGGCATGTAGCAACCCTGATATAACCAGTGACTGAATTCGGTATTTTTTCCAATATTTCTAGGTGTCTCATTTCTGGATGTCACAATTGGTCTGATATAATATGATATCATGAATGGGAATGTTTTCATGGGATAAGCTCTCATTTTAGACTGCTTTTCATTGCTATAGTCCAGATCCTGGTCTCAGTGAAGGAAATGGAAATGTCTAGGTGGCTTAAACAGGAGCAGTCTTTGGATCTCAATCAGTTACAAGTCAATAAAAAACTTAAGAGCCTTACATTGGCAGGTTATACAAATTCTCTGCTCCCTCTGTGTTCTCAGCTGATTCTCTTTTCATTTTGGAGGTTATGAATTACATTTCTTTGAAGCTCTTTTTTAGCACATCAGAATCTCATTCACCACTGGTTTGTTCAGTAAAGTTCACCCTTTTCCAGAACTAAGTGTGAAATCTGCTTTGTGATAAATATATGATGGTGCAGGAGCTCTGGGATTGCTCCCAAGCTAAATTCATTTATATTGCAGCAAAACGCTTGCCTCTGTGTCATCATGAAAGCAGCTCCCTATTGTAAAGTACAATTCAGTCTCTCAGACAAGATTCAGATTCCTGTTTTTTTTCCCCCCCTCTGCAGGAGAGAAACAGATGTCGTTAGCAGCCGAAAGGAGCTTCCTCCCTCCTCATCTACCCAGCTTATATTTCCAAGTAATGAGTCCTAAAACTCTTCAGAGTCAGTCGGCTAGGGTTTATTGTTTCCATGACACCAGTCCCTTCCCACAGACACTCAATGCTCAGGATAATTACTTTACATGACTCCTGCCGACTGGAAGTGACAGATTTACACTAGGATTGTACCCAGGGTCTCCATATATTCAGCCCAGCTATCACCGTGATGGGTCCCTCTGGATCCGCAGTACACAACACCAGTCATGGGACCCTGACCCAGCTCCACATCTTCCTATGCATCTGGTCCATCCCATCAAGAAATGGCTTTTGTATGTTTTGTGGACCAGAGCAGAGGCTCTCTGCTCAGTACTGTGGCTGTTTTCCCAAAGGCTGGGCAATGACTACTACTCCACAACATTAAACACCAGTAGGAGGGATGCCTACCTTGCCAACGTGTATTATAATTGCTGCTGTTGCAAAATGCAATGGTGAGATTTTTGGAGTAAGTGCAACAAGTTATGAGAGATAGGCAAAGGTAGGACAAATATTTATAGAAATTCTGTGTAACAACTCAAAGACTTTTAAAGGTTTTGGCTTAATGCGTGGACAACTTTCTTGTCAATCTCCCCAAAGTTTGGATGCAGAATGGGAGTCAATTACAAAAAGCCAGAGAAGTTATTGACTCATAAACATATTTGCTGTAAATAGCAAGTCCCTCTTTGTTCAGCATTAAAATTTGAATGCAGTAAGTTAAAATAGAATAAAGCAGAGCTTACCTGAAGAGGCTGAAGAATCATAAGTACTTCTGTCCTTCCTATTTGTCCTGAAGGGCTGAATGTCCTTTTCCCTGTAAGTTCCAAACCCTTCAAAGCTTCTTCTTTTATTCCCACTTGCATCATTGTCCCTCTTCTCACTTGAGGAATTCATTTCACCAAACATGTCCAGCGACTCTGACCTTCCATTACTCTCAGTATTACCAGAGTATCTCTTTGTGCAAGAGTCAATGGGATCATTGCTTGAGTCACTTTTATCTTTACTCTGTGTCCACTGCTGGGCATCAGAAAGTGATAACGTAGATAGTGTATCCACTTCAAAGTTAGTCTTTGAGCCTTTGTGTCCGTTTTCACAATGCTGGTGCTTCTGCTTCTCCTTATGCTTGCTTTTCTCGTTGAGCAAGGAGAGGTCTTTATCTGAGCCGCTTAGCCTTTCGTTGATTGCATGGCTGGAGAAGCCAGTGGACTTGCTAGCAAAGAGACCACTCAGATCTTCATGTGTCCCCAATATCCGCTCATCCTTATGCTTGTGCTTATGTTTGTGTTTCCTTTTGTGAAGTCGGCCACTTGAAAGGCTTGTTCCTCCAACCTTTGGAGGGGCCAAAGAGGACTGCATGTCTCCAAGGCCCATTCCCACAGGTGTTTGTAGGTGCACTCCGTGTTTTGCTTTATGCTTGGCAGTGGTGGACATCTTCATATGAGAGCTTGCATGGAATTGGGGTGGGGGCACGGTAGGTCTCATAAATGGGGAAGCCGCTCCGAGCGTGTGAGACAGGTACAAAGGAGCTGGATACTGACCATAGTAACCAAGATTCATCATAGGCATTGATGTGTAAGGCATTCCATAGGGTGCATAGTAACTCCCACTGGGAATAGGGTAACCGAACCCTTGTAAAAAAGGCACCTTTGTCATGGTGTCATTGGTTTTGGCAGGTCTACCACGCTTCTTCTTAGACTTCATGTCAGAGGTCCTGCGAAGATAGAGCAATGGGTCATACTGGATATATGGCACAGGGTAGTAGTGATCAAAATTAATCCTGAAGATGCTGGGATATGGATTTTCATGATAAAATGTGTAACTTCTATGTGAAATCCTGAACACTTGAAACTTATTGATGAGTTCCTCAAGGTCTGCTAGAAACTGGAGGTCATCTCTGTTCTGCAGGCTTTTCCTTTTCCTCTTGTGCTTTGGCTTTTTAATACTCTCATGAGAGAGAAAATTATCCACAATGAGGTGCTTCTGCCGGTGACCATGCCTATTCTTTGTGCTGGTGTCAGATGGGATAGCCTCTGGATTGTCCAGGGTGCAGAAATCAAAGGAGTATCTCCGGCGGGATTCTGAGCTTTTCTCAGCTTGGTCAGAAGTGCTGTTGTTGTCTGTACCTATCCCACTGTCGCTTGGTATGGTTTCCTCGCTGTGAGACTCGCTCACCGGTGACAGTGTGACTTCTTTCAGAGAACCTATTTCACAGAGGTGGGAAGGTGAATTAGCCATTAACCTGGGTGGAGACAGCTTCCAAGTTCCACTGTGCATTCCTTTCTGGGTTTTTGTAGGAAGAGCACTGATAGGTTGAAGATTTGGCATAGTTTTTAACTCTGAAAAATTTGTTTCAGTGCTTGCAGGGCTAAGGTTGCCATTAGTCCCCACTAACTGTGTCGAAAATGGATGAATAGCTGCTGGTGACAATGCCACAAGTGACTGCAGGTTGGAAGGCACTGCTGGGTTTTCTGGCTGGCTGGAAACAGGCCTTGAGTGCTTGATGGCTGTCTTAGGTTCTTCTGGCTGAGGCTGCAGCTCTGCTCTTGGCTTTCTGCCCCGTTTTTTACCAATGTAGATAGTCCCCCTCTTGCTGACATTGATCTGCTTCCCTAGTCTGGCATCAATGGTGGTTGGCCCAGCACTAGACGGTGGCTGAACTTTTGCTTTCAGAGCTATGCTGCTGGAGCAGGAGGACAAGATCTGATTGAGAATATTCTTCCTCTTGAGGGTCTTCATTTTATTAATGGTCTTGATGGTCTTCTTATCCAAGACCCCAAGCTTCCCGACCTTTTTATGAAACTTGAGTTCACTGATGGACTTGTCCTCTCCCGGGACCATCTGGGCCAACTTGGCCAGATTCCGTCTCCTCTTCCTTTTCTTTGTTCCTGGAAATTCACGATTGATTGGACTCACTGGGCTGGTGGAGGTTCCCTCATGAATGGTTTCAACAGTGAGCAAAGGCTGTTTCTTTGGTCGTCCTCTTTTTTTCTTGACAGGTGTGATCACAGTTAGACTGTCTGTATTGGTATACAGAGGGCTGGACGGTGTGATGGGATAGGCTGAAGGAGGCTCCACCATCAGCTTCTCAGATGTTGTCATGGAGGTCTCCCGAAGGATAGATTTAGGTTTGCTGCAGGTCCATCGCCGCTTAGCTGCATGTTTGGGGTGCTGGACCTCAGATAATCTGCTAGCTGTGGGAAGATCAGTGGGTAGGAGAGTGGATGTCACAGCTACAGATTTTCTGAGTCTAGTGGCACTGTTGGGGGAAGCTTTGTCAGTGAGCACACCGCTGTCGATAGCTACTAAGGGGGACTCATTTTCAATCACTTTCCCTGGCTTTGTGGCTCGCAGATCTTTTTTACTCCCCTCTGGTTGAGAGCTAGTCCTGTTTGCTACTTCACTGCTCATAGCAAGTCCAGAAGGCAGGCTTTTCTCCTGGATAGTTTTCTCTATGGAAGATTTTGTGGATTGCCTTTTTTTCCTTTTGTGGCCAGATGTATCTGTTGTCGGAGACTTTATTGGGATAGTAATTCGTACATGACTGGTGTCACTTTCACAACTGCTAGCAGAAATGGGATTCTGCTTCGAGGGTGATGTATCCAACACACTGTCCATTGAGTAAGACTCCTTTTTCCCTTCCATGCTGTCATAGGATTTGCTGTCAAATGCTTTCTGAGCACTCTTCACCCATTCAATGTCTGCGGTTTGGATGGTTTGACTTATCAAGTCCTTTTTGCTGGACTTCTTCTTTGTACTCCCGGTGGGCTGATCGGGGGCCTCCAGCTGCACACCTCCCTCTTGATCACCAAGAGGCAAAAGCCCATTGCACTCAGAGGCGCTGCTTGGCTGAGCAGCTGCGCTGATGTTGTTGGGTGATGGGACTGCACTGCAAATGGCAAGCTCTTTACTACTGGCCGACAGCTGCCCCCACGTGCTGCTGGCACAGGACTTCTTTGCTTGGGATTTGCTGAAGGAAACTCCTGGCTCCGGAGCGGAGACCTTGGTGGCACTAACTGCTTCTCGACTGGGTTCTGTGTTGATGATGCAACTTTGAGAAGCGGATCCAGTATCAGAGCTCGCTGACCAGTCAAGATGGTGCTGGTTGCTACTTTTCTGCTGGTGCTTTGATTTTAAGGTGTCACCGGTGAAGTCTTGTTGGAGGCCCGGATCATAGTGCAGAGCAGAATGTTTTTGTGGTCTGTCATAAACCTGGAAGGTAGAGAAAATAAATAGCAAAAAAAAAAAAAAGTTAGTTTATCAGTCAGTTCATAACCCCTGGTTGCAGCTCTTTATTTGTACAGTGAAGGACAACTCCATAACCAATATGCTTGTAAGGGTTTGGAGCCTTTATAAAGTCTTCTTATACTTGATCCAAATTTGCATTTAGATTCATGCACTGTAAACAATTTTTGTTTTGTTTTCCCACTCTAAAAACAATAGAAATATTTCTGTAAATGTTAAATTGCTAAGGAAACATATTCTATTGATTTTTAATTTAAAACACAAGTAGAATATTGCCCTTCAATAGATGAATGGTGCAACTCAACCTCCTGGTGAGAATCCCTTTTTCCTAAAAAATAATCCCCTCAGAACTTGGTGCTCAACTACAGCAATTAAGCTCTTTGTTGTAAACAAGAAAAATGCAAAATTATCATCTCAGAAGTTGTAACAAACAAGAGGAAAATCCATAGGTCCACTTCCCTATGAAGCCAGAGTCTGCAAAGATTTACTTGCTTAAATTTCCACATAGAAGTCATCCCCACAAACTTAGTGCTTAAAATCATATGCATAGCGTCAAGTGTGTAAGGCACAGTTGGCAGGTTCAAGATTTGCATTACTCCCTTTCCATTTTAATAATCTGCTATTTGCAATGTTGGTAAGAGATATTTTCAATATGATTTCTAATCCAACAGCAGCTCTTCGAGCCGCAGAGGTTACAGTAAGGGCAGAATTATGCTGAAGACTTACAGAGCAAAAGAAAGTCTACTTTTTTTCTTGGTGGGTCTCCTTCAGCTAAAGAAATTATGTTTGCTACAGCTGTAACCTTCTGAAAAGTCTCTCAAAGCAAAGAAATTTTTTTTTTCTTTCATTAACTGACTCTTATAGCCATTTGTTTTCTCCTGTTAAATTTAGGAGCTTTTTTTGGAAAGCTCTGGATCAAACTGTGCAACTGATTTTGTATACCTAGTACTGCAAACAACTGTTCTTAGCAAACTGTAATGACACAGTTCTGAATGCCAAATAAATGATGAGAGACTTAAAATAAATGTGTAACTGAGGAAAGAACAATAGAAAACAACTGTTAAGTGTCTCGTGTTTCTGCAAACACCCTGTTATAATTAAGTTTCTATCATCAGCAGCGTTATGTTAGATCCCCGTTCAGGGTGTTTGCAACAGAGGTTTTGGGGCAAGGAGGCTGTCAGCATAAGAGGGTTTTGAGCTGGGAAAAGAGGTGTCCCCAGTTCTGAGCAACTTCAGAGGGATTTGAAAACTGCTAAACACCCCTAAGCCCATGGTGCATTATTTAGTGACCAGTAAACATACATGTTATGGGCAAATTGATGTTGAGATATCCTTCATGTGCATATAAAAATGGGCATGTGGCCTTTCTGGAATAGGCAATAACAATGAAGCTGTTCTGGTCCATCGTATGAGGAGTAATCAGGGACTCTTAAATCCTGTGGATAGTTCAGCTGTCGTGCACATGGACCAGCCATGCTCAGGGAAAGCAGAGATTTCCAGGAATTGTGGAGTGAGAAAATGAAACAGCGCAGCTGCGGTGGAGCTGCAGATGTCTTGGGTGAGTGACACCCGGTTTCTTCAGCCTGAGAAAAGAGCTGAAAGCATAAACAGCCCTCAGGGAATGAATAGGTTCCTCCTCCTCCTCCTCCTCCTCCTCCTCCTCGCAGTGGCCTCCCGTGCATGAGCCACACAGCGCGCAGTGGCCATGACCCACGCTGCTGATGCCCTCCTTCAGAAAATGGAGCCCACCTGCATCCACGCCCTTGGGATGAGGCCAGGGAGGGGTCGAAAGGAAATCAGCAGCACTCGCACTGAAGTTTGATAGTTTGTTTTTATTTTAATTTTTTTAAACTGATCACAAAGTTCCTGAGCTTCATTTTACCTCAGCCGTTTGGGGCTTCTCCTGTCCCCAGGCAACCAGGCTGGGTGCACTGTCAGCTGGCCATGAGGAGGTGTGCAGGTGGTAGCCATCCCCTGGTGAGGTCCCAGTGGGCTGGAGGTGGGTGCCCTCCACAAAAGCCTCACATGAAACATCATCTTCCCGAGGTACCATGATTTGTGACTTGGAAAAGCCCTGGAAATGATGGGCTGAGGCCTCTCTTGGCCCCCAGGACCTGCACAGAGGCAGGGCCAGTCTGTTTCTGTGCAGATCCTGGCCTTATGGCTGCAAACAAAGCAGCTCCTTACACCCATGTTATTTCCAAAATGCTGAGCTGTGAAACTAAATGACCTGAAAAATATCATTTGGAAGAAAAAGAAAAAAAAGAAAGAGGGTTACAGCCGTGAGTGAAAACATCACACGCTGGCAACACGCTGGTCCCTCCAAGTCCACCACACACACAGAGATCTCTAGTTTAAAAGGAGCAATAATCTCTGATCTATATTTTAAGACAGTTAATAAGGGCTCAGAACTGAGAGGCCAGCTATATATCAGCGATGAATGCTGATATATTGCTTGGCTCCTCCAGCCTCATTTCCTCAGCCTGCACATTATAAAATTATGATGCAACTTCCAACATATCCCTAATGATAGCCTTGTCATTACTCCAGCACTGCAGGCCACCACAACATCTATCTTACAATTCATGAGAAAGATATGCCTATGTCATCAAAGGTGCCAGCTCTGGAAGCATTTAATCACATGGATAAGCACTCCGATTTCAACAGGCCTTCAAAAAATGACCAGTCTGCAGGATCAGGGGAGTCCATTTCCTAAGTGGGACGTCAAAACTATATATCTGCCCAAGCACACAACAGTCTACTGGGTCTCCTCATGCAACTTCTTCCAGCATAACATTTACTATTCACTCTCCCTTGCCAGACACGTCCATATCACCCCAAAATAATTCTTCTGCAGCACAGCAACCAGAGATAATTTGGCTGCAGCAGGTTGGGTTTCACTGGCTGCAATGGATATGTGGGGACTGTTTACCTAAAAGCACTACTAAATCAGTTGAAAGTAATGTAGCCAAGTGTATTTTATTCCCCATTTATCCATCTGGGTTGCTGTCTGATCCCATTGGTCCTAGCATTCAGGCTTCAATTTTCCCTGCTGGGTGAGCACCACCCTAAGAAGCCAACAAGCCCCAGCTCAGCTAACCTAAGCCTCTGCTGAGCTAGTGGAGATGCCAGAGCTGTCAGTAGGGTGAGGGCAAACAGGGCTCTTCAGAAACCTGTATCTTGTTGCCTTTCACACAAATTCATTACTTTATTCATCAGTAAGTGTGCAATATACTGCAGCTCCATAGGTCTTGGCAAGGGGCTGTTGACTTGAACAGAGCTCTTATGGCAGCACAGCCGAGACCGGCATCAAGAATAGTGGGCTTTTTAATGAAAACAGAAAGATTTACCTTTATTTACTTTTTGGTTTATGAGATCCTAAAAATACTTCAAACTTCAGCACCTGCCTCTGTTTGTAGTTTGCCTTTTCATTAAATAGGATTTTCTTCAGCAGCTAGCTATTCTGCACTGGGAGTCTGCTGCTTCTTCTTTTGTGAAAGTAGAAGCGTAACTTAACCCATGCAGTTTTATCACATCTCATCAGACTTGGTCAATATTTCTCCTGATATTCAGTTTACTGGATGTACTTAGTGGGTAATAATCCCATCTTTCCTTTAAAGAAAATAAAATACACATAAAGAAGCTAATAGTTTTCAAAACTGCAAAGAAGTTTGAGCAACATGATCCAGCATATGCTAAACCTTAAACTAAAAAAATAAAGTTTGAATCCTCTTATTAGTAGTATATGATTTTAATGCCAAACTCATGAGTTTCAGTCCTCAGCTTTGGCAATGATGGGTAGACCTATGAGCAGGATACATCCCATATACTGGCAACTGAAGAGCACTGGCCAGAGAGCAGAGGAGGTGGGACTGTGTGTTTACACCTGCCTTGCCAGACCTGTGCAACCCTGCACCTGCAGAGGTGATTACTCCTCTTAACAGTCTTATTCTGGCATGCAGCCCTTGCAACTGAGGGGATGAGACTGTATCAAGTCCCATGATGAGTGGAACCCTATTGTGCAAGCAGTACCCAGCAGCAGAATCCATCCCTCAGGGACTCTTTTCATTTAACTACTGGATGTCTCACTCTGCCTCTCCCTTCCCTTGCCTGAGCTTCTCTCTAAATCCACATGTTGCTTCCAGTCTCAAAGCAAAAAGTGGGAGAAGATGCTAGCAACCAAATCAAGAGCTTAGTAAAATAATAATAAGAAGAAAAAATTCAAGTAAAAATGAATATAACTAAAAATAATAATAATGATGATAAAATACGCAATTAGAGAAACCCATCACCTGAAAAAAACGTGATTGCTTATAGGGGATGGTACCCCCCTCTTCCAAATGCACCTTTTTGAGGAGGTAACACACATACAGCTTGTCAAGAATCTGGCTTGCAAATCAAAGTTAATACTACAATGCCCCCTCTTTAAATCATTCACAGATCCATCTGTGTAATGGCTCCTCAAGTGTAATTCCCTATTAAGAGGCTTTATCTGGAGAGATAAGCAGCTGGTTCCCATGTCACTAATTGCTGTCTGCTGTGATTTTAAAACATCTGCACCATTGTGCTCTTCATTTTCATATTTTAATCACCCTGAAACTTGAAAAAGGTACATCATTGATTGTTTCTGTGGGTTAATTAGTACACAGTCTCCTTGTAGAGACAATTTAAGGCAGTCAGAACCTCAATCAGCAAGTTTGTTTTAAAAATTAATAACATCAGGAGTGTCTGTGGGGATTGGCATCCACAGTGACACATCAGAGTGTGCTCTGGGGACATACCATCCTTTGTTATCTTCTTCATAGACTGGAAATACAATTTAAAAAAAATAAAAGAAGAGAAAAAGAGGAAAGGCTTTCCTAAATGAATAATGTTATTTAGAATCAGAGTTTTGGGAAGTGCTTGCTTTTATCTGAGGGCCATCCCTGCCTCTCCAGCGAGAACGAATCTCATCAAAACACCGTATAATACCTCTGTGTGGTCTAGGAAGTTGTAAGCCATTTTTGGTAGCAATTTTGGCAACCGGGAGTTGGCATCTCATTGGAAATCCATGGGGTGAAGCTGTGACTGCTTGGACATATGTGAGCATTTGCTCTGCTTGCCACCTGGGTTGGCTAGATGCTGGGTCGCCAGGTGTTGTCTCTAAGACATGCAGAGAAGGATATTAGCTCAGGCACAGTGCTCTGCTATGGCAGAGATATTGCATGCAAACTGGACCTTCCTGAGCCAGCTCAGAGCAAAGGCAAGCCTGAATTCATACCTGCTTTAACTTAAGCTTATACTCCAGACAAAGCTGATAACAGACCTTTGGTGCCTAGCAAAAGGTCAACCTGAGATATTCGATACTGAATGAATAAATCAGGCAGCACTGAGGTTAAGTGGAAAATGCAATGGGCACCTGCCTTCTGAAAAATCAGACTGTCCTTCGCAAGGAGCTCCTAAAAACTGGAGAAGCTCCAGGTGATTTGTTCCTCTTGAAAAAGCTTTCTCTTCAGTTTCTGCTTCCTAGACATGCATGAAAACATGTTACTGGAGAAGAAAACCCTTTGAGAGGAAGAAAAACCTGAGATTTCCAGCTCCAACACATGAATAAATAATCCTGGCTCAGCTCATACTTTTGCTCAAAATTGAGCGTTTCCTCTTGTGTCCCAATGGGACAGCTGCAAACTGCTCACTCGAAGGCTCTAATCAGAACTACAGGTTGGAGATATTTAATGTATTTTGGTGAGTACACTGAGCTTTCCTGGGGTAGCATTGCTCTGTAAATAAAAGATGCCAAGCAGAGGAGACACCAGGTTCAGGGCAACTTAACTCTGGCTTGATGTCTTACAGGTTGAGCAGTCATTGACATGAGATGTGATCAATTTATAGGAGGGGCCTGTGGTCAAGTCAGGTCAGTTCATAATAGCAAGTGTCTGAAATGGTTTCAGGAAGTCCTTTAGGTCCTCGGTGACTCTAACCAGGGAGGAGGGATCACAAACTAGCATATGACACTTGCTGGAAGTGCAAACTGCAGTAATGTCTTCTGAGAAACCCCACTGAATCTGGTTCAGAACTGATGTAGGGGCTTTAATTCCAATTAAAATACTAATGGAAAACATGTCAGCAGACACTAACATAAAATTCATCGCTATCATCCCAAACAAGGGGATTTTCCAGAGCAGTTTGACAAATTTATCACTCCCAGAGTTTACTCCTTCCCCAGCTCCCTGAGTCTGCAACAGGACAAAGCCCAAACACCACCACACTCACAGGAGTGAGGATCATTCATTAGACATCAAAAGAGAGGCAGGAATTAACATGAAGCTGCAGGGGGACTACTTGAGAGCAAGACACAGCATGGGGTGGGAGTGAGTTAATTAAGCATCACCTGTTTGTGTCCATTCACCAAACACAAACATCACCAACTGTGGTGCAAGTCTCATGCAAATCAGGAAGATCTTCACTGAAGTTGCTGGAGGTCCTTCCAGATTTGAACTCCCATTGGGATGTAGCTCTGTCTTCCCTGAGATATTTGTGTAATTGTGTCAATACAGAGAAACTGAAGTTCAGGCTTTTGCATTATAATTGTTTTGAGAATACCTATCTAAAGCACTTGTCCTTAAGAAAAAGACAAAGCCATGCATAGAGATTACTGAAGGGTCCAAAGATGCTCACATAGTTACAAATTGTAATTTTTCATGCATTGTTTTCATACATTTCCCATTGTTCCTGGGAAAGTGTCATGATTTGCAAAATAATTCAGAAATTCCAAAGTTATTCCAAATTAATTTTGCTACCAGCTTTAAACTGGATGATTTGCACATTATTTCAATCTTCTGCTGGATTTCAACTTTCATTTTCCACATACAGGGATTGAGGATTTTATTTGGTCAAATTGCAACATGTTTAATTTATAAAGGTAGGATTTGATGCTGCGGGCTGATCTGCTCCTTACTAGTGGGATAGACCCATCTCTGCACATACTTTCTTTATCAAATGTTTAAACAACCCTGCTCTTTTCAGGGCTTTGTATTAAGCACCAAGTCTGGGAAAACTCTAAACAATGGGATTTTTCTGTCATCTCCAACAAAGAGCCTATCACCACCGACATAACAATGCAGTTTAAATATCGTGTTTAAGCATAACACAGTTTGCCGCCTCAGTTTAGGCAGCTGGGAGAGAACAATTGGGCACCAGCTAAGGTGGACTACAGTGGGACTCATACAATTTTGCCCATTCATCTGGTGAGATAACCCTGGTTCTTTCCTTGTTTGGCCTCAAGCCAGCGTAAAGACTTTTAAGCGAGCGTTTCAGACATTACGTCCACAAAGCCAGGGCTCACAGAGCAAGATGCCTTTGCTAAGCTGCATACTTTTGTTTGTTCAAAAGCCTTGCTAATGAACTTAGCAGGAGTGATATTAGGGCTTTATTATTCATATATTAAACATACTTCCATCCCTTCAGAAGTGGTATGGTTCCACAGAGCTCAACCTACTCTTCCCAGTGTGTAACTACAATGTTGCACATCCAGGTTTTTATTTCATCCTGCTCTTCCACTTTGCTCTGTAAATTCAAGTTGTAGAGGGCAATGTATATCTGTATAGTGACTTGGCCAAAATCAAACAGCAGAAGGATCCCAATATGGGCTGGGACCTGCAGAAATGTGAGCTGTAAGGGGTATTCATCTCTGAAAGGTTTGTGGTGTTGTCCAGGACGTTAATGTTTCAGCACGTCTCAGATTACTATACTGGAAATAAGGATGTGAGCAGCTGTGCACCGTAAGTTTCTTCTATAATTTTTAAAAGCCTGCAGTGCTTAATTTGTATTGAAAGATTTATTTTATCCTGCATTTAGTATAGGAATTGCAGTGTTACCCTGAATACTTTTTTTTTTCCAAGGGGTGGGGGAAATGTAAATGGCTTTTCCATTGAGGCCAGTGATTCTTTCCACTAGAGTTAAATAATTTGATTATAAATTGAGTCCTTAAATGTCAAGGAGATGCTGAATTCACCTGAAAACAGGCATTTAGAGAGCTCTTAAAAGCTGTGAGTTCCAGTCAGTTAGCTCATCATTCTTTTAGCATGCACTTCATTTAGCAGTTACTGACCACCAGATTAATTCTTTCAAAGCATCCTGATTGCAGCTAAGGTCTAGCATGAAGTATTGCATGTGAAACCGCATTAGCAGAAAGTCCAGAAATGTGCCAGAACATCTATCTATCTGGCGCAGATGGGTTAAAGCTCATGAAAATTTGCAGGAGAGGTCAAATATCCAGTGTCTTCCCACCTCACTGCATTAAGATCTGAGTCCTGTACCATGAGTGCAGAGAAAGCATCGCCTGTGCCTTTAGCAAATTCACCCTGAAAAGATGAAGTTCAGTGATCTGCAGCAAAATGTGGGAGGTTCGTTCCCTTTGGAAAATCTGCCTAAAGAGGCCATACGTGACGATTTTCTGGCTCCACTGGTTACGTACTGAAAAGTCACTGCACTCTGTGCAAAGCTAGCAAATGGTGTGGGGTGTACCATCTGCAAATGGGACATGTTCTGGACTCTCTCAAATAGCTGGTCTCAGATCAGACTCCCAAGTGGGATTCTCCTTTGTTTTCACCAGAAAAACAATTATCTGCTGATGGAAGGGAATAGGAGCACACTCATCTTCACTTGCACTTCATTCAGTCCTTCTAACTGTTCAAGCAGGCATGCAGTGAAACCTGCCCCATTGGCAAAAAGCAACAGGCTTCAGAAGCTTTGTCCTCCCAGTTTGCCTATAACCTGTGCCTATTTTCCAGCACTGTTGGCAGATAAAAAGTGATCCCTCTCCCCTTTTCCCTAAAACCAGCAGCAACCGCATGAGGTGATAACTCGGGAATTTTGCTGCGTATGTTGAAGATGTCAAAAGCATGGCAGATGTCTCTGTTTCTGAACTAGAGGTGATGCCCTTGTGACACAGTCGTTGAGGATTTTAGTCCTCAATCAGGTGATTTTAGTTTACACCCCTAAGGAAGGCAGGTTGAAGAAAGACACCCAGCACTGCACCGGGACGCCTGAGGCATGGACATATACTATGAGGATGCTAATGCCCACCTGCAAGTCCTCTTTCAAGACTGTAACAGTGGTGATTTTGGGCAGCAACAAAATCACAAGCTGCCCTGGCTAAACCTGAATGCTCTCCTGAAAGAACCGATTTTACCGTCCCTTGGATTTGGCTCCCTGCAGATGCCTCTTTCACCCAGATGCTTTTGCAGGCTCCCCGCCACATCCATAGCAAAGCCTTTCTCACTGGGGGAAATTCAACCAGGCTAGCAATAATGTTTTGGAGCAACAACAACAACAAAAATAATGACACAAAATATTTCTGTGGCAATGCTAGGTGAGGTGATGATGAGTAACACCACATTTTTGGGGCATCGCTGTGCTTTTTCTGAACAACACGTATCTCTGCTTTGATGTTCATCCCTCATCTCTCCTTCATCCCCTCCCTCCCCAGCTATGGCAAAATCACCTTTACTAATAAACCTCCAGCTCAAATAGCAGGTTTTATTTAGTGTGCTATAAAACCAGTCATTTCTCAGATCATAAAAGGGGCTCAACTGGACTGCATCATTTTGTTGAAGTGAGTTTTCTGGTGGAGCAATTATCTTCTAAATGCCATAGTCAGTACCAGTATTTATGTACCAAAATAAAATGCAATTTTCTGTATTTTATTAACTGTGAATCTCCAGTGGAAATCCGTCTGGGAGCTGAACCCAAGATTTAATTGTCCCTTGATTTTATACTTTCAAGACTTTCTCAACCGTTTTCACAACAGCAGCACCAGGCTAACTACAGTTTTATTAAGGTACAGCAGCATTACTTGAAGGTCCTGACCAAGTTTAGGTTTGGCTTCTACACACATAAATCAACAGCAGCACAGACCAGAAAAAGAGAGGGCAGGGAACAGTGGTCTAGAAAAGAGGATTGCAAAGCACCCCAAGCACAGCTTTATGCTTAAATGACCTCCCAAACTTCTCTAGCTTCTCACCTAAGAAATCAGGGGTAAAATTCAGCTTATTGAGTCCCCAGTCTTTCACCCATGAGGTTGAATAGACAGGTGGAAAGCCTTTTAGTATAAATTCAGGCCTGGGATTAGCATCCAGAACAGCAAAGCTTGTAGCTCTCCTAGGTCCAAATTTGGCTTATCCTATGCTGAAGGTCTGGAGAAACCCTTAAATTCTTGAACCTGTGCAGAAATTCAGTGATTTCTATGCACATGCTCCCCTTAGGAGTGGCGACATCAAGACCAGACAGAGCGATGGTGCGGTACCACCAGCACTTCAGAGCACTGCCCTTTTAATTGCCCTTGTTCTAGTAACTCACCTAAGTACATTTCTTTGCTCTACACATGTTGACGAAGCAAAACCATTCACAGCCCTGTTATTGCTTCCTCTTAAGTGCTGACTGTGTGCTCAAGTTGAGTAACCCTATAAAAATACTGACACTGAAAATACAGTCCCCTATCCAAGCAGCTTGGCACACAGGGTAAATCAGAAGCAGGCAGTACACGTTTCAGACAAAGTGCATTTGTCCATCACTAAGGGAGCAAAATTATGCCTCTTTCTTTTCGAAATGTAACTTATTCTGAAGAATTGGCATTGGAAGAGTTGGCAGAAGATAAGTGTTTCCAAGAGCTACTTAAGGAGAGAGAGGGAGATCGGCTAAAGCACAGGGGAACCTGGTGTTATAAGCATCTGAGATACATATCAAAGGGACTAAAAATACGTGGGGACAAGAGTGCCACAGAAGGTCCTTCAGTTTAGCAGATATACAGGGTTTGAAGCTGAAGCTAGAAAAACTGAGATGAGAAACATGGCCCACATTTTTAATAGGGAGTATAAATAATCATGAGAACAGCTTATCATAGCAATGGATTCTCTATTACCAGAAGTTTCTTTTAAATCAAGGCTGGGTGTTTTTCTAACCAATATGCATTAGTGCATGACAGCTATTGGACTTGTAACAGGAATACACTTAGGCAAATCCCCTGGTATGAGTCATGCAGAAGTTTTGACTAAGTGATCACAATGGTTCTTTCTAACCTTAAAAATCTGTGACTATATATCCTCTCTATATCCTCCAGTGTTTTGTCCAACCTGATGTTAAGCAATTCCAGCAATGTGTGTTCAACCTCTTCCTCTGGGAGGCTATATTCCAGCGTAATAAATCTCACTGTTCAGAATCTCTTCTCTCTTCCCCTGGAATCATTTCCATCCCTAGACATACTTCAGTTCTGGTTTCATCCCAACAATTCCTCCTCATCCTTTGCACCAAAAAGAATATTTCACATTTTTTAACAATTCATTTCACTTGCCATATTCCCTGCTGCTGTAAAGTGGTGTGTCCCACTGGTACAACAGAGTTGATTTACTAGGAAGGGCCTTCTATCTCGACAAGCCTGGTGAGATGTGGTTCCCCCAGAACAAGGATGGGCAGCATTGTACCACACATGGTTCTGCAAGTGTGAGCGATGCCAAATGCCATCGGCTCAACGCACTGAGGCTACCAATGTGGCACAGGGGAAGCTACTGTGATTCCTGTTGCCCTTCCTCTGCGCTGGCTGAGCATGGACTTTCGAGAGGCAAATATATGTGAAATATTCAAAGAATCACAGAATCGCACAGGTTGGAAAAGACCTTTAAGGTCGAGTCCAACCGTAAACCTAACACTACCAAGTCCACCACTATACCATGTCCCTAAGCACCTCATCGAAATGTCTTTTAAATACCTCCAGGGATGGTGACTCAACCACCTCCCTGGGCAGCCTGTTCCAATGCTTGATAACCCTTTCAGTGAAGTAAAATTTCCTAATATCCAGTCTAAACCTCCCCTGGCGCAACTTGAGGCCATTTCCTCTCATCCTATCACTTGTTACCTGGGAGAAGAGACTGACCCCCACCTCTCTACAACCTCCTTTCAGGTAGTTGTAGAGAGCAATAAGGTCTCCCCTCAGCCTCCTTTTCTCCAGGCTAAACAACCCCAGTTCCCTCAGCCGCTCCTCATAAGACTTCTGCTCTAGACCCTTCACCAGCTTCATTGCCATTCTTTGGACATGCTCCAGCACCTCAATGTCTCTCTTGTAGTGGGGGGCCCAAAAGTGAACACAGTATTCGAGGTGCGGCCTCACTAGTGCCGAGTACAGGGGCACGATCACTTCCCTAGTCCTGCTGGCCACACTATTTTTGATACAAGCCAGGATGCCATTTTGATACAAGCCAGGATGATCTGCTCCATCAGCTTTCCCAGTACCGAGGTCAGGCTGACAGGCCTGTAGTTCCCCGGGTCCTCCTTCTGGCCCTTCTTGTAGATGGGTGTCACATTTGCTAATCTCCAGTCAACTGGGACCTCCCCAGTTAGCCAAGACTGCTGGTAAATGATGGAAAGGGGCTTGGTGAGCACATCTGCCAGTTCCTTCAGTACTCTCGGGTGGATCTCATCAAGCCCCATAGACTTGTGAGTGTCTAAGTGGTGCAGCAGGTCACTAACCATTTCCCCCTGGATTAGGGGGCTCCATTCTGGTCCCCGTCCCTAGCTTCCAACTCTGGGGGCTGGGTACCCAGAGAACAATTGGCCCTGCTATTAAAGACTGAGGCAAAGAAGACATTAAGTACCTCAGCCTTTTCCTCATCCTTGGTCACTGTGTTCCCTCCCCCGTCTACTAGGGGCTGGAGATTCTCCTTAGCTCTCCTTTTGCTGCTAATGGATTTGAAGAAGTATTTTTTGCTGTCTTTTACGGCAGTAGCCAGATTGAGCTCTAGCTCAGCTTTGGCCCTTCTAATTTTCTCCCTGCACAGCCTTTCTACACCTTTGTAGTCCTCCTGAGTTGCCTGCCCCTGCTTCCAGAGGTCATAGACTCTCCTCTTTTTCCTGAGTTCGAGCCAGAGCTCTCTATTCAGCCAGGCCGGTCTTCTTCCCCACCGGCTCGTCTTTTGGCACCTGGGGACAGCCTGCTCTTGTGCCTTTAGGACTTCCTCCTTAAAGAATGTCCAGCCTTCCTGGACTCCTTTGCCCTTTAGGGCTGCCTCCCAGGGGACTCTGTCGACCAGTCTCCTAAACAGGCCGAAGTCTGCCCTCCGGAAGTCTAAGGTGGCAGTTCTGCTGACCTCCCTCATCACTTCTCCACGTATCAAAAACTCTATCATTTCGTGATCACTCTGCCCAAGACGGCCTCCAACCATCACATGGCTCACAAGTCCTTCTCTGTTCGTGAACAAGAGGTCCAGCGGGGCATCTTCCCTAGTTGGCTCACTCACCAGCTGTGTCAGGAAGTTATCTGCCACACACTCCAGGTACCTCCTAGACTGTTTCTTCTCTGCTGTATTGTATTTCCAGCAGACATCCAGCAGGTTGAAGTCCTCCACAAGTACAAGGGCTAGCAATCGTGAGGCTTCTCCCAGCTGCTTATAGAATAGTTCGTCTGTCTCCTCATCCTGGTTGGGTGGTCTGTAACAGACTCCCACCACAATATCTGCCTTGTTGGCCTTCCCCCTGGTTCTTACCCATAGACACTCCACCCTATCGTCACCATCATTAAGCTCTAAACTATCCAGACACTCCCTAACATACAGGGCTACCCCACCACCTCTCCTGCCTCGCCTATCCCTCCTGAAGAGTTTATAGCCATCCATCGCCGCACTCCAGTTGTGCGAGTCATCCCACCACGTTTCTGTGATGGCAACCATATCATAGTTTTCCTGATGTACAATGGCTTCCAACTCCTCCTGCTTGTTGCCCATGCTGCGTGCATTGGTGTAGAGGCACTTCAGCTGGGCTGTCGTCCGTGTCTCCTTCATAGAGGAACACCCCTTGTGTGTTTTGAGGTGTTTCACTGGCATTTCCCTCTTGGCTCCTATTGCCTCAGTATCCCCTAGCTCAACTCTGTTTGACTTCAGCTGTGCCCCAGCATACCCTGCACATCTCAGAGACACAGGCTGTGCCCTCGCTGGCACCCGCTCCCTCTAACCGTGGCACGTCGTCCCTCAGCTTCCCTCGGGCAAGCCTGATATTATCCCCCTCCCCCTTCGAGTCTAGTTTAAAGCTCTGTCGATGAGCCCCGCAAGCTCCTGAGCAAAGATTCTCTTTCCCCTTTGAGAAAGATGAATCCCATCAGACGCCAGCAAACCTGGTGCTGTGTAGGCCATCCCGTTGTCAAAAAAAACAAATCTTTGGCAACGACACCAGCCACGGAGCCATGAGTTGATAGATTGGGTGCCTCTGTTTCTTCTAGTGTCACTGCCCACAACTGGAAGGAGAGAGGAGAAAATAACCTGGGCTCTGGAGTCCCTTACTAGCCATCCCAAGGCCCTGAAGTCTCTTTTGATTGCCCTAGGACTTCGTGTTGCAGCTTTGTCACCCCCCACATGGAAGAGCAGTAGGGGGTAATAGTCCGAGGGCCGTACCAGGCTAGGGAGTATCCTCGTGACATCCTTCACCCGGGCCCCAGGGAGGAAGCAGACTTCCCTAAGAGGAGGGTCCGTCCGGCATATCGGACCCTCGGTTCCCTTCAGAAGGGAGTCACCCACAACTATAACCCGTCTTCTCTTCCTTGTGGAGGTGGTGTTAATACGAGAGGTACGTTCTTCTGACCTGGGCGACACCTCTGGTGTAGACAGATAGACTGTCGTCCCCATCCTCCATTGACTGGCCTTCCACCTCCAGGGCCTCATACCTGTTGTACAGAGGCACCTGGGGAGGAGAGGTGGGCAGGGAGGGCCTTCGCCTGCTGCCACGAGCGTGGACTTGCCTCCATTCACTCACCTCCTTTGAGCTGCTGCCTTCAGCCCGGTGTGGGGGGGATACAGGATCCCCTTGATCGTGGGTTCTTACTGGTGGCTGCTGCTGCTCCTGTTCCTGTCTCAGGGGGGGCAGAGCATGGCACCACCAGTTGATCTCTTTCTCAGCCTCCCTGATGCTCCTTAACCTTTCTACCTCCTCCCATAGCTCTGCCACCATGCAGAGCAAATCATCCACCTGGTCACACCTCACACAGCTGTCCACACGGCTGCCATGCATGAACATTGAGAGGCCCAGGCACTCCCTGCAGCCTGAGACCTGGGTGGCCACATGTTTTTGTGGGAGCTCCGTCTGGGTAGCCACATCCGCTCTGGCGAGCGCAGAGGGCATCGCTTTCTGACGAGTGAATACCATAGCTGAGTTTCTTCTGAAAGGATGGGGACTACCGAATGAACTCACTTCTCACAGTTCCTCTTGAGCTAGTAGGGTGACTTCGCCTTCCCTGCACGCCCTGCCTGCGCAAACTGCCGCGCCACACCCTTCTGCCGCGCCACGCCCTGTTTGCCCGTCCTGGTGGGCTCCTCTTGTACGGGAGGGGAATTGCCGCCGTCACTCTTGTCCCCACCCACGCTGAGTCAGAGCCGGGCCCTCGTCAGGAGCTCCCTCCTTCCTGCTCAGGGGCTGGGGCGTGGCTGCGGTAGCCCTCTCTCTCCGTGCCCCCTTTTTTTTGTTGGTTAACCGTGTTGGTTTTTGTTGGTTAACGATGTTGGTTAACGATGTTGGTTTTTATGTTGGTTAACGATGGAGCAGATATTTACCTGCAGCCTATGGAGGACCCCACGCCAGAGCAGGTGGATGCCCAAAGGAGGCTGTGAACCCGTGGGAAGCCCGCATTGGAGCAGGCTCCTGGCAGGACATGTGGATCCGTGGAGAGAGAGGAGCCCACCCTGGAGCAGGTTTGCTGGCGGGACTTGTGACCCCGCAGGGGAACCACGCTGGAACAGTCTGTTCCTGAAGGACTGCACCCCATGTAAAGGTCCTACACTGGAGCAATTTATGAAGAACTGCAGCCCATGGGAAGGACTCACGTTGGAGAAGTTCGTGGAGGACTGTCTCCCGTGGGAGGGACCCCATGCTGGAGCAGGGGACGAGTGTGAGGAGTCCTCCCCCTGAGGAGGAAGGAGTGGCAGAAACGTGTGATGAACTGACCGCAACCCCCATTCCCCATCCCCCTGCACCGCTCGGGGGGGAGGAGGTAGAGAACTCGGGAGTAAAGTTAAGCCCGGGAAGAAGGGACAGGTGGGAGGAAGGTGTTTTAAGATTTAGTTTTTATTTTCTCGTTACCTTACTCTGATTTGATTGGTAATAAATTAAACTAATTTCCCCAAGTCAAGTCTGTTTTGCCTGTGACAGTAATTGGTGAATGATCTCTCCCTATCCTTATCTTGACCCACGAGTCTTTCGTTATATTTTGTTTCCCCTGTCCAGTTGAGGAGGGGAGTGGCAGAGCGGCTTTGGTGGGCACCTGGCATCCAGCCAGGGTCAACCCACCACACAGAGGCTACAGCTCAACAGGGCTGTCTGCTGCTCACCAGTGTTTTGCTTTGAGCGAGATCTTAAGGTCTTTTCCAACCTATACGATTCTGTGATTCTGAGATAGGAAAAAGGCTCCAATTAAAGCAAAGCCTTTGTGCTTCCAGCTCTTGCCCTCCAGAAACAGAGTTTTTAGTTAGGAACCACAGAAAGTAAATTCTAGAGTCAGAGGTAAAATAAGAAATTCAGGTCAGGGTTCAAATCCAAGTTTCCTCCACATGACTGAGCTGTTTGTTACCAAGGCTGTAGCTTGGAGCGACTTAGTCAGGTATGAGATCAGGTTTGGAATGACACCTATTAAAATATTGCAGGAATTGGCCCTCCAGCCCCATCTGCAGAAAAGCTTGGTGCAGCTCGTCAGTCGGAGCAGGGTATTCACAGAGGGTGGCTCTGGCCACCAAACTCTGACCAACACCTGGTTTAGGAGCCTGGGTTCCCTATACAGTCCATGAGGCCTCCAGAGAGGACATCAGAGCATGCTAACTTCGCTGACTATATAGGGTACCTGAGCAGCTAATTCAGGCACTTAAATTAGACATCTAAAGGGAAGCAGGATTAATATAGCCCAATTTACATCAGTGTCCCGTAATACACGTTTAACCCCTTTCCTGCTGCTCCATATCAGACTCGAAAGGGCTGAACTGTGCCTTTACAAAAGTCTTTCAGAAATATTTCTTGACCAATAAAATATACAGAGGCCCAACCTGTTCCTGACAAAGCTTTCAAGATTTGCACCATTTTTGGTTTGTGGGGTTTTTTTTTGTGTAGAGATCCTTGAAGTTCTTTGAAAATGCATTTTGAATACAGTAAATTGTGATTTATTTGAGGGTTGCCTAATGTCATCCCTCCTGCCTGAAGCAGAGAATTTTTCATTCCTCACCATCAAGCTATAACATCACAAAGTCTTAATTTGAATTGTTCTTGAATGGAAGACTTCTCTTTCCTTTTTGAGGTAAATCATGGAAGAGCAAAGAGATAATCTCAGATACATCACAGTCTCTGTGCCTTTTCTTCACTGTTCCCAGGCAAATAAAAGTATTTTGAAAACAAAACCAAAGAAAAAACTTATGCACGCAATTCAAATTTAAATCCAGACTTTTTTTGTAAGTTAACAGAGGTTAACGTTTCCTTGTACTCTCCCTGAAAACGCCACGTTATACAAATGGGCATTTGAAAACAGACAAAATCTGTTACCAGGATTCAAGCTGGTCATGCTGTTCAGATGACCACACTTCTACCCTCTTGTTCAAACTTCTATTCCGTCTTTTGAGGTTTGCTCATCAGTAAAATCTTGAGTTATGGATATTCTGTTAGCCACAGGGTACGGCAGCTGACCACAGGAAGAATGCAACTGAGCCAGCTGCCTGCTGCCCAAGGAGCAGCACCACCACCTGCCTCTAGGCATCCTTTGCTCCTGCTTCTTCTATACGGTATTTCCAACAAGAGCACCTCTGCTCCATTTGTGGTGCTTCCAGAGAGGCTTCATCCCGTCAGCACACCTTTAATGAGCAGCACATTACTCAGCCCTCTCAGCCAAGTGCAGACAATGGCTGTGAGACTAGTGATACGTGACTGACGACTGACATGTATCACTCTGCTGTGATTAAATGTGGTTTAAGGTAGGTATACTCTGCTCTAGCTGGGTTTTTGACTCTTGGTCACTGTTCCCCAGGCTTATGGGTTCAGCAGAGGGCAAAAAAGAACATATCATTATGAAAAGTGCTAGGGAGAAAGCACTGTCTGATGTCAGACATCTAACCCGAGCGTGGGGAGTAGGAGCCTTGCCACCCACATGGTCAGTGGATTTTGACCATATTGATGCTGGACCAAGCCTTGGACCTTACTTGGGCATCCTTTGGAGGACTCATATCCCTTCTTCTTTCTTTCAAATACCAATTTATCATTCTTGTCACCTCTAGCTATTTTACCTGGAAAACACGCAGGACTCTGGAAGTAAGCATGGTCTAACTGATCTAGGAGTTTGGAGATCGTTGTTGTGTTCTTGTATCTGCCACTGACTTCAGCATTCCCTGGTCTTTGGTATGTCCAGGGACAGTCTTCTGTAGTGTGATTATTGGGCAAAACTGAACTGCAAATTTGGGAGAGGCTTCTAGTGTTATATAACTAGTGTTATATAAATCATTATTTTAGTAAAGAAGATGTTTCAGAGTTTTTTCCAATTCTAGGGGAGGCCCTGCTGAAGTGAGGGTGTCTGCACTATTTCCTCAAAGGAACACAGGCTGAAAAGCATTAATTTAAAAGAAAAAAACAGTGGATGAAACTCATTAAGTTTTGACCATCTCAGCTAATCACCTTCTCTGAAGGCCCTGTCCCATCACAAAACACGTAACTTAATGAGAACCCTTTTCCAAGAAAATAAGACGAGCAGATCACCTAGTTTAAACTCCAGTGATCTGATTTCCACTCCCACTAGGGTAGCAACCCCAGGACGTGGATGACATATCTTTCCCCCACTGGCAGGTGGGTTTGGCACCAGCAGCCCTGACCAGCAGACAATCTGCAAAGTTTAGCTGAAGTGTGTGCTATGCCTACTTGTTGGGCAAGCAGCAAGACCTAATACAACAGTGCTTTTTGTTAGTGAACTGAAGAAAAGAGCTAAAATTTCTCCCTTCCAACCAATACATCCTGATAGGAAAGAAGTAAAGTTTGACCCTTTCAGAAGAGCAAGGCTTAATGCAGGAGTTAGTGAGGGAGCCTAAGAGGCATCAGAGCAGCACAAAATCCCTTCTGAAGCACACAAGAGGGGCAATAGGTGCCTGTTTAAATTTTCTGCCCACGCTACAGTAACAAGGGCAGCAAGCAAAGCCAGGCTGCTGTCTAACAATCTTGCCTCAGAACCAGTGATGGTTTGGGGAAAATAACTGCAAAGCTATGGTGTAACTCAAATGAAAACATGAAGGTTACTAGGGATACAAGGAGACTCATGGAGTAATTAAATAACCAACAGACACACACCCCCCCACACACAGCCCTCATTTACTCGAAACCCTGACAGCTGTTTATTGAGAAGTAGGTGTTGACGGTTCACTTGTCTTGGATGGATTTCTCCCGGAAATGCTTTCAAAATGCCTGATCCCATTTTCTTGTAAAAGAAAAAATTTTAAAAAAATTAAACCCCCCCACAGACACTATATACAGAGCGGGTATCATTACTGCTGTGTGCTGTGGAGAGGGGACTCCATGTATGGGAAAGATTGAGCTACAAGAGTGTTTTGGAAAATGAAGAGTTATTTCGCAATAGGCCATGACATCTCCCTTGGAGAAAACTTGCCCAGATTCTGCAGATTACTTTGCAGATGGAAAAGGGACAATGTCTGATTGCAATATACTCTCAGATAAAGTCAAATTTGACTTGATCTAGAAACTTTCCCTCCCCAGGGGGCCAACACTGAACATTGAAGGCATCTATCCTTCTTTAAGCTAATCTTTGTATTCAAGTGCAGGTGTAATTGATAACGTCGGTGTAGTCTTCATTGTAAAACAGAGCCATTGAATGCCAAAAGGCTGAGTAAAACTCCCCTTCTCAGTCCTGGCGCTGTGCTATCAACAGCTGAAGAGACAGCTGGCTTTTCATAACACAAATAGGAGGAAAGGGATGAAATGAAAGGAAATTCAGGCTTACTATTAGAACCTGCTGACAGCAAGATGTATTAAGTTATAGGGCAGCCTACAAATGCAACAGGAAACCTGTGTTTTGAACATGTAGGACTAGAAAAAATAATAGGGAATGGAGAAAATGCTACAGGGAACAATTGTGCAATGATAGGAAGAGAGACAGAAAGGTGATCTATCTACATCTTTCCCATTCTTCCCTTCCATGTTTCTGCAGTAATCCCGGAGTTTCTGCTGTTTGCAGAATTTTATTGTGCATAATCAAAACAAGGCTACTCTGATACAGGTCTGAGAAATCTCTGATGATCATAAGGGGCAAACCCAAGGGTATGTAATGTTGAGCAAGGGTGGATTTCTGTATCTACACTGAGCTGCTGGACCAGCACTTCAATGTGCGTATGAGCCCACATTTACAAGTGTCTAACAGAGGTAAGCACCTTATAAGGATCCCACTCCTGACTTTCCTTGCATTAGAAATATAGGCACATTAATCCAGGGCATGGTCTATGTGTGCATTATCAAAGCCTGTAGCAAGAATCAATCCTAGATAGCGTGAGACTTGTTAGCAATGCTCCAGATTCCTGTGATTCTTCTCTCCTTATTCTTTTACTTGGCTTCAAGTGCTTTTAAAACCACTCCTATCCATACATCACTTTCGGGAGATATGCATTAGCAAACCCATCTGAACATATTTCTTTTGAAGGTATAATTAAAACCTTACACACAGTAAAATTTAATTTTTGCACTGGGTCTGAAACCATTTCACCAGGATGCTGCTAGGTTTGCCACACTCCCTGACTTACCAGTCAAAGCAATCAAGCAAATAACCCATCTCACACACATGTTTAAACAGGCCTTACACACTTGCTGCGTGCATTCTCCAGGGGACCTTCAGATGCTGTTTTGTACACAGTGCAGCATGGGCTTTCAGTGGTGTGAAATAAAAAGGTTAGTGCCACGGCAAAAGTTCCAAACACAGAAAATAATGCTCAGGTTGCATAAATAATTAAACAGTGTGCATTTAAAACATGAGCCATTAAAAACAGCCTTTGTGAGGGAAAAATAAAAAGAAACTGTAGGATGCAAGTTAATCTTTCATAAGGCAAACCTTCAGATGGTTGCTTCTTCACGAACACTTCATAGTGCTCGGTTTCCTTTTGAACGAAGCATTCGTACAAAAAAGCGTTTTGACAATCCCACTAGGATGCTCATCCTCTGTGTTCAGAGAGAGATTTATAAAGATCACAAGGCAGGATTGTGAATATAATGATCCCAGGGATTAGCCTTTCTTCCAAGTATGGAAGGGCAGTCCTTTGGACCTATCTGAAATCAGAGAGGGGGCTCTTGACTGTGAGCCAGCGTGTGGCTTTCTTCTCCCTACCACTATCCCTTCCCCACCTTCTCTCATGTGCTTGCAATACTTTAAATACTTAAAAGTTTAAAGCAGTCATATGTTAGCTATCACCTTCCCTGTCAAGGGAAAATGAAGGAATCTCCATTAAGAGTCAGTGAACTGATGCTCCCAGTCAGACTAGATCTACTACTGGGAAGTGCTGTTAAACTCTTGACAAAGGAGCATATTTAACCTACTGGAAAATCAAGCCCAAAGGATAAGAAAAAGCTTATTCAGAAAGCTTGTTCAGTGATTAAGACATTGGATAAGTATTTAGAAGACCTCTTATTTCCCCTTATTCTCTTATACCCTCTTTGACTTTGAGCAAGGAACTTGATTGTTACCAGCCAAAACACCAGAAGAGGTCAGCTCCTATTTAGGCATTTAAGAGTGATTTTAACAGGAGCAGGGCTCACTCCCTAGTCAAGATACCTGATTTAGGAACATAGTCGGTGGTCACCCAGAGGCATTTCTGCGGCCAGGGAGAGAGAAAAAGAAGCACTTCCATAGGGTGATTAGGCCAGTGAAAAACCTAACTTGTGCTCTAGAGGTCCATGGGCTATGGCTGGAGTCTAAGGATAAAAACAGTGTTCTCAGAAGATGATGAGACTTTGCAAAATGTTGTCCCAAATGCTGTGGCTTTCTGTCCAAAAAGGAGAGAAATAATAATCCTTCTCTTCTCTTGCTGCATACCCCCGTTTTGGCTTTAGCCTATAAGCTCCGAGGAGCAGGACCCGTCTTTCACAGTGCCTACCACAACAGGGGTCTGGTTTAGTTCAGATCTTCTCAGACTATCTGAATACAGTGGAGACACACACATTTAACTGAATTAACTGCTTTAATCCCTTGCACTCGAGGACTAAAGGAAAGGGCAATAACATCATAAAAGTAGTTGAAATAGTATCATTCATACAAGAAGAGCAAACTAGCATGCATGAGGAACTGTGTACTACCTGCCAATATTTCCCCAAATTTTTATGCATGTGAACTTTTAAGTAATCATCACATTGGTTTACATAAGCTATATAATAAGTATGTATAACAAATTACATAAAAGCTTGTCATAAAAACAGTACACTGGCAAAGACAAGAACCTGAAAGATCTCATGACTCGATGAGTTTGTGAGCGTGACCTCAATTCAGTCCATTTCTGCAAACAGATTAATGGTACAGACTTTAATTATATAGTCACATACTGCTCTTTTCTGCAGGGCCCCTGCTTCACTGAGTGCCTGTGAGAGGTTTTCATTCCTGTAACTTTATAGCACATTAATCATGGGTGATGAGGCCATGAATCAGTTATGCAAGTCATCACAAATACATACTGATGAAATCTGTAAACCACCACCCAGCACCCATATTCTGATTATCCACCTATGTTACAGATGAACTGTTTTTGGATTTTTTTTAAACAGGTCTGAGGATGTTTAGTGCTTTTTCAGTAGCACAGGGATATCTGACCCACCATCCCCATAATACCATGTGCCTCAGTTACCATGTGGTCATTTATGAAGGGCTCAGTAAGGAAAAATGTGGTGGTCCAATATTCAATGCCTTCAGTGGTGACCTAGGGCAACCTTCTGCATGGAAAAAAACTACCATAGTATCTTTAGACACAAGTCATATCAAACTACAAAATGTAGATAACCCTTTATGTGGTGTTACAAAACCCCTAACTTTGTGATCCATTTAAAAAACTTAAGCTCTGTGACAGTTTAACACATTTTTAAAAATCTCATTTGTACAAGGCAGAATGTTGCTCATTGCAATTTTACATCTATGTGTGTACAAATAAGATGGTCAAGATTTGGAGGGTATTTATCTTTTTTTAATTTTTTATGTATGTTTGGTGCTGGGTAGGTAAAAGGGGCTCTTTCTAGGAACAGCAAATGAAGATAATAAAAAGGCAAAGACAGGTAGATTTACTGTATTTCATTCCTATTCGTCATACAGAGACGTATACAGGTTGTTGCAACTATTGGTGTTATCCTTTCTTGTTTGTGGCTTGAAATCCACCACTCACTGAGTCATAAATATTACATTTGTAAGGACCTTTCAGGCCATTCAAGCCACCCTCTTGCAATAGGTACAATAGTCCCTACTGAATATTCATAAGCATAATTCAGTTTTGCCATCAGAAGGGTCATTTGCCTTCTAATTACCATGGAAATAATGCAACAGACCACTAGTTCTTCACCACAACACATATATTACTTTCCAGTATACTCCAATATATACACACATATATTGTACTTGCCTATTTAATTCACTGCTAAAATATGTCCAGCCATGAGTATGTTGTCCAATAAATCCCATTGCTGACCTGAAGTCTCAAACAAGAAACCTCTTCCAGTGTTTTAAAGTCTAATTTGAAAATGCATAGAGAGCTAACAGCAGCTTTTCTTTGACGAGTACTGATAGTTAAAATAATTTGCTTTAAAAAATTCTGTTTTACTAGGATTTTAGAGGGGGAGGAAATAAGAAACAATGGCTTTGAAGTAATTAATCTCAGAGAAAGAAATTAGATCAGGGTTCATATTTTACAATGATTTACATCTTGTGCAACCCCATTACATTTAATGGGACTACTGAAGGTCTGTGTCAACATGGAATGTGACTCTTCAGGCTTAAGTGCTGTGATTCACGGACTGGGTTACAGTGGTCACTGTTTTTAGGATAAGACTTTATCTCCTGGGACTACTGATAGAGACTTTAGTTTTATTTCTTTGGGGTTTTGTTTTCCCTTTGTTTGCTTCTTTAGGAATATTCAAGAGGATTAGCCAGGCTGTCAGATGCCCATATTTCATGTCTTTTGCTATCACAATTATTCTAAAGGGAGTACCTGGACTCCTGGCATGTCTACTGTCATGTTTTTTGATGGCACACCACTTTATTATTGATCATATAGAATATGTAGCACTCTGAAGGGAGCAGTACTGCCTGCAAGTGAAAACTAAAGGCCAAGGCCAAGAGAGGCAGTATTTTATAAATACATATGGTGATATTCCCCCTCTTAACTTCTATTTGCTTTCTTGTTTTTTCTTTTATTTTCTACCTACAAGAACCTGAAATGAGTATATGTGGGCTTATATATATTTTTTTCCTGTAAGGATTTATAATATTAAATTACTACCGTGGATGAACCAGAATTGCTACACAGTTTTTGACATTGTTGAAAAAAGCAGAGTGAATGCATATATTCGAGATGCTATTGAATGAAATGTTTTGGTGCCTTTCGCCATCTCTCAGGAGGGCTGTAAGAGTATAATGAATATTTAACATTTCTATTCTATTTTTATTAGCTTTTGTAGCACCTTATAAACTACAAGATGCACTGACTGCTTTGTCCCATACATACTTTTCCTGGTTGGGACTGTAAACTGCTAGACAGCTTTTAGAAACCATTCTGAAAAGGGAAAAATACTCTAGCAAAATTACTTCAGATTACTGAACTACCCTGAAATATATGAATAATTCTGTGGGATATTTCATAACTGCAGTTTCTAAGGAGGACTGCAAGCACATTTCTCACCTGAAATGCAGTACACAAGGCCCACTCCCACTCAGGAGTTTCCATTCGAAAGGAAAAAAAATCCCATCTATAAAGTCACTTGTGCTTTGCACAGAAACTAATGCATGCAGGAAACAGATATTTAACTCTACCACCAGTTTATTCTGCAAGGGCTGATGAACTTGCAATGGAATATTCCAAAGGAAACTACACTCAAGTCACGCCGGTGCAGAAGCATTTTCTATTTGATACTATCCTGGCAGCTGTTGGAAGCACTGTGTCCTTTCTCTAGGTGCAGTGACTATGCAGGAGTGGGATGAAATCTAATCTGGGAAACTCTAAATTAAGGCATGCCTACACTTCGTGCTTAGCCTAGGCTCTTAAATTTGTTTTTGTCCAGCTACGACTGCTGTCATGCAAAATCTTATTTCATAAAAGCTTATTTGTACCTTGAGCTTGCAACTCCTTGACCAGAAGAGGATATACATACAAATATTACCTTTTTGGTGTACCACTGCAGAAGACTGTGGGTATCCCCTCTCAAGTGGTACCTGAGTGCTCATTGCCTTTCACAACAGAAGTAAGATATTACAGGCGTTATGGAAAGACTGTTTTTCTCCCCCAAATTGGACACCAGCTCATTAAAATCAGGACAAAAGAACCCCCAAACCAAACACATAGGCTTGAAGCATTACTATGTCCCTTCCCATTTCAAATGTCAAAAGGGTGCTTTTGATCGTGTTGCAGAATTTATCCACTGCCTTCCTAAATATACATAAAAAGATCTTCAAGGCTCAGTTTGAATCTCCTGCCCTCTGACAGGGTGTAGGACCAGAGCCTGCTACTCTGCAGTTTGCTTCGCTTGTCCTTTATTAATGGTTTACCTTTCTCCCTCCTGATACCTCCCAGCGTGAGCACAGAAACCCCAGCAGCTATGTGACCTTTGCAGAGGCAAGGAGGGGAAAGAGAGGAGAAGAGAGTTTAGAGGTGGGTTTGATCTACTCCGCAAACACTGACCACACCACAAAACAAACAGCTGCAAGAAAAGACAAAGAAAGTCTGAGAACGGAAACCAATATATTCTGAAAGCTGTGAGCGGTTAAACGCGATGAAGAGCCACAGCAGCTGACGGGGAGGGAGCTGGGAGTGGGAGGAGGGAACTCTCTGTCACATGCATTCAGTATATTATCATTGTTCAATACTCACACTAAGAACAACCAAACCACAAAGTTTCATAACTTGTAATTTAGCTTAAGGGGGGAAGAAGAAGGAAAAAAAAAGGTTAAAAGAGGAATAATAAAAACATCTCTGAACCACAAAGAACTGCAAGGTGACCTTCAAACAAAATCTGGGGTGAGCAACCCACTTCTTGTCTTCAGATGTCATTCATTTCCTAGCTCGCTCTTTGCAAAGGAAGGACAAAAGACAGTTTCTTGAGTCGGCTGGAGGAAGACGAACAGAACAAGGACTTTCTGTTTCTACTTCTGTGTTCCTGTTTTTAAAATAATAACAGTGAAGAGTATGATCAGAAGTGACTGTCTGGGGAATTTTTTCTTTCAGTTTTTAGTGCACTTCTCCCCCTGAGTGAAGGATCCATGCAAATAAGTGGAGGGTTTGCACCGAAGAGACTGCATGGGGGAAACAGCCAAATTGATTGCACACCCATCAGTTTGCACACAAGCACTGCCAAGTGCCTGGAATACACAGTCCAAAAAAGAGAACAGCACATTGTGTTCTCTTGAACTGGTTTAACTTCTCACTATCTTAGGCACTCCTTGTAATAATTGCTCACATTTAAGATACAAGTCTGATTTTTCACTTAACCTTCCCTTGCTCTTCTATCGCAGTTTTAGTTCATAGATCTCAGGAACCTCAGGAGTGTCAAGATCTTTGATGGCATTTAGGTGGGGAAATGGAAGTGCAGAAAGATGATGTCATTTGGTCAATGTCACCTGTCCCGTCAGGGGATAATCCTGAAATCTCATTCAGACCTCCCAAATTCCAGTCCCTTCTTTTGCAAATTGCTATCACTTTAAAATATGTATGTGTAATAAGATATAAACTGTCATGTCTCAGGATATAAGCCAAACACTGAGCAGCAGCAGTGGATATGAAACTATTTTTCTTATAAGCAAATTATAACTACTATTATTCTCTACTACGTGGTTTCTTGCATGCTCCTTTGAAGCATCTGGTGTTGGATACAGTCAGTAATTGGAAGCTCATAATAAGACAATAATAAGACTTTGACTGGTGTAACAGTTCCTGTGTTCCAATGTTTAATAAATCTCAAGAGTTAAAAAACAACAACTCATTTACTCAATATTAGTATCTAGGAAGTTTTCCTGAGTGAATGAAGGCCAGCTTTTGTTGAATTCAAGCTTTCATTAGCAATAACAAAAAAGGGTTTAGATCCTTATATCCTCATTATAAATGTTAACTTTCTGAATATGAACCCATTCAATTAGTGATGAAATAAAGTCTTTCTTGTTTCTCTGCCACTGCTCCCAGCTCTGTCCTCCAGGTGCAGCAGAGGCTCTGGATATAGGGCTCTCAGCTGAGAATTATGAGACGGTGTTAAGCACCTCCTGGACTACAGAAGATGTTCTGCATTTCCCAAGATGGGGTTAGCACCTTACAGAACATATGCACCATCACAGGATAAAAGCTATTATTATCTCTTAGTAAATGTTTCCCACAGTATGGTAGAAATGAGGCACCTGAGTCAGAAAAGCAGTTAGCCATGAGAAAGCATCTCAAGTCATAAAGAAGTCTGAATGGTGGTGTGGGTCTCCATGAGGGTGTTGGTGTCTCCATGAGGATTTTGGTATCTCCATGACATCAACTTCTTGAACTACTCCTTGAAGAGGTGTGGTCCTGCTTGCTCACACACTTTCATATCCTCAAGCCAGCTAATGAATCTCACTAGCTTTTTCCAGTTTTCCCTTTTGGTGGGAGAAGTGTACAATCTCAATGATTAAAAATGAGAATGATCACAGTTTAAAACCAAACAAAATTAAAAGACTTTTCAAGAGAAAAAAAAATATTATAGGGTTACAAATATAAAGAAGTTTGTGCACTTCTTACAACCTATCAGACCACAGTGGCTCTGGCAAAGTGGGAAAAACAAATGTCACTTCAGAGCCAAGGTTTCACAGGTCACCCTAAAAGATTCAGCTGTTTATTTCCTGCTGGAGAGACCCCTTAGGCATTTTCTGTACCTATGCTGCAAGTGAAGCTCCTGTTGACGTCAGTAGGAGTGTGTCACGCAGGAGAGAATACCGCGCTAAAAGGCCTCTGCTTAACGGCATAGTGAATTTTTACAAGGGGAAGGCACGTGTAAGCTCCAAAAGTGCAAAGTTTCCTCTGTATCCACAGTTCAGGGCAGTGTACAGTGATTTTTCCCCCGGTGTCCTGGTTTTGGCTGGGATAGAGTTAATTTTCTTCCTAGTAGCTGGTATAGTGCTGTGTTTTGGATTTAGTATGAGAATAATGTTGATAACACACTGATGTTTTAGTTGTTGTTGGGCAGTGCTTATGCTAAGTCAAGGACTTTTCAGCTCCCCATGCTCTGCCAGGTGCACAAGAAGCTGGGAGGGGGCACAGCCAGGATAGTTGATCCAAACTGACCAAAGGGCTATTCCATACCATATGACGTCAGGCTCAGTATGTAAAGTGGGGGGAATTGGCCGGGGATGAGCGATCGCTGCTCGGGGACGGGCTGGGCATCGGTCAGTGGGTGGTGAGCAATTGCATTGTGCATCACTTGTTTTGTACATTCTTTTATCATTATTATTATTATTATTATTATTTTCTCTTCCTTTGCTGTCCTATTAAACCGTCTTTATCTCAACCCACAGGTTTTACTTTTTTTTTTCTGATTCTCTCCCCCATCCCATTGGTGGGGGCGGGGAGGGTGAGTGAGAGGCTGTGTGGTGCTTAGTTGCTGACTGTGTTTAAACTACAACAGTCCTTTTTGGCAACCAACATGGGGCTCGAAGGGTTGACATAAAGACAGATCTGTCCAGAGCGTGTTAAAACAAATTTGTTATAAGCATTCATTATATTAGTTTAGTAGCTGCTGGTCACAATGTTGATTTATTTGCTCTCAGAGTTGTTGTATTTGTTCTCAGAGTTGTGTTATGTAACACCTTACTTGCCGTATATACTGCTTATCAGTATTTATGTGCTGTTTATCACCTCTGGGAGGTGGATTAAGGGTATCACTTTGCTGTACTGTGTAACACTGGCTTATGGTATGATAAAATTGTTGGTCGTGAGATCAATCTGGGATTTCTACTCAGCATTGCCGTCACCTCTGTATTTTGGGAGCCATCTATGGGAAATTATTAATAATTACACTTTTTACCTCTTCTCGGAGAGCCAACCTATGGGAGAGACACCTTCCTCCATCTTCCCCTCCCTCTCCAGGCTAGTTACAAAAGCTCTTGAGAATTTTGAATATCCTTGGGATGTTCAAACCAGCATGGTCCTAATTGCTACGTCTCCTGAATGTGTGTCAGGTCTTGCTTAGGGTTAAACAACTACTTAAGAATACTGTGGCTACTCCAACCCCAGCGACAGGCACTGCGGTTACTCCAACCCCCATGACAGGCACTGCGGTTACTCCAACCCCTGCGACAAGCACTGTGGCTACTCAAACCCCAGCAAGAGGAACTGTTGCTACTCCAACCCCGGCGACAGGCACCGCAGCTACTCAAACCCTGGCGACAGGCATTGCAGTTACTCCAACCCCCGCGACAGGCACTGTGGCTACTCAAACCCTGACAACAGGCACGATGGCTACTCAAACCCCGGCAACAGATACTGCAGCTGAACCAGAGAACCAACCCGTGCCTGTATCAGTCGCCCCCATACACAAGAAGAAATCCTGGAAGCAAAAGTCAGCTCGTTTAGTAAGGGATGAAGAAGCTTCTCTTAAGAGGGAGCAGGAGGAAGAAGCATACTGCCTCGCCAGCGAGGAGGCAGACTAAAACTGGGCCATCACGAGAACAGGAGGAAGAAGAGGAAGAATTCCCTGCTTCCCCCTGAGGAAGAACTCAGTGGAAGGGTTCCTCCTCTTCCTTGGAGGGAAGAGGAAGAACTCATAAAATAGACAGTAACCACCTGATCTCTATCCCTAAGTGAGCTGCGAGATATGAGAAAAGATTTCAGCCATCGTCCAGGCGAGCACATTGTCACCTGGCTGCTCCGATGCTGGGATAGTGGGGCCAGTAGCCTGGAATTACAGGGTAAGGAAGCCAAACAGCTGGGATCCCTTTCTAGGGAAGAGGGCATTGACAAAGTGATTAGAAAAGGGGCACAAGTCCCCAGCCTCTGGAGGCAACTCCTGTCAGCTATGAAGGAAAGAGATCCCTTCAAGGAAGACGTTATATGTCACTCAGGCAAGTGGACCACCATGGAGAAAGGTATCGAGTACCTGAGGGAATTAGCTGTGCTGGAGGTGATTTATGGTGACCTGGACAACAAGCAGTTATCCAAAGATCCAGATGAAGTCAAGTGCACACAACCCATGTGGCAGAAGTTGGTACGGAACGCACCATCATCGTATGCCAACTCATTGGCAGTAATGACCTGGAAAGATGGAGAGGGACAAACAGTGGATGAAGTGGCTAGCCAGCTCCGGGAAGACGAAGAAAGTATCTCTTCCTCCCTTGTCTCAGCTGTGGAGAAACTGTCCCAGAAGGTCCAGCGACTCAAAGAGGATAGGTCCTACTCCCCACCTGTACGGGACCAGTGTCTCAGCTATTAGGAGTCAGCGTTCCTCTGCTCAAGAGAGAGACAATATAGAGGGTACACACCACGGGGCACCCTATGGTTTTACCTGCGTGCCCATGGAGAGGACATGAGGAAATGGGATGGAAAACCTACCTTGACCCTAGAGGTGCGGGTACGTGAGTTGCAAGGAAAAACAATCACCAAAGGGGGTTCTTCCAGGAAAATTGCTGCTCTGGTTTCCAGTGGGCAGTTCCCCAGACAGAGTAAAAGGGCTGATCTTACTCCTGATTTTAATGAAGAAACTCCTCACTCGTATGTACAAGAAGTGGGTAACAAATACTATGCCCAGGACTAGAGGGGCCCTGCCTCCAGCCAGGTGGAGGAAAGGGACAACCGGGTTTACTGGACTGTGTGGATTCGATGGCCTGGCACATCAGACCCACATAAGGCTCTAGTAGACACCGGTGCACAGCGTACCCTAATGCCATCAAGCTATATCGGGGCAGAACCCATCTGTATTTCTGGAGTGACAGGGGGATCCCAACAGCTAACTGTATTGAGCCTAACTGGGAATGAGTGGCAAAAGCACCCATTGTGACTGGCCCAGAGGCTCCGTGCATCCTTGGCATAGACTACCTCAGGAGAGGGTATTTCAAGGACCCAAAAGGATACCGGTGGGCTTTTGGTATAGCTGCCTTGGAGACGGAGGAAATTAAACAGCTGTCCACCCTGCCCGGTCTTTTGGAGGACCCTTCTGTGGTGGGGTTGCTGAGGGTCGAAGAACAACAGGTGCCAATTGCTACTACAACAGTGCACCAGAGGCAATATCGCACCAACCGAGACTCCCTGATTCCCATCCATGAGCTGATTCGTCAACTAAAGAGCCAAGGAGTGATCAGCAAGACTCATTCACCTTTTAACAGTCCTATATGGCCAGTGAGAAAGTCTAATGGAGAGTGGAGACTAACAGTAGACTATCGTGACCTGAATGAAGTCACGCCGCCACTGAGTGCTGCTGTGCCGGACATGCTGGAACTTCAATACGAACTGGAGTCAAAAGCAGCCAAGTGGTATGCTACAACTGATAGCGCTAATGCGTTTTTCTCAATCCCTTTGGCAGCAGAGTGCAGGCCACAGGCTGCTTTCACTTGGAGGGGTGTTCAGTACACTTGGAATCGATTGCCCCAGGGGTGGAAACACAGCCCTACCATTTGCCATGGACTGATCCAGACGGCACTGGAACAGGGTGAAAAGCAGAAAGCACCAGGGGAGACTCAAGGTCGACCCCTAGGGTTTTGGAGTCGGGGATACAGAGGATCCGAGGCCCGCTATACTCCAACTGAAAAAGAGATATTGGCAACATATGAAGGGGTTCAAGCTGCTTCGGAAGTGGTTGGTACTGAAGCACAGCTCCTCCTGGCACCTCGACTGCCGGTGCTGGGATGGATGTTCAAAGGGAGGGTCCCCTCTACACATCATGCAACTGATGCTACGTGGAGTGAGATGGTTGCACTGATCACACAACGGGCTCGGATAGGAAACCCCAATCTCCCAGGAATCTTGGAAGTAATTATGGACTGGCCAGAAGGCAAAGATTTCGGAATATCACCAGAGGAGGAGGTGACGCGTGCTGAGGAGGCCCCACTGTACAATCAACTACCAGAAAATGAGAAGCAATATGCCCTGTTCACTGATGGGTCCTGTCGTATTGTAGGAAAACATCGGAGATGGAAAGCTGCTGTATGGAGTCCTATACGACAAGAGGTAGAAACTGCTGAAGGAGATGGTGAATCGAGCCAATTTGCAGAAGTGAAGGCCATCCAGCTGGCTTTAGACATTGCTGAACAAGAAAAGTGGCCAGTGCTCTATCTCTATACTGACTCATGGATGGTGGCAAATGCCCTGTGGGGGTGGTTACAGCAATGGAAGCAGAACAATTGGCAGCGCAGAGGTAAACCCATCTGGGCTGCAGCATTGTGGCAAAATATTGCTGCCCGGGTAGAGAACCTGGTTGTCAAAGTACGTCACGTAGATGCTCACGTACCCAAGAGTCAGGCCACTGAGGAACATCAAAACAACCAGCAGGTGGATCAGGCTGCTAAGATTGAAGTGGCTCAGGTGGATCTGGACTGGCAACATAAGGGTGAATTATTTATAGCTGGGTGGGCCCATGACCCCTCAGGCCATCAAGGAAGAGATGCAACATAGAGATGGGCTTGTGATCGAGGGGTGGACTTAACCATGGACACTATTGCACAGGTTACCCATGAATGTGAAACATGCGCTGCGATCATACAAGCCAAGCAGTTAAAGCTTCTGTGGTATGGAGGGTGATGGCTGAAATATAAATAGGGGGAGGCCTGGCAGATTGATTATATCACACTCCCACAAACCCGCCAAGGCAAGCGCTATGTGTTTACAATGGTGGAAGCAACCACCGGATGGCTGGAAACATATCCCGTGCCCCATGCCACTGCCCAGAACACTATCCTGGGCCTTGAAAAGCAAGTCTTATGGTGACATGGAACCCCAGAAAGAATGGAGTCAGACAATGGGACTCATTTTCGAAACAACCTTATAGACACCTGGTCCAAAGAGCATGGCATTGAGTGGGTATATCACATCCCCTATCATGCACCAGCCTCCGGGAAGATTGAACGATACAATGGACTGTTAAAGACTACACTGAGAACAATAGGTGGTGGGACATTCAAACATTGGGATATACATTTAGCAAAGGCCACCTGGTTAGTCAACACTAGGGGATCTGCCAATCAAGCTGGCCCTGCCCAATCAAAACTTTTACACACTGTCGAAGGGGATAAAGTCCCTGTAGGGCACATAAAAAACATGCTGGGGAAGGCAGTCTGGGTTACTCCTGCCTCAGGCAAAGGCAAGCCCATTTGTGGGATTGCTTTTGCTCAAGGACCTGGGTGCACTTGGTGGGTAATGCGAAAGGATGGGCAAGTCTGATGTGTACCTCAAGGGGATTTGATTTTGGGTGAGAATAGCCAATAAACTGAATGGTATGATGGTAATTGCTATATAATACTGTATGTCATCACTTGGTGGTTATATGCCATATCAATGGTATTTCAGTAAGAATCACCCAGATTAATGAAGAATGAGCTTTGATGAAACCAAGCAAAGTGCAGCAGTGATGGAACCAGAACTGGCTTCAGCATGCAACAATCCAACACCACACACCCTCTCTCCTGCTCTGAAGGACTGTTATGACAGATGGAACCCGAAGTCCTGGACTAAATGAACTCAACGGACATTTTAGAGGGATGGCCCATAGACCAAGGGAATGATAGCTGTGTGTATATATCAAAAGACAGGGAAAGTGGTGGTGATTAATTGGGATGTATTAGAAAGGGTAGAACCTGGGCATGACGTAGATGGTATAGAATAAGGGGTAGATACTGTCCTGGTTTCGGCTGGGATAGAGTTAATTTTCTTCCTAGTAACTGGTATAGCGCTGTGTTTTGGATTTTAGTATGAGAATAATATTGATAACTGTAGCGGATTGATGCACGGACTCCGATCGAGGGATAAATCGAAGACCCTTTATTGAACTATTACATGGCTTATATACTTTCTAATTGTTTGTACATGTGCTACTGAGAGAACTCTTATTGGTTTATATGTCTTGTTCACGCGTCCTTCATGCGTTCCTTCAGCTAATACAATTGGCTATCTTTTTGCAACTTTGCAGTTCCTTTCTTCACAACAAAAAATCACTCCCTTATCTCTCTCCAATGCCATCCACTCCTACTCCTGACACACAGACTCCTTCCCTCAGGCATAACCCAAACTCTCAGTACTTCAGTCTTGTTAACCCTTTCACTCCTGCTATGCCTAATTCCTCCTTAGATAACACACTGATGTTTTTGTTTTGCTAAGTAATGCTTACACTAGTCAAGGACTTTTCAGCTTCCCATGCTCTGCCAGGCGCACAAGAAACTGGGAGGGGGCACAGCCAAGATAGTTGATCCAAACTGGCCAAAGGGCTACTCCATACCATATGATGTCATGCTCAGGATATAAACTGGGGGGAGTTGGCCAGGGACGAGTGATCGCTGCTCGGGGACAGACTGGGCATCGGTCAGTGGGTGGTGAGCAATTGCATTGTGCATCACTTGTTTTGTACATTCTTTTATCATTATTATTATTTTCTCTTCCTCTGCTGTCCTATTAAACTGTCTTTATCTCAACCCATGGGTTTTACTTTTTTTTTTTTCTGATTCTCTCCCCCATCCCACCGCGGGGGGCGGGGAGGGTGAGTGAGCAGCTGTCTGGTTCTTAGTTGCTGACTGGGTTTAAACCAGGACATCCAGGCAACCTTTGCACAGAAAACTCTGTCACAGCAAGTTTCATGCCTCCAAGGGAAGCAGCAGGTTAACACTCACCTCAAGCACTGTATTACCCTGGGCACCCTGGGAGGAGCTGCTACAGACAGAAAATTCACCACTGGCTGAGGCAATGCGCATATCATGTCAGCAACAGCTGGATGTGGCAAGAGTATCATGTCCCCCATAATTGGAGAGGATCAGATTTCTCTGCAGCAGCGAGTGGGAACTGAAGAATGGCTAAACAGCCTGTGGTACAGTATCATGGGAGCCTGCAAATTGCATAGGCGAAAAATCAAAAAGAGCTGCATAGTAATGACAATCCCGTTTCTTCCCATGCCATCTGGTTGCACCATTACTGCTCCACATATCAGGCTGCATGTGTAGTGATATAGGCAACATATTGCTATCTTCAGGATCAGTGGTGCAGAGACCCAGTCTGGGCATGGCGTCTGCAATGACACATGTTTACACAGCCCCTCTACTTCACAGAGCTTCCGAAATTCAAATTTATCCAAACCAGTGAGATATGCCAGGATTGCTCTGCCATTGCTTAGGTGGACAGCAGGAGCTGTTGGACGCTCAAGAGTAACTATCCAGAAAGATAATGGACCAGGAGAAGGTAGCCTGATAACAGGCAACTGGCAGGGACTGAGACTTGCTGTATGGCCATACTTGACTTCTCTGCAATTATATAGAGAGTGATAAACTCACTCTGCCTTGGGAATCCTCTATCTACTCACTGATGCACTATAAAGCTTCCTAGCTAGTATGTGGTCCAAGGTCAACCAACACCACCAATCCAAGCCATCTTGCAGTGGGAACATGACTGGGGCATCTAGGACACATCTCCCTCCCTGCGGTCCATAGAAAGACAATGACAGACTTTCCTGTGCTGAGGAACCTGTCAGAGGCACCCACCTCTTCCCTTGATGAGGGAGGGTGTTTAGGGTGGTTAAGCCTCTACATTAAACACCACAGTTGCTCACCTCAGATGTGGGCTGAGCATTGCTCCAAGTGGCTCGGAGCACACCTCTAGCGTGATGACAGGCTCATCATCTTGAGCGACAGGGCTAGACTCGAGGAATTTGGATACGCTACACAAGAGTCCGCTATTAACAGGATACGCAAGAGGCACAGGTCTAAACGGACACCAAGTGATGAAGTGAATTTGGAGCAGTGCCAGGAAGACTACAGGACAGGAAGAAATGAAAGATGAAAGTGTTTTTAACACTGTCTCCACATGTTCAACAAGAATTTTCTCAAGAGTCTTTGCTTTATAAATGCTCTGTGATGTATAGGATTTTTTCCAGATCTGCCCTTCATCTGATCATTGCTTACACAGAAAGAATCAAATTGCTATGGCAGTTGGATTAATTCTTGCAAAATGGCTCTTTTCTGTTTTTATTCTTAAGATGCAAGGCATGGTAATTCCACGAAAACCTGTGAGATTGCTGGGACTGTATACCAGAGTAACTCAGAACAGAATTTGTCCCACCTTTATCCACATCCGTGCCCCTAAAGAAATGAAGGTGATGTTCTCAGGTCCTCCTTTCAAAACACAGAATGCCTCAACAACATGGGAATATGACTCGAGCAGTAACTAACTCATGAATGATGCAAAGCAAGTACTACCACAAAACAGGTCTCTGCCCTATAAATTAAGGGCTGCTGTTCCACAACTCCTAGGTGTCCCACAGAGGGATGTGTCTTTCCTCAGGCATCTAAAAATGAGATGCCTGAATGTGAACGAGTCACCGTAGGCTTCCTTGATAGTCAATGGAGAGGAACAGGTACCCCAGAGGACAATTCATGCCACATTAAAACAGGCAGCTAAGGCATGTCAAATAGCTTGCTCCCTGGAGATGCCTATTTCTTACTGTTGACTGAAAGGGGAGCCCAGGGTGGCCAGTTCATCCTTAGGCATCTAACTTTAGACATCTAAAGTTGTGTGAAATGAATCACACCCGTAGAGGGATTAGTAGATCATCTATCTTTTATATGTCATAGAGCTTTAATTTTTACCCAGTTACTCTTTTGTTGAGCCCCATAACTTTTGTCTAAAACGTTTCCTCCAAAGAGGCCTTCAATCTTGAAGACATCAAAAAATGAAGAATTCATCACTTCCCCTGGCCCTTTGTTTTAATGATTAACCACTATCACTGTGAAAAACACTGCCGGTTCCAATTCACCCTTGGTTAATATTGTGTTCCCCCCCTGCTATTTTGAAGAGATTGCTGTATTTCTTCTCTGGAAGCACTGATGCAGTTTCAGATCACTAGGTCTGAAGGCCAAGTGGTCCAGCCTTTCTTCCTTTTCAAAAATAAAGATCTTTGTACAAACTTGTACCCACCTAGCAGAAAACCTGCTTCATTTTTACATGGAACTATGATATTCTTTAATAAGACTGATGTCTTTCCATACCCCAGCTTCCCAGGGATCTGAAAGAATGCTGCAAATATTAATAAATTGTGTCTCAGTGTCTCTTTAAATAAATATTGCTATGCACCCGTCGGGAACCAGAGAAACAAAATGGCAGAGAGGACAATTAACTGACTCATGTCTAGAGCAGAGATGGGAGCAGATCTCCTCTCTCCCGATTTATAACAATGTCTTTTAAGCACTGGATTTCAATTAGCACTCTGCCACCTTTAGTTACACCTTGTTTCTTTTCTACTGCAACGGGACATACATGGGTTGGAGAGGAGAAATTTTGTCTTCAGAGCTTGGTTTCCAATAACCAAGGAGCACCTTTTTGTTCTCTTTGTACCTGCTCCAAAAGAAAAGGTTTCCAGTCTCTGACTTGGGCTCCATGGCACTACAATATAAGTGTTGCAATACTCAACAAGTTGCAATCATCATCTAAGGTGGGCTTCACTTACTTACTTTTACATCTACATCAGTAACCACACCAGATCTCAAACAAATCTTTGCATTTGATGAAATGGGCATTTGCAGATAGAAACTGGGCAGTGAGGAGGGCAGTTAGCCAAATCACTACAAAAAATGCAAAAGGCTATGTGAATACTAAATGTGTTAGAAATAGCCCTTTGACACAAGTGTCTGTATTCTCTTTATTTGATTGCTATTATTTATATTATCATAGATGAGGAGTCTATTGCACCTTGCACTGCAGAATCAAAGAACAGAATTGATAGTCCAGGTTTCTATTTTCATAGGGCTCCATCTACTACAGCCAAAGTGAATGAATATCCTGGAAAATATCTCCATATAAAAAAGCCCCACAGCTCTATATAGATGCTAGATGGAGTTAATCATATCATGCAGATAACATGTTTCTGTGATCAGCTTCCAGACACACCTAGTAACAACAAAGTTCCTGCCAATTTTACGCCTTTCAAGCTATTTCATAATGGACATGAACAGGAGACATCCTTAAGTATAAACATCTTTCCTGGTCTTAGGTTCTGGTATCTTTATCTACAGTACTCTCTTCACTTCATATTTATTGCAACTGTGTGCTTTGCTTTTCCTACTTCAAACTGAATACTCCTCCTGAAGGAAGAACTCAGCAACTTTAACGCATCTTGTTATCACTATGCATGTCTAGAGCAGAATATGCTGTTATAAATTGTCCCCACCCACACTTTGCATGATTCGGTGACCTAAGAACTTTGTGATCAGAGTCAGCATAAGAAGATATTGTTGTATGTGCATGCGTGCACACACACACTCTTCCAAATACTACTACTACTGCTACTACTACTACTAATTACTATTATTATTACATTTTTCCATATATGTTCTTTAGCCACATTTAGCTTTTGAGGAACTGGTTTAACTGGATGGTGAAATTGTTAAGCACCTGCAAGACAGAGCTGGAACCTCATTGGGTTTGCTTTTATACCAACCATGCCAGAGCCTGCCCATCAAACCCTGTGCAAATTACTTTTTCCAAACTGTCCAACCAAAATGCAGATTTAGAAATGTCCACATACCTTCCCAGAGTGTTTAGTGTGCTTTAAATGAAGGTCATAATAAAAGTACTAGTTTTATTATTCCACAGTTTCAGCAGATGGTCTGAACTATTAAGAATCAATTTGAGCCTATTAAGAATGTCATCTATTCTATTTCCAGACAATATCGCAGCAGTTCAACCTCATTACTTATCTGTCACTATGAAAAGTAGCTAAACCTTCATCCATCACATCCAGCTACTTTTTGCCCAGAATTATTGATCTATTTTTCCTAGAATTTTTTTTTCTGCTAAATTATTCCTCTCCTTTAAGTTCTACAGCAATGTGGGCATTCATTCCCTGTTCCCACACAGAAAATTATATATGCTATAAGAATATCTAGTCTTCATGTAACACATTTTCTGAAGAATCTCAAAGTACATCACAAAGGACAAATGTATCATTACACCCATTACTCATCTGAGACATCTGAGGTATGTGGTCATTTGTCTACATAATTTAACAAATTTTGTGATCTCTGAAGGTAAATAAAGAAATCAACGCTGACACAGCACAAGCTTCATTTTTTAAATCATACAGGCTCCCAAAATTTCCAGAACTACTGTCAGCTCTTTTTTTTCCCAGTTGCTGCTTTACCTTCTTAAACCAATCATTTTTAAAAATAGTTTCCAAATAAATATTTCCAAATTTTGCCTTGTCTCAAAGTGATTTTTCTTTGGAAAATATGAATAGTATTTCTGCAAATTCTGTTCACTGACTCTTAAAATCTACACAAGTAAATCTTTAGAGCATGTATTTTATTTTATTCAAGGAATGAGTGGTGCTTCACACTGCATCTTAATTAGCAAAGTCATTAGTAACGTATTCCTAAGTTTTTAAAAACACAGTCTGATCTTTGGAGACCCTGTTTTGGAGGATCGAGATTCAGACTCATATTACATACTCACATCTTTCTTTTATCTCTTTTATAAAATTAGCCACAAACTAAGTAACTGCCATTTGATTATGAACAGGATTTTAAACTTCAAGGGTTATCCAGATACATTTGTTTTATCAATCATGTAATGCTTAATTATGTCTAACCTATTGAAACAAGACTATCATCATCATCTATGACTACCATATTTATTCATGCTTATGGACAGATGAGAAGTAATCACTAAAGGTACAGTCATCCAACATATCCTCATGTGACTGCAGCTGTGATATACTTTATTGCATTAATTCAGAGGGGGAAAGGAAAATTTTGATTGCAATAACTCAATCACATTAGGAGAAAAAATATGTAATACATATTATCTATCTATTTTTATATGACAACACAGAAAGAGACACTTAAAAAAAAAGAATGATGCTTTGAATTCACTAAAGAGATATATTTGCTGATATCTAATACAACTGCCACTTTAGGGGAATATGGCTTTTTTCCTATCACAGAGAATATCTGGAAACATGAGAAGCATCAATCAATACCTTCAGTTGCTCGAGATGCAGTATTAAACAAGAGAAAAGACCGCTTCCTTTTCTGCTGTGTTCTACTATGAGTGTCTACGCAGAAGGCCTATGTTCCAGCCAAGGCAATTAATGATTAATGCAAAGCAGACATAGCTTGTTTAGAGAAAGGGGGGAGCCCACGAAACTGAGCACTGCATGATGGCTTCATTAAAAAGAAAAAGGCTGAGCACCATCTTGGGGGGGAAAAAAAAAATGTCCGAAGCCTTTTTCTGCACTCTTTGAACTTCCATCAAGCAGGTTGCTGAACCTTTTTCCTATGGTGTTTCATGGAGTACATGGGAGTAGAGACCAGGTAGAGACCTGTACTGATATTGCCCATCTATGGTGCTCTGTGGTTCTTCTCATCTCTGAGTCACCTAGGTGGGAAATTACTTTGGACTTGATCACTTAATCTACTCCCTGAGGCTGTGGTTGCAGCCACTCTCACCATTAACATCCTTGACACACTGTGGCTGGACTATGTAATACACCGGAGAAGGTATCTCCCAACTTGACAGCTGCTTCTACTTACTGCTTGTAAGATCTTAAGAGCTGTAAATGTCTAACTAATATTTACTCTATTTCAGCTTATGGGCTGGATTTTGTCTTTTGTAGCCAGCTGGAGGGGCAGTGCGGCAGTGGAAAGCACAGGAGAAATTTGGGCTGGCTTGGCCAGAATCCTGTCTGGGATCCCCTGAGGAGAAGACGTTGCCATGGCAGCTTTACTGTTCCTTCAACTGGTGCAATAGCTGCTGTTGCTACATTAAGCCAGCTCTGCTGGTCTGTGAAGGTGAGCAGCCTTCTCCGGGTAATTAGAAAAGTACCTGCTTCCCCATGCACTTCTGTTACTCATCTCTCCATCTGCCTAAGATACACAAAGATTTTGTTATCCTTTCTGCAGGAGATGACCTGCCACAGCTGTCATGCTGTTCATCTCTCAAGATTGTAACAGCCAGCTCTGGCACGTAATGGGCTGCAGCTTTTACTGAGGGACTCAAGCTGGCCCAGTAAGGTACCTCCTAGAAATGAGAGAGTGATGCACTTTCATTTTAGATCCGAGCTCCACAGTGGCATTCATCCTCTCCTTCTAGGTTTTTTGTGCTTTCTCTAGTGCCTATGGCATCCAAAGCTACTACAAAAAATACCTGATGAAGGGCTGAACTGCTCAGGATTGACCCAGTTGAGAACTACAGCCTGGGATCTTCACCTGGTAAGAAGATCTCAGTCTTTTATTTGAAGAACTGAGCCAGCTTGTCCCCTTTGCAAACACAGCCAAAGTGCTAACACCCCTTCACCTCTTACACAAGGTCTGTGGCCTCGATCACACAGATGAGCCAGAGTTGAAGCTCTTTGTCTCTCAAATACACATCTCACCTCACTGGAGAAAGCCCTAAGGCCACTGATGACTGAGCAGCAGACATTCACCCATCTAGCCTGCTGAAACTGTGCCAGATGAAATCAATGGGATCATAAGCATTTAAACAGGAATTACTACTGCTCAACCAACTAAAAACTTCCTTTATCAGACACAGACTGAGTCGCATCCCTTCGTTTGAGCTATAAACAATGCACATCAAACTGGAGGTTGCATAGATCTATGTGCAGGTAGCAGCTTCTGCTCCTTGTCTTCTCAAGGTAACAGCCATTACAGAAGAAGGAAAGAAGAAGTAGGGTTTATTGCATATTAATCTTGCAGTTCTGGAAATGGTACAACTACCATACCCATTCACAGGGCAGTTCTAAGAAGTGAACACATGATTAAGAGCTTTGAGACCTCTATGTTAAAAAGAGACACAGCAATGTTGCTGTGATTTAATTTATGCATGCATGCACTTCAACTCAGACTAATTCCTCAGGGTTAAAATGAAATAGAGTTTAAATCTAACACGGGTAGAAAATCGTAACTAATTCCTAGGCTTCTCAAAGAGAATATCAAATGACATGAAATCCTTAATTGCCCTGAATGAGACACAGACATCTGAAATGGAGTTACTTGTCTCCTATCAAAAAAAAAGAAATTAAGTTAATTCTTTACCTTCTTTCTACCGCCCCTAGAAAATAAAACTTGTTCAAGCATAAAAATAGACTAAGCTTTACTAAAACCAAGTGCAGTTTTTAAGCACCTACTTTAAAAGGACAATTGTTTGCACAACTGATATGATATTATGAAACTTTAGGCATGTCTTTCACAACTGACAAGGAACTGAATGCATTAGACAGGCCTGTTTCACATCAGAAGCCACAAAGGCTCCCAAGTCCGTATTCCTCTGGATTTTTCTCTGAACTCCATTGTTTGTGGTTAAAAAACCAAAAGGGTCTGACCCATTTTAAAATAAGGAAATCATATTTCTTAGGCTGCAAATTATACTCTCTGCTAGCAGAAAAACAACTGGAGCTTAATCCTTGTGAAGAAAGGAAATGTCCCAGGTCAAAGTCACAACACATAATCCCCCACAGAAAGTAGGGGAAAAAATAAAATACACCAGGTCCAGGCTGGTGGTGCAGAACCACATAGCACTGGCAAAGGTTACAAATGGCTCTGTCAAACACAGCCGATTTCCATCTAACAATTAAAGGAGTGCAATGTTTTTGGTGGAAGGTTAGGATTACTTTTTTGGCAAGGCAGAATTGTACCTTTATTCTCAAATTTCGTTTCATGGTGGGAAGTGTTGCACACAGTAATGAAAAACAATAATCTGTCTTCAAAGTCCTTCGGAAAGGTCTAGCTCATTCCAGTTCCTCAGGGCAAAACAAGACAAAGCTAAGTGCAATTGTTTCCATTTCACAGATGGGAAAGACGAGGCAACAAAGCAAAGGATTAAATTGGAGGGGGTTGGTGTGATTCTGGTTTTGGGTGTTCAGATTGCAGTCACAGGCAATCCTTCTTTTTGCATTTGCATTCAACTTCAGGGTAAACATTTCTGTGCTTTTTACCAATGTAGCACATGAGATCACTACATCTGCAACTCATTGTGCAGTGTGAGTGCACCAATTGGCCTGAACATCGGGGAAGTAAGTCCACAAGTTTGGATGAATCTTTGGCTTTTTGCCAACCATGCAGAGATCTTGTTACTTAGAATAATTACTGAGTTAACCTCTTTGCAGGGAGAAGAGGAAATTACAGGAGCCAATTTTTTTGCCAAGCCTTAGTACAAGAACTCAGGACTTCCCGGGTCTCTATCCTGCTCAGATCACTGTGTTTCCTCTACGTTCCCACAATTCCCAATGCAAATAGATTTAGCAATAAGGAAGACACATACCCAAGCAGGAAGTTTGCTCCCGCTACTGAAGGAAAGAGAGACAAAGACAGCATGACTACAGACAATCTAGTACTGAACTTGTGGACTGCTCATTTTCCCTTGAAAACTCAAGTTAATAGCTTTCCCTTTTCTTGGCACTCTGCAATGAGTTGCTCTCTAAGGCACTGACCCTGTTACTACTGACTACCAAGCCTAACACTTATTATCATGATAAGTCTCATTGGTTAAAGCAGCCTTCTCCTAATGGTTTTCACATACACTTTACAGCCTGGCATAATTCACCACTGCCTCATCCCAATGCAAAAGAACAGTGAAAACCTGACATTTTATTTGCACAGTGTGTGTATTTTCTGTAGTGCCAATACTTCCAAGATGTAGGGCAATGTCCATTAAGACCCCAGTTTGTATTGGCCAAATGGAGGTTGAGAGGTTACTGAAACAAGTCTCTCTGTTGATCACAGATCAAAAGTAAGCAAGACAGATTTCATCTAGCCTTACCACCTGTACATTACAGACCACACAATTACCCTGGTTACTCCTTGAATCAAGTCCAGTAAAGTTTAACTAAATCACATATTCTGCAAAAACCTCCTATCATGTCCCAAGGCAGCAAATCTCCAGGAACCAACTTGGTTTAATCTGTTAAACATTTGCCCTTTTATTGTAACTTGTAATTGTCTGGTTTTAACTTCTGGTCATAGGTTTTGTTCTGGTTTTCTCACTGTGGTGGGTACTTTCCATGGGTAATTTCTTTGTATACAGAACTCCATGACTTGCATTTTATTGTATGACACTCTGAGTTGCCTGGCAAGTCAGTCTGTTCAGTCTGTTTCAGTGTCTGTTGTCATGAAAAAGCAATCTGTCCAGGAGAAGAAATTACAAAAAGGATGTGAAATCATGACAGTCCGGGTAATTTCCTTTCCAACTATAGCTCTGTTGACATTAACTACAACATTAGCAGCTATGAATTAGGTTTGTTGTGTACACTTCATGCAAAGAAGAAAAAAAATGGAAAAGTTAAATATTTACTTTCTGACAGCTTATTTTTTTGCAAGTGTATTTTTTAAATAAAGTTCTTCAAAACCATCCCAAACCATTTTGCCAAGGGAACTTCTGTTTGCAGGATCAGGAGATTGTGTTTGCTTAAGCATGTCTGTGGAGCCAAAAGAAAATAAAAAGAAAATAAATAAAAATTTAAAAAAACCTTCTTTCACCCATTCCTCATCCATTATTTTATTAACTGCAATTGCAAGGTTAGAAAAGTACCTACTCCATTAACCTCCAAGGCATCAGACACAGGACTCCAAAGCTCATTTTGTACTTAGTTCTGCTAACTTTCAGCACCTTCTGATACTGCGTGGCACCATGCAAAGTAGACTGGACTGTGATTTTTTTAAATGGCAACTTGGTCAAATCATGCTTTCGGTTATTAACAAATACCATACCCCAGTGTCGTGGTATGAATTCCTTAATACACTCTGGTTAATCTGTTATTATCTCAACCCTTCGAGCCCCACGTTGGGCGCCAAAAAGGACTGTCGTGGTTTAGCCCCAGCTGGCAACTAAGCACCACGCAGCCGCTCTCTCACTCCCCCCTGGTGGGATGGGGGAGAGAATCGGAAGAGCAAAAGTAAGAAAACTCGTGGGTTGAGATAAGAACAGTTTAATAATTGGAACAAAATAATAATAATAATAATAATAATAATAATAATAATGAATTATAATGAGAAGGAATACAATGAGAGAGAGAGAGAGGAACAAAACCCAAGGGAGGGAAAGAAAAGGGAAAGAAAAAAAAATTAATAAAATAAAATAAAATTATACAACCGCTCACCACCCGCTGACCGACGCCCAGCCAGTCCCCGAGCAGCGATCGCAACCCCCCGGCCAACTCCCCCAGTTTATATACTGGGCATGACATCATATGGTATGGAATAGCCCTTTGGTCAGTTTGGATCAACTCTCCTGGCTGTGCCCCCTCCCATTTCTTGGGCACCTGGCAGAGCATGGGAAGCTGGGGAAGAAAAAAAAAAAAAAAGGTCCTTGACCAATGTAAATACCGCTTAGCGACAGCCAAAAATCAGTGTGTTATCAATATCATTCTCATACTAAAATCCAAAGCACCGTACTATACCAGCTACTAGGAAGAAAATTAACTCTATCCCAGCCGAAACCAGGACACCCAGGGTCAGTTCAAACTTTCCACTACATGCTTGAGGTGACTGAATGATAAACAAACGATCAGTGGGAAATTTTGATGCTGGCATATGCCATCTGGTTAGCTTTTAGAAGGAGGAAGTGAGAAGATGTATGGTTGATTTTCCAAAGTAGTTTAAAAGAAAAGAAAAATATTTTTAAAAAAAGTACAGTCCTTCCATCTTCACTTTCTTATGCAGATACTTATAATCAGACTTTTACTTGTACAGAGAGGTGCCAAAATAAACAGGACTTACTCTCAGAGCATCCATTAACTTCAATTTGGGTACTCAGTGTGCTAAGGCTCTCTGTAAGAAAGTTTACTTTTAAGTGCCTAAAAAGGATTGAAGTGACTGGCTAGGAAACAGTCATCCTGATTTGGACCTTTCTGGCAAGGCAAAAGCATGAGGATAATGGGATGTCTGAAATTGATTCATTTCCTGGCTAGATCAAATTCCAGACTGATTTAATATAAGCGGCCAAAGCATAGAGAAAGGAACTAATGTGGCACTGTTCACTGTGAGTAGCGTAAGAAATAATGTAATTAAACTGAGGTGAAGGAAATATAGATGAGACATTAAAAGAAAAAAGTAAATGGTAAGCATAGTTGCATGTTGGTGCAGGTCACCTGAAGGACTCACCATCACTGAACATGCATAGGAACAAATTAGATGAATGTGTGTTAAATAGTTTAAGGTAGAGTTGGTTCTGCCTTAAGGAGGATGGATGCAATGACCTCTTGAGTTTGGTGTGTTAAGACATCTGTCATACATAGCTCTAGAGAGAAAGTATCTTCTAAAGGTGACAAGTGCCAGTACCAGACTGATGCTTCACTCCCCAGATGGCCGTACCTTTGGTACTACTGTGACCCCATAGTCTTAGTAAGTGAGGATGTGATTTGTTGCACCTAATTTAGAAGACTATAGACCTACCCACACCAAGAGAGGAGAGGAGAATAAAGGAGAGGAGAGGAGAGGAGAGGAGAGGAGAGGAGAGGAGAGGAGAGGAGAGGAGAGGAGAGGAGAGGAGAGGAGAGGAGAGGAGAGGAGAGGAAATCTTTTCCTCAACTTTGTGAGAACTTCTTTATAAAAAGCCAATAAAAGAGGAACAAATATCATCTTTCCCTGTGAAATTATATGGCATCTTTCATGTGAAGATCTCAAAGCACTTTTCAACCATTAATTAAACCCAGGGGGATGTCATTAATCTGCTCATTTGTAAAATGCAAAGGGAGCTAACAAGGTGAGGTGTCTTGCCTGCGGTCTGTATGGCAGAGCAGGAGCAAAGATGGAGGTGCAACCTTGAGGCCAAGTTTTGTCTAAACTCAGGAGATTTACTCCTCCAAGACCACTGAAAACAGGATGTTGGTAATACAGGAAAATTTAATTCCCAGCAGTTTGATGCAAAATGGAAAAAAACCCCGTAGCCTCATGGTCTTCGAATGCCATATGGATCTCTTTCTCCACTAGACCACACTGCTTATGCCCATTGTCAGCACTGAAACACCCAAAGGAAAAGCCAAAATAAAGCAAAGACCTCTGGATAGAGCAACATTTCTGTCACATACATGGGCAAACACTCACAGAGCACTGAGGTGGTCATGGTGCCATGTTATGGACTGCAGGACACATTGGCTATTCTAGACACCAGGTGTCTAGGACATAATGACCTCTTAATTAATGGCTAAATAATAACCACTTACAATTAAGCTGTTAGAAGACAGAGGAAAGAATAATGGTAAGTACAATTCCCTGTTTACAGTAGGAATCCCTCCCATTTCTTATGACCTGGGCTCAGTTCTTAAATACCTTTCTTGTCCACAGGTTTTTCCTTTCCTATTTTGCTTGCATAAAAGAGAAATGGAATTTCAGTCCCAAAGAAGCCTTCCTCAGGAAATGAGGAGTATCTCTTTCTGCATTCAGGTTGGGGACCAGAAAGGGAAGAAAAGACCACCTGAAATTTAACAATTGGTGTGGGAATACCCACATATGAACTCCAGACCCTTGGTTTTTCAGCTATAGCAAATTTTCCCTGCTGGGAAACCCTTGGGCCTGTCCATCTGCTGTACAGTATGGTGAATACTACTACAATGACACTTTAACAATAACTGTGCTCTTTTGAACCTCCCCATTCAAGTCACTCCATTGATTACTTGAAGAATGCAGACTCTTGTGTTATTTGATCGGCACATATACTCTGAGTATTTAATCCCCTCAAATATTTTTCAATAACTTCCTTTAATTACAAGGAAAACACGTCGAGTGATGCATGCATTGAAGAGCTTCCCCTCATGTCTCTCTTTTTTTTTTCCTGTTTAATGAAGAATTTGAATCACTTTTCAGCTTCTTAATCCTATAATCCTGGAAGGAATTTGCTCTCTTCCAAACCCTGGGGGTGATAGGCTTATGCTTAGTACAGTACACCCTGGAGATCTTTCAGCAGGGCCTTTCCAGAGGAGTCCCAAATACCTACATTCCTCAGCTGTGTGGCCAGCATGTAACCCAGCCTCACTGAAATCACCTTGCTTAAGTGATTCAAGGACTGACTTCTCCATGGGAGGTGTGGGGATAACACAACCCAGTAGCCACAAGGTGTTCAGAGAACCAAGCTTTGCCAGGAGGAACGGGTGCACAGCACCAAGCAGGATAGTTTTACCAACACATTTATTACATTCAATTATTCCATTCTTCTGGAGGAAAGAAAAAGGCAGGGAAAGGGCCACCTTGCTAATGCTACATCCTTGCATCCTACTGCCTCCCATTCCCCGGGGAGACTGAGGAATGATGGACAAGTCTGTACAACTGCTCTTGTTGGAAAGGTTGGCCTGAGCCTGTTGGCTGTACAGTCTTTGCCTTGAAGGGAGCTGGTTGCATTTGCAGTACGTGACGTTCTCCCCTGTGAGCACGATGTGCACAACACTTCAGACTTGTCTAGTTTTGTTCAAAGAAAAACCTTTGTTGTTGCAATAAGACACCTCTTTTTGCAATGAAACCGAAGTCCATGATTTTCCTCCTCCCGGTTTTCCTGTAGTATCAAGGATCTCCAATGACACTTGAACAGATTTTCTACCTTGTCTTTCCAGGCCGTTGTTTCTCAAGGGGTGGCCTGTGGATCTTTAGGGATCCATAAAATGTCAAAAAATGGTGCATGGAACAACTGCAAATGAGTAAAACCACAGTAACAACCCAAACCCTTCCCTTGTAATTCCATACGTGCCACCAAGCAGACAGGGGAAAAGAAAGCTGTAAATACACTTTCAAAGTTTTGCAGCATTTTTAGTTGGTTGTAAACCAAACACCTTGGGGCTCCCTTGACCAGAGCAGGTCTTGGCTTACTCTCCAAATGACTAAGTGTTCTTTCATTACAAGCAGCAGAGAAATGCCGCTGCAAAGGCATCTGCTATTCACTCCTCTCCCGTTCTAGGTCATGCTCCTCAGCTTGCTTGCTTTTTCTCATTCTTGTTAGTTCAAGTAACCATTGTTTCATTACTGGTTAGTTATCTAATCCTGTTACACATAGCTGTTGTCATTATATTTTGTGCTAAAGTAAGAACACTAACAAACGACTAAGAAACCTGAACAACCCTAAGTGTATCTCAGTGTCTTGCTGAGATAAGATGCTATCACAGGGCTCAGTTGAAATAAGGCTGGAAAAAGAGGAGCACACAGGACATGTTGATGTTAACACATGTGGACACAGCATGGATACAGTGCACACAGTAAGGACATGTGGGGCACGAGGGTATTGCTTGCACATCATCTCCCTCCAGTTGAGGGAACTGAAACTTGAAGGTCAATATTTCAGTGCTGGATCAGCCTGAAAGCCTGGCCTGTTTTCAAAGGTTTGTACATTTTAGTGCAACTCTGATGATCAGTTTTATGATCTGTCAATTGACAAACTTGCTAACACCTTAATAACAGCTCAGCTGGCAGAAGATTATGAAAAATTATGTCATACTGTGATGTATGACTGCTGCTTTCCATTGCCATGATAGACTCCGGTACCTATTTCATACCTGAATATCCCATCTCATGTTGCTCCTTCTACGGGGGCAATGACTTCGTTGCTTGCCTGGCTGAAGCACTGTATAATAAGCAGGAGCATAAATTAGGGGCCTATCACTGATACAAAGTAATTGCCTTTTATATTTTCCATAATTCTTCACCTATTTTACCATAAACTTGCATTCAGGGAACACAATTTTGCTATCATCAGAAGAGAGCTGACATAAAACTGACTGAAGGAATGCACCTCTAGGAATATTTTGCAGCATAAATGGAAAGCTGTGTATATATGACAGTAGTGGATGGGATACATGCTGATGTCCTCTCTAGGAGAAAAGTCTCATTAGAGCAGACAGGACTGACAGTTTCTATCCAGACTTTGCATGTACATAGTGCTGCCCTCACCTCAAGCTTGAAAAGTAGCTGGGCAAGTTTAATGAACAAAGCCCATTAAAACCCCCAGGTTTGCAGAAGGGTGAACCAAGTCACACGGAAGTTGTCACTTGCTGCAGGTCACACGTCAATTCAGGACCGGAGCTAGTGACAGAATCTAGGAAAAGAGCTGAAGGAACAATATATTTTTTTGGAAAAAATCTACATAAAATAGCTCAGGAAGTGTATTTTCTCATATTCTGGATGAAAATAACCATGTCCAATTCTTTTTACAGTCTCATTTACATTTCCTCTCTTTCATCCTTCCTCCTCTCTCCATCTTTCTCAATATAAAGTACGCCTTTCAAAAAGAAAATTTAAAACATTTCCTTGAAAATAGCAGCACTTCATGTTTTTTCCAGAGTTCCTATCTCCATTTTTGGAGCCAAAATTGTTGGGTAAATTTAGTCACTACATATGAACCATTTATTTGGGCAATGCTATACTTTTTTTCCACAGATTTTCTGGTAAAAATACAAAAACCTGAATAATAATCACCAGTCCTCACTAGGAAACCACATACCCATGCCTTTCTTCAGTGCTCACTGCCTTTGTCCTTGTAATAGTTGTATTATCAGCCACGACCCCAATGCTTACATGGCACTTCAAAGCCCCGTGAGGACTATTATCCCCTCTCAAAAAGTAGAAGAAAGCGAAATTTACTGCACAGAGGAATTGGTGAGCTTGTGATGGGACAAAATAAACATTCTGGAAAGGGAGCTCTGGTGAGATGGCTCACCTTGAGCAGCACAGACCAAGGGCTTTTCTGTAGCAAAAGGAGTTTTTTGCTCAAAGAGCCCCCCACCCAGCAAAAACAAACCTGGAAAGGCAGCGTCACAGCAGCCATAATCCTGCCAGGATGAACCAGAGCCTTCAGCTTGTGGATTTGTTGCCTCTGGAGGGTGTTGGAAGAGGAGACATGGGAGAGGGCACAGATATGTTCCCCTGGAGCGGGTGCATTTGGAGCTGGTACTGCGCATGGGAGTGCAGGGGTGAAGAGGAGGGGGATGACCCCAACCATATCTCTGCTCTCTGCAGTGCACAGATGGGCAAATTAATAAGAAGAAAGGATTCCAGCTACCGAATTGCCCTTGTCCGTGCTTGCCATGGTTTTCATTATTGAAAGACTCATTTATAAGATCCCAGGTGTGCTAAATAATAATAATAATAAAATCCTAACCATTCTCATAAACACAGATTATTCTTTCTTTTTATCTAAAACAAAAACCAGGGACGCCCCTGCCCACAGCAATCCCTCCTCTCAGCCCCACCCTCCTCCCTTCCCGGGCAGCAGGGCCACTATGAGCAAAGAAGGAGCAAAGCCCGAGGGCGCTGGCAGGGCACAGCAGTCAGTGTGTCACTGTGATAATCTGCTTAAAGTAGGAGGCCAGGGCATAATTAAATATCCTGGCCTGAAGTCCTAATAGAGCAGCTGGAAGATCTGATGCTCTCCCCATAATAAACTGTAGCTCATTTATTACTGCTTTGCATATGTATCTAGAAATGAGTTCAGCCCCAAGCCCTGACTCTCCCCATGCCCATCACCAGAGATACCAACCTCCTGTTCTCAGATTATTGTTGTGACTGTGACACCTACTTTTATCTACATCTGAGAAGCCACAAAACTAAGGAAGCAGATTTTGTCACATGTTTTCCTGTAGCAGCCAAAAAACCATGCGTGGCAAAATCTTCTTACAAAATCATTGCAAATGCACAAAAAGAAGAGGTGGTCTTTCAGAACACACTTTTCCACGATTTTGTTTTCATAGTATCAAGGAGGATGCATTGAGTTTCCAAACATCCTTTAGCAATTCAGCAGGATGAGGAACAACCAGCTGGAAGTCACACAGCAGCTGGCCACTGGGCTCCTCAAAAGAGAGGAAAACCTCTCTTGGCTTGTGTGAGTCCAACAAGACAGAGAGGATGCATTTGCTGTCTACTAGTATAACAGATATTTAATAACAGGGAGGTAAGCAAGCTGCTTAAACTCATTTGCACACTGTGAGCATGAGAGAAGAGGATATAAATAAATTCAGGATATACACTGGAAGAAACAGTGGGGACAACAAAACAAACAAAGGTTAAGATGGAACTTAGATTTGTGGTGAGGGGATTACAAGACACAGGGGATGCACTCACCATGAGCTGGATGTGACAACCCAGGAGACCCCGTCCAGCTTTACACTGACCAAATTCAACCTTTGCACAAACACCATTCAGGTAGTACAGAGATGATAGCAATAACAGTGGTTAGGATGCCTAGCGTGCATGGCTCTCTCCAATGCCCAGAGCTGTGTTTTTGCTGTACAGGGAGCCTGGAAGTCCGGCTGGGACTAGATGCCCACCTTCTTAAGACAGGTAATGGTAGGGTGATAATTGCACCCTCTGTCATCCTGTTTTCTCCTCCATATGTTTCCTTGTAGTCCTGAATTTGAATGCCTTTCCTCATCCTTTGGTGCCATCTATTTTTGGTTATTCCAGAAAGTGAAAATGAATTTCCTGCTGATGTAAAGCACCATAGCTCCACTTCTGCCATGGAGTTATGCGAATGTAAAACTGGCAGGAGATCAGTTAGGCCTTCAGATACAGCAGACATTAATGGCTGAAGTTCATTCAAAAACTGTAGCTTCCACTTGGATTATCTCACCCTTTTGTCAGGTTAATCAAAATGTGCCTGGCTGCCTTATCCCTGATGCTCAAAGAACACGCCATGTACTCTGACCTTTTGCAACATGCAAGAGGTCTATATTTCACATGCCAGCTATTCATCAGTAAGAATGGGTAAACCTAATGGCTTCCTGCAAGAATGCTATTTTTATAAAGATAAAGAGAAAACCAATCTAATAAAAGCACTGTCTTAGAGAGCATCTGTCATTTTCTTCTAACAAAAAATCCATTTTTGCTGGTAAGACAAATCAAGTCAGCCTCATAGACCTTTTTTTTTGCTTTTCAACTGAAAAAAAAGTAGCTGCAAGGTAAATAAAGTGCTAATTTTCAGGGGGCTGGAATTTGGGAAGGAGCAGACTTTTTCAAGGCTCATTCTTAAGCAGAGGTAGTGGCATGCACCTTTAATGTTTGGATGCCAAGCTGTCAGCAAGTGACTTCAACACCGCCTTTATCTCTGCTCTTTTCTATTTATACATTACACAAAGCTATTTTTTCCAGGGTTTAATTGCACATCAAAGGACCAACTGAATGGATCAGTTTGGGAGGTTGCTGATAGCAACGCTGGGGAATCCTGCAAATGCAGGTCTAAAATTTCAGTTCTTTCCAGTGGTATATTAGCTAATATGGGGAAAGCCAGTGAAACACTTAGCAAGCAAAAGCACCCTGGCTGTGCTTCTTTTATTTGCAAGTTCGAGCTGGACATAGAGAAGATTAAATAACTATTATATTAACTCCCTCCCTCTAACCACACATTTCCTACTGAAGGAAACACCAGTGACAACACTCATGTCAGTCTTTCAGAGACATAGTGGCAGATCTTTGAAGACGTTCAGGTGGCTCAGAGTCCATCAACATGTCCTGAAAAATGCAGTTTGCCCTCCTAGTCATTCAGGGATGTATAAAGTGAATCTCTCAGTTACCTTTAGGTCAAATATATTTGCCTTGGCAAATATGGAATTTGAAGGACTGTTCTAGGATTACAGAAATACAAAAATCACAACATTAAAATTTATTACCTTGGACACAGGTATCAGACTGAGTGTTTCACTGACTTGGTAAGTGAATAGAAATGCCTACACCTCTATATTCCCATTGTAACAGAGATGTGACCACCACAAAGTACCTCAGCTGGCTTAAAACCTTTTTCCCAGCACCAAGCCCATCTCCTCTGAGATTTTATGCACAAGAAAGGTAAACAAGCACAACTCCAGTCTAAGTTGCACAGCTTTTTTTGACACATTGAGTTGATTATTTTTGTCTACTTCCCAAAGCTTTCCAGCTCATACTGACCTAGCTTCTCTCAGATGAAACCTCTGGCAAAGCTGTTGGTGTTTCAAGATCCTTAAAACTCCTTTGAATGTCTCAGTGTCATTATTGCTTATTTATGAAAGGAAAGGAAAAGCAAAACACACCAACCCAGACTCAGGAAATAATGAATAGACAGAGTTCCACAGTCATAAATAAATCAATATACTTCCTATAGCTCTTACACAATCTTAAAGGGTTGTTTTGTTTTAAAACCAGCACCATTTTAGTAGGTCTTTTTGTTCTGCCACTGTTGTGTTACTTTTAAGTGGGCGAGGTGTTTGACAAGTGAGTCTTCAGTAATGACAGCTGCAGCTTTTATTCACTTTTTTGAAAATATTGAGCTAACTCAGAATTACTGAACTCAACAGCACTTGTGAGCATAAACTAAAACAACATCTGACTGGTACACATTGCATGAGAATTTATTTAATGTTAAACCCAACAGAAGCTGATGGCCAAACCTAGAGACACTTAAATGCTGTTGGAAAAACTTTTCCCTCCCTGGATATAGTTTAATAATCCACCATAATCCACCTCTGGGCTTTATTCCACTGCACACACACAAGTATAATTTACCATAATAATTTATAATGGGTGCATAAATTTGTAATAGGGCCAGTTTCCTTAATCTGTTTCCATTCACTTGCAGAAACGTGACTTTCTGAAGAGCACAGCCATACAAGGAGATGGACGCAGGTTTGGGGTGAGGTAGAAGAGCTGGAAGATAGCTCAGCCCTGATTAACAGTGCTTTCTTATGCCACACAGCTCTGCACAGGCCAGTCCCATGAGGAATGCCTCCAAATAGCTTAAGAGAACACACCTGTTTGCAGATACAGCAAACTAATTACATGTAGCCAAATCTCGGTGGAAATAATAATAATAATTAGAATGTTCCAAACAGTACTCATCTGGGAATCTCAATTAGCTTCATAAATGGTAATTAATTTAGCTTCTTAACTCTCTGCAAGATAGAGAATTATTAATGTTCCCATTTTATGGATGGGGATATACACATGCAGAAATGTCTACAAGACATTTAGAGTTAGACATAGACATGGAGTTAGGACAGCACATCTTCTCATGGCCTGTTCTCTACCTTGTGCTGTCTCCCATCATATCAGCTGGTGTTCTCCCATTCTTTTTATGCAAAACTATATTCTGCTGGTTTGGACCAAAGAAGAAATGTCTCCACGGTCTCCTAGGGTTTAACATAACCAAAGTCTGCAGTACCCGGCATGAGACCTGCATTAAATACCATTGGCTTGGCTTCCCCTGCGCTGTGATAGAAAATGTGTCCAGACAGGACCCTACTGGATTTGACTTAGTAACCCAACAGTGAAGTTTCCCTAATGAGGCCTATGACAAATTTGGCTTTATTTCTTCTGCTGAATACTGCTATTATCCAGCAGATGACCCTACAAAAAAGTCAGATTAGACACCAGGAGAGAGACCTCCCTGCCTTTGACCTTAGATGCAGGGCATGAAGTGTCAGGGCTCTGAGAGCAGCACTCCAACGTGTTGAGATAACAGGTCCTTCCCTAAAAACCAAGCCGGCCATACCAACTGTCGTGGTTTAGCTTCAGTCAGCGACTAAGCACCACACAGCCGCTCGCTCACTGTCCTGGTTTCAGCTGAGATAGAGTTAATTTTCTTTATAGTGGCTGGTATGGGGCTATGTTTTGGATTTGTGCTGAAAACAGGGTTGATAATACAGAGATGTTTTAGTTGTTGCTGCACTAGTCAAGGACTTTTCAGCTTCCCATGCTCTGCCAGGTGCAGAAGAAGCTGGGAGGGGACACAGCCAGGATAGTTGATCCAAACTGACCAAAGGGCTATTCCATACCACATGACGTCATGCTCAGTATATAAAGCTGGGGAAGAAGAAGGAAGGGGGGGACGTTCAGAGTGATGGCGTTTGTCTTTCCAAGTAACTGTTACGCGTGATGGAGCCCTGCTTTCCTGGAGATGGCTGAACACCTGCCTGCCCATGGGAAGGAGTGAATGAATTCCTTGTTTTGCTTTGCTTGTGTGCGCGGCTTTTGCTTTACTTATTAAACTGTCTTTATCTCAACCCGTGAGTTTTCTCACTGTTACTCTTCTGATTCTCTCCCCCATCCCACTGTGGGGGGAGTGAGCGAGCAAATGTGTGGTGCTTAGTTGCTGGCTGGGGTTAAACCACGACACTCACCCTCCCCCCTCCCGGTGGGATGGGGGAGAGAATCTGAAGAGCACAAGTAAGAAAACTCATGGGCTGAGATAAGAACAGTTTAATAATTGAAATATAATATAATAATAATAATAATAATAATAAAACAACTTGTAATGAAAAGGAATGTAAAATGTAATGAAAACGACGAGAGAGAGAGAGAGAGAGAGAGGAACAAAACCCAAGGAAAAAAACAAGTGATGCAACCGCTCACCACCCGCCAACTGATGCCAGCCAGTCCCTGAGCAGCGATCGCTGCTCCCTGGCCAACTCCCCCCAGCTTTATATACTGAGCATGACGTCATATGGTATGGAATAGCCCTTTGGCCAGTCTGGCTGTGCCCCCTCCCAGCTTCTTGTGCGCCTGGCAGAGCATGGGGAGCTGAAAAGTCCTTGACCAGTGAAAACATTACTTAGCAACTAAAACATCAGTGTGTTATCAACATTATTCTCATACTAAATCCAAAATACAGCACTATATCAGCTACTGGAAAGAAAATTAACTCTATCCCAGCTGAAACCAGGACACCAAAGGAGTCGCCTCTAGCTTTATAATCCCTTTGCCATTTTAAATCTCTGGATTAGTTATTATATTGCAACATACAGACAATTAGTATGTCAAGAACCCTCAATAGTACTCAGTAAATATATCGAGGATGGGGAGGACTAAAGAAAAAGACTAGTGACATTGATACCAATCTTATCTGACCTTGATTTACCTGCTTTCTGAAAAAGGAAAATCTTTGGGTATCGTCAAAATACTAAAGATGTTTGTTTTAGTTGAGGGTTAACTGAATATGGTATGGACTTAGTGACTGCTCAGTTACTAGCTGTTCCACAAATGCTCATGTGTAAAACAACTTTGAATGTAAGACTGGCCTGCAGGTAAGACAGGAGGTAGGAGATATTCTCATTTATTTTTAACTTGACCGCAAAATAGGTTTGTGACTTGGAAAATTCATTTTTCATTGTGTCTTGGTTTCCCACAAAGAAAACAAGGCATGCAGCTGGTGTCCATGGCAGCTCTGCTAAAGTGAATACAAAGTGGATTAAAAATATTACTACTGGACTGTGTAAGGGGGAGATTTCAGACCCACTCACATTTTGTAGCATTTTGGAGGACTACATAAACTGCCAGACCAAGGGGAACAAGGTCCATTGGACTGACACCACTGGAAAAAGAAACCACCTCCTGGCATGCTCCTCTGCTGAAGCCTACCTCTGCTTTAATTTTCCCAATTTAGGGTTACTAAATGGTTCCCCTGCAAATTTCCTTTGCCACATTTCTCTGATGTGAGCCAGCAGCTCATCTGCTTTGTGTCTATTTGTGGCCAGTATGAACTGTGAGGGATGAAAACACATCCAGAGGATCTTTTACAATTCCTGGTGATGAGGAGAGCTGCAAGCAGCAAAGTGTGTCACTTACATATTTGTCAGCTGCAAAGCTGAAACTGATTGCAGGGTACGAGTAGAGATCTGATAGCCTCACCTCTAGCTGATACTTCATGTGGCAGATCATGTTTCTGGGGTCTCCTTTGCCTGCCCCAGGGATGGCTAGAAACAAGTCCTGCTGCACCCCAGTGAGGATGTGCTCATGTTATCACACCAGCTGCCCGGGACTGAAAGGCCAGGGTAAACCAGGTGCACAAGAAAGCACTGCATGAACTATCTGCTGTTCGTCAATGCTTAAATAGTCACAGTCCTGTGTCGATCAGGATGGTGCTATTATGGCTTTGCTATTACTCCCTGCTTGTGATGTTCTCCAGGCACCTGCACCCAGGAGCTGGCTGTGAAGACAAGCTGGGAGGAAAAACTGAGCACAGGCCACCAAATCCACATGAGGCAGCTGGGAGCAAGGCTGGTACATGCAAAATGTACCATCACTGAGGAGGCTGAAGACAGCAGTGGCTGCTAAGAGAAGATGAAAATTGGAGGGGAAGATGTTACGCACCTTGGAGATGAAGCCACCCCTTGTTGTCTCAAGTAGGAGGACAGAAGAGGAAATGTCATCCAACCCTCTCCAGCCCAGACCTGAGTGGCGAGGGAAGGGAATTCAACCAGCTTTTAAAATCTCTGGAAGATATCACAGCAGTTTACATCATTGAAGTTGTCAGTCAGGCAGATGCACTCTTTAAACGTCCATGATTAGCCCTCTTCCCCAATTAGCAGGAAAAGAATCAGAGCTCTTGTGCAAAGTGGCTATGGAGACACCCATTAATTTCCATGGACTTGAATGTAAACAGTAATGAAAAGCTCCTGCTAACTTTCCAGGGAAACTGACTTTGAGTGTGCATGTGTCCTTGTGTGCCTTTGCCATCTGGAGAGACACAAGGTCCCTCTTTCTCTTCCTGAGACAAAAGCGATCAGCTTCAGAGCCACCATCCCCAGCAGATCCCAACTGCCTGCTCCTTGACAAGCTGCTTGGCTTCTTGGGAGGATTCTTTGTTTTTTAAACTTAGCATCAGAAGAGGAAGGCGAGGAACACCTTTGTATTCACAAAGTAGTTGGGAACAGCAGCAACATCTCTTGCTCCCATGAAACTCATTGCCCCTTGGTGATATCCTGCCCCAGCTGGAAATGAGCACAGGGGGAGGAGGGCTATTCTGGGCTCTGAGCTGGGCCCAGGGAAAAGAGAAAGCATGAGAAAAAAAAAGAAAGAGAAGCTTTGCAAATGAACAGTCAGCATAAACAAAGCGTATCAGCCCAGGCAAGAGGCCGAAGCACGACTGCACTAAACAAATCACAGTGGAATCAGCAATTGGCAAAGTAATTGGCGTTATTACAGCTGATGGAAAATTTCTGATGCCGCCCATGTTCGCTTTCGAAACACTACTCAGACATTTAATTGGCTTGGTTCTCATGTAGCTGATTGCTCTTTTTTTCCTTCTGGAGTGTATCAGGCTTGTATCTACAGACAGAATCTTTCGGATGTGCTTCCCTGGCTCTGTCCTCTGGCCATGAGATGGGGAATGGATCTTTGCACAAACTAAGCAACGTAGGAGAAATGCGTGGAGAGAAATAGGTCTGACCTGGGAAGCTGAATCATTTCAACCTCTGTGTTCCCCCAGTTCTTTGCAAGTTCAAGTCTAGCACTACCAAACAGCCCTATACTTGCAGCCCCTAAAATACTGCGAGTTAAATGCAGGGGTCTGGTGATGTCACCAGCATCTGGTGATGTCATCAAAGGGTGGTTTTGGTGCTTTAATTGCCATGCAGGTAAAATTGCCTTCTCTCTCACACACAAATGCTCGTGTGAGCACCCTCTGGCATATTTCTCACACTATTTGATAAAAAGTTAATAATGGCTGAGTGTCTGTGCTCAGGAAACCCTTCTTCTACTTGTTAGTCCATTTGGCCAAAGCATCCTCATCCTCTGATTTGAGCCCTCTTCCAGAAAACCAACTGTCCCCCATAGGTCAGACCTGCATGGACAGGGAAATTTCAGCCAGAGGCTTCAAAGTCTTTCTCCAGTGTTTTTTAAAAGCCTCACAAAATCATTAATCTGTAGGGAGCAGCCAGTTCCTTGAGGTATATGAAATTGGGGAACGGCGCTTTTTTAAGCTTTCATCAGAAAGAGCAGCTTGGCTTGGTGCTGAGACACACATTCAGCTTTTTTTTAACCTCCATTCCCTAGGTCTAGTCTTAGCCCATTGATCTGCCCTTTAGAGGACATCCAGGTCTAGGAGCAAAAAGCTCTTTCCTTGGCCAGGCAATGTGTCTGTAGGGCAGACAAGGCTGTGGAGGAAGGATGCTATTGCCCACTTCCCTCCTCCACTCCTCTAGTCTGTTGAGAGCTGTATGACCACAAGCTGCCTGAAAGAGAAATGCTGCGGTTGCAGTAGCTCTGCAGCTGCATGGAGGGATGGCTCCTCAATTATCAGGGAGTTGTTTTCAAGTACGCCTTCTCCCTGGAAGCAGCAGGAAGATTTCTGAACCCGCCTGATTGATTCATTCATCAGCTGATTTCACTGGGACACGATCCATTTAGATTTACAGCTCATTTCCAAGGAGGAGGGAGCCCAGAAAGGCTCATCCGTCATATCCTCCATCATTGCAAATCAAAGGCAGCTCCATGCCGGGAGACTCCCAATGCCAAAGGGAGAGGGCATTTGGCAATGTGGCTCCCAGAGATTTCTGGAGCTGCTGGACACCAATTGCCTTGCTTTTCTTGAGAAAAAAAAAACAACCTCCCTGCTAAATAGTCTGGTGCATGATGGCAAAGGACATTCCGGAGGATTTGAAGGGATGTGGTGGCCCTTCAACAGTCAGCACTGCATGGCTGGACCGAAGTGTGGCCCCTCAAAGTCTGCAGTAAGGTTGGCCAATATGGCCATCTGTAACACAGCAAAGCAATTTGGGCACACCACAGGTTCCCGACTCAGAGACCAGAAGGATGGTTTCAGGGTTAAGTCCCTGCTCCAGGGCTTTTAGGACCTCCTCAGAAGCATATGGTTGGGGATTGGGATCATTTTAAACAAGCAGGCGCCTTTCCACCCAAAACAACTGGCTAATTATGGGCAACCCAGTGCCACAGTTAGCTTTTGCAGGGAATTACAGTAGGGAATTTTGCAGGGAATTTTGCAGGGAATTACAGGCCCTCACGTCTCTGTGCCTCCTGAGTCACTGCTGCTACTGCCAGACACCAGCACAGGACCTGGTGAGTCCTACAGAGCTCCAGAAGAAGACCAAACCCAAGCTGCCTTCAAAGCAAATTTGAGACCAGAACATGACAAAGAGGCAGGTTCAACACAGGGGAGGACAGCTCTTCCCTTCTCCATGCCAAACAGGACTTACAGAAAATCCCACTAGAAAGAGCCAACCAACAGGCTATGGCCAGTGATAAAAATGGAAGGACAACACAGGCAGCCTCATCCTATTTGTTTTATCTACCAAGCTGAATATTTTCCCTTGCAGATACCACTTCTGAGTGCTTGTCTCCATCAGAGAAGGGCTGACAGTGCCCCAAGAAGCCAAGAGGGAGATGCCCTCTCCCTTCATCCCAGTTTGGTGCAAGTCTTTGATTCACACCTCATATGAGCCTGTCTACAAAAAGGTAAAGCTTCCCGTTGGAGATGTAGTGAACTCCTGGGATGGGATTTAAGAAGATTGAGGTCTGCTCCCAGCAGTGCTGCTCTGTGGCCACAATCAAATCACCTCACTTAGTGTTTTTTCTGTTCTCTGAAATGGGCATAGCATCCTGCCCTGCTTTGTGAGACACTGAGATTTATGTGCGAAAAGCATGACATAAAAACTAAGTATTGTCACATAAAGCAAGATGAAGCTATAAAAAGAAGCCAAGGTAATGTGTGTGCCATTAAAATCCTGACACTGAGTGCTAGAAGTGGCTTAAATTTGCTGTGGTACTCCCACTGTTCCCTTTTATTAAGCACAGGGAAATATTGCATTGCAGATAAACATTGTGATGTGGTAAATGTCCAGAATTTAATGTCCATTATAACTGATGAAAATGTAGCTTTCATTAGTTTATGAATGCCTTATTCATATACATTTTTTTAAAAAATCCAGAAAGAATGTTTTCCCTAGGCAAGTGCCAAGTAAGAGGGTAAACAACTTCTGCTAATACACCTTCATCTCTTCCCCAAGGCTGTCTCTCCTGCAGAGGAAAGGCTCTTGTTACACATCCACCAGCCTTCTCCATAGTTATCTTGCAAACCTCTCCCAGTGCGATGCACACAACCCCAGTAAGAGCTGGCCACAGCTGGGTGTGTCGATAGGCACCGCGAAGCCTTTTCCCACTGCTGCCTGCCTGCCTCTGCCAACCCTTCGGCTCCCTTCTTCACCTTTTAATGTCATACAGTCTTTGGGCCAAGAACAATAATATATTTGCTTTATGATGCTCTAGCCACGGCAGGGATTTTTATGGACTACCACAATATCATCTTCTTAACTGTGGACATGCTGCTGATTAAAGGGGTCACATTGGCAGCAAGGGAATCTATAATGTCTTTATTTGTTCACAGGAAGGATACACCAGGAATTCAAGTTTCTCTCTCCAGCCTCAGCCTCTCGGTGCTTTGATTCTGACCACCTTTGAGAATAAAAGGGGAATTTAGCTCTTAAATGTGATTCGGTCAATGGTGTCTCGGTTAACACCATCCATAAAAGGACTGGTTTCTTTGTTGCACAGGACAAGGCTGAGACTACAGAGTTGAAATAGGAGTAGCACGAAAAAAATGTATCTTTTTAGCTAAAAAGGGCCAATCGTTAACCATGTAAATAAATGAGTGGCTATTGACTTTTAATAACACACTCTATTTTGTAGCTCATTCATGAAGAGGAGTGAGGAGAAAATGTTTTGAGGCTTCGAAAGATTTTTTTTTTTAAATTAGAGAATTACACATCATGGTATTTCAGTGCCACAAACACCTGCTGACAGTATGATTGCAAAACAGGACATTCTTGAGGCTACAAGAAAATGGGCACAAAAAAGAGAATCCTGTTATCAAGTAAAATATCTGAAGACTGTGGTCGATAATGTGTTTTTTTCTCTGACTTTTAAAAGCGTCACATCCTCAATTTCAAACAAGCAGATGGCTGCCAGAAACACTCTGAAACCAGCAAGCTGCTTGCATTGGACACATCATTTTTGGTGTCTTGGCCTCTTGACTGTCACATTGATTTTTATTTCATTTGGTTTTGATCCAAGGCAATTGGAGAGGATTTTAAAGTCACCAATGACCTCTGAATTTCAATGATGGCATTTTATCTAAAAGAAGAGATAAGGGCAGAAATGGCCATTCACTCACCATCCAATGAAAAAAAAATATAAAGACATCATTTGTGGTTTCAGTTGAAGCAGCTGAAGTAAGCTGCTGAGGCTCTACAGAGAAGAGGTGATACTGCTGGAGGGAGAAATGTTTTGAAGAGCGTGCAGCCATGGCATCACCTCCTTTTGTTGATAGTACACAGCCACAACTGATGACAACTTCAGCTCTAACTCCATGTTCTTGCACAGTAGCAACCCTGAGCTATAAGTCATACCTGCTCCTGGCTGAGTGTCTGAATTTTTGTTTCTTCCCTCTGAAAGAGTGTAGAAATGTAATCTTTGATATGAAGTTGGGTCTTAGGAAATGCCAGTAGATACAGAGCCTTGCATTGCATCTCCCCTGCAACTCAGACTGCTCTGAGCACATCAAACCTGACCTTGCTTCCTCCCAGTAAAAGGTAATATGCGTCTCTTGTTCCTCATATAGACTTCCCAAGACATTGTCTTGAGCTTCATCTCCCAGGTGCTAAATGGCTTGCCATGCAGGAGATAAGCTGAAGCTCTCGGATGAAGGATAAGGCTGATGAATTTGCTCCTTGGCAGCAAGGGGACCTCTGATGATGTGGGTAAAGGTCACCTGGAAGACAAAACTAAGCTGGTAACATCATCAAAAAAAATCCCAAGGTTGACACCCTGTGGCACACATGCCTCCAGCCAAGGGGGACCCTGGCCACTGTTAGTCATGTTTCTCTATATGCTGTGGGAAGTGTCTCAGTCCCTGCGGGACAGCTGAGTGCGTGACCATGTTAGCAGAGTGAGTCCCTCAAGGTTCAGATGGCTCCATGTCAGGAGCCGCATGGGCTGGGGTGCTGGTCCTCCTTCTGCCACACGCAAGGAAGGCTCCTATGACATGGAGTGACCTAAAGAACAAGGAGCCTCTGGGTGTCTTCTCAGTGATTTCAGTGGGCTTTGTGCAAGGGGCTCTTTGCTACTGCCAGCCTGCTCCATTCATACCTTACCCTTCTGCCCGATACTGTCTGTAAGCACAGCAGGTCCTGACTACACTGAATCAAAGAGGAGGCCAACTTCCTGATGAGGGGAGCGAGGCACTGCAGAGGGTACCATTCCTCCTGATTCCCTCTTCCTAAGGCATGTGTAAGGAAAGCTGTTTTCCTCCCTCACCTTGGTAGGGGCTCTCATGAACTCCTTCCAGCCATCTGAGGCTCCTGTTTTTACCCTTCCATCATCGTCCTGCACCTTTTCCCATCCATGGTGGCATGGTGGAGCCACTCCCTTCTCCCAAATGCCTACATCTCCTCGCTTATCCTCACCGAGGTTATGCTCTGCTCACGTCCAGGTTACTTTCTCCCCAGCACTCTTATTATTGAAGTAGAGACACTTATTCAAGAAACACTATCAGTGACGGTAGCATCTTATAGTGCAGCAGCTGCTCAAATTCAAGAGACCAGAACTATAGTATTCCTATATGAAGAGTACTCTGCCAAGTAATTTTGGTGGCACATAGATAAAACACTGATTTAATTTATCTGGATCTAGTAAAATCTGAAAAGAGCTTATAGGAAATCATGCCTATATCTTAGTTAATGAAACTCTGGGCTGCTTCTGGGAAGACTGACAATTGTAAAATCAATGTGCCAAACTTTCGTTCACAGCTTCATTGTGAAGCCATTACAGATATAGCAAAGACCGCCAGACTCACAGGGGTGTGTGTGAAGGCACACATGGGAATGGGGGGCACCACATTTTCTTCCTCCCAAGGCAACCTGGAAGTCTGCGGGGGCAGGAGAGCAAAGAATGGATGCTCTTGACACTGCCAGCACACCTCAGTGTTGCAGGGCTTTTTTCCTCCCGACCGATAACTTGAGCCTGAAGTCACCTCCGCAAGCAAACCACACGAGCCTTTGTTAACGACATTGCTCACAATGCTTGGAGAAGGCTGTTGGAGGTCTCAAGCCATCCATCTGCAACCCATCTCACTCCTCCTGTGACGAAGAGCACACTGGGACCTTGATTAGTTTGGCCAGCCAAGCTGCTACATTGCACCATTAGAGGAGGATACCAGAGCTGATGCAGCTTGATTTTACCAGCGCTCCTTGCAGCTCATTTGCTGCACCCAGAAACCACAGAAGGCTGAAATGAAACTATATGCACCATATCTGCAGGTCGCGTGTGCACTGATACCCTTGTGTTTATGTTAATGCTCATTACTATACATGGAAGGAGGGTGTGCAGAAAACATTGGTCCCTGGGGGATAGCACGCCGTAGCGATTTTCAAGCTGCTTGCTCTGCAAGTAAAAGCCAGGGTGCTAGCAAGTAATGCCTGCAAAGTTTGATGCCTTGATTTCTGCTGTGTGGATCAATATTAACAGTAATATCGTATTTCCAGGGCATACTCAACTGACAGAACTATTGATTATTTGGTATGTAGCAGTGCACTGATACTTGATAGCAAACTGGGACACTGAAACAATAAATGTGCAGTTGTTAACAAGCAACACAGGGCATTAAGTTTCAGTGACACAACTGGGATATTGCTTCCTTTGTCTAAAATGAAACATCTTTAACATGTCAAAAATATAATTTACTTATATGACTTACTGAAATACCTGGAGAAAATACCTTCTTCACTGAAACCTGCAGATTAAGGTCATGTTTCCAAATATGTGCCAAATTACATGAATAATTTTGTCCCCACTGTGACCAAACACTTGAGATATTCTTGAAGGGAAAATATTTTGTTTGATATGTTCAAATGTGTATTATATCAGATCATCTTGTGCATGAACAGATTTTAATGTAAGAAAAGATAATGAAACATTACATTTTGGTTGCAGTAGTTGAGCCAAAGTTATTTTTTTCACCTAGGTTTTTGATTCAGTGTGAAAAAGTAGGCATGTATACATATATTTGGATAGGGCAAACTTGAAATAAAACTTTCTTTATCAAAGAAAGTGTTTACTTATATTTGAAAGACATAATGCTATATCCTTCCATGAGCTGTTTTATTATATATGTCTACAATTGTCTCCTATGGACACATTTAACTATCAACCACCAAACCATTAAAAGGAAATTGTACAGAACACCAGTCTTATGACTGGAACCTATTGAAAAAGGAGCCTTCCTACGGTGAGGGAGAAAGAAATACTTTTTGTGAAGAAAAATAACTTGTGGCACTTGCTGTTGCAGGAAAGAACAACTGAATGGCTTAAAACTCTTTTAATCTGAGCTCGGAGAGGCAGGGGAGGTGACTAGTAAATATGCAGGAAATGCACCTGTACTATACATAGCCTTTTTCTGGGATAATATAGCCTTTTCTCTGCTATCAGTGTGTTGAACCCTGTAGGCTTAGCTGCCTTAGCTGCCGTCTACGATTTGGAGAGGTCAGGACCAAGGGAGGCTGAATCAGCCTCTGATGGTGGCTCCCATCTCTCTCCCACTGCTGACAAATGGAGTTTAGGATGATGGAGTCCAGTTTCTCAGTTGGGCCTGAGCCTCTTCAGCCACTAGTAAATTAAATGTGCCCAGAAACATTCCCAGGCATTGAGGCCAACTGGAACAGAATGGTTCGTATCTCTGCTTGCAACCATGTCTTAGCTTCCCTAACGCAGCAGCTAAATGCAAATGGCTCACTGGGACGAACCCTGATCCATGCTTAGGAATGATTTAGGAGTTTGCTAGTTGTCATGGACCAAAAGCATGCCAAGGACTGGTCTAGTTGTTTGAGTATACCCAGTCACACTCTCATGCTGAGCGACATTCCCAGACACTGCTTAACTTGCTTAAGACATGCAGCCTAAGACATTGGTATGACATATGTCCTTCTTCACCTTTTCCCACCCAAGATCACCTCTTTCCAGTGAGGAGAAGGGAGTTGTATGTCTCTAAGTTTGGTTATAACAATAATCTTTTGCTGGTTCATGATATCACTCTTACTCAGTGAGAAACTGTAGATTACTGCTGTCTGCAATCTAAGAATAATTGCAAGGAACAAGATGTTATGTGTTTAAAATGACAAAGATGTTATGCATGGGCAGCTTAACTTCATAACCAAACCACTGTCCTCTTTTTCCCATCCCACACCACTGTCATCTGCCTGATACTCCATCTTCAACATTTGCAACCTTAAATTGCATACCTCAAAAAAAGCATCCCACCTCAAGCAGTTGCCATATGCTCTAACCATGCTACACTGGAGGACCATAAGATGTCTCATAGGAACTTCTGTGCTGAGCTGCCCAAGGCAAAGCGAGTCTGTTTTCATGGGTCCCTCTGAGCTACAAGAAGCTGAACTCAAACACTTTACTTTGAGAAGAACTGACTCTATCAGGGCAGGGACCATCTGGCAGAAGACACAGCAGCATTAATGCAATCCCACACCAAGAGGGAAGATCTTGGTACGGTGTCCTCCAAGTCTGGGCACCCTCCTACCCCCCACAGGGACCCAAGCACTACAAGGCAGCAGAGGGAGGCAGAGGAAACATTTTGTACCTACACCCTCTTCACCACACACACCACAAAGCCTTCTCAGTGGAAAGGTTTCAAAGCTGTCATCAGAAGCTCTTACTCTCAGATCAGAGCCATTCAGATAAACCTTTGAATGGTTTTGCTCATGATGCTTGCAACACTTCTCTGTGGGCATCACCCGTGCAGCAACCAACTCATGGTTTGCAGATGGAGCTTGGGAAGGAGCACCTTATCATAATGAGTCGGCTGTATTTCAGCAATGGCACTTTCTTGGTGAACAGACAGCACCAAGGCTGCCATCCACCCTTTGCAGTGCCTGCTTTTCCCAAAGAAAACGTGGTGGAGACTTGGGTCAGGCACCTGGAGCCTCCTCCCAGCTCCTATTTGGACACCTCTGTGGCCCTGGCAGCTGCAGCTAAAAGCACCATGTGGGTTCACAGCCTCAATGTTTCACGGCAGCTCCCTGACTTAGGAAGCTGTAATGCCAGGAGGATGGTGGATGACTTCATCCCAGCAGAATGTAATACCTTATGATCCTATGATCTAGTGCAAAAGGCAGGAGGAGTGGGAAGCCCAGCAGGCACCTGATTGAAGAGGCTGGGGGAGATAAGAGGAGACAGTGTCCTGCTGTGCATTTCCTCCACCTCCATAACCTTCTCATTTTCAAAGAGTTTCCATAGGGCTGTGGCAGCTATTGTTCTCCAGACCTGGTGCATCAGCATCCCCACTACACTGACAGCAGTTTGGTATTCACATACCGCCAGCCCTTCTCCCTCTTCCTATCAGGAAAATGAGCAGCTTGTTTGGCTTCAAGAGGAAACAAAACGTGTACAACTCAGATACCCCTGTGCTAACGTGTACAGGGCTATGCTACGTACTCCATAACCAGCATGGGCTGCCTGGGCATACGCTCATGCTCAGACAGACCCAAATGCATTTACATCAGACTTTACAAACACATGTCCATCCTTCCTTCCTTCTAAAAGTGGTCATAGCAGCCAGATCAAACTTTGGCACAACCATTACTGATGAGCAGATTCAGAAATGAATGAGTTCCTTTATACCCAATTATCAAGGAGGCTGAAGATTCATACAGGCCATTAAGATAAAAAGGAGGCTAATTTAAACCTACAGCAAGGCTTAAGGAGTAATCCTGCACAGGCAGGTAGGTAAGGTCAATGTAAAAGTTGTTCTTGTTTCTGTTTGGCTCCGTAAAAAAGAAAAATAATATCAGGGCTGTGCATTTTTTAAAACCTGCATTTTTTTTCCTAAAAAGGGCTGAAATAGGTTTAAGCATCACTGTTATTATCTCAAAAATTACACAGAGACATTTCCACATGAATGTTTCCCTTTGCAGTCAGATATCCATATTCACCATGTGTGCACCTTCGATTCGGGGACTGCAGCTCCCCTGTGGTCCAAGGACTCAGGGTCCATTTTGTGTAGATCTTTCTGCCAAAATGGGTTTATTAGTGACTGGAAATATTGCAAGGTCACCCACAGCCTTGATAGAAACAGCAGGGTAGGACAATATTAGGGAGAAACTGTAAGTTGTAATATCCAACTGTAGTTGGCAATCCCAAGTGTATTTGGATTGCCTGTACCAGTATTTCACTCCCTTGTTTTCAAATGATTGTCCTGGCCCTAGTGATTAACCACCTGAATATACCGAAGAAGGATATTCACAGGAAGGATCTCATGATAAAAAGACTATTCTTGGCCCTCTTTCCATCACATCATAATCTGTCCACTAATATGGCTTGAGATCTCAAAAAGTCATAAGATGCTGCCGCTAAGTATCATTCTGTTCAGCTGAAGGCATTTTTACTTCATGCAGCAGGCAGAGGAATGCAGTAGCAAAGCCTTCAAATCTGTTTGTATAATAGATGAAGTCTTTGCTATATGGCATTTATCTTCCTTCAGGGAGTGACACCTGATAAATAAATCTCTAGTTCCCAGTGAATTTAAATAAAACAAAGGCAAATCATACCCCTGCATGTTGTAAACATATAACTGCAAGAATGCAAGTTCCCACTCTCCCACCATTTCCTTTGCTACGAAAGCTATAAAGTGCTGACCATCCTCAAATTCTGCCAAAATCAAGGGACCCAAATCTCTGAGAACATTACAAAGAGCATGGTGATAACATAGGAGGCACTAAAAGATACATCACTCATTTAGACTAATGAAATGGTAAAATTTACTTTTTTTTTTTAAGTTAGCAAAAAGCAAAAACCAAAGAAAGGGAGCTTATTAGCATATCAATAGGAATAATGGAGTGAAAATGGGGGGAAATCTAGTAAATGGGGTGATGTGTTTCCCAGTGAATAACACTAAGGTGGACAATTTTCAAACATCCTGGGATAAATAAAACACCGAACCACATCCTACCCAACACCACCACATTGTCCAGTTGGTCACCGCTGTACTGCGGTGTGCCAGTGGCAGTGGGTCCATTGGTCCTGCACTGCACCCATCCCTGGATGCCAGCCATCACCTCCAGCACTGACCACAGCTGCTTCTCTGGCCATCCTGCGTCCAAGCGGTTGAACATGGGCAAAACCACAGATCGCTGCCCAAAACAGCAGGGAGAGAGGGTACCACTGCCAACAACCACCTGCCACCTGAAGCCCTTGTCTAGTGGGTCTGCAGAGCTAGTTTCTGTGAGCATTACCATGGGGAAAAGCACTGTTTTCCATCTTCTGCACACCTGAAGAGTCATCACAACCAAATTAAACCCCTCAGCATTTCTCAGACTATCTGCCCACTCCCTGGCTCTCCAGATGCAGAACTCTACACCAGGACCAACAGACAGTTTCTTTAACTGGCAGTCATTTTGCTCCTCTCCATGCTTTCAAAGCTGAGAGCCATCAAAGATTAGCAGAAAAAATCATGACTGTTTTTCCTTAAGAAGCAGTACTGGTAATAGGCTTCAGGAAAAATCCTCCTAGATGCAAGTGATAAGCGTAGACTGTGTGAAGGCTGACAGGTCTGATTATAATTATCACTGAGAGGGGACTAGCACTAACCTCCCTTCTGGAAGGCAATGACAATTCCTGGAAGGGAACATGCAAGTGAATTATCATAAACAAAATCATTGCAAGTGGAACTGTCTTTCACTGGGAAACTAAATAAGGCCCTGACTTGGGGGGAAAAAAACCCAAAACCTTGAGCACTCATTAAAGTTCATCAAAGAAAATGGTACTCAATCATATGTTTAAGTTTTGCTGACTTTGGGTTGATGGGAGTAAAAGAATGAAGAAGGACACTTGAAGCATGGGATGGAGTCACGCACGTACAAGGTGTTTGGAAATAAAGGATATCTTCTCAAACCATATTTAAAGAACATGCTCTGCAACATAACATTAACAGAGAGCCCCAGAGAGCATGTTGTTCCAGACTGAGCTAAATATTCAAAACCAAGACAAAACTCAGGCAGCCTTGTACCAACCTTTCTCCCTCCCTCACATCCTAGTATCCTCACATCCTAGCAGGAAGAAAGCCGAACAGAACCAACATGGCGCTCTTCAAATTGCATCTATACATTAAGTTCCTCAAGTTGCATTTATACATTGATTGAAAAAAAACACATTGCTTTTCAGCAGGGTTTTGAGGTAGATATGGTAGGTAGTATTCCTTCAAGATCATCCTATCCTAACCTTCTTTGTGCTTTCTCTGACAGCATTACATATTTCTTAGGCTGCAGGTTGTTTTGGCATTTCTCATTCTATTTCCATTGGAAACTTGGAAATAGAGAAACTTGGGCAATCTGAAATAAGAGTAGCAGTACAGTAGCTTTTTCTTTCTGAACAAAGGGAAATGGATATTGTCTTCTTAATAGTGGGTTATAACTGCAGAGGAGATGAAGAGGAGAGCCTCAGAGTCAAAGGCAGTTCTAGGAGTTTCATTCTTATTATATCTCAATGGAGTGAAGCAAATAAATTGCGCAAGGAGACATATGGAAGCTCACTATGCAAATGGCCTATTTAAGGCTCTTACTTCCTAATTAGGTCCTGGTGTCAGGAGGTTGGTAACAATTATTCACACATAGATCATTTGGATACAATACAAACTGTTCTAAAACCCAAACCATTATAATGGCATGCATTAAAAAGAAGCCCTATTTAGCTTGATCTTTTTAGACTCTTTTGCTTAGTGCTTGGAATATCAGTTTTTGTGCTACACACATCCTAAATTTCGTGTCTAATACTGCAATAATGGGTTTGGAAGGGGAAAAGGAAGAAACAAAAACTTTCACAGCCATAATCCTTGTTCTTACCTTGTTCACAGATTTCGTCACTGGACTCTGCACAGGGAACCCACACTCTCTTCCCAAATTCTTCATCTGACTCTGTGGCATTTCCCAGAGCAAAGAGAAAAGAGAAAACTTTGATTGTGGGAATGACTGTGCAGAAAATGGTCACAAGCATCCAAAGTTTTGCTCTGCCCTTCTCCATTTCATTACATCATTCTGCATGCCTACCACCACCTGCCAGCCAGGGCCCTCTGAGCACCTGGTGCTGGGGTTCACCCTCGGCCCCACTCAGTTTTGGAAGGTCCCCCAAGCTTCTCCTTAACCCACACAGATGCGTAGGCTTCTCCTCCCAAGTAGCCCTGGTAAGCATCACAGCTTTCCCCAGCAGCTGCAGGGCATGCAATGAGCCATGATGGCAGGGAGTGCTGCCATGGATTCCTATGACAACTCACATCAGAAAGGCTTGGGAAGAGCAGGAAGGTGTCACAGGATGCCAACCCACCTGCTTTGTTTAAGAGTTAAAGCAGGGAGCTGAAGCCAAGGATTACCACATTGCAAAACCATTTAAAACAGGGTAAGTGCTTGTGATTCAATATCATGACTGCGGCAAACCCACTCTGCCCTGTGCTTCTGCACTTCTGGTACGAAAATGAGATCTTCTTCTCCCTTCTTCCCCTCCTGCCTCCTCTCCCCTCTTTGTCCACCTCTCGAGCCATTCACATAAAGGTGAAATATTTTACATTTTCACCTGTGGTGATGCAGATCAGAGAGTGTTTGCTTTGCTTTTCACTGATTTTGCCCAAGGCATCCTTTTAAGCAGCAGCCTGTGCAAAGATAATAGGTGGCACGATTCTCTGTAACTGGAATCAGCAACAAATCAGCCATCTGCCACTCCAGGGGTCTGAGATTAACCCAGCTACTGGACCGTGACTGCAAAGCATTTGCACATTTAGATTACGGAAGTGTGAGGTTACTGGTCAAAAAAAATAAAAGACTGAGAGTGGGGAAGGTGTGGGGAGAAGGGGTGGAAGATAGCCTTGAAAGAGTCCTCTGGATTAACCCTTCTAGACACAAGTCATCTCCTAACAACTCCAAGCAGACAACATTTCTCATTATAAAGTGTTAAAATGATGAGGGATTTGAAGGAAGCAACTTGAGATTCATGAGACATCATGTTTCAGGGAAATACATCCAAAGACACTTCTTTGATACAGGGACAAATAAAGACAAAGACATTCAGCTGCCTTGTCAATGACTTGCAATGCTCCTTGGGAAGTGTGACCAAGCTGCCCAGATGGCTTACTTGGACCACTTGGAAAGTACAAGAGTAACATTTTTGTGCCAAGATGGACAAGCTCCCTTACTCCAGAGCATTGTCAAGATATCGAGGAAATGAAAGAGATCTGCATTCTGAAATATAAAGGTTTAGGAAGGTCTCTTCATTCACTGTCCTCAGTTTACCTTCCTGAATAACAAACATCACATTGCTAATTTGCAACATGGATGCCATTGGTCCGCATTATTATTTGTCTGTATCTTTGGGATCCTCTCTATAAATCTGTTGGGAGTTGTTGTTTGGTAACTGAAGTATTAAGAGGTTTAAATCAGTAGTAAACACAAGCTGGCTCCACATCTAAAAGCGTGAGCCATGCTCTGTGCTGGTGCATGGCAGGTTAGGACAGCCGCCAGGGTCTCCTCTGCTCACTTTGATGTGGGCTTTAATCCCCACTCCTGGCATTTGCTTTTGTAGGTTGGCATCCCATGGTCAGGGATCTCAGGTTAATAAGAGGCGGTTGTGGCCAGAGAAAGAGGTGCAGCTGCAGCCAAAACTATCGGCAAGGACTGCTGGGAAATTCAGGCAAGGTCTGCATGGTGTGTGCCCTTGGTGAGGATGGTAGCTTAAATACATAACTCATCTCATTAAGTCAAAAGAAGCAACTGAAAAGCAAACAGCAAGCACATGTGTGCATACAAAACCATGTATTTTTATGCGTATACTTTATTCATGAAGAACAGGTGGGATCTGGTGGAACGTACAATGGCACACAGATTACTCCAAGTTACTTGGCCAACCCTCTTGTTGACATTTGCCATGGTTTCTTCACCCTGTCCAAGGTTTCCTGGGCCAAGCACTACATGCCCCTCACTTGTGACAGAGAAAAGTGCAAGAAGAGACAACAGCATCTCTTCTGTGCAAGCTCAAGTTCAGCTGCAGCAACTACATGGTTCAAGGCATATCTGAGAGGAGGAAGAGTGAGAGATTGGTTGCTGCAGACATCCTACTCCATACAATGCCTGCTAGCATCACCTCAGAAATGAGTGCACCTCCTAGCATTAATTTGGGACTGATCTTTCAGTCCTCTGCAGAGGAAGGACCATTGATCTGCGAGGAGCTGTGAAAAGAAGAGAGTAAGGAGAGCAGGCTGGAAAACACCTTTAAGTCTCCCTAAATTCCCCACTATTTATCACAGTATTTCCAAAAGGCGTTACCTGAGCAGAATTAGGTGCTCCAAAACCAGGTCCACGTGTCTGCAACCAAAGGTGAGATTTGAAGTAGTTTGGGTATATACTTGGGCATGTTTTTCAGGTGAAAGACAGGTCATGGGGATCATCCCACGCCTGGGACTACAAACTGGGCCAAGCTAACAACCCACCAACCCACAAGCTTCTGAGATGCAGCAAGTTAATGAGCCTCTGCCCCTGCTTTCAAAAGGTCTCCTTGAACTTGACCTGATGGCTGTATGAGTGCTGAAACTGCTGTTAAAAAAGGATCTGGACCCATTTTCAAACCCAAAGGCAGGGGTTTTCTCTTTCTCCAGTCTCCAATTTCTGTAAAGCTAACATAAAACTTCAGATCCAAACACAACACCACCCAGAGAGGAGTATGTGTATGTGTGTGTGGTGGAAGATCTTTGTATTCAGTTTCAACTATTGGACTACTAAAAGAATGCTTGTGCTGGTAACAATTTTTAAAAGATTTTTAAAAAAATCAAAACCCCATATAAAAAAAAAAAGGTACTTTCATGTACCTTTTCCTAGCCTGTGAATGTAGGGAAGAGGGGATCAACACAGGGCAAAGCCTTTTCTTTCAGACAAAAATCACAGAAAAACTCCAGCCCATCCCTTACAAATTAATTAACCTTATGAATTGCTGTTGAAGTTTCAGCCCTATATGATTTTTTTTTTTGCTTGTTTTATCCAGGCAGGCTTTGCAGGAAGGGGCTTTTGCAACCAAAGCACTGACACTGCGTTAACCAGCTCAGCTGAGCCGTGGAGCCACCTGGAAGTTGCCTCGTCCCTCAGCAAATGAGAAGCGGAGGGGAACACCGACGCAGGCGACGCTGCACCTTGCAGAGATTCGCGTGTCCTAGAAGTAACCTTGCATCAGGATACAGAGCCACGAGAGCAGCCTTATGGGTATGGAGAGAGGAGGAGGAGGACAGCGAGGAGGAGGGGAAGGAGTGGCAACAGGAAAACAATCAGAAAACTCCCTGGGAATCAAATCTTCTCTTCCTCCCTAGGAAGAAAATTAAAAAAATAAAAATCCCTCCCCAATACGGAGATGGCAGGAGGGGATGAGCACACTCGCTCCTTCTCTGCTTATAATCCTTTCCAGCAAAGCATCGTAACAGACACACATAGGCTAGAGACCAGCTACAAGCAGAACATTTCTGCCAGGCGCTTCCCACGCTGCACCAGCCCCGGGGTGCAAGGGGCTGCCCCCCTTCTGCTCCCTCTCTACCCCAAGTCCCCAGCAAGGGTCCCCTCTTTTTCCCAGAACCCCTAAATATCACTGGGGGTGAACGATGGGGGAGAAGAGGGTCACATTTAAAAAGCGAAGGGGAAGCAGAGAGGCAGGGGAACACCCCTGAGCCCAGCCAGCAGCCCTGCGGCCGCAGCCATTCTCATTCCCAGCACGTTTCGCTGCTCTCCAGCGCAGCCCGGCTTCGAAATATTAGTGCAGCACAGAGTGCCATTTTTGAGTCACTGCAGCTCCTTTTTGGCACTGGTTCAGCCTTTTGTCTTGCCTTCTCCTCCGAGCGCCCAGCGGAGGGAGGAGGAAAGAAAGGAAGAAAATAAAGCCCTGCTGCTTCACTGCCAGGGCCGCCAGCCTCCCTGCGGCACCCCCCGCCTCGCCTGCGGCACCCCGCACCCACCCAGCCCACTCCCAACCGAACCCAATTGGCAAACATAAATCTCTTCCCACCTCCACAGCAGCCAGTTCACAGCCTCCTTCTCCCTCTCCCACCACCCCTTTTCATCGCTCACTCCTTTGTACTCCTCTAAATTTTTCTAGCCAAGCATTACAACCTTCCACCTCCCCTTTCTCCTCCATCCCCAGCCCTCCCACCTCCTCCCCTCACATCGGCAAAAAAAATCATGCCATGGTTGCCAATGCACTGGCATATCCTTGGAGTGGAGAGCCACTGCACCCACAACACGCCTGGCAGGTCCAGTCCAGCTCACAGCTGTCCAAGCGCAGGTGAGCTGCAGTGCTCACGGGCGCACACACACATGTCACAGGGCAGGACATACTCCGTTTGCATCCCTTGGCATTGCTGTAAATACAAACTTCCTGCAAGCCTGCGTTTGGCAACCGAATTCCTCCTCCTGCTTGTGGGGCTGGGAGAAAAACAGAGGCGGAATAGTGAGGGAGGGAGGGTGTATTTTTTTAAGCAACCCAAACATGGCACCGAGCGCTTCCACCAACAACTTCTCAGCCTGCTGAGCTGGCAACCAGCTGCCAGTTCCAGCCTGGCACCAGCTTTGATTTGTTTTTGTCTCCTCTTAAATGCCCTCCTACCAAATATTTATTCCCTTATTTTTTTTCTTTTTAGGTTTTTTTCTTCCCTTTTTCCCTCTTAGCTTGTCCATAGAGGGGCTCCCTCCTACTCCCACCCACAAATCCAAAGCAGCACATGTGGAAGGAGCACCAAAGGGAGTGAAACTCGATGGACCAAGAAGGAGGAAAAAAAGCCCATATGTACACACAACATATGTATGCTCTTCTCTGAGGAAGGAGAGAGTGAGAGGTGCCCTAAAAGCAGGCAACACAACTCTTGTGCATGCCAGGATGTGCAAGCCCCAGCCCCCTCCACGAAGGAGGGAGGAGACAGGTTTGGTTGGGAGGTAGAGAAAGGTTGAGGCAAAATACATGTTCTCCATGGAAAGGACCCGACAGAGCCAACTTTCAGCCAGTGACGTGACTCCAATTAAACTGGAGTTTGAAACACTGACATGTGCATGACAGAGATAAAGTGGTGTAAAATGCACCTTGTCTGGTGCCTGGAGGAGAGAGATTTGGAGAAAAACATATAACAGTGCTGATGCTGATGCTGGAGATGGCTTGGGAGAGGCATGGATGGAGGAGAGAAGATGCGCTGAGGATTTTAGCATGGTGTCACGAGTGCATTAAGCTGCAAGCCAAGCTGGTGACCCAGAGCAGGGAACAGCCCTGTAAGCAGACACTTGTGTCTGTGGGGCTTTTTATGAGCTTGGTTGGACCCCCTTGGGCACTGAGACACATCAGGAGGGGCTCCTTGGAAGCCACAAGAGTTAGAGGGTGGTGAAACAGATGAGCACTCTCTGCGCCTCAGACCCGATGCCTCTGCTCCCTGCGGCAACAAGTCCCTCAGGAGGCCTGGCAAAAGTGCCAGGAAAAGGTTGGTTCTCGCCAAACATGCTCTGGCCACCCTGGGGAATAGCAGAGCAACTGGCTTGAAAGTGGGGTCACCGAGACAGACCAGGAAGACAGACAGACAGCATGCTCGGGGTGGTACAGACAAAACAGCAGTGTCCTGAGCAGCTGCCTAATATGTATCTTGGCAAAATCTCGCCTGGCTGTGGATGAAGCAGAAATCGCAGGCTGGAATCATAAACCAGTCAGTTGGTCCGACTTTTGCTTCCCTGGCCTGCATGTATAACACAGGAGGAAAGCAGAGGGCTGGATGACACCCTCTAGTTGCCAGGAGCCACATGGAGGAGCTGGTCCTTTGGCCGCTGCCAGCTGCTGCGTGTGGAGCAGCTGATGGGCAGGTGCTGAAGTGGACTTAAAATAAGTAGATGCCTTGCTGTGACTGCACTCATTAAGGGACGTGTGAGTTTGCATACTTAAACCAAGCCTCGGGCCTGTGCCCTTAGGAGCACCTGTGCCACTGGGACATGTCTCCTGCTTAAGGTCCACGTTGGAGCTTTGTCCAGGCCACTGCAGCACAGCTGGGGCTGGCTGGGTTGGATGAAGCAATATCCTAGTAGGGCCACCAAACCCCCTCTTCTGAGTTGTAGCTTCACTGTCCCAGGCCCTTTGCATAAGGATGTCATCCAGCGTTGGCAATGGTTCCTCCCAACATCTGCTTCCAAAGTCAGCCGGTGTCCATCCGAATCCTCTCTTCCATCTGGTTTACACGTCTGTTTTCTCTCTTTGCTATTCCTCAGGCTTAGAGTGGGTTTCTGCCCTTCCCTCCAGCCTTTAATACCAAGTGCTGGCACTTGGCAAGGCAGACTGGGTCCTCCCTCACATGCGTCCATGGCAAAGCAGACCCTGAAACCTCAATCAGAGGCCCCCACAGAGAAGCATCCCTGCCCAGAGGTATCTGTAGCTCATTGAAGTGACTCCCAGATAGAGGCACTTTCAGATCCTTTGAGTCGATAAATAAAGGCACTATAAATAAAAGATATTACAGACTAACAAGTTCTCAGTTGCAAACTGGAGTGGGAAAGAATATTTTAGCATCCTCTTGCTAAGCACATTAACTCTTGGCAGACATGATCGTTCAGGTCTTCAGAGCTGAAAACTTCACACAGTACGCAGCACGTTGAGTCCACATGCTCCATTTCCAGTTTCAACAGCTCTAAAATCTACACTGCCGCTGTGCTATATCCCCCCAGTGCAGCGAGCATCCAAATATTGTGTCATTTTGGGGGTTACGACAGTAAATATACACTCTGCAGTGATCTTTCCCAGGAAAAGCTCAGCCTTCACCACTGTAAGCTCACAATAGATGGTGCCTAAAGATTTTTATCAACTGGTTTCTGATGCTTCCCTTCCCAGGGTGAGCAAACACTTTGTATCAATCTGGCTTGCTTTAGTGCAGTGACCCAGCGCTGTGCTCCGCTGCTGAAAGTTCAGGACCCAGCTGCGGGGCTAAATTCTTGCTGACACTGTGCTGATTTCTCCATCTCTGTCACCCATGCTGCCAGGGAGGGGGGGATGTTGTTTTTTTTCCAGGCTAGGAAAGAAAGAAAGCAGTTGTGCAAAACACAGAGAAGATGTGGCAAAGAAGGGGGAGGAAAGTGATCCCAACGTGTGCGGTGAGGTTGAGGAGAGGAAATCCTTTGGGCAGCATGGGGCACTTCATCGCATTCTTCTTTTTCTTCACCAAGGAGAAAATCTTGCTCAAGAGGCAATTAAAATGTTACGGGCAAGGAAAAGCTTTTAGGATGCCTCGAAGAACTTGTGTGCGTGTGCAAGTGCATGGGGAGAGATGCAGAAGGAGAAATCACTATTAGTGATGGGTGAACTACAGAAGGTTGGGTGGTTTGTTTTGGATAAAGATCCCCACATGCAGATGCTTATCTAAAGCCCTCAGTCTTCAGAACAGGGCTGGGAATGTCTTAAGAACAGACCCTTCTTGCATGATTTCCAGTATCTCTCAGAGCAGTCACCCATGCCAAAAATACCAGGAAAACAGGTTGGTTTTTTTCTTCTTCTTCTTTTATGCAGTGTTTTGGCTCTTCTGCTTCTGATTCCAAGCAAAACCTAAAACCGCAAAGTCTTTGACTTGAAGGTTGGACTGTGCTTATTTAATTTCAAGCCATCCTGGTTCTCATGACTGCACACATGAGGGAAATAAGGAAAAATGGTGCTGTGATGCTATGGAAAACTTTAAAAGAAAAGAAGACTCCCTGAAAATTGGCAGAAAAACAAGCTGGCTTCCCTAAGAGAGGACTACAAGCCCTGATTTCTCCCACCTTAAGCAGATTACTTATCTGTAAGCTGGCTATTCTTCTCATAGATAACATGCAAGATCACAGCATTCCCAGTTCAAATGAGCCTGTTTGTTAGCCTTGGGTGGTTATTAGTCAGTGAATACTACTGAATCAATAAACAAAATAAGGACTTTGAAGAGAGTCTTGTTTCCCCACCCGATCTTGAAACTCATCAGATCTGCAGTAGCCCTAATTTGACAGAGAAGAAAGAAAGAAAACAGTTTGAACATGGTCTGGTGCCCTCCCGTTTTCTTAAATCAGAGTGTAATTGAGGTAAAATAGCCCAGGGATGGTGCTGTTGGGATGAAAGCGGTATGTTTTGCTTAAGTCCCCTGGACAAACAGGGCTGTTGAAGGGCTGGTTTTGATCTCTGGCTGGATTTACACCAGGATATCTCAAGTAATGTTGCTCAGTGTGTAAGGCAGATCAGAATCAGGGCAGTGTGCTTTTAAGGATGTTGCCAGATATCCTATGTCCCTGGACTATTCGTCTCAGGAAGGTTAAAAGCACATACATTCACTCTACCTGTGGTAAAGAATGAATGTTTTGCTGTTAAAGACCAGAAGATGTTCTTCTTAAATGATTTCTTGTAGGTTTTTTTCCTGCCTTTCCTAATACCTATTCATTACTCAAGCAATGATCTTCAGCTCATCCAAATGGTTTGGAGACCAAAACTCGGGTCTTTAGCTGATACAAATCAGAATAATTCAATCCAAGTCAACAGAAACGATGGACAAAGTCAGTGGAAAAGGTATGACCAAGAGTTTATACTACACAGGCTTCCAAAACAAGGGCACAGACTTCTAGACAGCACAGTACATATGATCGAAGTATTTTCTCACTGAAGCTGATGGCATTTCTTGTGGGTGACCAAGATAGGTACAGGAGGCCCAAGTCCCCATTCATGTCCACATGTGTGAATCGGGAGCAGCTCCATTACTCATCGCATGCTGTGCTCTTTGCAAAATCTGTTCATCATGTCCTGCTAAATGCTGCAGGATGCTGATAAATTTTGCCAAAACTTGGCTCTTGTGCAGCTTCTTAGTTTAGATAGTGGGAGAAAGGGATGGGTTTAACTTTTGGCTTGAAAGAAAGAAAGTAAAAAATTTGGACCCTTTCAAAAGTGCTGAACAGTTGAGAAATCTGGCCTTGAGCTTTTTTGAAAAAGTGACCCAATCTATCTAGTTATTACACCATTCTCTACCTATAACTAACATAAGGATTGATATTTACTTGCAGGAAACGCTGGCAAGAGATGGGAGTTCCCATTCACTTATGTTGTTTACTGCTCCCCCGAGATCACAGGCTTCAGCAACAATGGAGCAGAACGCTTCACAGGTGCACAGTTTATGCACCAAAACGAGTTGTAAATCAGAGTGGAGGAAGAAAGGGCTGGAACAACTCTGGTTTGTAGAAGTGATCATTGGAAAGGGATGTTGACCATGTTCATTTTGTAAGTCTGATCTCCTAAGTCTATGCTTGCTCACACTGCGCCAGCGGGACAGGGTCCCGGGTTGGAAATCCAAGGAGCACATCAATAATTTGCCAGAGATTACACAGGGGGTGAACTTGTCCCTGATCTCCATTATTGGTTCAAAACTAGGAATTCTCACACCATTTCAGACAGATGGCTGGTCCTTCTTATGTTAGATTTCCCATTAAGGCTGAAAGAAAATCCACATTCAAGCTGAAAGTAAACAACCTGTGAATTCAAAAGGCATTAACTCGAACTGCCAGAGCATTTGCTGCGTATGCTGCAGATGTCAAATAGACACTTTCCCACAGCCCTGAGCCTAGACACATAACTAAGTTACACAGCAAAACCTTCCACCCAGCCCAAAAATCCATCCTATGCAAACCTCGCTCTCCTCGCTGGTGTTTTAAGGGCTGGAGCCTCAGCTGGAGTGAATTAATGTAGTCACTCTGATTTGAATAGAGCTATGCCAATTTATACCAGATGAGGATTTCACCCTTTGGAGGCCAAGTGGGAAATGGCTATCCACTACTTTTTTAGCAGTGTGGTTTGAGAAAAAAAAAAAATGTGTATTTTAAAGAGTGAAAGAGCACTAAGTAAGTTTATTTCCATTTTTATGATTAATTTTTGAAGAAAGCAATTACAGAGCTTGGTCCTAAACAATCAGGCTTTCCAGAAAAATGCATATAAATAACACAGCTTATAGATACAAACAACACAAGTTACCCAACTTATTCCGATTCCTGATACCTTCCAAAATGCCAACAAAAAGTTAACTAGGAACCCAAGCACGACATCGCTGTGGTATTGCAGGAAATTCAGAAAGTGGAAAGGACTGAATACACCAGTCTGTTTTTTCCTGCCAGGGCTGAATGAAGAGGACAAAAACCATGAAACTAAAGCATACAAACAAAAAACCCCACCCATATGCTTTGAAATGCTCTGAACATTAATACCATGGTGTGCTCTTTGGCCATAAAGATATGCAAGATTATTTTTCTAATATATTTTGGTGTAAATCAAACAGCACCACTGAAGTCATATTCTGTAAATCAGGATTCATTCCATTTAAAGCAACATAACCTCATGGTATACATTCAGGAATGATTACCCAAATTAAGCCTATGGTTTATTCTTTAGTATAGGAGGCCCGACTTGCAGACTCGGATGCACCTTGATTTTCCTCAAAGTAAACTGGAGGTCAAATATTACACCAATAGAAAAGACTGGAGATTTTTAAGACAATGGTAATGGGAAATCAAACCGCTAAACTGTTTAACTTAAAGCCACTAGACTGATGCAGCTCATCAGAAAATTAACCTCCTCCTTCCTCCAGCCATCCTTATTTTCACTTTATAATTCAGTGTAAGCTGGCAATTAGTAATACTTTGTTTATAGAGCCTTCCATCTGAGGATCTAGAAACACTTTGTAAATGCTAATGAATAAAGCTTCTTAACACCCCCTGTGAGACAGATAGTAGTATCTCATTCGCACAGCTCGGAGAAGAGGTGCAGGTTTGCTGAGGGTTGGAGCCAGCCAGTGGCGGAGCTGGGAAGCCACTCTAGACCCTGAACCTCACCTTCAGCTCAATAACACAAGGCTTTCAATAGATGTGGTGATGTGCCTGGCAACTTCTGAACCTTATAATTATCTCTCGGGACTGCCAGTGTGCCCTGATGTCTGACAGGCTGAAAACACAGACCGTTGAACTTCTACCCATAGAGAGAACTTAAGTCCCACTTACTGTTGGACAGAAACACCATGAATATGCCATCCGTCCTCCCCTGAAACAATCACTCACAAATATGATCCTCTGACATTGCAAACAGGAGAGGAAATTGGGAATTCAGTTGTCCTTACTTGGTTTTTAATAATAACACCAACCCTGGACAAAAAAAATACAAAGGTCTAGGAGGGTTCCTTTCCTTTTCTTTGCATCTTTAATTGCCCTTATCTTTTTCTCATGTAGAGGAAAGGTAAAATATTCAAGCCTGTTTGCAAGTCTTGATGACAAGAGGAACTTAAAGGATTTTTAAAGAAAGCCTAAAGGTTTTGCTTCCAACACTATCAGGAATGCTTAGATCCTAGGCAAGCCTTAGGACAAGATAGGCATTGATAAGACGAGTATTGTTTTTCCAAAACACAGTCTCGTTGATTTAAGAGCAGCTAATGTCTGGTACCTATTTGAAGCATTTTTCCACGTAGCCCTTCTCCAAATGCATGGCAAACAGACAATTTTCATGATGATTCTTCTGTCTAAAAATACACACCTCCCCCTCTTTTCAATTTATCACTGAGCCAGTCAGCTTGTTTATTGTTGAAGTTTTACCCATTTAATAGTGCACTTAGGAAAGCTTAATACAAACATCAACCAATTCATCACTATCACAAAAAGAAAAGCCTTAGAAATCATTAATCTAAGCAGGAGTAAAGAGCAAGAGTTTTTTATTTAGAGACCAGTGAATAAGAACAATGTTATGGAAGCTATTCTAAACAGATCAGATTTTAAAAAAATTTTTTAAACACCTCTTTTCTTCCACAGATTGAAATTGAGTAGAATAGCAAATACAATATTTGGTTTTGCTTTTGAAACTTGTTGGTGACCTTAAATCCCAGAAATGGGGAACTACAGAAGAGACAGGCATTTGACATATTCAGCGTGTTGATTTGTGAACTATTAGCAGATTGCTGTTTGCCTAAAAATACGTATTTGAAATTCTTTTCTAAAAACTCTTCTTGATCTCTTCCCAGTTCATGAGCTGTTAAATGTCTGTACAACACAACGATGTTTGTCTCCTGAACAGAGGGACATTACTATCCCTAGAAGCAGGTTTCCAGTGGGAATATTAAAGGCACTATTCAGGAATATTCTCCAGTATTTGCAGCTTCCACAAACACTCCTGCTTGCAAACATGTTTGCTGGAATATTTGTCAAAAGCAAACATGACAGGATGGTGGGAGAAAGTGTACAAAGTCTAACCAAGCTTATAAAAACCCAACAGCTAATGAATACTTGTGGAAAATATCTTACAGTATTTCCTCAGCTATGGATGCTAATTAGGAAAGCCTATAAAGCTAAAACTCTTTTGCTGCCTACCTCCTCATGTACTCCAGAATTGAAAGCCACTTCCATGGCTCTCTTTATCATGTTCATCCCCGTTACATCTGCTGGATCCAGAAGCAGTTTTTAAAGATTATTTGTGTGCGTATAAAATGGATGAGGTTATGAACAACTGGACAGAGGCCCAGAAACTCATTTCACATAAGCAGCTCAATGGCTAACAGCTTTTTACTGTCTCTGACCAAAAAAAGACCTAGAACAGATATTAATATATATGTAGATTGGTCAATATGTCTTATTGCCCAATATTGAATTGCCACAGTGTTACATAGTACTATGGATCCTCTCTTCAGGTCTCTTTCTTCAGTGACAAAACAGCTTTTGGATTGGGTCTTCTTCTATAAACAAGCCCAGCAGGCACCCAAAGAAACACAGCAAGCTCATGTTGCTACAGGACATTGGCTCAAAAGCACATGGCCAGGGAAGGGAGGAGAATTGCAAGGAAAGCCAGTGGACATCCACGGGTGTACATGTCTGGGTGCTTGAGGATGGTGAATTATGGATGCTGAGCCAAGTCAATGCCATACAGGTGAGCAGGAGTTTGTGCCTGAGAAAATCAGCTCTTACTGAGTGCAAACATTGCTTAAAAACCCAAAGCATTGAGATCCAGCATTTTTAGTTAACAACAACCAAAGGAAGCATTTGTGATGCATGGCAGCAGGACACATCACGAGGTTAACGTGAACCTGCCCATTGAAAAACCCATGCGGGGAGATAGTTTGCTCTCCTTCTCCCCTGAGCTGTATTTTACAAACTCTGGACTAAATTCTTCTCCTAAAGGGAAACTTTAATTCAGGGGGACTACTGTGAACCTCCTCTGCCACACTACTGATGATAACACAAGACAGGCTAGTCTGTGGTCAGGGCCAGGCTGAGTTTGTACCTGAGCTCCTCAAAATGCTGTTGCAATGTCAAGGCTCACCATAAGCTCTTGTAACTCACCACCGTATCTGTTTTCCAGTAAAGCATGACACTTCCTTTTTCACCTGACTAATACTGAGACCCTCAGTATGTTCACTGAGCAGGAGTTTACTGAAAATGATCTTTGTTCTGCTGTGCATGCAGCCAGCTCACATAGTAAAGAGATAAACTTGTTCTCCTTTCTCTAAAAAAATGCAAATCCTAGTTCACTGCAAATAGGTTTTTATTTTGCAATTTCTGCCTATTAACTGAATACATCATTCCTTATGTTTCTCTCTCCTGGAAGGTAAGGGAAAGTGATGGACCATCCAGAATTTTTACAGACTGTCCCCTCCGGTCATGCATTGCTAGAGATGGTACTGTATAATGCATGACTTACCTGCAAAGACATTGGAGGAGTAATGAAATAAGCAGATGCTCCATCAGCAGGCTTTTAAAACTGGTATTGCAATCTGAGATGCAGTCAGCCATTACATGCATATGCCCTTTATTTATGGAGCTGATAAAGGCTCTATGTCAGGAGCAGTCAAACTGCCTTTTTACTTTCTGCCTTTCCTCACATTAAAGAAAGTTGCTGTCTGGTTATTAATTCTCATGCAAGCTCCAGATTTGGGAGGAAAAGCGAGATTTACCTCCTGACTCATCTATTAAAAACAGAGGTCTAAAAAACAGACAACTTCATCCAAACAAATCACCAGGGACTCCCTATAGTGATTCCTCTCCTCCTAACACAGATGATGTCTGAAATAGGTGGATCTCACTGGAGTTACCTATTCCTCTCCATTGGCTAGAAAGGGAGCCCAGGACAACTAGCCCAGCTGTATGTGAGACCGCCACAGATGCCCACACCACCAGAGTAGCACACATTCACTCATATACAATTTCAATTTTGTATACTTTTCTATCATCAGTGTTGTTCTAGGTAATTTCATGACAACATTGAACACATTTTCCCCCAAACTCTATTCCAAGCACCAGTGTTAGATAAGAAAACAGAGGAAGGCTGGCACGGATCAAAGGGAAGGATGGTGTTAACATTAACAGCCACCATACGAGGAGCATTTTGCACTATAAATAAAATAGTGTTGCTCAGCTGCACAAGGAGCAAAGTTCTGAAATCACCGAGTCACATGGCTGTGGCTCAGGGGAGGATTTCGGTTCATGCTCAATGCTGTGTTTGATCACCGGTACATCACCCAAAGGTTCACAACAAAACAGATGATGGGACACAGAAAAGCTCTTCTTCCTAACACCGCAAAGGAAACTGCTGCTTGCTGACTGACAGCTCCCCAGCCAGCTTTTGTGCATCTAATTACTGAGCCACAACCCAAATCAAAATGCCCTGTTGCAGCTGGTGTCTCACTTAATCCATTCATAACATGAGCTAATTAGCATTGATGTTTTTGGGCAAGTTTATTCCAAATGTGGTCAAGTCCCAGGCTCTCAGCTTAGTTGCTAGGATCCATTGAGGATCCTGGGAGAGGCTGTGTTTCTGTCTAGAACATATTTCTGGCCTGTTCACGGCTTAGGAGTGGGTTCAGGGGAAGATGCGCTGGGCTGAGATGAACACTGGCATATAAGCATTGCTGATAAGCTGCTCTTGCTGCTACACCCTACCTCCATGCAGGAGAGTTTGTAGCAGAATCAAGATATTTCATAGTTTTCCTCCTGTCTGAATTCAAATGTCCTGATTGGGGAAAAAAAAAGAAGAAAAAGAAAGGAAAAAAAAAGAAAAAAGAAAAAGAAAGAAAAAGAAAACTTGGAAAGTGGGAGAAGTCAAGGAACAATCCTGTACTTTATGTTATTCTTTGTGAGCAGAGCTGAGAAAAAAGGCCAGTTACCAGAGCTTTACATTTCCTTTTCAACCTATGGGATTAGAAGATGAGAGCAGGTGCTAATGGGAATTTTGCCCATGGCAGAAAATCAGGATCCTAAATCTTCATTGCCGGAAATCATGAAAACCCCTAGCAATGATCTATAATGGTTGCACTTGGAAATTGGTGATATAAGGAATTGTCACTTGGCAGAAAACTGACTTTCCGCTCCTTCGGTGCACCACAATTTCAGTTTAATTTGTAACAGGATGAAAGTGTAAATGAACTGACAACAGAGCTATCAGCTATTCTGTTGGTAAAACTTGGAGCAATAGTTTCGATTTGACTAGACACAGCTGTCCACTGCATGGAACGACCTTTAGCCCCGTCCTTGGCGAAATTCAATTCTCTCCATGTCTGACTCCGTCCACAGGGACTTGAGTAGCGGAGCTGCCAGAATAATCAGCGCATTGCTTAATGACAGGCACTTCAACGAGCAACGCGGTTGTGCATTGTCAGAAACAGAGCCCGCAGATCTGGAGAAGGAGGGGTAGCCTCCTTGTTATTCAAAAGGAAATAAAGCAGTTGTATAGGAGCAAACACGGATGCGTGCGGCCACCTTTGCTTGACAAGCGTCACCAATGCGCTCGGCACTACATGCGTGTATGTAAACACAGAGTTTTCTCATGTGTTTGTCAGCAAATACACATTTTTATTGGATTTGCCTCTCAAAAAAGGCTGGGATTCTGCTGATGCTCTGCATTGTACCACTGCGAAATGTAATTTCAATTTATATAAGTTTAAACTTGCATACATCCCATATGGTGATGCATACATGGCTGTCCAGATGTATATCATTTAACATGTGTATACGTATGTATAGATATACACACTTTTGGTGGATTTATTACATTGGCCACTGCAATAAGAAAGACGTTTAGACTGCAAGCATCAAAAAAATAGGAATTTCCCAACTTTACAGCTATTTGTGCAAACTTACTTCTGTTTGAGTGGGTGTCTCTCCAGCAGCGTGTCCAAGGCACCCTCTTACACATGATAGGAAAGGCATGTCACCATGGGATTAACATGTATGTGGCCCAGCCCACATCATGGCTGGACCCACAAGGATGGACCTGGCACTTCCTAAATTTTGAGCTGGTTGATTCAGCAGCCTGAACACAGAAAACAGAAATTATGCTGGGTCCAAAAGTGGACCCGTCCTTTCCTTCATCGAGGATCATCGGAGATATGCACCGCTTTGACTGCAAGGCTTGATACAACCACTGCTAGTGGAGTATTGCAAGGGGTGAGACACCAGCTCCACCTGCCCCATGAGCCCCCAAGGATTTCTCTCTTTGTTATTTTTGCTTTGGCAGCACTGTGGGCCCGGCTCTGCGTAAGGTTTGTGTTCAGTTATTATTCTGACCCACTGCCAACATTTTCCTGAGAAACACAAGTGAGAAATGGGGAATAGCAATCTTGCACAGCTCATAACTCAGCCAGAACGGAGGGGAGTTTCATGGGAGAAGGGAAAGGCATGTCTTCAGCTGCAAAGCTTTTGTCCCTGCCAAAATTCAAAGGCTCTTTTTCAAACAATAGAGGTATTACAGCTTCTTTTAGGGGAAAAAAAAAAAATAGAGGCCACGAGAACCTTTGATAATGGAAAACATTAGGAATGTAAAACTCCTGGTCTTCATAGGTGAGAAAACAAGGTGGTCTCCAAAACTCTGTGAAATCATGTTACAGTGGAGCATGTTAAATAACCCAAATACAGGAGTAACTGCCACTGCCCTGTCACACACACCCTACTAGCTCCTCCTGCTATTTATTCAGGAGTGGGAGAAATAACACAGACCCTATATGTTTCTCCTCAAGTAAGTCCATCCAACAGGTTTGTGCAGACATGGCTGAGCACAGTTTGGCCCAGTCCTTACCATGAGGTTTCTCCCTCCCCATCCCTGTTTGCTCCTCCCTGGCTCTCTCCTTGACCTCCCCTGTCACCTACCCCACCGCACCAACACTTTTTCACCAGTTCCTTCAGTGGCCCTTAATGACCAGGTCCTCTCTTGCATTTGCCTTGTGTTAATGGGTTCACCGTCTTCGTTACTGACACTCATACTCTCCCTTCTTGCTTTTCCTTCACTTCCCTCACTCTATTTTTCATCTTTTCACCTGCAACTTTTGATGGCTCCATATACCTGCAGAAACATGCACAGCTAATACATGTTTTTTATTGTCTCCTTTCTCTCCAAATGCCTGAATTCGGAAGCTAATATTTTAGGATGGCTGCATACTAGCAACAGTAGAATAGTATCACCTCTTCAGCTAGCTCAGAAGAATATAGCACCTTGCTGGGAACTTGTATGAAGCATCACAAGAGTGTGTCATGCAAAAAGAAGATCAGTATAGCTTTTCTGGATGCTTGGCAGAGATGTTGTTCGAGTTTATGAGCATGTACTGCTTTTTATTGACTTAAAGCCAGATAGTCTTGGTTCAAAGTCCTCAATTAGTAATGAAGAAATGAAGCAAACGGAGACATCTATAAGATATCCACCCTGGTCTCCAGCAAGCAGACAACATGCACACAACTCAAAATGTGTGTTTTTTTCCATATATGTGCAAAATTTTAATTTCCTCTTTTGACAACCACTTTTTTCCCTCTTCAACTAAACCCAAATACGCAAAGTAGAAAATAGAGAAAAGTTGCAAAATAACTTTCAAAGGTACATAAATCAAACTCCTCATGAACAATCTTTCTATTTTTGTGCTCTGCTATCAAATCCATTTATGAAGGTTGAAATATTGTATTTCTGTAGGTCCTAGTAAAACAACACATTACAGAACAAATAGAAAGTCCCTCAGCAATGCACAAAAAGTATTTTCTGCAGCCCTGAGAACTAGAATATTAAACTGATCCTTAGATAAATAAGGCCTTCCCAGGATAGGTCATTGGAACAAGCAATGTAATACTAAAACTGGAAGGCATTTACCATCACACCGAGATGTATGGGCATTCCACCAAGTCTTCTGCCAATCTCAGTGGCCTAGAACCTTTCCTGGCAAGTCCACAATGTGCAACTGTACAAAGCACCATGTGTGCATACCAGAAAAGTATTACTAACAATGTAATACATATGGGACTCCAGAAACTGGGGTAAGTATGCAGGCATAGCTGCCCCCATCACTACTGTGGATGTAGCAGGAAGGGAAAAATAATGCCAGTTATCTAAATAAATAGATAGATAGATAGATAGATAGCAGGGAAAGGATGAAACACAGTCACTGTGAGAGCAGAGAAAGAACGCGGTGACATGACGTGGACATCTCTGCTCCTCTCCAGCCACCCATCTGCAATAGGGCTGGTCTCCACCATCATCCAGTTCCTTAAACTCTGACTCAGATACAACAGGTCTGAAAAGGATTTGAGGCCACAGTGACAGTCGTGCTTCCTGGGGGGAAGCAGGGAACAGGAGGAAGCCACTCTACTTTCCAGCTCTTCATGTTTGCCAAAAGCCCACACCTCCAGCTACCGTCTTTCAGAAATGCCTCTCCCATCCTTGAGAGCTGGAAACCTGCACTCATTTACTCACAAACAGGGAACTCTGCCAGCAGCCTCACAACCTGCAGATTTTGATTGCATTAATTTGTTCTGAAGCGGGTTTTCCTCTTGAGCCTGAAGTAGAAGGCAATTAATTAAGACCCATTTTTCCCCCCCTATCAGATTAAAACAAATTAAATGGTAGCAGTAGGACAGCCTTGCCTGGGATAGGGATTCTTGGAGAAGCAGGGCTTTCTCTCTCTTCTGCATGGGAAGCTGATCTTATTACTTTGCTCAGCTGAGGTTGGATCATCTCTAAAAGGTGCCTTACGTGCTAGGCCACAAGACTGGAAAGTCCCACTGCCGTTTCGCAAGGCACAAAAGCCCAACTGCAAACCAGTGTGAAGAAACACACTTTCTGCTCAACCACTTCCATTACGGTTAATGAACACTCTGCTGGGAATCAACTGAAAACAGCATAATGTACAGAAAAGCTCCTCCTTAACCTGTATGTGACTGCCATGTTAAATAGCCAAAAGCCACCAGTGCTTTTCCAAGGCCACTCTCCTCCTTGATGGTGAGGAAGGGGAGAGAGGACATTATAGGACAGCCCTTTGGGATGCCATGTACTCCTGGAAATACGCCCAGCATATAGTCCCTGGCTGGGTGAGAAACAGTCATAGCTAAGCAGATGAGAGTTGAGTAATTTCTCAGAAATTACAGATAGGCAAATCAATCAATTAAGTAAGAGCACCAAATGTACATCAAATTTGATCTACTCTTCTGAGAGGATTAGAAGAAAAGGAATTGTATGTAATCCACCCCACTCTGCCATCGTTTTCCATTGTATTCTCCAATTTCACAGCTAGAAATCAAACCCAAGATCCTCAAACTTGCCCAGGTACCTAATTCTGCCCAGATTGAAGACTACGGCGATACTTTAACCCAAATGCATCACACAGCTTCCAAACATCTTATGCATTACCTGGAAGCTTGGCTCAGTTCCCACAGTGGCAATTTGACCTGCTTAAGATGGAAACCAGAGGAAATCCTCTGCCAATGCCTACTACTTGCAGATGCAACACGCTAAGCTAGGGAACCACGTTCAGGATCAACCCATCAGCCCAAAGCAGAGCCTTTACCTTGCCAGTGCCACAAATGTATTTGCTGCCACTAGTACAAGACTTTACCCTGGGAGAAACGGCCGAGGTGGTGAAATGCTGCTCTTCTGTTTCCAAGCAATGTATAGAAAAGTGAAAACAACAACAACAGCAAAAATATTCTCCTTCTAATTGAAAACAGTACCAGTTAATGGTCTTTGAAGTGAGAGTGTGTGTGTGTGTGTGTTTCGTGGGGGAAGTGGGAGAAATGGGTTACTGTAACCATCAACACCCCAGAGGACTATAAATCAAACAGCATACAGCTGTTGGTATCAAATATAACTCCTTTCGCACTACATCAAAAAGCTTTAATTAACAACTAATTTATTCAAGCGAAAAAAAAATTCCCTTGCACCAAATAATTGTATTATAACTTGGGGACTAGGCTGTGTATTTTCCCCCTCTCTAAAGCATGACAGGAGAGGAAATTGAGCCTTTAGAGAACAGCTAAGTAGAAAAATGGATCAAAGATTCAGAGGTCTTGTTGATTGGCTTTTTGAGTCAGCAGACACCGAATCAGCCCATTTAATGAAAAAGCCACACTGCAAAGTCTGTTTGCTTTAGGACCTACCTTTAATAAAAATGCTTATAAAGATAAATGGCATCGGCTTGCACCAGGCATGGTGTGGACAGGTGTTGCACAAGCCTCCCTGCGTGGCAGTGTCAATTCTGCTCCATGCCTCTGTTTTGTCAGCCTTGGACAAGTCCTGCAGCTCAGATTGCTGAGCAAGGTTTCAGCTGCACGGGGCTTTTGGCAGAGCAGCTCAATGTCTGCAGGGCAGCTGACGGCAATATCCGAACATGCTTGCTTGGGAGCTAAACCACACTTGAACCCCAAATGTGAAAGACCAGGCTGGTAAATGAATTCCTTCCTTCCCCTAGTGCTGGGAAGCGTGTGCCAGAGCAGCCCAGAGTTTGCACGCACCCAACATTGCTGCTCTTCCAAAAGCCAAGAGCCCACGCACAAGCATCCCTGTACTCCAGAACCAGGACGGCAACCGGAGCCATGCGGCATGACCTGGGTCCTATCCTCACCTGCTGCCAGCCTCACTAAGGCAAGAATTGGAGGGATGTTTCTTTTTTTGTTTCTTTTTTTTCCTCCATAACTTTGTGCTAGCGATGACTAACTAATCTCTGGTGGGGTAAGGTAAATGCCATTATCCTGCTCTAATGGCTAATGAAGCCGAAGCAGAGTAAGTAGTTTACTGGTTGTCTCATCTTCGGGGCCCCATCATGCATGTTTTACTGTTTCTCTGAGCGCAGTAAAGTTTCCCGTTAATGCTGCCATTGATTACAGTGTACAATCTTTGGGGCAGGGACTGTGATTTTCTTTTCATTTGCTTAATGAAAAGCACACTGCCTTTTAATTCCTCTGGATTCGGTTGCCTAGGTATTAGGTGGGAGCCCTGATGTAAACGCAGAGGGGTACAGCCATGCGGTGGTGCCACATGGTGTGCATGAACCAGCTGAGGCTAATGCAGAAGACCCGGGCTGCAGCTTCAGAGCCTTTCTCTGTATTCAACCCCCTCTCTGAATCCATGCCTGGGTAGTGCTGGTTCACCACCATGCACAATGCTATTCTGAAAACTCTTTAAGTATATATAAGGCTCAATCAGGTTGTGACATGAACGATTTTTAGTAATAAAATGGTTTAAAGAAAGCATTGGGTTTGCCACTGCAAACATCAAATGTAACCGACAGTGCAACATATAAACACTATCCAACCCAGAGGACAATAATAATGGCAAACTGGTTAATTGTTTAGTTTAGGTATAAAATTAAATAATTGGGTACAGTGTTCTGTCTGCACGTATCTGGCATCTAATGATATATCGCACTGTAGGAATGATTTGAAAGGCAGGCAAGATTTATTTTGCTTTTGTGATAGCTTTATCCTGTTAGACCTCAAAAATTAATAGTAATGTTCAATAAAATCACTATAATTTATAAAGAATACTCCAAAAAGCTAAAAAAAGGGCTTAAAAACTGATCAGCTTAAATATTTTTGCTGTATTTAAAACATACAGGTATATGCTAAAATGTGTTTGCTGTACAGATTTCAGAGGTAACTTTCACAAGTGACATTGTTCAAGCTTTTAAATCACAATCTAAAGCTTTTACACATGTAAAACTCTGAAAAAAGACCTATATTAGTGCTATAGGCAAATGTTGTTAAAAAGTCTTTGTTCAGTTAGTTTAATTTGGTACCCCACAGTCCTGAACATCAAGCCCTGAACATCAAGCCCATAAGCAGGATAGCTTTACACACAAAACAAAGTATCCTGGTCCTCACCTCCCTGCAATAAATAAGTATGCCATTAAAGATGTCAATGTATTAGATAAGTTTCCCAGCCACCAAGAAGAGTTTCTAGTCATTCCTATTGACCTGCACTGGTTGCGTAAGAGAAAGGAAAACCAGAGAACATGGGAAGTCAAGGCTGCAGGGAGTGGATTGATTTGCGACCTGATGGTCAAGACACCTACCTAGGCTCAGGTCCTGCCTCTGTTAATGACTACAAAGATGAGAAACACTTCATCGTTTGAATCCTTATTTATAAAATAAAGATATTCAACTGCGTGTGAAATTCAATGGGCTGTGATGCTTAGGTTCCTTTGGGCATTACAAATTATGAAAAAATTATAATTTTCCAAGAACAATCTTCCTACTTGCTTCCATCAATGATCAATTTAAGCCTAGTACATAAAATCTGACAACTCTATTCTGTGCTTAAGTATCTTTTATTGTTGGCCATAAATTGTCTACCTCCTTATAAATCTAGTTACAGAATATAAATATACTTGGGAAATGTCTCCTTGAAATTAAGTAAAAAATAAAGCACACAACAGTAAGACCCTAGCTAAAAGAAAACCTGCTGGCATATGGAAGCCTTTTTTATTATTATTGTGGAAACTAAGTGCTAAATTCATGTTCTCCCTGATCTGGAGAATCCGTTTCTCCCACCAGCTGACCCGCTTGGGGCGAGTGGAGCTTCACCTCACCTTATGCCCAGGAGGAGATGCAGAGAGGAGGTGGCATCATGTGTGCTTCAAGCTAGAGATGCTCTAAGCACAGCAGCATCCCTCGTTTCTCAAGGGCCCTTTTGCATTTTGCACATTCTTTCCATTTCCTGTTTTCTCTTGCTCCTTCCCTTTCTTACCCCCCAAACAATAAAAGCTCAATGGGAATGCAAATGCAGCTCTCTGTTTAAAATCCCAGCCGAGAAGGCAGTGTGTCACCCATATTTATGAGCTCTAAATGGCTTTTATCAAAGTGAGGTCGCACTAAATCACCCCCAAGCTGTCATAAATACAAATGACTCGACATAGTCTGCAACAAGCCTTCGGGGGAAAATTATATGATCTGCTGTTGCAGTTATGCTATATCACACAGCGAGCTCATATATTTCCACTGGCAAGGTAACCTGATCCTTCAAAGGACACTAATAGGTGAAAGGGGGATGAGAGAAATAGTGAATCAAGCGGGGTGTGCCTGCACGTGTGCATGCATGTATGTGCATGCACCTTTGAGCTAAAACCCAGGCTCCTCTCATGAATGGGAGAGGAGGGCCTCGTGGCTTGGAATATGAGGTTTCCTTGGCTGCGTCAATGGAGCAGGGAAGCTGCCAGACAAGAGACAAAGATCCAGGGGCTCACCAGGTTATTTCCCATTTTAAAAATTCATGTGAAGGCATGAAAATTATTAAGATATGAACCAGAGCTATCCAGACTCCAAAGACTGGACCACTTCCAAGCAAATTAAAGGAGCCATTCCTCCATCTCAGCTGGCAAAGCCCAGGATTATAGCAAAGTCTACCACGATAAAGAGGAAACCCTTATAAAGGAGGCATGAACTGGGCAGTGGAAAAAAACAGCATGAACTCCTGAGATAACAGGCACTAATTTTTTTTTTTTTCATTAACCTCTCTTCTATATATTAAGTGCTGTTTATATGTGCATAAACATAGAAACACACACATATATAAAGAAGGAGGAATTCTAATCAGACACCATCTAATCCACAGACAGTGGCAGTAATTTGGGGGAGTCTCCAGAGATGGAGTTTAGGACAGCCCATCAAGCACTGCCGGCTCGCTGCAGACAGCCTTGCATGATTTGATGTGACGGTGCAGAGGCTCTCATTCAACAGCTCTTCCTACAGTCACGCTATGCTGTTGCATCAGTTTACATATAAAATAAGTCAACTCCAATGAGCGTTGGTTCATTTTTTTATATCTGGGATGAAGGCAGTGCCTCTGTCTTCTTGGCAAATGGTTACAATGATAAGTCAGTTCGGGTTTGCTATCTCTAACGTAATAGAGGCAATATGCCAATTTTCAGCAACCCAGGTTGGATGCAGACATTTATAATGGTACCTTTCTCGGAGAATGAGGTCTCTAACATTAAATTATATATTCTAATTAAAAGATGAACTTACAGAGCTTGAGCTACTAAACTTGATTTTCAACTGCTGTGAGCCTGGTGAAAAGCCAGTGGGCAGCACTGCCATTTTCCATTGTTGAGCTTTTCGCAACGACTCTGGTCAGAAAATCTCCTCACTTTGGAACTGAAAAGACAGCCTGGTGAAATGCACATTTGAGCAATTTACCAAAAAGCACACTGAAGAGGATGACAGGAGCAAAGCCATCAGAAATCCTGTGCTGAACTCCTTCTGTCATAATGCATTGTACTGCTTCCCCAAAATGGATCATCTCCTGCAAGTGTTAGGGGACAGGCAGACTTGCCTGGAGCTGGGGGATGAGGGTTATCAGCTCTGCCCTACCTGCTGGAAAGCCTGCACTGTCAAACGGGAAAAGCCCAAGAAGTAAGTGAGCTAAACACACTGCCTGAAACAGCTCATTGTGCTTCAGGAAGAACTTTACCAGCTTCCACAGCTGGCATCTTGGCACGAGCTAGCACTGCTCAGCTTCATGGGTAGGGAAGCAAAAAAGGCACAAGGCGTTCTTGCAAAACAATGAGGTCGTGGCAGGCTGACCTGTGCCAATGGGTCAAGCAACAAGGCTCACCATCTGAGAAATGGCACCTGGAAGCCATCCAGCCATCTGTCCAATGTGATTAAAAGCAAAATATTAAATGCTTCAGAAGAGAGAGAAATAGGATCACAGGTCTGGGTTGCATAATATCATGCATTTGTGTAACCAGTCTAAACAGGACGTGTGAGTCGACCAGATGTTTTTCATTTCAGTGTACAGCACTGCGGAGAAAATCAGAAACCAACAAGCACCAAACACAACAGTGGCTTTGCCGGCGCTGTTGTAATCGGAGTTCAACAAAGGGCACTGTCAACCCCAATCTCTGGGCCGGCAGGTCAACCTCCCGGCTGGTTAAAGAAGCCAGCTCGTTCTTTATGCTGAATACCTATATCTAAGCTAAATATCAGTAGTAGCTAGTAAATATGGGGTTAGGGCTCAGTCATTGAGTCAACCATCATCAGAAAAAGAGCCAGCAGGGATGTATATATTATTTGATCCATTCTGGGAGTGGGCCATAATGTAATATGTATTTATTTAGATAGAGCTGGATACTGACTTTGTGAGACAAAACTAACCCATATGAAAACATGGAGGAAAAATTAATGTACACCTTCATTTATGATTATAGTACCATTCTGGTTTGGAAACACTCACCTCTACTCAAGGACCAGTATTCTTCCGCCTCTCTGGACAGAGGAGGTACATTGGGTCAACGTTCTGAAGGAGCAACCAACTTTTCTATGCTAGGGGCCATTTTTGTTTCCAGATGGGCATGCATAGAGCTATAATGAATTAGTAAACCTTAGGCAGATGCAATCTGGATCTATACTCCCTTACACACACACGACAATATACTTGGTGAATTGACTCACTGACCACCCAGAATTCTTTGGCACCAGATAAACAACACACTATGCAACCTAACATAGCCTTGGGACACTAGTTGGTCATCTTTGTCTTAAACTTATATAGACAAGGATTAGTCACCAGGTAGAAGTTGCACTGCTTTTACTACATGGATAGAATTATACTAAGGTAAAAATTCTTCTAGAGTGCAGTTATGTGAGAACGGGAAGAAATTATCTTTACAGGCATCCTAATTCACAGAACTGTGTGTAATCTAGATATTATATGACTTGCTATTGTTATATTACATTGATAAAACACAGAGTGTTGTCCTGGCACAAAATGTATACTGGTTATACAGACCAGCCCTCCAAGTGTTACCTGTGAAAAACAGTATATGTCCTAGGTGCATTAAAACTTTGACATCAGATGGCTAATATAAGTGATTTTTTAAAGCTAAGTTGCCTTTTCTGAATGCTGTCCTCTAGTTTCCCACTTATGTTTATCTATAACATTGAAGTGAATATAAAGCCAAGTATGAAAAGGCCAGAAAGCCTGGAGGCTGAAATCTTCTCCCAGGTCTGCAGCAGGTGGTACAGCGCATCTGTGCAAGCCACAAGGTGCTTCCCAACTTTCAACTTGAACAGCTCCAACAGCGAGGGAGCAAGCCTTTTCTCATGTCCATTCGAAACAGAAGCAAAACCAAATTTTAAAATCCTGCTTATTGTGAGTATGACAGCAGGAGGAACCAGACTCAGAGTCCTACCTCTGCATAGACTGGCAAGCACAACACCAAGGAGGGATGTTCAATTAATAAACTCGATGTGCAAGTTTCCATGTTCAAATACAAATTGTCCCTCACCAACCTGATTTTACCCACAAAAACAATAAAACTTGCAAAATCTGATGGAACAGTTTTCATAACCTTTATGAAAGTGAAGCCAATTCTCCTAAAATCTCCCTTGCAATGGCTGTGAGAAACAGAGGACTGATTTGCCTTGGAGGAACAGTACAAGTTGGAACCTTCTTAAGTCCCAGCTTTCATGCAAGGGCTTCACTTAAGTGTTTTATCCATTTCTTTGACTCACACTTCTCCCAGGTTTTCCAGTCCAGCCCTTGGACTAGATTAGCCTTAAGTGTCCTTGTTTCCTGGGAGCAGAAGCTTTTCCTACAGCTTTTCCAGTTTACAACATTTAAAAGCTTAGACTACATTTTTGTCCTTTTTAAACATTACCTATTGACATCTGGCTAATGTCTGGCTTGTCTGGATCCCCAAAATTCCCAATAGCACCACAGCTGGGGACTTTTTTTAAGTTCAGATTTTCTATTTTGCAGCTCAACTGCAATTCAGTTGTGCAAAACATGAACTAATTTGAATGCCTAATTGGACCTTTTTTACCAAGCAAGGATTATTACACTGAAGATAAATGAAACTACCGAATTAATACACCTGTGTAAGCTTCAACATAAGCTAAGTGCAGTCAAAATATAAGTATTGCCTTCCACTATTTTTTAAGCCACTGCAACCCAATACAAAATGATGATAATGATTATTCCAGACGTGAACCCTGTTTGTTCATGTTTCCTTTTGCATCAAACACAGCTTAACCAGCCAGTCAAAAGAGGTGATTATCCCACTGTATTCAGCATTGGTGCAGCCTCACCTTGAATGCTATACTGTATGCAGTTCTGGGCCCTACAATTTAAGAAGGATGTGAAGGTCCTTGAATGTGTCCAGAGGAGGGCAACAAAGCTGGTGAAAGGGCTGGAAGGAATGTCCTATGAGGAATGGCTAAGGACTTTGGGCTTGTCTAGTTTGGAGAAAAGGAGGTTGAGGGGTGACCTCATTGCTCTCTACAGCTTCCTGAGGAGGGGAAGTGAAGAGGGAGGTGCTGAGCTCTTTTCCCTGGTATTCAGTGATAGGACACGTAGGAATGGCTCAAAGCTGTACAAGGGGAGGTTAGATTTGACATTAGGAAGCATTTCTTTACCAAGAGGGTGGTCAAACACTGGAACAGGCTTCCCAGAAAGGTGGTTGATGTCCTAAGCCTGTCAGTGTTTAAGAGGCATTTGGACAATGCCCTTAACAACATGCTTTAACTTTTGGTCAGCCCTGTTGGACTAGATGATCATTGTAGGTCCCTTCAACCGAAATACTTCTGTTCTGTTCTGTTCTGTTCTGTTCTATTCTATTCTATTCTATTCTATTCTATTCTATTCTATTCTAAAGCTTAGCTCCTCCAAGCTTAGCTTAGGGGTTAGAACAACTACCCAGAAAAGAATTAAACCAATGTTTGTTCTATGTGAATGATCAAAATGTTATATTTTAAACTGCTCTGGGGATACCTCTCTGTTTATTTGTTTCTTGAGGTGGGAAGAAGGATACTCTCTACTTCCATCAGGCCAATTTAACTATGATTTGTAGAAACAGAAATATTTTTAGTTATAGTAAGTGGGTGACAATGACAACAATTATAACAAACGGATCAAGCATACTCGAGTCTTCTACTTACTAAAATCTCAGAAGGAGAAAATTTCTACCTTAAACAGCTTTGTAGTAGTCACTGGAAAAGACAACATGAAACTTGCAGGCAAGCCTTGGTAGCAGATGACCAGAGCAGTTTTTGGACCAAAAGAGAGCAGACAACACGATGAACATAGAGGTGATAAAATATATCACAGCAGAGCAAACTTCAGTTTGGGATCTGGCCAAAATCAGCTTCCAGGTAATCTGGACTTTCAGTAAGTAGTCAGTGCATTTACCAAAGACTTATCATTTAAGAAATCTATATATTGCACTGGCATGAGTGAATGCCATTGCTATTGTGTGAAAGTAGTGTGATGGTAGAGAGAATATGCTTAGACTTTCTTCTGTACTGAAAAATCAGCATAACCCAGGTGAGTTCCCCAGACCTATTTCGTAAGCCGCAACTCCTCACGTTGGGAGGTCTCATCTGCTGTTGCATAGTTATGTGTTATGTTGGTAAAGTGAGCTTGCTCAAATCTGAAATCCTTTCTCACATCAGTAGCAAGTTTTTCAGCAACAGCTGAAAAAAAACAGCTTTACAGGTGCAGGCTCTGAGCTGACACAGGTTTTACCCCACAGCACTTTATTTGGCCCTACCAATTCAAACTCTGGGTAAGATTTGGTCACACTAGATATATACAATAGGGATCTCTTAAAGTTTCAAAAAATTCGGAAACTTATCAAAGGAACACAAGAAAACAGTGGCACCACCAGAGCAAGATTAATTCACAGCAAGGCTGCAAGAAGCTGCTTCAAGAGCACGAGACTGCGATTCTCTTTCAGGTAGGGCTCAAGAAATCAGGCTCATAACCATTGACTTTGGAAGGACATTCACAGAAATACCTTGTGGCTATCTGTAGATGTGGCTATCTACCTGGGGTAGACAAGATGCTATGCAGACCCTTTAGCAAATTCAGAGTAATTCACAGATTCATAGCTCTTAAGGCCAGCAGAGACCTGAGAGGATGGACAGACAAACTTTTTTGGCTGAATCACATATGGGAAGGAGTTACTGCTACCAATCCATGTCCAGTTGGCTCTTCTGGACAGGGATTGCTGCCAGCTCAGTTTTGCTGGCTGCCTCATCATCTGAGTGGGTCCTAACCCACATCTGTTCTCCAATGGGGCTAGAGATCTTTTGGATGAACAGCTAAACAGAGAGAGCCAAGAGACTGACATCCTGAAACCGTGGGGACTGAGAAGGCATGGGAACAAGCCATCCAGAGCGCGACCTGCACATCCCAGGTCTGCTGCAGACAGAACAATTTATCTGACCTTTCGTCCGGGTTATCCAAGCTGACCGCACAATTTTGCCCATCTACACTCTGAATCATGCTCAAAAATTGCCTGGCTCGATGAATCTTTCAGAAGGTCATGCAACCTTGCCTGGAGACATCAGGAGATGGAGAGAGCCTACGATGAGTTTTGCTCAAACAATTGTATCACCCTCACTGTTTAAAATGTGTTTACCAGCACTGATGCAGCCTGCCTGGTTATAACTTCCATTTGCTCGTGTACCTGTCTCTTCCAGGCAATATAGAAGAAGATTCAAGAGACAACAAGCTGCCTCTCACCGTACAACAGAGAGGACTCGCTGCTGTGCGATAGTGCCCTACAAGGAATGAATGTTTGAAATATCTAGCAGGAAAAAGAAGACAAAAAAGACACAAACAGACACACACACACGCACACACACACACAGACTGCCATTGCAGTCTCCCCCCACAGACCTCCTTTGTCCCCGTAGCTGCTATCACCCCTCGTAGCCTGTGCTCCCCTCTGTCCTCCCAACCCCTCCTCTCCCTCCATTCATTCTTCCAGAATTTATCCCGCTTCTTTAACTCGGCATGTGTCTGGGCAGATGTCCAAAAAACCTCCCTTCAGCAACCGGGGGGAGGAAATTCCTCCAATTCAGCCCAGGTTCTTTCCCCCCACCCCGCTCCCTGCCTTCACTCTCCCTCTTTTTCTTGCTCCTTCTTCTCTTTTAAGATGCTGAATGATTGATAACGCTCGCCTCGCCTCACCGCTGCCTGAGTCCTTTCTGCCCAGCATCTGCAGCCCTGTAGGGAAACCAGCTCTCCTAGGCGATGGGACATTGGGGACCCCCTTTAGTTCTTTTCACAAATTAAATAAATAAAAGGAAAGAGGAGAGAAGCACAAGGGAGTCTGGAAAGTTTCACAGGCGGGGAAAGGGAGCAGCTCAGAAAAGCCCTTGATTAGGACAGGTCCAAAGCAAACAAACAAATTAAAAGCAACTCCTCTGCATGCCCCAGATTCTCTGTTTGCCATGAAAAAGTGAGTAGAAAGCTTTGTTCTGTTGTTTCACATTTTGGGGCCCAATTAGTAGGTTTGTGCAGAACTTCTAGCTTCTCGTGATGCCGTCATGATGAATGAGTTTGTTGTCTTAAATTCACACCTTCTGGAGCCATTCATTTACTTGAAAATCTTGGCCTCAATTTAAAAATAAATAAAACTATATTTGTCTTTCCCGCAGTAGAAAGAGGATAGACAACATGAGCCCTAACACCTTATAGTTCAGAATCAAAAAACATATCTAATTCTATGTGTCATGTCATTGTGCATTATGTTCATACATATATATAAACATCCTGTTTTCATAGTTCTCAAAAGTATCCACAGGGTGCCATGCTAATGTCTAGATTCTGATTCAATTTTCACATTCACTTTATAATTTGGGTTTCAGGAATGAAACTCATTAAAATTGATCTTCAGGTTATGTTATTTTAGCATTGTATATAGTACGTCTAGTATATATGTATGATACACATGTACTACATGTAACAAACTCCCATTAAAGTAGTGATTTAAAACTTGATTATCATTACTATTATCGTCTGAAATGCAAGTGTGACCTCATGGCCTGTACCAGGATCAGAGCATCATTGCACTGGGCAGCATGTGCTGAGACAGAGAAGCCCTGAGGAGGTTCCAGAAGGATGGGTAAAAAGGAAAGATTGTTACGCCTATTTAACAGAGGGAGTCTGAAGAAGGACCAAATTATGAAGAGAAGGGATCATTTTATCTAACTTAGATATCCAAGTGTCTACTGATTCCAGACTCCACTATAGCCAACAAACCAGCATCTCCAGGGAGCTGTCTAAGAAAGACCTCAAGTAACTGTCTCAGATGTGACATGACTTTAGGATATGCAAAGTTATGTCATTTTAATCCAACCAATGCCACCCAGAAAGTCTCTGGGAGAGCTGAGATTTCTGTACACGTATCTTACTCCCTAGCCCAGCGCCTTAGCAAAGAGAGAGAAAAAAAAATATCTATTTTTCTTAGCAATGCTACCTGTCTTCTCAGTAATAGAAAAATTGCTATTTCAAAACAGGAGAAACAGATAGCATAAACTCTTCATATTTTATTAATCAGGATACTGAGTTTTGAGGATCTGCCTGAAAACTAAAGGTAGGTTTCTGTGACATGATAATTCAAAGTAAAATAAACCACTAGCATTTAAAAGAAGTTACATTTAAACCTTAATAAGATGAAAACAAAACATAATAATCAGCAAGTTGTTTTGTTTTTTCTTTCTTTAAATTGAAGCAAAAGACCATCATGTCAATAACACGTGGGAAAACTCTGTGTTGAATATTTATTCCTTGTTAGCTCATTAAACTCTCAGCAGCCTTGCAGTAAGTGATCTCCCTCTCCTGGGCCTGGAGGATACTTGGCGTTTCTGTGTAGGTAGCAATCTATCTACCTGCTGCAAGCTGCAACTACCTCATCAGGATCTGAGGAAGATAAGTCCTCATTTATTTATTTGAAACAACTATAAAATACTATTGGGAGATCTCAAATGTATTTCATTGTCAGATGTGTCCACACTGAAGGTCTCCTAATGCAAAGCCAGTAATTACCAGAGGTGAAATATCCAACACAAACATCTAGCCTACCAACCCAGCACTCACCCGGCATCACTGAATGACATATCCTGTGAAAATAATAGCAATAATAATCCATTTTTCAAAGAAATTTCCTGACATAAGGCTTGCTTCCCTTGGAGACAAGTGCTAATGTTGTCCCACAAATCCAACATGACCTTCACAAATAATTCATTGGTATCTGAAGCCTGATCATGTAAAGACCGGCAAACTCAATTGTTTTCAGAGAAAATAGTAAGCTCTTGATTTCTGAGCTCCCCAAAGATCACTCAGGAGCCCGAGGTGAAGAAATTATCACCAAGCTCCCAAAAATGTCCTCAACACAGAACTGCTCGTGTCCCATCTCAAAACACTGGGTGGTCTCAGCTGCTAATTAATTTCACTCTTTTTTGCCACACCTACTGCTGCATTTATAATATGGCCTTTCCAGTTTAAATACTGCAAAATACTAGGTAAGAAAAGTGAGACGCAACCCTTTGCTGCCCCACCACCCAACGAAGCCTTCCTGGTGAGTGTCACCAGCAGGCAGAGGCATCTTTTGATCCTGGAAACATGGCCCAGAGCCGGCAGTCACTCATCCCCATTTAAACAATCCCTCTGCGGGCTCAGCTGCAGGGATTTGAGCTCCCAGGGGTGTCAACATGAGGAATTCATACCTGCTGGGCCCTGAACAGAGGACTGCTAAATGGCAACCCTACATTTTGGGTTGAGAGGGGGAAAACCTCCTGCATCTGTCAGGTGTAGCAATGCTTATCTGGTATCTTCTTTCCAGACCTCTCATTGCTCTCAAATGTGAGGCCACTACAAACGATTTCAAGCCACATATTTGGAAGCAGTACGGGTTTATAGTTTCCACAGATGTCTTTGGTCTTTTTTACTTGAACATTACCTATTTAACTATCTGTCAAAGTACTCTCATTCTCCCGCAGACAGGCACCGTTTCTGGGACCGAGCCTACCCCTGCAATAAAGCCCAACCAATTCAATGTTTTCTTGAATGAGAGAGACATGAACTAAGCCTTATGCACTGCAGTGGGAGAGATGTCCACTTTTTCTTTAGTCAAGCATGCAGATAAGTCCCCATCTTTGACTTAGATTCAGATGCAAATTCAGCTAAAGTACTACTGGAGATCAGCCCCTTACCTCCTCCGACTAATGCCATCGCACCGCATCCCTGTCCCATTAGGAGGACTGTAAGGGTCACCCAAAATCCCATTGGTGTTGCTCTGCTCCGCGCATCCATGGCAGGAGGAGCTGCACCGAGCCAGTAGTCAGCGGGCTGGGGGATGCTCTGTGGGGACAATTGGCAGGGGTTTGAAAGCAGTATACAGCCACATTAGCATCTGGTTGTGCCTGAGCTAAGGGGCATCAGTCCTGTAATTAATTTAGGTGCTGTTCTGTGAGGATGCAGCTTTCTTGCTTCTGTCTCCCAAGAACAAACTTGGGTATGTGGTTCTATAAATGGTGTATATGCAAGTGTTCCTCTGAGCCACTGGTGGATGAAGGTGGAGAAGTGACTGCAAACACGCTGGGGTCAGTTCTCCTTCCTCTCCTCATATTCATCCTACAGACAATTCCTCTTTGCATCTGTGAGCCAAAATTTCTGATTTTTTTTAACCTGTGGAATCATTGGAATCTCTCCCAGGAAAAAAAAAAAAAAAAAAGGATGGCTTTGTCGAAATCTATGCCCATAAAAATAACTGCAGGCTTTGCTCTGAATGTACCCAATAGTTTTTAAACCATTTTGTAACCACTAGCAGCTAAGGACCCATAATGTCAATCTCATTTGTCATGGGTGAAGGGGGGAATAAATGCCCATTACCAATGATTTGTTTATGATTCCACAGAGAATGCAATACAGGATGAAAAAAAAGAAGGGGGGGGATAGTAATTTCTTCCCATTTATTGAGTAGCTTGAGATACTTGGTTTTGAACAAAATATAATTCGCCATTGGTACATGGCAGCAGAGCTATGAAGCAAAGGGAAGACAAGATAGCAGTGGGTTGGAGGGGTTTACATAAGGAGAACATGATGGAGCAGAAAGGAGACTATAAAAAACATGGAAGGCAGAAAATCTTATTAATAATTAGTAGCATGGCATCATATGTAGGCCTTGCCCTGACGTGCCAATAAATCAGACTCCAAGCCCCATGAACCTCATGTCTTTGGCTTCTGGTTGTATCCATGGTACAGGACACACTAAAATGGATATAAGTATCTATAATGATATCTGTATTTATATATGTATCTATATCTGTACCTACATCTATAATCATATCTGTATCTATCTATATCTATGCCTATACATATACCTATACATGTACCTATTTATCTCTGTCTCTATCTCTATGTCCATATCTATCTTTATCTCTATCTCCATATCTATATCTATATCTATCTATATCTATATCTACCTTAGGACTATGATTTTTATTTAAAAGTTTACAGAAGCAAACAGAAAATGGGTGCCTGAAGGACAGCACAGAAATGTAGAGGGGAAAATATGTGACAAAAAGAGACAAATGAAAGATTATGCATTCCTGCATTGTCCTAATCAAAACCAGCTTTTAAATGATTGTTTATGACCAAAGTTGGTCTGTGTCCCACTGGCCTTGAGTTCGGTGAAATCTCCTCGTTTTCCCTACGTAACGTATGAATTTAACCTGAAGGGCAACATTATCATTTGACCCGTGAGAGTGTAAGCCCCAAAGATCATCAATTCCCTTAAATTGGTGGCCCAGCCACTCATTTAACGCCTCCCCGTCAGCTCAAAATAAGACTTACAGTTTGACAGGTCAAAGTGAAAAGGGGAGGAAAGGAGGGAGGAAGAAGAAGAAAAAAAAAAAGACAGACTGATTGCCACAGCAATAAAATTAAAAAAAAATAAAATAGGAAACACTCCTCAGGGAAAGCATTGTCAAAAAATATATATATGGGGAGGAGCAATTTTACAGCCTCCTGTAACTCAGTGGTCCGGTCCTGAGGTATTGCCTTTCACTGTCTACCCAGGAACAGGCCTCCAAGAGGTTGTAAAAACACCATCTATTATTCCCAGAGACCGAGGCATCGTCTGGAGGGAGTTTTCCTGTACCGCGAGGCTTTGTGCTCGGTGCAGGCATTGCATGCGGGTGGCTGCCCGCGGGCGGTGCCCGCACCAAGAGCAAAGCCTCAGATGGGGTGAGTGGGTCAGAGGAGAAGGGAATGGGGTGCTTTTCCCTCTCCAGCTCCTGCCCTAGGGTCCCTGCAGAGCCACCCAGCCCTTGCAGGGTGCTGGCAGGGTGATTTGTGGATGTAGCTGCAGGGGACCTCACTCCTGCCTGCGTCACAGGGATGCAGGCAGGGATGGACGCAAATGATGCATTCGGATGTAAAGTGCACCCTGGGCTCTCCCTCACCCCCTCTCCAAGCCCATCGTCTTTGCCAGATTTGTTTGTCCTTGCCCCACATGCCTGGCTGCTCTTTGGTCACTGGTTTTCTCCCCATTTCTTAATGCTCTGCACTGAATTTCCCATTTTTTTCCCTTCCTCCCCCACCATAGTAGTGATTTGTTTCCTGATTTTCTTTTTTTTCTTTTTTTTTTTTCCTGCACTACCTGGAAGCAATAACCAGAGCAAAGGAAATGATTTGCTTATGAAGTGTGTTGAAGAAACTCTTGGAGGCTGGTTAAATAGACAATCAGCCTGGTTAAATAGACAAAATAATCAAAAACCAGTGAGGACACCAACTCTAGAAACCACATACACCCCCAAAAAGATGAAATAATAAAAACCTACACATAGAGAAAGTTTTCTCTGTCAAGGACCCCAAGAAGGTTGGGGACCAGTGGGACCTCCTGAAACCGAACCAGAGCAAGGTTGCATGGACACTCCCGCCTGCCTCCTGTCTCCAAGGCTATGGTCCTTCTCCCCCTACTCCAGCACTGCAGGATGCTACCAAACAGTTTTCACAGCCACAAAGCTCACATTTCTAGGTTTTTTAATCCAACATCATACTCGTGAGAAGAGTGAGGGGTTTAGACGCAGCACTTGGCTCTGGATCAGGGCCAAAGCAGGACACGTGGTCCCACCTGCATTCCCTGTGTCCCCTGTTTGGACCACGCTTCAGGTGTATTTTTCACCCTAGTTTTCAGGCCCATAGACCCAGGTATGTGCATGCTCACCATACCATCCATACTGCTCAGTGTCTCCATTTTAATGGGTTTACTTCCAACATGAGACACAATCCTGAACAGTCTCCTGAAAGAAGCAAAGCATAACTGCCATGGGTAGCAGCCCCTTTTCCCACCTCCCACTTGGTCCCACTTCTTTTTCTTTCCAAAAATGTCCAGCCAACCATGTCAAGGGCGAGAGCCCTCCTACAGATGTCTCTTGTCATCCCAGTTGTGAGCTGAGACTTGGGGTTTTTTAAGTATTATTATAAAATCCTCAAGCAGAGGTAGTCTGCAGGTGGGTGCAGCCATCTACAGTCTCTGCTGCTGGGAGCCAGTTGAGGTCCCCAGTGAGTGACCCTACCAGCCCTTCCTCCTTGGAGATGGAGGGACCATGGCCATAGGATCTCAGCTCAAGGACAGGGGCCCAGAAAGTGCCCCTGAACCACCTTGGCTTTTCGGAAATGTGATGGAAACCAAGGACGCTTGCAATTTGTATTGCTTTTTGCTGGTGTTCAGGTGCCTCCCACAGCACTGGTGTCCTCAGTCCCCTGGTCGCTGGAGTGGATTAAGCCAGCTGGTCCCGTACCTCAGGGCCGAGGTGGGGGGAGAGGAGGGACCTGCCTCCCGCAAGCCCTGTTTACATAGTAATGAATACCTCTTAGCCATATCTATTGTAATAAGTATTACATTATCAAATGGGGCCTTGGCACTCTACCAGGTGCTCAAGTGTGACTAAGCATCCAGCCTCTTGCTACAGGAGATGGGTTAAATTTACAGCCTGTCCTCTCCGGCCACAGCCAGGCCCTTTGGAGAAAAAGGCAGCTGCTCCTCCCTGGAGCACAGGGCACCTGTTATTGTCTGCCCTGATCAATGGCCAGAGGTCCCCAGGCAGAACGAAGCCCAGCGCAGTCCCTTGAGCAGTCCCTTGAGCAGTGTGCCACACAGCACCTATTCAACCACAGGTCCAGCACCGAGGAAGCGGAGGGATGGGGAAGGGAGCACGGGAGACAGAGGCTACCAAAGCCTCGGTAGGGGAGGGGCAGCCTGCTGGCATCCCCCCCAAACTCCTTTTTGGTGAACTGGTTTGTTGCCACTTGTCAAGTTGGGGAGCAAAAGGGTGCAGGCTAAACAAAATCTCTGAACTCATACTTTTTCCAAAGTGCTGGTGATCTGGACACAATGATATGGAGCAGGGCTGCAACAAGGTGCATGAACAACGTGACAGGATCGTTTTCCTTTTCCCCTTCCGTGGGGAAGTACGGCAAAGGGAACAGCCCCATACAGTCCAGGGCTGGAGCAGATGAACGGATGCCCTTGCTTTCCCTTTACAATACATTCATTATGATGCTGTATCTCACACGTCCTGCAAAGTGCTCAATATATAACTCCAGCAACTTCATTCCCTCTGCTCTGCACAAAGGCTGTATTCAGCATGAAATGATTTCATCACAGCTACTTAATTTATTTGCTTAGGCAGCAACTTTTGTCTTCTTGTTGTCTGAAGATCACATTACCCAGCACTTTTCCTGTGCCATTTAAACCTAAATTTCTTCTCCACCATCAATCCTAAATTTGACCTCTACCACTTGGGTCCAATCTATTGAAATAGATTTGTAAACTTTGATCAAATAATCAATTTATCAATACATTCAGTATCTTTAAAATTCAAGCAGGATATAAATACAGCAGCCAACAGGCTGCTTGTGAGCTATCTGCTCTGAGTCTGATTACCTATGACAAATGATCATGTAAAACGACCCAGATAGCTTTTTCCTGAAGCTCTTTGTGTACAAACCAGTATCTACAACCAGTCGAGGCATCACCATCTACATATGATTACTAGCTGTGTTCCCTCAGCGCATAAACTCAAGAACAGCCATTTCCTCACATTCACCTCTACAAAATACTCAGTTCCAAACCATTTCGAAACCAGCAGAGGATAATTGCTGAGTTAAAATTCAGAATTAATTAGTACATCTGAAAATCCTTCTTTCTCCAGCTCCTCCTATCTACTCCAGCTCTACAAGGCGATGGTGACTGGGAACTGTTCCCAGAAACTGAAACAAATCAAACTGGGAAAAACAAACAAACAAATGACCTGGGACAGTTGAAACATAATATAATTGGTCTCAAGGAACTCTTTCTGTTCCCTAAAAGAATTAAATCCCAAGGCTCAGAAGTCCTTTCCACTGTAATTTTCCAGCTTGAACCATAGTGAATGAAGCATGAGGTGGCAATCAAAAGAATAATAAAGCATGCTAAGTATACAAGTCTAAGCATCTACCCTTGCATCCCAGAGGAAAGAAAAAGGAATAAAGAAACCTCCTCAAAGGAAACTATAAATGCCTAATACAATGAAAAAGATAGAATTTTATGGGCCCAATTACATAACTGTGGAGCCAAGTGCATGCACGACTCCCATTTCTGAACACAAAAAACCCCGTCTGCTAGTAAAATCCATCTCTTTACTGATATACATTGCACTGTCCAGCCTCTTCTGGATTGTCCACTTGTTAAGCAGTTCTGTAAAGTACTCATGTTTTCACTCCGCCCAGTAGCTTCCTCTGTAACCCACAACTGTGGTATAAAAATGTGGCATGCACTGAAATATCCAAGTAAATCTTTTTACTGTATATAGTCATATGGAATAGTTTGAATGTGATCCTACTCTCACAAGAGAAGCCACACTGGATATCTGATAGCACAGAGAGGCAATATGTCAGTAGTATTATTATTATTGTATATCATGTTAATTTCCTTTCTTATCATTGACAAAATCACAAAATAACGAGTTTATTTATTGACACTGTTATTGGATCCAGCATATCAGGATATGATCCCAACAATCCCACACAAAGAGGAACCACAGATCTCAATTTAGGGAAATACTTACCAGATTGGGCCCATCTCAGAAACTTGTGTCTAATTAGGCATCCTTGATAAATAATTGCAGGTCTACCAGCACAGTAACTGGGACTGGGATTGCTTTCCACTACCGTGGCATCCTCTTGTGTCTGATGAAACCCACCTAAGGGTTGGGCACCTGCCATTGGAGATGCCCCCAAGCAAGGACAACTTTTGGGAAAGCAAGAATTGGTGAACACCATAAGGGGAAGGATCAGAGCCTGAATCATCAAACCTGTAGCTCTTTGTTTAGCTGTTGACTCTGGAAATCTCTGTTTTCTCAAGGTGGGTGCGACCCCAGGCAGGCAAACTCACACAACCAAGACCATACTGGTTGCGATTGCCCTATAATGAGGAAGGTAGCAGGGTTGTTTTTAGATTTTCATCTTGCAGAGTATTTTGCAGGGGCAACTTTGCTTCAGAGCAACCATTTGCCTCCCAACAGCGTGCCAAGTAAAACACTTTCCAAGTCCGGCAGCCACTACATATGATCATCCACCTCCCTTTTTAGCTAATGGGTTGACACACAGCCTCCAGTGCCTACCAGAGGGCATTCAGCTTAGAAAACACTAATGCGTAAAAACGTCTGCAGACTGACTACGTGAATGGCAATATACATTTTTAATTTGAATAATATGCAGTGTTTACCATAATTAGACAGCACATTAACATGATTAAACCAGTGCTGCAGATCAGAGTGGCAAGGCACCCGACTCGAGTCTGAAGCCTTTATTGCCAGGAGAAGCGTGTTGTGCTTGTCCATTGAGCGACTGCTTGCCCTGCCCTTTTGCAGCATGAGTTTGAAGCTGTCATTGCAGGGGGCAAAATTTTCCTTGACAAGCGAACAAATCCATTAACATGTTAACAGGTTTTGCATGTACGTGTGGAAAATATTAAGCACGCCAACACAACAGCATGGTTAGGAGGATAATATTTATTCTACGATAAGAATATGCTCAAGTTCTACTATGGGAGAGCAGGCAACATGCTTTTACCTATCCTGAAAGGCAGGAAAGGAATTGATTTTCAATAGTGGTTAAAATAACAGAACTAGAAATCAACAGAAATCACTGCTATTTATAGCTGCTAGCTTGTTGATCTCTAACTTTAGCATCCGTCAAATGGCCGCAATTATATTGCTATGTATAATTGCTTTGTGCATATCCTCCAAGTACTCCAAAGCACAGTCTGCTCTCCTACTTGTCGCTGGGAGCTTTGCCATTGATTTTAATCAGGCCAGAACTTCACCCTTGTTTCAGCCAGCAGAAATCTTGGCACCAGGCCTTTTCTCTGGAGCAAGCCAAACGTGATGGAAAGTGGAAATGATGGCAAATGGACACAAAGGCTGCCCACACATTTAAAAGTGGGAGCATCCAGTTGTGGAGCTCTGGTGGTGTGTGTGTGGGGTCTGCTGCGTTTATTTAATTCTGAGCATTGGAGGAACATGAGCATGGGTTGCTTTAGAAAGATAGTAACTGGGCGCATAGGAAAGAAAAAATAATAATCAAACATTAAGTAAAAGTGGATGGTGATTCATAATCCTTTCATGTTCATACTTTCACTTGCAATATTTGGTTTGTCCCTGTACATCAGATAAACATCCTTGCTTTTATTCATGAAGGAATTCGGCAACAACAAGAGCTATTCCAAAATGCAGCAGCTGCAGAGCATTAAGGGTGCTCTAACTGTTAAGGGGCATCTGGAACATCTCAAAATTAGTATTGCATCAGTCCACAGGCCACAGATATTTCCATACAAGGGGCACACTTCAATTCATTCCAGCTTTAGCTGTGTTCTAGCAGTATGCCCACTACTTAAGACTGGGAAAGCCCTTGCGAGCTGCACTGGTTTCACAACTGTCAGGGAATGATTTTCAGCATATAATCTGCAAAGCAAAGTGGAGCAACCCACAACACAGCAGTAAGATCATATCTTAACTTTTACAAATGTTTTGCTTATGACACAGATGCCTAAAGTCATGCCTAAAATGTCTTTTTGAGCAAGGTGCGATAAAAACTTGCAGGGCATCTTACAGAGTGAACACTACAGAGTGCTCTAAATGCCTAAAGCAGGCACAAGGTAGGGCTGAGATGCAGTCTATAAGTAGGATGAACACTGAGACAGCTGTAGATGCTATGTTATTCCCTGACATCTTGGTCCCATTCAGCCTAGTTTAACAGTGGGGTCATCTGAGTAGGGGATTAGTGGGAAGGGAAGACAAAGAGGATGAGGCGATGGAGAATAGACAGAACTAAACCACAAGAGCATCCTGGTGACACCAGCAGCCTCCTCAAGCCACTTTCTTGTTCCTCTTCTTCCACCATAGGGTCTGTAGCCAAATCACCCCTCCATTTTTCTTTCCAAGAGGGAACATGGCCTGGGGCTGAGGGAGTCAACAAGAATGGATATGGGAGAGGAAAAGGAAAAGAGTGGGTGTGTGTTGTTGGCCATAGTGGAGGGTGTAACTATGAGGTTTATATACTGTCATTGTTGTGGTGAAGGGTGTTGATGGAAGTTAAAAAGTCTCTATTAGATAATCTTGCCCAAGGGTTAGGTTTTGAAGGAGAAAGATGGGAGCGGGATATTCAGGAGTGTTCTGTATGATCCTGCTCCCACTGCCAGGGAACACAGGAGCTTCACTGCATCCATCAGCAGCAACAGACAATACTGAGCCCTTCTGAAAATCTCATTCTACGTATACAGAAAAAACCTTAGAAGACCAGAAAAAAGAAACCCTTAGTGGTTTATTTCTGCCTTAAACCCTCTATGGCATTCCTAGAAACCCAAACATAACCCTTTCACTGAATTTCAAGAGGATATGAGAGTCAAGCTCTGCTGGTCTCTTTTGAAACCTTTGATAACAGGATGATAAGAGCAACATAAAAGAGATGAGGAAAGAAATACAGATCACAGGATAAGCACAACTTCTGCAAGGAAAGGATTCTTTGTAATACTTTCTCACATCTCAGGACACCTGACAAGAGCAAGCAAAACATCACTCTGTATCTAGTAACAAATCCAAACTTTTCATCTCTGTTTTTCTCCAATTCCATGTCTAACTAGTGTTTTCCTTGCTTCCAGGAGGGAAAAAAAATCCAATCCTGAGGTTATCTGGGTGCTCCCACAATATACTGGGCTGGGGCGTGCAAGGGTCAGTCTTGATGGAGCTTGGTGCTTGCAAAGGCCAAATGATTTCAGCAGGAGATGAAGATGCTCAGCATCCTGTGTTCAGCACAGTGGATGCTTTCAAGCCTCAGAGACTTGCTCACGGACCGCAGGACTCAAAGGGACCTACCTACCTGGCGCGGCGCAGGGCTTGCTCACTCCTGGCAGTCTGACTACAGAGTCACAGCAGGGATTCCCCAAGTCTGACTTCAGCACTTGGAGGAGGAGGAAGGGTAGATATTTGCCTCTGAACCAAATAGCTCAAACTCCACTTTTGGCAGTTCAAAGCGTGCCTCACTGCAGCTGACTGCGCAGATACGAAAATATTGGGTTAAGGAGTGAAGCAGCTTCACTTGCGAGGCTCAGCTGGGGGTCCAGCCTTCGCGGTGGAGCTGGCAGCAACACTCTGCTGAGGCCATGGCGGAGGACGGCACAGCACCTTGCACGGATGAAGCTCCTAGTCCTGCTCCATTGCACTGAAATCACATTAACTGATAGTAAAACTGCTGGAGGAGCCTCACGCAGAATCAAACGTGTATCCCTACTCTTGTAAAACTCACTATAGAGAGGGGAGATGTTCCCAATGGGATCAGCAGAGCCACTGGGACTTGGGACCATTGATCCCCACTGTCATTGCAATATCAGCTTCCCAGAGATGACATCCCTCCTGTTCACATGCTCCCTACCCCATGGTGTGATGCCATTGCTTAATGACTGGCTCAAGCCAGCACCATATTCACAGCCCAGGGTGGCTCGAGACATACTAGGATATATATTCCAGGTTTGTCGCACAGACCCCTGAACTATAGATCATTTTTAGAGTGGCTAAGGGTTGTGACCTATCTCCTGGGCTATAAATCTAAGAGGACAATGTACTTGCTCTGCTTTGCTCTTCATACTCTAAACCAAAAAATGATTGTCCAGAGTGAATGGGAGGGGAAGGTGCACTTTTTCTCTATAAGCAATGAGAAGCAAGTATCAAAAATGTACAATCTGTAGTGCTCAGGGTATTGTAAAGGGGCTGTAACTAGAATTTACCAAATGAAATAATATGTGCAGTCCTTTTCCACACAGCCAGGGTTTGCCTGATTGTGTGTATGCTCAGTGAATGTGAAAGGACTAGAGATAAGAGAAAAAGCAAAGGTACAATGTTCTAGACCTCTTACAGATGATAAAGGAGAAAGCAAATAGAATCCTGGAACCTGGATCATTCCCTGCCATATGTTGCTAGAGGGTTCATTATGACCCCAAAGTCTTTAAATGCTTTTTTGTAAAAAATATTGGTTTGTACTAACCATTGTATGTATAACTAGACAATTCTCTGGAACTGGTGCTCTGGAGAAAGCACAGAGGATGAGAAGTCTGGCCTTAATGGTTTGTGCATCCATAAATCATTTGGGACACCGCACAGGTCCTGGCTGTGCACATTATCTAGATTTAAATCCGCAGGAGCACACAGCGACAAGGGGATGTGTGTGCTCCTTTCTCCCAAAGAATCACAAATCTGGCGCATTTGGACTAACAAGCCTGCTTCACTTCAAAACTGTCACTTCCTATGATACAAGAGCCTTGGGCTTTCCTTCCCAGGAAGAAAAAAAAAAAAAGGCTGTCTGAACTTCTGGGCACCTTGGACATTACCTTCAGCATCCCCATGGTTTGCCAAGTCTTCAGAGTTCCTTAATGCCTCTGCGCTGAGATGAGCTGTAACCCTACGACGCTCCTCCATAGAACCTGTCAGGATGAGCGCATCCCTTTCAACACTGGTGCTCTCCTGGCTTAAAAATAGCAGTCAAGGCTTGGAAGGGGAAAGAAAAAAAAGATTCAAATCCAATTACCTCGAAAGGCTTCATCCTCATTCACAGTAAAAGAAAGAACAGGCTCCTTTCTAGCTTTTCCAGCCCCAAAGAATCAAGATAAAATCTCAGAGGTGATCTCTCCATGCTCCTTCCCCATGAAGTCAAATCAGAGGGAGAGACCCTCGTGTTGACAGCGCAGATGTGGCACATGTGGACCATCTTTTTTTTGGTCCAGGCTGGGAAAGGACTTTTGAAGAATGCTGCTGGAAATGCAGATTTTGCCTTCAAAAGCACAACTTTAGGGTGTGCAAGGTCAGAAGGGGAGTCCTGTCTCAAATTCTAAATAGTGCATAAGAAAGTGTAACTGGGAAGGAGTGAGGGAGGAATGGAGGGATGGAGGATGGCAATAGAGGAAGGTCAGTGCAAAATATCTAAAGTATAAATATTCCTCACAGCTTTGACTGTAACTCCTGGAATCAGCCCCTCGCCAGGTATAAATCAGCACAACACCACTGACACCAGGGAGCCGTGCCAACAGGTGCCAAGAGGAGACCTGTGTCCAGACCAGCCCCACGTCTCCCCTCAGGGCCAGATCCACAGCCCTGGGTGACTGGCAGCAGGATTCCCACGGGGGTAGCAATGCCAGGCAAAAGAGCCCGGGAGAGCTCCCCGACCTAAAAGGAGCATCTGTGCAGGAACAACGTCCATCCGTCTGTCCGTCAAGCAGCACATTTTGTCCTGGCTGTCAGACACAGCCCTGTGTACGTTGCTGCCCGATCTATATTTAGCCCCTGATGTAACTAAAGTCAATAGTATTCCATTAGGGCAGCTGCTCCTAACTCCCAAATAGGCTTTCCTACACTGGCTCCACCTACGCATGTCAAGAATCTGGACATATACAGCTACAAAACCTTCCTGTGTTTATATACACAGCGGCACAGTTTTGAATGGAAAATATACGACTGTTAGCATAGTTTAACCGTCTGCTACATAACAGCAGCGGCACTTTTTTTAAAAGAGACATTGATTCTTCTTGTCCAGGGGTGAGTTTAAAGGGCTTAAGCTTTGCTGCAAGTCAATATTGGCCTTTCCCTTTTTAGGGTATGTTTCTGCATTGGAGCATTCCTTATCTGCTGCAGATGACAGGTTCTGTGGAGGGTTTTGTGGCGTTTTCTGGGAAGGAAGACGTGTGTATAAAAAAGAAGAATCACATTGCAAATCCCACACTTGAGCCTGTAAGAAGTTTACATCTGGTGTTTTGTATTACTTAAATAAGGGTTTGTGCCAGGCACCATATGAATATTCCTATATGATTGCTTTTCCAAAGTAAAATTCCAGTTTAAACATTTTGGGTTTCCTTTCAGTTTTGCTATGAAATGCTACAGAAGGCATTGCAATGCAAAGCGCTAGAGAATTGTAGTTCCCTACCACAGCCCAGGGAAGTGCAGGAATTAAAGTCATTACCAAGATAAAGAAAAGTTAAAGGCACAGACCTGAAATCATGAATGGGGAGGGGGAAGAAATCTCATATAACTATCATCTTCTGCAAAAGATCTATCCATCCCTCTACATGATGATGTACATAATAAAAATGGCCAAAATACATTAAATCTAACAAATAAATAGAATCCTGTAAAAGAAATACACTTCAAGAAATATTCAAGAAGTACAACAGGTTTATACCTGAAGTTAGTATTGCTTGTGTTCAGTCCCTTGACCTCCACCACATGTGCTAGAAGGGCACAGAGAACCTCTGTTGGCATTTCTTAGTAAATATATATATTTATTCCACTAGCAAGGTACATTTGGAAACACAAAATGATGACTCAGGAGTCTGCAGATATGTTGCCATTTAGATCAGTGGTTAAAGCCAAGCCAGCCAGTTATTAAGCAAAGTCTATTCCTAACCAATAGCTATCTAGTGGTTTTTAAGGAATGAACGGATGCTTCTTAATTTCTACATATAAAAATTTAAATCAAACACTATAAAGGATGCAAATTAACCAGGATTTGATGCATTCAGAGAGATCAGGGGTTTAATGGCAAAGTTTCCTTAACTACGCAGCCCAGAACACAAACGAACATGTCTGGTCGCACTAGGACATAACAGTGAAGTGAGACCCAAAAGGGCACCCGGACACTCACATGTACCTCCTGCAGCCATGCATGACACCACAGTGCTGTGACACCACACGGCCCACTTGGTTTTGAACGCCACCGATGAACCAGAGAAATAGTCCCATCTCTGTAGACCCAGACCTCAGCTGGGGCAGCTGCTGGGGGAGTAGCACCCTCTGGAAGTCAGGCTAAAACCGACCACTACCTGAACATCACAGGTCACAGCAAAAGCCCCCAAATTCACCTCCTAAAGGTGATGGTTGCTCTTTACAAAGACATGGAGACCAAGCGCTCAAAAGCATTGCTGTTTACACTTGTTTGAAACTTGCACCTGGGACGGGAGGCACTGGAGAAGCCCCAGGTACGTCAGGAAGGAGTAAGAGCAAGGAGGTAAAAACATTTCAGGAATATTGCCTAAGCAACACACTGACTCTCCAGTGAAGCCTGGGTACAACCTGAGGTCTCTGATTTCTTTTCAAACCTCTAGGCATAGAGACTTCTTTCTAAAGGCTTGCCTTTCCCTCTCCTCCCATGGTCATCAGGGGAGCTGCAACAATGGAGAGAAGCCACCTGTGGTGACAGATACCTGGCTGTGCTTCTCCTTTCCAGGGAGGTATGTCCCACCCTCCCAGGGAACAGCACAGGATTCATCACATCCCCCTTTTCTCAAGAACCATGCCACTAACCAGCTGGTCCATGGACATGTCTCCTGGGGATGTGAAGTAACTCCAAATTACCTGCCTGAAGGCTTGGAGGGTGGGATGATGCTAGAAATCCTTGGCATGAAACAGCAAAGCATGGATTATCTCAGCCAGATCAGCTCAAAAAAACCCAAATCAGTTTGTACTTCTCAAAATGATTTCTCTAGAATTCATTAGCATGGAGAAAACCCCTTGCAATGAGGATGTTCTCTGGAGGAGGAGATCAGCCTTAAAATATGGGAAGCCTGTAATTTTTCTGGCAGTCTATTCACTTGTTTTTCAAAAAAGGACGTTTGGAGATGTGTAAATTCTGGGAAATATATCCCACTGCATAATGGCACTGCCCAAAGTTGCTGAGAGAAAAAAGAGTATGTTTTCTAATCCTTTTAGAAATGCAAAATTTGCAAGTTTAAAAATTCAGGGTCAAAGCAGATGCTTATGGTGATGCTTGCAGTAGAACAATAGACCCGAACAGAAGAGAAACTCTATTTTCTTAATTCAGGTAAGAGCCTCATTAAAAATCAATAGGTCTAATTTATCCCTGATAACATTCTGTTGAAGTCTGTATGTTTACCCTAGGGATTAATTTAGCCTAATGGGTCTTCATGCACAAACAACATAGGCAAGGTTTGATTCTTGGAAGTTAAGGCATAGCAAATGCTACTACAGGACTTGGTCCTATCACTTGCGAAGACAGAGTGGGTTGAGGTATCTGATAGGCTCAAAGCCCTTGAATGATGTCCAAATACAGCCTGTGGTGAATAAATGTTTTATGGCCAATCATATGTCACTGTGAATCAACTTTTTTATTGATGGTGCTAATCATAAAATGAAAGAACAGAGATCAATTTATATATTTCAAAGAAAAAAAAAGAGACGCATGATCTTCCATCCCTTGTGGACACTGGCAAAAGTGAGTCATCCTGACCTACCGTGATCCTTGCAAGGAGATATTTTTCTCCAATTCTAGACAATGAGCGTTTGCCATGCAAGGCTCTGCTCTTGCAAAAAAAAAAAAAAAAAAAAAATCAGAACACTAAAGAGCTTGGTTTTACTGAGAATACGTGACAGTGAATTAGTGGCCCTCAGGTGTCGGTATACAGGCCAGCGAATTAAATTAAGCTCTTTGCTTCTGTTCTAATGTAGCAGAACTAATGCAGTCACGGCTCAGCACTGCAGCTTCTTAAATGTGGGCACTGCTGCTGCCACAGGGAAGGGAACCTGGTTTCTGTCCCCCGGGGAGGCCGGCTGGAGTCAGTGAGCAACCCTGGGAGCTGTGATATAACATCTGAAGACACGGGCAGGAGGAAGACCAGGCAGCAGAGGCAGCTCCAGTTCCAGTCTTAATGTCATTAGAGGAGAAATCAAGCACGGTGGCTTTTAAGCACAGTCTGAGGAAGCATCATGCTAGGAGGCCAAAAAAAATCCCCAACAACAAAATCCCAACAGGGCAGCAGTAACCCTTTCACTTTTGCTTCCTCGGGCAGAAAAAGGCAGTGCTCGGAGGTCCAGAAAAAACCTTTTCTGTAGAGCTGAGGCTGCCACGATGACAACCAAGGAGTGTTTGGCTTAAGAAAATCAAGACAAGCCCTACAGAACTGCTGGTGGCAGCACCACAGAAACATCTGTCTTCTTAAAAAAAAAAAAATATAGAGAGACTGTTTCTGAAGACTTGGTGTTCCCATACATTTTGTGCTTCCCTGACTGTATCTTCCACCTCCCTGCTCCTGCCCCTCCCATCACCCTTACTGCACAGTAGCAAGCTGGGTAAATATTAACCATGATAGGAAATGATTAATGAATTATCAATTGCAATCAAATTGCATAATGCAAACAGTTGGAGGGTAAGGAAAAGTACTGGCTGCTGTCTTTATTATTATATTGGAGAGAAGGTGTAGGCAGAAAGTAAATTAGAAGTCTGCTATGTCTACTATAGATCCTGAAATGTATCCTATACGCTGGCTATGCCGGGTAACTCTTTGGAAAGCTGAGCATAAAAACTCATGCAAAACTCTGTGCTTTATTTGCATGTAGACAGTTATTAAGACAGTGCATACAAAATCCCATCTTTGCCCATGCAAATGAAAGGGTAGAACTGCTGCCAGAAACTGCTTGTGCAAAGCCAGTTTGTAACAGCACATGCCTGAAGAAGAGTAAGAGCGGGGCAGGAGGGTCTTGCTCAATCCACTTTCATCAGCAGCATTTCCAGCTGTTTAATGAACAAATAAACACTCTGAAACTTTCTCATGAGGTAGTCAAGATATTTTTCCTAGTATCAGTCAAGCTTCACGATATAAAGAGCTGTCCTAGCAAGTTCCTCCCAGGGTAAACTGAAGCAAAGTGGTGATAAAGGTCAATATTTTCAAATGGGGTTGCCTAAAATATCCAGCAAAGTCAATAATAATCAAGACAACTACTAATTTGGATTACTCCACTGGGGTGTAAGTACACGACTTGAAACTTTCATGTTTGAAAACATCAGCCATAACCATTTGCCTGTGTTAAAGAGAGGGTAAGGAGCAGACCTGTGCCGGTTTTTGGACTTAACCACTAAACCACAAGGCGTGAAAAAGGCTGAAAAAGCAGTGTGGGCACAATGACTTGCTCGTTTATCTCCTTGAGAGAGGGCTGCCTGCTGGGAAAGGGCTGGGATCGAGGTGTTCCCAGCTGGCTCTGGAAAAGAGATCTGAGCTACTCGGCCCTTCTTGCTCCCTCTGGAAACACAAGTGCCAGTAGCTCAGATGCTGACTTCTTTTACATTCGGACACGGATGACATTGAGTGGCATATCTTTAACAGCTCTTGCTTTTCTAGTTAAGCATTAATGTTTAACGAGATCAGTCTGCAGTTGCTCGTTAGTGTGCAGTGCTCCAGCTAATTAATACATCACCGGGAGAGGCAGCCTGCGAAAGGAGAGCGAGGAAGTGCATTCCTGAGGCATTTCTCAGCCTTCAGAAAAGAGGGGGGGGGGGAAAAAAGGAAATATGGGCAAAGGGTTCTTCAGAGAGGGGAATAAAAAGAGTTGAGTCCTCCAAATGTTTGTGCAGAAATGTTCAGCTGACTTTCTATGAAGAGGCTGTCTCTCACCATGCTAGTATCCTCCCGATAAAAGATGAGTATGTAGCCCACAAAGAGCAGTGCTGGAGAACCAGCTCGAGTGTCACAAAAACACTTCAGCCCTGACAGACACACATTTTCCAAGCGAGAAGAAACAAACTAATCATCTTTTCCTCCCTGTCCCTGCTAATTCCTCCTGCCAGCTCACCTCCTGCAATGGGGGTCACAGGGAGATCAGGAAAGTCTTGTCAGCACCTGGCTTGAGGCTGCTCCATCACATTTGGCGGAGCTGGTACATGCTCAACAGGCAGGCATTTTGTTAGAAATAATATGCATTACTGCTAATTCTCACAAATGTAACGGGATTCCCGCAAATTTTCAATTTATTGCACCTACAGTCCCATTGCCTGCGTCAAGCAATAATTTGTCAGCCTTGCTGCTGAAAATAAAATCTTTAAAATGCAACTCCAGTATTTTCTAGCATTTCAAAATCCAGCAGGAAAACTGAAAGACCCTTTTGTGGTTCCCTCAATTCAAATTTCAGCCCAATTTTTAAAACAGGGAAGTACTTTTGGAGGTACTGAATTAAAAAAAATTTAATATCTGGGGTCGCTCCTACTGGAAATAGTGTCTTAGAGCCTAGCGTTCATTTTTTACAGCTATTTTGGAATGTAAAAGTGAAAAACATAATTGTCTCTTTTTATAGGAAAAGGCAGCCACATGGTATAAAACCTTCATTTGTATGTAATACGAAAGAGCAGTCAGGGTCATCAGAACCACTAAGCATAAAAACTTGTAGTTTAGTTTTTAGACATTTAGTCTTGGGAGTGTTGTAAGGAAGCAGAGAGATGGGCCAATATACCTATCACAGATTTAGGAAGAGGACCCAGCTTTTACAGGGGAAGTGTGTTGCAGCTGCCAACATGGAAGTGATAGTTATTTGGCAGTGAATCATACCTACTTTAGGATTAAAGATCATACCTATATGTGAGCCACTATCAGCAGCATTATAATTGGAGTTGCTAATACTGATAAAGTCAAAATATTTGAAGATTGTGGGCCATGCTCCTTAGAAACACTGAAATAGCTTTAAAATCATATAAATTAGATCCTATTTATGTGCCTTCTGAGTTTCAGGGACTTTACAATTTAAGCCTCATCACTCATTGATGCTGCTGCAGATGTTTAAAAGGAAAAAAAAACCAGGGAAAAACCAAACCACTGCACACCTCACATCATAACACTCTTAAAAATCACAAGAGTTGTCTATGCAGGTCCCAAAACCAAACTCAGCCCATACAAACCAACCATCCTTCCACTCCTGGATCCAGCTGAGTGCTAAGTGGATAACGTAGGCAGGAGGTAAAGATTCAAATGTTGATGCTTGAGCAAACTGAAATGAATCAGCAAAGTTAGGAACTTTGGCATGGCAAGAATGAAAGCTTTTCATTGCTGCATACTGAGTCTGTGGAGACTAAATGGAAACTGTGCTCCACCGCCTTTTTCATTACTTGGTAAATGACAGCTGATATAGAAGGACAATTTGCTGCTATTGCTGGAGTTGGAGTGAAGAAGGGAAGTGAGAGAGAAAAATAGAAGTACATTATACAAAAGGGAACAGCTGAGAACGACGCTTTAGCAGTAAACAGGACTCTCCAGTATGAGATACAATCTTTACTTAAGCTATGCTGTGAGCATCCTTTCCATAGCAGCAAATATAATACTGGGGGAAAAATATTCTAACTGGAGAGGAAACACTCATTAGACAATTCAAGAGCAACTACATTATTTAAGAGAAAGATCTAAATTAATTTACTTTTAGTCTTAAATCTCATAGACACAATCCTGTATATATATAAATATGTCCATGTGTAGATGCAAACTTTATTTTCAATAGCTATATGACCTGAATTATTGGAATAACTAATCTGTTATCATGATCGCTAATGGATTTCTCCTGGCACCAGTCTCTGAGATAAAGAAGTTGTGCTACCCCTGTTATCAGACAAGAGAACTCAGAGACAAGCTCCAGGGTGACCCAGCAAGGCTGGAGATGAACAGAGTTCAAACATGATTTTCAGTGGTCCAGGAAAGACTTGATTTAAGCAGGGGACAATTTGGCTCATAATCTTAGGTAGATAATGAAAAGTGAAAATGAGTATGAAACAAATAACTTCATAATTATTACGGAAGAAACGTAAGGGCCCTTGTTCAACTGAGATGCCACTGTACCAGGTCTTGAAGGAATACAGGTCAAGAGACGTGGAGGAGCTGAAGACTAGAAATAGTAATCTACTTCTAACTCCCAGTTACTGGGTGTAACTTCTCTAACACCCAGGTGGTGTGCACATGGGATCAGAGACAACACCACTCCTGCGTTGAAACCTGAGTAATGGCAATACTGACATGCTGCTGTTCAGCCACTGATCATTTCTGGAACCACCATACCTGTCCATGGGGCCAGTGACTCACTCTTCTGGCAATCAATTGTTAATGAATTGCCAATAACTGTATGTGGACTGAACAAAACCCAAGAACTTTCATGTAATCCTACACACATTGGAAAAGACAAAACAAAACAAAAAACAAAAAAACCCAAGACAAACGGATGATTCACTCTCCCAGAAAACTCATACACAAGCCTGCTTCATCTTCACCTGAAAACACTGGGAAAGAAAGGAAAACCTAAACGCACATCTAGCAGTACTTCACTTGGACCTGAGATTGTATCTATTGACAACGCAACACACGAAGGTGAAGCCTTCACCTCCACTGATGTCCTGACATTGCAACTCACTTGCTGCCTTCCCTGTTCATTTGGTTTCTTTCCATGATATTGCTGTCTCTGGGAAGGTGGCTGGACTGCCACTGCCGCTCGGGGAAAGCTCGTGATGAGGAGAGGAGGCAGCACCCATGGTAGCGCCCAGCACGTGGGGCCACTTCATCACAGAGCTTCCCATCACTTTTAAGGGCTGGTGTATAATGGTATAACTGGAATAGTTTGAGCATTTTAAAGATTAAAAGATGAAATGTAAGAATCATCTTCCCAAATGATAAAAACCAGCATGGTTTTAGCAATGCAGTGAAAATCCCCCTCCTCTGAAATGAACTCGGTGCGAGTCTGGCATGCAGGAGGGGAAGTTTCATCTCAAACGCTAAGAGTTGCCACAGCCCGAAGAACCAAATCAGGGACTTAACATGGGAAGTGACAGGCAACTTCAACTATAAGCAAGGTCATCAGCTCCATCTAAACACTTTCTTTGAAATATATCTGCAGGGGAATAAAAACAGGATGGCAAATGATTCAAGACTAAATACTCTGACATATCCTGCAATACCCTTTGCACTCTCTTTTTGACTCCAGGAAAAGCCGAGAAGCTGAGTAGCAACTCCATTTCCGTTCCCTTTTCACCTCCCCTCAAGAAGAGTGACTTTTAACCTTATTATTTATATTACCCTTGCATCTGCAATTAGGCACTGCACAAACGTGCGATCAGAGGGAAGTACCTGCCCCAAGGAGCCCACAGATGGGCAGAGGCAGGGGAAGCGTTAGACCGGGAGATAAACCGTTTCGCTCCACATCACGAGACAGAGCCGGGTGTATGGGCCAGCTCTCAGTTTGGTGACACTAAACCCCTCCTGCAGTGACACAGAGCAGCCACGCACCTATCTCCGTACTGCCGGCAGCATCTGCCTGCAGCAGCAATCGCCCATCTGGCTTCCCAGGCGAGGGAAGCCAAGCACAGAGGGGGTGAGCGCATCCCCTGGCCGTGTTCCTTTCTGCTGGGTTAGATGCAATTAGCTGGAGTCGTTCGAGCTGCCTTCATGCCTTCGTTAGAGCCATCACCCCTCCCATGAAGCCCATCCTGCGGATGATGGGTACACTCTGCTCCATCAGGGTCTTACTAAGGCCAGGCGGCTCAATGGTTGCTTGGTAAAATAAAGACCAAATCCTATTTGAGCAGTAGCTTTAAGATTTTTTATTTGCATTTTTTTGCAACTCCAGCTTTTTTTATCTCTCCTTCAATTTCTGCCTTTGTAGGCATCTATACTGTCCTGCTGGGGCCCACAGGCTGAAAACCTTTCATCCCTCTGCAGCTAGAAAGCAGTGAGATGTTTATTTTCTTCCTCTTTTCTCAGACTTAATGAAAGGTTTTAAACACAAATGGCTGGAGATTCACACCTTGCATCCAGAGTATATCTGAATTCAGGAAAAGCTCTTAGGTTTCCGGTCACCCAGTGAACATAAACAAAGCCTACAAACAACTACACCTCCCCTTGGAAACTACGAAAAAACAGAAAGAGCTAAAACCAGCATTGAAGACCTTTGGCTGACAGGTTGAATAACAAACGCACGCGCGTGTACACATGCACGCACACACCTACCTTGCTCGCGAGTCAGTCCCTGCGCTGGAATGTGTAATACAAGCACAGCAGCTGCCTATACCACTAATCTAAGGAAAAGGTCAAAGAAAGGTATGTATCCAGCATTTGCTTTGAAATACTCTATAAGGAGAATGTGGTGGGTTTTTTTCCTTTCTGTTGTCTTTTCCGTACTTCTTCACGGCCGTTTCACATTCATGCCACCAAGAGAAGCAAACAGGGTTGCCTCTGATATTATAGATCACTTAATATAGTCCTTTGAACTGGGTTGTGGGGTTTTTTTTGAGCAATCAAGGAGGAGGGAAGGTATGATTTGTTTTGGACAGGGAGTTGCTTAAATATTAAGCAGTCAAATGCAGTTGCAGCTGCTACTCAGGAAGGATAGTGGTGATCTTGAATGAGGAAGAGATGAACTTTTTGATGTTTTGAGGTCAAAAGCAACCTAATAATGGAATCGGGTAACAGGGAAAAAATTAGAAATCTTAAAATTGCATTCAAGGAAAAAATCTAGATTAGTGCTGTGCAGGGTAATCCTCTCTACAGACACTGCCTCACTCTTTGAGACAGTGTTCATCAAAAACCAGGAGTATTCTCTAAAGGACACAACCTTGTAGCAATAATGTTAGAATGTGGTTTTTACCTTGCTTAATTTCTTTACGAAAGTGGAAGGAAAATAGTAATCATTATAATTCATGTATTGCTAGCAAAATGTTTAACATCTCAACCCTGAGAAGAAAAGAGTAAATTCACAGGAATTACTCTGTGAATTTGCCTCAAAAGGATTCCTTCTCCACCCCTATTATTATTATTTTTTGGTGGTAGATTATTTTTCTAATAGGATTAACATTACCCTCTTGGCTTCTGTGTAAATGGGTGAGTTCACCTTGCCATAAGCTGTTTCAGCTGGAACAGAGAAAAGAGATTTCTCAAATCCTTGAGGTTTAAAAAAAAAAGTCTCCTGATGGGTTATTCTTCACATAAATAGAGACATTCATATTGGCATCCCTCATGACAGAAACATTCTTGATAAAGGCTATCCCAGATCCAACCGGTTAAACTTCAAGGAAAAGGTCTTGGAAGAACTTAATGGGCTACAAAGCTCTTGTCTTGTTATACAAAAAAAAAGCACACTTGAGGCTCAGCACTGCCAAAACCTGCTCGGATGGGCTGGCTGGACCCCCACACACTCCCTTCATCATTTCTGCATGACAAACCTATGCCCCTTCTTTTCACTCCTGTCCTATTGTTGGGGGTGATGCCTTTTTGTGACCGAGATCTACCAGAAAAAGGCTTCATTTCAGTGCTGAGAGAAATGTAGAAGGGTCCTTCAGGATGAAAGGTAAGATAAGAAAAGCAACTTATTCCATCAAGCTAAAGAGCAGCTCTTCCAGGGGAGGCAGACCATTTGCATGCCATTTGGGTTCGCCGGGAGAGATGCCTCTATTCTTCTCCCATCCCTGCCTCCCGGTCCGTGAGCGAACATGGGGCTGAAGAGGAGAGTCTACATTACACTCCAAACGCATTACTGCTCCCTGCGCATTGCTATAGGCCATCAGAACAAACCTGACAGCGCTTTGAAGTCTGTAAACCGATTCCTAGGTAACCGCTTAGAGTTTCTCCCCTCCCCATGCCCCAAACAGCTTTTCATTTGATGTTCTGGTGCAGAGCTAATCTGAGAAAGGATCAGAAACTCGATGCTATTGACAGTAGTGACAGGAGTGTCTCAGTGTGACAGCTGATTGAGCCCATCTCGCATTTCACTAACAAACTCAATTGCTCCAGTAAATCGAGTGAAAGTCAACACAGGCAGCTCCTCCTTGGGCCCTGGGCGCGTCCCTCCTCCTCAAGCCCTCCTGGGGGCCCCTCGCTGCTGCCACCTTTTGTAGGACCCAGCTGAGAGCCCCATCCCTGTGTGTGATGGAGAAATGGACCCACAGCTCACCACGCGGGCTTCAAGGGCAGCAATGCAGCATTCACCCTGCTTGGTTAAAAGCTTGGTTTATCTTACTTCTCCCCCTTTACCTTTTTCTTTTTTTTTCTTTTAATAGAGACATCTCCTGGAAAATCAATTTTCATCCTAAATCCTCAGCCCAGGCTTATGCCATAACAGTCAGGCAGTGTTGGAGGTGCAGGAGTGCAGTGTCTGCATGGCCAGACAACCCCAAGCAATGCCCATGTGGCAGTGCATGTTGGGGATAAGAAAAGGAAATACAGGTCTGTCTCAGCTGGCTTTCTCTGGTGTAAATCAGCAATAAAAGCCATCTGCAAGGAAAAAAATCTTATAAAGGTAAAAGAGGTGGGAGAAGAGGCTCAAGCCTGTTGCAGATGGCAACCTTGTGCTGGCAGTGAGTAACCAGGCAATTAAGTCAGTGACTTCACAGGCTTTTTCCATACTTTAATCGTGAAGCAGGGGTGCCTGTGGCTCAGAGCAAGCTAACCACAAAGCAGACTAAGCACCAGGCACGGGGAACCTGAATTTGCACAGAAAACGGTGCAGAGAGAAGGGCTCCATGGTGAGGAACATATGCAGGCTACTGTTTGCAAATGGAAATCAAATAGGTTGCCATTACCAATAATGAAGTGTGAGGTTGGCGTGGTTTCTGTCTCTCAGATTTCAGCACGGTTTATTTTTATAGAGGCAGCTTCCTCGTGCAAAGTGTTGGCAAACAGGCTGCTGGCAGGGAGGTGGGGAGGGGGGGAGCGGGGAGGACGGGGCTTCTTGGGGAGGGGACAGGAGCCTTTCCCACCTGCTGGGATGGAGCAGTGAGTGGCGGAGATGGAGCTCCAGGAGAGAAAAGTGAAATTTCATAGAGACAAATGGCTGAGCTATTAATCTTGTTGACAGGCGGAGTAAGGGAAGATGAAGGAGCAGATGGAGGGGAAAGTAAAATGGTGCTGAGCAGGTATCAGGTGCTGAAAGGGCAAGGGTTAAAGATGGCAAGCTGAGAGATAGAGCCGTGCAAACGAAATAACAGTCTCTCTGCCATGTGGAGTCGTAAGAACAAGTAACTACAGGTACCCCTACCTAAATATATTCCCCCATCCCCAAATTCTTAAAGCACGTCCAGCTTTGCCTCCCCTTACCCTTCCCAGCAAACAGCTGAGGATACAAAAGCTACACTGTTCTGCCTGCCTTAAAAGAAATCAACTTAAACATTACAACACCTCCACCCCAACGTTATGCTCTGATGCCAGGATCAACACATAGATGGGCTGCCTGCCCCGCTCCCACCGCTGCTCCCTGGCAGCTCAACACCTCGGAGCCAAAGCATCCTGCAGGCTTCCCTCCCTCCCGGCTCTGCACAGACACGTGTGCTCCCAACCAAATGACCTCATCTGGACCAGATCGAGCCTTCCAAGTCAAAATAAATACAGTATATTGGAACTGGCAGCAATTTTCAAAGGTTTAAGTTGGGTCCCTCTCAATTTTCACTCAGCACTTTATACATTTTGTCTGCTACAAAATGGGAGCATTTTATATTCCCAGCTCTGATACATATTTTATGAACCTTCAGAAAAGCTGCCTCCTATGCAGTTAATATTTTGGTTCCAAAGTTAACTGGTTAAAATGCATATTAATAGATTGGGCATGGAAAAAAAAGAAGAAAAAAAAATAAGGCAGGTGAGAAATGCTGAGGGAAGAAAAATAGCAGCAATGTTTGGAATGGCTCTGCAGCCAAGACAGAAAACCTGGTCTTTTTAATGGGACCACCCAAGTGAGTAAGACCTTAAGCTCTTACTCACGTGTGCTATGTTCACTGCAGTGTAATTCAAAGTCCAGAGGGGAGTTAGAAAAAGTAATAGTGGGGTTTAATAAGGGCTTAGCAGATGAGAGAAAGTACTGGGTTCCCACCGAAGTTCATTCCCAAACTTACCAGCAGAATATCATTTGATCTCAAGTCAGGTTCAATAAACACGGGAGCAGGGAGACTGTGCTGCTGGAACAAGCTGTCACTGCCTGGACTTGCCAGAAGTCAACCGTTGTTCATCAGCTTCTCCTGAATATACTGTTGTGGGATTTTTCTGGAGGTGAGTAACACCACCTCCTCCAAATATTCCTGACTTCCAAACCAAAAAAAACCCCAACAAACCCAAAAATCTCTTCTGAAAGCCGCTTAACAGAATAGCATTTGAGTTTGTGGTATTTTCTCCAAAAAGCAGCCTATACAGGAAGCCTTTCTTATTTTAAAGTCATTAGTTAATTCAACACCAATCCCTTATGTGTTATGAATAGTTCAGTTGGGTTGGCTGAGTCAGGTCTAAGGTTCATTTCCAGGTCATAATTAAAAATATTGCTGGTGAGGAAACTGTATTTATGATGCTGTAAGTGCCAAGATAAGACAAACCAAGAAGTAATAAAGGAAAGAGAAGTTTAGAAAGCCACTTAAAATAGGAGAAGTGGATGGAGATACAACAGATCACCCAACGATGGCAAAGCTGGGCTCTTAGATTACCTCCCCTATTGCTTTCTCCAGTCTAGCTGAAACAGTCCCATCAGCAAAAGCCTATCATTAGATTTAGCAATGGCATCTCCAAGGACAGAGCAATAGTCATGTGCAGGATTGGCTGTATCAGTATCCTTTCTCTCTGGGATTACACTGTTTGTATCCTAGCCTCTAGGAAAGAAGATGATTGATGTATAACAGCAGAGGAGGGAGGAGGGGGACAAATGGGAGGGGGAGAAGACAGCAAAATCTGGTGCCCAACATGAAACATTTAAGCCCTAAACTTCTGTGGGGATATGATCCTACCCTGCAGCATTGTTATTTTTTTGCCACAGAATTAAAAAGAAGGACTTTTCCTGGTGTCACTGCAGGCCACAGAGGATAAATCCAAATGACAGGGCTTAAGTTATGAATATGGGGAATTAGAGATGAGAAGTAAAGCAGCTTATAATGACTCTCCCATTTGCTCTTTGGAATACAAGCTTCAGTATTGATTTTGAAATACCCTGTCTTCATCCTAGCAGCTTCTCGAAAATGAAGCTTGAGAATTTCTTCACCTTGCAGCCTCCAGCATGATTTGATAATGATAAAAAGAGAATATAAAAGCTTTTGCAGGCTGTTATTCATCAGGAATCATTCCCTTGTTTTCTAAGTACAACCACTGACCTCTAAGGGGGATGTTGAGAGAGATATTTCAATTGACTTCCATATGAAGATAGCCGTGGTTCAACTCAGAGCCTCCGTTCTCAACACAGTCAGTGGAGGGAGGTATGGATGCCTCAACAACATGTCAGTCAGTCAGTCATCTAAAGTCAAACCATAGGAGTGCCCTGCAAAAAGCCTACAACAGCTCTGACCTTGCAGCACCGGGGAACACAGAGTTCATGGAAGGTGGCTAGCATCTCTTTGTCATCCTGTTTACATGGATACTCAGGCAGCCTCAGGACACTTGCCCAAGTCTTGGCCCATAACACCTATAGACAACACAAGTATCCATATCCAGATGGAAACTTTTGCACCACCTCATCATCACATGTTTTCCCATGCCTACAACATGACAAGGTAAGAGACCAAGCAGCCCAGGGTGTATTGAGAAGGACATAGGGTTGGGAAAGTTAATTTTATCACCTTTTCTGACCCCAGCTTCGGGGTAAGGTAATCACATTTCCCACTCAGTTGCAAAACATTTTGAGCTCTTTTTAAAGGGCTTGACATCAACTACCAAAATAGTCATGATGGGCATCTTTGGTGGGACAAAACACAGGGCCTCATCCCTATGGGGAAAGCTATGAAGCTTTTCCCTATTTGCTCAGTCTCAATGTGCAGGTAGAGTCTAACCCATTCCAACAATGGAGTGAAATAACTACTCTGTCAAATAACTCACATCCTTGAAGAGATAAGACTAAGAAGGAAAACTAAGGTGAAATAACTTGGCTAAGTTCATAGAACAGATCAGTGTTGGAGAATGAGAGCCTATTTCCGGGCTGCCTACACCAATATTCAGCTGCTAGACTGATCCTGCTGCCCTCAAAAAATGAACTTCACTACCTGAGGAAGGACAGTGAGGTTTCCTGTGGCTTTTTGTTTTCCTCTCCGTATTTTTTCTCAACAAAATAAAACCCATTAATATTTGATCATTCCTGCATGTAAGATGCAGTGGCTAAAATGGTTTTGCACTTAACAGCCTCCAGTTGTAGGCTAAATTCATGACACTTAAAATGGGCCCATGAGCCATAGCAGAATGATCCCATTACAGCAGTGCCTTAGTAACGTTGTGTTAGTTAAGGTCATGTTGTCTGGTTTTGAGGGTTTATAACCCAGCTGTGAATATATTCTCCAGGCTGGAACCAGTTGCAGAGGGGGTTTAGTCCTGCAGCGAATCATATGGCTTTTTCTTTTATTTTTCTTCCTACTTTAGATCAGATTTTTGTCTGGTTCTTTTTAAGATACGACATAAAAAAAGAATAAAACATCCCTCTGTCGGGATGCTAGTAGGAGCCATGCTATATTTCAAGCTGGTGTTAACCTACCTCAGGCAAGGCCTACACCACGCTAATATCCAAGTACTCCCCAGTCTTTAACATGAAGGATATCTGTTCTGCTTTCACTGCTTTATAAAAAGAGAGCTGAGGTCTTGTGGGAATTAAATCACACATCTGGTTGTGTAGGAAACCTGTGGCAGACTGAGGGACTGAACCAGCATCTCTGAAGGGTGAGCTGACCCCGTAGACAATGAACTACTTCTTCTTCCACCTGCTATAAAGACTTTCAAACTGTAGCTTGAATGATTTCTCCCATGCACAAGTGATTTTTTTTCTTCTGCAAAGACCACTTTGGTTACACTTTTATTTGACAGAGCTTTCTGAGTGGTTTCCAGGAAGCAATCTTTTAAAAACTGATTTTGACCTATATAAGGAAACTTTAAACACAAGGTACACATGTATCTTGGGCTGCTACTGTCTCTCACCAAACCAGACTCCTATGCATGAACAAGAAACTCACAAAATGGGACATAACAAAGAGTAAAAGGATATAAGGAACAAAAGACTGTTTAGATGGAGCAACGCAAAAATGTTCCTATCAGCATGGTCAACCCAACAGCAGAACAGGCTCCCATGAGAAAATCAGGAAGAGTCATCGCCTGAGCTGCTGGAAAATTCAACTGAATACATTTTCCATGAATAACCAATGTCATGACTGAATATTTGCTGAATGCAGAACAACCATATTGGGTACAATTCCAGACAGATGACCTGCTGAGATTTAGGACCTGAATTTCATGTTGTCTTGACATTGACTCTGGTACAATGTGAGTAAAAGGAGGGTGCAAACTGCCACCATTCTGCTTGGGTAGCATTTTGCACCCATGCCAAGATAGGTGTGAAGTGGTCCACAAGGTTGCAAGCACAACACTCCGACCAACAAGCGGGTCCTTCTCTCCATCTGCCACCCTCCACAAAGCCTTTGCACTTTCCTTGCACCTCACAGCTCTCAGCAGCTCTGAGCAAGCCATTCTCTTTGCATGAACCTCAGAATAGATGGGATCTGGATTCACATGGCATCTGTCATCTAAAAGGTGGCTGACTGATACTGACCCTGCCACGGTGTCTTCACATGTTGGCATCTGCTAAGGGGAAATAGGAACAAGACAGAGTGAGAAAGGCAGCAAATGCAGCCAGAATGCCAGAAAGCGATGGGGAAAGATGGTCCTTACTATATCATAATCAAATGGACAAGTCCAAATCTTCACCTATGCCTTTTCCTCATTCATCTGCATGTTGTCCCTGCCCTGGTTGAGTCTCCTCACAGCAGGTAAGCTGCTAACGCAGAGGGCATGGGACCGCTTGGAGCGGCTCTCTTGAGAGAGTGCAGCTTCTCTTGAGGGAGTACAGCTTCTCTCTTGAGAGAGCGTAGCTTCTCTCTTCCGACTCTTTCCCTCTGCTCATGTAGAGAGATCAGTGAAAACAACAAAATAGTTATTAATGCTCCCTGGGATTGCAGAGCCTGAAATGACATGAGACAGCATTTTCTTCGGCTGCTTTAGTTCTCTTTTAGCACGCTGCTGTGTGTTTGCCTTTGAGGAGTATAAATGACCCTTTCAAATTCAGGATTTGAGGCTGATGATGACAATTGATAACACTATTTTTTTTCATGTGTGAAGCACTTTTCATTCAGAGGGCTCTCAAATTGCTTTTCAAAACCATACAGCTTCCCTTCATCCACCACTGAAATGAACCTACCTCCGAGGTGGAACAAAGGACCCATCAATGCAAGGTGGCAGTACACAGCAATTTAGGGCTGGAAGTGAAGAATAACGTGTCCCACTGAAGGTGCAGGGTCAAGTCAAGTTGGCAGAATACATTTCCTGAATGAGAGCCTGGACAAAACATCATCGCCAGGACTCACATGCTCCAACTCAGAGGGGAAAGTGCCATGGGATCATCACTCACTAGAAAAGGTCAGAGCCCTAAGTTTTACATCTTGAACAAGGGCAGGGTACCGTGTTAGAGCGTGCATTCAGAACTGCCTCAAAAGAAAAAAAGCAATTTACTGACTGCCGTTTCTGAAGCCTTTCCTGCAAAAAAGGGCACTATGAGTTTTTTGGTGTCCCCCCCTTCCTGTAGAAAGGAAAGGCTCTATTGAACTTCAGTCTACACTGTGATACACTTTACAGGAAGCCCAACCCATTTTGAAATGAATATGAACTGTAAGAGGAGACCACAAGGTGGGAAACTCTTGAAGTAAGTACAAGACTATTCATAATATGAGTGAGAAAAGGAAATAGGTGATTATAAAAGGTCATATGAAATGTCAGTTTACCAATGGCATTGTATGAATGGAGGTGTAACCCACTGCAACACAAACCTATTACAGCTGAACTTGCAAAGAGCACCCGTAACCTCAATCTCTTTTGTTCGGAGGCTTACATTTAGGAAGTTTCTTTCATAACATCATTCCGCCAAAACTTACAGAAATCCAAAGAATGGGGACTTATCCACCCAACTTCCATTTCACAACTGCTTCAATTCCACACAACACATGAATGAAACCAAAAAACTTTCCCAGCCACCAAAAGCACAGATGCTTAGCCCTAGATTCAGCAATTACCAAACCACAACTGCTGTATGAATTTGGGAGGTCCAAAGAAAAGGCAGATGGTGAGTCTCTCATTCAAATATCTCTTGTCCCCAATCAGATCCCATTGAGAGGAAGAGATTTCCAGCTTTTAAAAAAGTTTTCTGAGATTAAATTTTCTACAGCATTTTGGTTCACCAAGTGGAACTGTTTCCCCCTACAGCACCACCAGCAGCAAGAAAATTGTGGTGGGTGAATGGAAAAGCAAAGGTGGTCCATCTTGCTGAGACCACACTCATATCATGGGGGAAAAACACTGATCTGGCAGCAGGAACAAGATATAGAAGTGTTATATGAGTGAGCATTTCAGAAAGTAAAAGATTAATTGGTGGGATGAGTGTAATGACAGAGCTACAAGGTTTGCCCTTAATAGGTACCAGTGCCAAAAGGGATGTGTTTATCAGTGGTGCTATATGTAACAGTTCCCTGAGATCTCAAAGGACTGGATGATCTAGGACAGTTTCCTATAGTCCTATGTTCCTTGTATGATCACCTAGCCTGCTTTATTCAATGAACAAAATATTTTTAAGGGTGCTTTACTGCCCAGACACCTCAGACATTTAACAACCTCTCTCTTTGTATTTTACTTCTTGTTTTAGCTTTTTAGAACCTGTGCAGAATCCAATGATTTTTCAAGCAGAGATTCAAACTCTGCCATAAACTTGGAGGAGGAGATGGTGGACAGCATACCTTCACTCCTCCAGTTCTCTCCTTGTGCTTTCTTCCATCTATGTATTTCCAAGTTAGCCAATGCTTTCATTTATTTTTATTACTCTTGTTTCTCTTAGCGGAGAGAAACATTAACCATGGAGGTGTGATACAGACTTGCTCAGATGGAGTGCGGGAGCCTTTGCACTCCCTCATTTCGTGCTTCAGTGCATTTCTTGCTGACAAGTGGAAGAATGCAAGGGAGAGGCAGCGAAGCTAAGGCAGATTCTCCGAAACCTGGTCTCAGCCCTCTGCTACACCCTCAACAGATATTACAGCACCGGCTGCCAAAGGAACTTAGCTCCGACACAGTTCAGGCCAGGCCAGTTAGCTATTTAAAGAGGTGGGTTTATTTATATACTTTTTACCCTCCTTCCCTCCTCCCTTCCAAACTCCCCCCCTGTTTTTTAAGACGGGAAATAACCAGTAGCCCTGAGCACGTAAAATTTGACACTGGTTTACCAGATAATTTGTACTGGTCCCTTTGTCTTTGCTGGTACTTTTATTCTTCAATAAATTCCTTCAACCATTAAACAATGTTACTCACAACAACTTTGGCAGAGATCAAAAGAGCGTGGCAGGTTTTCTCCAAGTTTCTACGGCTACCCTCCAGGTATCGAAGAGCTAGATGGAGACAAAAGATGTTTTTCTTTCCTTTGCTCTCTTCTAACAGGTTTTGTCCTGAATTTCCATACAGTCAATGAAAACATTTTTAAAAGTAATTAAGGTGCATTTTGGGGGGTGGGGGGATTGGGGAGATTGGTTTCAATCCAGTACTTAAGTCATTGTGCTTTTGCTGAAATAATGATGACATCCATTGATAGCACTGCCTCACCTTCTTAAAAAGAACATGTACTGCTAGAAAAAACAGAAAATTATGAATTAAACTACTGTCTACTCTCAGCAAATATGTGGTGACACAAGTGGTAAGGAGACATATTTTGAGAGAGAGAGGGAGAGGTAGATAGATAGATAGATAGATATACAGGCCTGCAATCCCCCACCCAGTGACCTGGAGAGAGAAGCTGAACTCCTCACGACTTTGTGCACGAGGTGAACAGTGCTGCACGCCTCACCTCAACAGTGCAGTGTTTCTTCAAGGAATCCAGAAATCCTCAAAAAAGGTGGTTGGTTTGGGGTCTACTTGGTACAACTGGAGTCATAGAGAGCTAAGCTCATCTAAAGTCTCGTCAGCTGTTGAAACCTGCTACAACCACTAGAATAGACCTTAAAATCTTATCCTTGCAAGGACTTCATGTGCATTAGGTTATACTGGAATCCACCTAAGTTTAAGAAGAAAATCAAGCAGACCAATAAAAAAGCATCAGAGAGATTATTTCATCCCCAACACTGAATTCAACCTTTGGAAAGAGGCAAACTCTCAGGAGGCTTCAGGGGAAAGGAGGACACTCAGATGAGGCCGAAGAAGCCCACAGGGGAAGCTGCCTATTTCATTTCTGGAACATGGATCATGTGCATTTATTTTTAATTTTGAACCAAGTTCCTCTGCCTCCTGCCAGAAGCGCTGAGCCCTGCGCTGGTGCAACGAGAGCAGTGGACCAGCCATCCCCTAATAGCTATTACTTCTTAATAAAGAGCAGCACTTGGGCAAGGGATGAGGTTACTGTTGGAGGGGTCATGATTAATAATGATTAATCTGATCCTTGCCAACATGAACTGGATCCACCGTTCACTGAATAATTACTCTGCAGTATGGATACCATTTCCAGAGGAGGTATACATTTGTCATATTAAAACCAAAAACAAACACACAGAAGGACAGGAGGATCTGACTTCTCAGTAACACCTGAGCTCACACGAGCCACTAGAAAAGTTAAGCAAAGAGAAAAAAGAAAAAAATCAAAGGGTAAGAGCAGTTAAACATTGATGAGCCGTCTACCTTTTGGGAGAAGCAATGGAAAACAAATAAAACTAAACCCTGAGAAGGCAGAGCTGCATGTGCTGAGAATATGGAGCACTCTGCTACTTCTGGTTCTCAACCTTATGCATACCTCTAATATGCACATTATTTGTCCACCCACACGTTTTCCCCCTGTTTTTAAATGACATTTTGCTTTCCTCAGAAAGTACACTAATGCAATCCCCAGGAAACATCTTTCCTGCTTTATGTTTATATACTACTTAGCACAAGGAAATCCTAGTCCAGGATTACCATTCTTATGCAACAATGCACCTCAAATAATAAGCAACAGTATAATAATTTATGGGGAGGCATAAATTACTGGGAAACTAATAACCACTCTGAAGAGCATATATGAACCTTACAATTACAGTAGGATATTTGTGGTGCAGAGACTTGATTCTGGGCCTTGGAGCACAGATGAATTTCACTCCCACAAAGCACACAAACAACTGGCAATGGTGCCAATGGCAGCCAAGGACACGGGGGTTTTGCTGCCAAGAGATGTCCTTATTTTGGGACTCCTCTCAGTCATCCTGCTTCACCGACCCAAAGCTTCATCAAGACGATCCATGGAGGATAGGACTCTAGTTCTTCAGTGCACTCAGCTGTATTCCCTTTGAGGTTTTCAAAGCTTTTGTGGGATTTATATTACATTGCTTAGCCTTCTGCCTCATCTTGTAGAGTTTGATTTGGACTGGGAGGCCACACAACATAGACCACCAGTCCCTCTCCTGCTCTGGTGCAAATCCAACATGAAGGTTGGGTTCCTTGTGACTGTTGTGAGATCCCAGCCCCATGTGAGCCTGTTTGGACTTCTGCCCTCAATAGTGATGGGGCCAGGATTTACACACTGGTGACTTGCACCATGGAAAATACCATGCAGATAGGTGTCTTTGGATGCCAGACTCAGGGAAGCAGATCTCAGGTCAAGGAGGTTAAGGTGCCTCCTCTTCTAGAGGCATACTGGAGAAATGCCAGTAAATGAAATCGTCAGCAATGGGGTCATGACTTGGTTCAGGTGGGGACTTTCACTGGTGGGACAGTGTGTCTAGGACTTTTTGCAAGTTTCCAAATTGACTTGAAAGAATGAAAAAATTAAAATCTTTGTAAAGCATCACCTTTCACAAAAAGTCAGCTGAAAAGTAGCTGGTTAGTCCGAAACCTTTAAATAGTTAATGGTATAAAGACCACATACCTACTTATGCATTCATTCATGAAAAAGAAAACTAAGTTGCATTTTCACACACCTTTAGAGGCATCACAGAAAAACACAAAGCAAGACCAAAAAAAAAAAGAAAGAAAAAGCCCCCAGCAACAATAATTAAGGTAAACCTTTAAAATCTGAGACAGGGTGTGGGAGGAGGGGGTAAAGCTCTGCAAACAAAACTAAATCCAGTGCAGTGCTTTTCCCCTTCACAAAGTGAAACAAGCTGTTCCTAAAATAATGCTTCCTTGGTTTTCTGGCAATTAGTGTCTTGAAGGATTAGCCTACAATCGTTGGCAAGTGTTTGCCTTTCCCAGCCGATGACACCATAGAAGTCTGTGTTTATCTACAAGGCCCAGGGGATAATTTATAAGCTGAGCTGAGGTCCCGTATTCACAGACAAATGTTCCACACTGCCACCCACCCTCCTGTACTAGTTTCCTCCCCATCCACCTCCTGTCCCCTGAAATACTGACAGGACCCTGCCAGGGGCACGATGAATGAGCTTTGCAGCCTCTGGAGCAGGCGCTTGCCCAATAGTTTATGCTGATGCAGCAAAAAAGAGTTACTGAGATGGTCAACACATCACTAGACATCCAAAATTAGATTTCAGAAAGTAACCAAATGCAAAGAATAATTTATCACTGTTCCAGAAAACATAAAAGAGAATGGGATTTTTTTTTCCCTCCAAAAACTATTGCCTACTGTATAATTAAAGTATTGCCATCAATGAGTTTTAGGTCCAAGACTCAGGGTTTGTTAGAGATAGTGTTTTGTAAAACCTCTCTGCAATCAAGATGTTCCCATGTCATTTATAATCTCTACTGCAAGCGGTCTGATGCTGCTCTAGTCCTGTTGTAAATCAAGACTGATTCAACAAGAGTACATCAAAATACAAAAACTAAGATTGGTAAAAGTGTTTCATTTCTAAATTAATTTTCTCCTGATCTGTTAGAACCTCAACATGAAAAAATTAAGCTCGTATTTGAGGGAATGGGAAGCTATTCTTTAAAGAAAAGTAATATGAATCCTCATCTCGATGGTGAACTGATAGTATAGCTAATGGCAATGAATTTGTTATTTTGAAAATACTAATTAAAGAAAAAAAACCCCCAACATCAGTGAAAGACTCAATCCTACAAAGCATTTATAAATGTGACCAACGTTCCTCACAACAGAGCCCACCGCAGGACAGATAGATCTGTTCTCAGATCTTCTCAGACATTAACAAGACAAGGCTTAGAGACATTGTTATTAATTAGGGTTGATGAACATGCATGTTGAAAATGAAAAACATTTTTCCTTCTGAGAATTAATCTCTTTTCCCATCAGTAAATTATTGGGAGTTCCTGGAGCTTTGTGGACACTGTTTGAACCTGCTTCAGGTCTATACGTGGTCACAGGTTGTTCACAAGGTACATTAGAGAGCAAAGTTATTTGATATTTGAGATCAACTGCTTCACTCTACCATGCTTAACATTGGATGACCCAATATTTATAAAATGTTTCTGCTCAAATCAAATTTTGTTTCATCTTTGGAAAGAATGATCTCTGGATTCAAATTTATCTTTAGCTACAAATCCAGAAGGCCATAACAACTGAAAATTTTGACAGGGACAACCTTGCTTGAGGGGTTTTCTACAAAGAACAAATAAATACAAAAATATTAATGTTGTGTCATTGTCAGCCACGCCAAAGACTCTGTTTGTGTCCAGGAACCCTGATATGCAACAGCACAGTTCAAATCAATCAGATGTTAACACATTCTTTTATTTCCACCAGTTAAGGTACATATTGACTGACCTGATCTGAGTCTTTCACTTGAGCATTTTTCCCTTTTTTGCAACCACAACTCATTAGCAGTTTTGCATCTCCAATGACTTTTCCCTACAAGAGATAAGGCAAGAAAAACATCAGCACAATCTGAACCACCAAAGACCAAGAGGCTTGTATTTATGAACAGAAGCAGGGGAAGAAAGGGCATTAGGAAAGCCTGTGGACTCATCCTGCATTGCTGGGAGATACCCTTCCACAGAGGGGTAGCTCCCAAGCTGCCAAGGAGAATTCCCCAAAGGCCAAACATCACAGCATCAGGGATGTCACATAAACAGGGGAAGAAGGAAAGCAAGGTGTGTAGAACAACACAGTGAGAATACGGGCAAGCCAAGCTGAAAAGGAACGAGTTATTTTAACCTAATGTTTTCATACACATACATGAACAGGAACAAGTCTACCAAACTCGGGGACTACAATTACCAAACTGGAGTGACTTGAGGTAAAGCTCATACACCAGCATTTCTGTTCACCATTACCAAGTTAGTGCTTACTTGCTTCTAGTGTAGCTAGATTTGGTGAAATAAAGTCTACAGGTGTGACTTGTCCACATTTGGACAACTGGTCCATATAACCACTGGCAAGTCCTTGCCAGGAATTCAACAGCCCACCCTCACCCAACACTGCAGTTTGCTCATGCAGACCCTGCAGCATCAATAACACATTAGGGCCAACGGAGATTTCCAAAGAAACAGGGTCACCTCTCCCTCCCTTTGCCTACAGCCAACAATTTGGGAAATAAGCTGAGCTCAACCACCTCCTTTTCATTGACAACCCATCAGGCTGACTGAGTGTGATCCAAGCAGCAAAGTCCCTCATGTTAACCTGGTTCTTTTCCAGGGATTATTTGAGTCACTTTGGATGCAAAGCATTTTTGGAGCTTATTATATAAGCATTAAGCACCAAAGCATTTTTGGAGCTTATCAGACCTGGACATCTTGATAAATCACCACGGCAGAAAGGGACCAGGATTCCAGATCTGGTCAAAATGCTCCTCAAGCTCAAACAGTAACACAGCCAATTGAGTCCCCACAAACCCATCGCAATTAATTGCTTTCCCATAGACACACACACAAAGACATTGCCTTTTTTCAGACTTTTGCTGTTTGCAGCTGAAAAATAAACACTTTCAGCATCTGCTGGGCAACAGAGGGAGAATCTGCTCGCGTGCAGCCGTGGAGAGTCACGAGATTTCAGCTGGATGAATTTATATGGAAAAGGAGACCTCAACATTAAAGCAGTTAATGAGTTTAGCCAAGTGGAAGCGCTCTGCCCTAAATGATGAGGAAGGGAAAGGGCACAATTAAAAGGAATTGCAGCCATTGCTCAATGTCAGGGCACAGCAGAGAGATGACCCTTGGTGGCAGGAATTACAAACAGGCAGATAAACTTCTGGTCACCTTGGGAGAGCCTGCAACCTGCCAGGTGTGGTGAGGTCTCTTACTTGGTGACCTCAGCATTTTATAAGTCCCAGCAAGGTCAGGTAATGTGCAAAAATTATCTTTTCTTCTCTTTCCAAAATAGACAGTGGAAAAAAAAAGACACTGAAAAGGCTGTACCTACACCTGATACCTAACCAAAATACCTAGTGTTTGGGCTGCTGATTGCAACCTGTCAAACTTTGAGGTTTTCAGGGGACTACTTGCAACTGGCATCCTTTGCCTGCAACTCCCATCTATCAAAGGTATTTTGCGCTTGCCCCATTACTACCATCCTTCAGCAATTAGTCTGTAATCTCTTAAATTCTAAAACCATTCCTCAGAAAGAACTGATTAAGCTAAATTTAAAGCAATTGCATTAAGTTATTATGTCAGAGATAGGAAACTGAGGCACAGAGACTTATTTGTCTAACCAAAGGAGACTTTTTAGACACCCCGGAGTATGAGATACAAGTTAGAGATAAAAAAGGGAGTCCCACATATTTCCTAACAGGCAGCTGATGGACAGCCAAGATACCTTAGGGCGCCTATAGCAGCAACATACTAGGAAACTGTGTTTAGGAAACTGGATCCATACATGACTTGCTGATAGTCAACTTGTCCCAGTATCCACTGCAAAGTCATTATGTTGAAAAAGTTACTCCAGCCCTTTTTACACCACAAACCAAGGAAAAACTCCCATTTTTAGACCCTTCTCTGTCTTCTAGGATATACTGTCATGCAACATGAGCTCATGGCAAACCACGGCCATGTTCTCCTGTCTGGCTGGAAGTATCACCAGCTTTATTTAAACAGAGAGAAATTGCAAGATGTTGCCCATAATCACCTGGAAAATCAAGAGCAGAGGGGGAATATGAACCCAAAACTTGATAGCTTTTTCTTTTTCCCTAACAGTACAAGAATGCAGGGGCTTTTCCATTCCCTAAAAAGGCAAACGCAAGGCATGCACTGGATGAATAATCCCATCTCCTTTTCCAACTGCAGATGTACCTGTCCTAATGCGCATCGCCTGAATTAGCTACTACCTCCACCTTCTTTTAGGAAAGCCTACTATGAGCAGATGCTTAATTTGGGGATAGGTGTCTAACATTAGGCAGCTAAGTTCAAAGGCAAAAAAAAAAAAAGCATATGGACAACATTTGCAGCCAGTCGCAACTCCGTTCAAGAGCAGATGGAGGCCTTGTCATTCAGGGGTTTCCTCACATACACCAAGCAGTTCAGTGGGGATAGGGAAAGGGGCTTCTGTTTGGATGCTTCTGTCTGGAACCAGATTAGAAGAAAGCACGCTTTTCTGCAGCACACGCCTTGTGTTACATTAAACATGCATATGCAACTTCAGCTTTTATTCAGCATTCTGAAACAGAGCCCTCCAGGGTACTAAGGGTCAGTGAGTTTTTGTTTGTTTATCTGTATGTTATTTTACAGTTTCTAGTGCCCAAGGAGTTTGTTAAGAAATTAAAACACCTCACTGGGGCTGTCCTGCTGTGGTTGTTGCATCCTAATACATCCCTCCTTTCTCTGTTCAGCAGCACCTGATGCTGAAAATTACCTGATGCAACATTGCAAAGAGAGGAGCCTCATCTCACTGAGTATTAGAGATGTTTGGTCTTAATTTATGGAGCATCATTTCCATGTTTCATGGCCTTTTAATAACAGGATTGAGGAGGAGCACAGTGGTCTTGAAAGCTCACAGATGTATTGCTACTAAATGCTCTTGTGCCGCCTGCTCTTGATGCGATGCTCTAGTTTAGAAGTAGGTAGGCACAAGGATTTCCAACGGAGGAGCTCCCTTTTTCCTTCTGCTGGCTTCCACCCATTGCCAGACATCCCCCTTCCCAAGGCAAAGAGCAAGAAGGCTCCTTGGCGAGCACTGAAGAGCAAAGCACATAGGTCCCGTTATCCCACCTCTTATAGGGAGTCTTGCTGGCCTCACCCTTCTCCTTGCACCATGGGCTCCAGCAGTTGGCCAAAGTTTGCAGAAAAAGAAGAAAAATAGCAATAGTAATAGAAACAGGCTTAATTATCTTAGCTGCACAGGTGACAGGAGCTGAGCAGTTCCCAGTTTTAACAGCTTGTGGTTGAGAAACACCAAACTAACTGCATCACCCAGAAGTCAAATGAGGTCACAACTCGCTTCATGCCAGCAGATCTGGGGTGAGGTGTGGGGGCACACACAAATCACTGCTGCTGGGACAGCCCCAGAGGCTGCGGCAAGCCCCTTTGCTGCCCTGTTGCTCAGAGAGGTCCCGTGCAGAGCTGCCAGCCCCATTTCAAGGAGTCAGGCATGACACACATGGCACTGGCAGGCCTCTGCGGAGCTGCCAGGCTCTGTGCTCCAGAGGAGCTGGCTGGGATTACCCAGAGGATTCCATCTTCCTCCCTCTCTCCCAAGTCTGCAGGTGGAAAGATCAGCTCGAGAGATTGGCTCGGCTTAGCAGCACCGTGCCATGCACCTTGCAGCCACTGGCAGGTCCAGCTGGGCTCTGACCTGCTCGGTTCCCATCAGCCTTCCTCGGTTTTGAGCAACGGCCATTGAAAATACTGGCAGTAGCCTCACCCCCAAGGAGCTGGTGCAACCTGCCTCCACTTGGCCCCTGGAAGGTCTCACTGGCTAAACCTGGCCCTGGATTTCAGCTGTTCATGCTCTCTCTATCTCTCCTGCCTTGCAATACCCTCAAAATGTCCCCCACCAACAAATGAAAATGTGAGGTGCAGAAAGGATAACCGAGCCTTGGTCCATGGCAACCTGGGGAAGAGCACAGCTTCCAGCATGGCCTTTCCAAGGTTTTTATGAGCATTTCAGCTGCTGAAGCAGCCTGGCTCTTCACAGAGAAGTACTTTTCTGAAAGAGCTTTGTGAAGCTGAGCTGAGCAGTGCTTCGTAGCCTCTTGCCTTTTCTTCCTCTCCTGTCTTACGCCACCAAAATAGCTCTCTAGCACAATATCCACATAAACACAGTGATCATACCTGCTTAGGAGTGACAAATGTGTAGGGAGGCGATGCCATCCTTTTCTGACTCTTGCTCCATCCATCCAAATATCCCAACATTTCCAGGACCGGAGAGCACATTTGCAGCTACCGCCCCTGACATCCCACACCAGGCAGGCTGTGCAATTCAGTCTGCTGTCCTGCCACTGAGCTTAATGGTTATTTTTTAATAAAATCATTACTGATTTTCACTATGGGCTACTTAGTAACAAGCCAAGAGGAACATGGTGGTTTTTTTTTTTTTTTTTCCCTAGGGCCATAGTTCAGTCTTTCACCAAGAAGAAAACATGCGTATAGCACTGCAACAGTGAACCCTAAAAAAAAAATGCCCACGGGTGCACAAATGACTTTGGGAAGAACAGCGTATTCAGTGTTTATGTTTTTTATGCTGTTCTGTCAGGGTGATCCACGTGTCTTGAAGAACCGGTGCCCAAGTGCCTACAGTGGTAGAGTGGGAGAAGAGAAGGGGGGAAATGAAGGGAAACAAGAACTGAACCCAAGGTGGAGGCAAGCGGCAGTACAACAGACAGCTGGTGTTTGGGTGGTGGTAAATCACCCTGAAATGAGCCTCTTCCCTCAGCTCAATGAGGCCTAAACAACAAAGGAAGGCACAGCTTGCAGCCGGACAGCCTGCTAGCCAACCACAGACACACATGACAGCTTCATTCAGGAGACCGGAGTCAATACAAAAGCTTCAAAATCAATCCGACATCCTGCGACCTCAAACAATGTGCCAAATCTTCTCAGAATTGGAGCCCCAAATGAGGGGGAGCAGCATTCAAGGGAGATCAAACCACAGGGCTGGCATTGAAAGGGACTAAAAAGGAGAAGAATGTTCCCAGTTTATTAATGGTGAGGTCTGGCCGGCTGCATCCCAGCCGCCATAGGTTACATTCATTAAAGGGCAGCGCTTTGCACATATTATGCAGAGCACCTGGAGAGTATGTGTGTGTGCGTGAGCGTGCGCGTGCCCCTCACTTGCTAGAGATCAGGATGTGCCTTTCTGCTTAGCACTGTTGTCTCCATCAGAAATTCCTCCTGTGTGAACCACAAATGGGTTTTTTTCCCACTTGAGCAACTGTATGGGCACAGACGTATGCACGCCCTTGCATATACGCACGCTCTCTCTCATCCCTGAGCCTGAAGAGCATAAAGGAACTCAGACAGGCTCTTTCCAAGGAAAAAAAAAAGCCCAGCGTTTCACATCCCCTTCCCTCCTGGCCCTCCTGGCCATACTTTCAGCTCACATGCACACAAAATCTATTACAAAAGGCTGAAGTATTATGCGATTGCCGCTGATGATGATGGAGTTGATTGCTCCATAAACCCTTGCCCATTTCTACATGCCATAAAGGACCTGGTCCCACAGCACAACAAATGCACAAATAGGAGAAAAAGAAAAAGAAGTGCTTCAGTCCCAGGAGTTGCCCTCTCTGGGAAGGATTGCCCCCTCTGGGGTAGTTTTACCTGCAGCATCTGTCTTGTAGCACCGCACACAAATGGCACCCTTCCCCCTACAGCAACAAAAAGGCCAAGCAAATCCTTTTTATCAGTTTCCCTTTGAAGGCAGGTGGAGAAGTGGAATACACACACACACACACACAAAAAGATAAATACCATTTGCAAAAGTACTGTTTGGATTTGCCTGTCCTAATTATCTTCTTTTCACCTGCCACATGTTTGAAAGAGCCAGACCTTGCAAGTTTTCTCCTCCTCAGCTGCACAGCCCAAGACGGAGCACTCGTTAGAGGAGGTCAGACTTGAAAAATGCTTCTTTTTTGTGCTGAAATGGGAGCAGATGAAGAGAAAGGGCTGAATTTTTCAAACCCATCTATGGATGTTGATGCACCTTTCCCATGCATTTAATTGAAGATGTGTCAAAGTCCAATAAACTTTGCTTTTAAAGTGTCACACTGATCTTATGTTCAGAACAGATACGGCTGTGGGAGCTAGTAACCTCCCCCAAATTTGGAGAAACTTAGGTGCACAGAAGCTGAAAACAACAGTAAATGTTCCTTAGGATGCAGCAATTTCAACATATTTTATTCTCAAAAATTGGGGAATTTAGCATTAAGGCTCCACAAAAAAACTTTATGCTTTACTCATCCTTTACTTCACTGAGCCTACACTACTATTGCCACAACTCTGGAGTACTTAGAGACTATGAGCATGATCCCTATCTCCTCCTCTGAGAAGACAGCTACAGTTTTACCTTGTGAGCATGTTATCCAGATATCAGAGGGCAACGGGGCAAAGACAAGTATAGCAGATTCAACAGGCTTTTTCTCCAGCACAAGGTAGGATGGAAGATCAACTCTACTTGCAAGACAAGATGAGGTGATATTCGAACCCCAGGTAGGAAGACTGGAGAGGTCCCCATCTGGTTCATCAGCAGTAAGACAAAAAGCCTCTCAATTAGCATTCGTAGAAAGAGGAAAACTGCCGCCAGGTTGGGCAACTGGCCAAAGATGTGGTAGTTGAGTGGTAGGAAACGATGGAGGGCTGCAACAATTCCTAGCACTGCAGATGAAACAGTCTGCAGAGATCAGATGGAGAAAGATTCAAGGTTAAGTTCGTTGGGAGGATAATAAGGTTGAAATCTTTCATTTTAAAATACGTTTTTCTTTGCAATGAAATAACACTTTTTGTTTCAGATATCTAGCGAGTCCAAATACGTTTTTCAAATTCAGGGAAACCAAGCAAAATTAGCTCTTACTTGAATGAGTTGCCATTTTTTTTTTTTTTTTTGCTTGCTTGCTTGCCTGCTTTAAACTCTGCTATTTGAATAATTTAACAATCTATCTTAAATATTTCACCACTAAATCACAGGCTTGTGTTTCTATTTCATGTTAAAACTAATCAGTGGAGGAATGCCTGAGCTGGAAGTTAAAATTCTGCTCCACCAAGCCAGGAATGCTTAATCATTTGTCCACAGACTCTCTGGTGAATCAAAACTTCTCTGAAGAATTAATATAATATAAAAAGTTCTTTGTGCAGGTGTAGAATGCAACTGCGGCCCAGGATCATCTGCATCCTGCCAACAGGACTTGAGATTTCCAGAGCTAATTGGTTTGTAGAGTTTTCCCACTCTGCCAAGCACAAGCATGGAACTCACAGCTGAATCCCATCCATAGGCGCGTCAAGCCGGAGTCCCACTCTGCTGGTCAGGATGCTAATATTCATAGAGCTCCAAATGGTCCACATGGGTGATGATTGTGTTGGGATTCCACGCTTGTTCCCATCAAAGAGGGGCAAATGGAAAAAAATTTGGATGTTGTCAGCTAAAATAAGAGATTTTTAAAAATGTCTCTAGAGTGAAGGAGATGAGAGCCTGTAACAAGGAACCCCAAATCTCATTGAGCATCAACAGGAATAAAACTTCTCAAGTTCCTAAATTGTGTAGGCATTTCAACTACATTTCAATGAAGTTCTGATGTAAAATCAACACATCTATAAAAACTAAGAAAAGGACACCTAGTCCCCCCTCTCCACTGTCTCCCAAAGTCCCAGTTCATCAAAATGAAGCCAGGAAGCCTCACATATGTATAATTTAGTGCAATAAACTCTAATTTTGTCCCTAAATCACTGAGACACATTCAAGGCAAAACCCACTTTGGTCTCAGCCAGCAAAATCCAAAATGCATGAACGATGTGAATAGATAGCAAGAAGTTGATAGCTACCATATTGAATCCAAAAAGCAAAACAGAAGAGAGAAAAATGAGTGTGAAAAGAAAAGGGAGGGGGGAAGGCAGTAGCTGTAAACTACATTATTACTAAGCTGTCTTTCATTTTGTTTTGTGTCAACTTTTTACTTAGTTTTGTAACAAAACTTTAAAACTCATGCCATTTGCTTCAAAGAAGTCTACCATGGATGATCTCACGTTGATACCCATAGTAATGTATGAGCAAAACATACACAATCATATGCACAGATAACAATCATCATGGGCTACATGATTCCTCTCCTGCAGCTGGGCAAACTTCTCTGCATCCCTCTTCCTAAGCCTGGCTGGAGCTTGCCTGGAGGAGGGTGGGCGAGCTGGAAATTGGAGAGACACGTCCTCCTCCTCATTTGAGGACAGACATCTCCATCTTTCCTCCCTGTGTGCAGCCGACAAGACTTCCTACATAAACTGACACGGAAACAGCTAATTTACTGCTTTGTGTCAGGAATGTGGTCAGGGCTTCGGTCCCCTGCACCCCAGACTCCCTCGGCTGGGCTGCTTGATCCCAAAAGGGGTCACCCCTTCCTCCTGTCCTCCCCTCCAGCACACACTCCTCCTCCTCCTCTTCTGCTTTTGTAACTTATCTCCCTGCAAACTACTTCCCAACAGGAGTCGAAATTAAACAGGCTGCCCATATGCCATGGCTCACTTGTTGTCTGTTCCTCTCACTGCCATCTGGCCTATTTGCTCAGCCAAAGGAAAAAAAAAAAAAAAAAAAGAGCGGAAAAGGGGTGGGGGGAGAAGAAGAAGAAGGATAATGCCAGACACAATGAGGATGAGGAGGGAGGTGATGATGCTGTCTCTTGCATCTGCTCCTTGGCCAGGCTCCCAGATAGATCAGTAATGGAGAGCAGCAGAACTAGTGACAATTAACCCAAACACAGTCCTGTTTATTTAACCTGTTCAGAGAGATCAGTTCATGTGCTGCTCCCCTGGCAAGGAGGCACCACGCTCCAGCAAGGAGCTTCCCACCGAGAAACCTCCAGCCAGAGGAGGCAAAGAGAGATCCTCATCTCCTGAACTGGGCTGGAGAAAAGCCCCTAGATTCTTCAGAGCACAACTGTGCTGCTGGGCTGAGGTTTTCCTTAATCTTCCAAATCACCTTATTTTTTTTATACAGCAGCACAGGCAGAAGAGCAAGGAGAGACATGACTGGGTATGGGGGCAGTTGCAGGTCTGCCCTGGTTTTGATGCACACTAATTTCTAAAGCTCCTGACCCTGCAAACCAGAGGAGAGGAAAGAAAAAAAAAATAAAATAAAGAAACAAGAAGAGAAAAGGCAAAATGATCCCAAAACACCTCGTTATTTCCACGCTGCTTCTCTAAACAAAGAAAAATTTTCAGCCCTGCAAGGTGCTGAGTGCAGAGATTTTTTTTTTTAAAAAGGAAACAGAAAAGAGGGTAGCTCAAGAAACTGCATGGTTCACCATCACTAAACATTTGTGCCAGGCTGGGGAGAAAGTCTGGGAGTAGAGCTGTGGGAATAACAGAAGTTATGTTTGTTTTTCAAGCTGAAATGCAAACCTCAAGATTAAAAAAAAATAGATTAACTTGAAAAATAGTTTTCTAAAAAGGACAGCTACTTCACCATTTACTCAGCAGAATGAAAAGGGGTAAGAAAACTGCTTTTTCAACACCTTTTACTGCTTTTTCTTTCTTTCTTTTAATGCACAATGAGACATTGCATACACGTGCAAAGGCTGGTGCATGCAGCGATAAGGAATTCAATTGCTTTCCAGTCCTCTTACCTAGTTTTGCATGTATTTACCTCTGAGAAATGGGAGCAGAATTCAGCTCTTGTTTGTCTGCAGAGTGCAAACTGCTGGTAGTACAGAAGCGTGTGTGCAGAAACATGTGCCTCGCACTGAGATAGGTATCAAAAGCCATACAGTTGGTTTGTCTCAAGGCAGACACCACTGAGCCATGAGACAACGATAATTACCATTACAGCTCCATGAGATCATGGTGGGGAAGCCCCTGCAGGGAGAGGCAGCTGGGGAGGAAGAGCAGACCTCCCCTTTCCAAGGCAGCAGGGGTTGTGTGCAAGCACAGAGAAGCCCCAGGTGCTTCCCAGGAAAGGTGTTGCTGCACAGACCATTAAGGAAAGAGCCCTTCCATTAGCTGTGTGCCTACACCTGAGTCCTTCACAAACAAAGGAGAAGAAGAGATGATCCTGCCTGAAGACAGTACCTTCTGATTCACACTTATGTTTTCCCATTGTAGCCTGACTCTACAACAGAGCAAAACTGAGCAGGTTTTCATGGATGATCATTCCTCTGCTTGCAACCACTGAGCAAAATGAGTGTTGCCTGTCTTGGGCTCCCCATTTTTCTACAACTGCATCTGCACAAGTAGGTACCTAACATGCAGAGCATGGTAAGGAGTGCCCCAAAGCAAAGGCTGCCTTGATTTTTCCAGCAGTTGGGTTTGTGGTCAGTACTAATAGAGAACAACTCTTTCCCCATCCAAGCAGCTTGCTTGCAGCCTTCAGAAAGGAAGAAATGGTTTGTGAATGTAAAATACTTTGTGACAGTGGGAACAGAAACCAGAAGTTCACCTAAAACTGAAACACAGCAGCATTTCTGACTTTATCGCTGCTGCAGTCACTCCACAGCGGGGCCTCCTACTTTGGGAACCATTAAAAGCAGGAACAACAACAAGAGCCAGAGAGAAGTCCTCTGCGAGGAGACAAATTCCACCGCAGGTTTCAGCTGACATCACCAGCCTATCCATGCTCCGCTCTTGTGGTTTATGATCTCACCACGAAGAACCTCCGTGGAGTCATTCCCTCCTATCTTACTGCAGCCCATCCATTATCCTCTACCTAATTGCTTCCACAGCGCTGCTGCAACAGAGATATTTCCTACAGCTGAACATTTGTATTTCCAAGAGTTGGCACCTGCCGGGTCAAGTTCCTCAGTCTTTACATTTGATGTTACTACAATGGGAAGATGTTCCAGTGAACAGAAAAGCACACGGAGCCAGCAATCAATCTGATTTCCCTGTTTGGATTTTCTTTTAAACAAAAGGGAACTTGCCAAAGATCATCTTACATTATTCTACAGAAATAGGATGAAAGGAAAGGGGAACGATGTCAAGCGCAATCTGTCCAATACACCATTAAATCAGAATTCCCCAGTTAGGGATAACAATGAACTGTAATAAAGTCAAAGGGAAGGGGGTGAAGTATGGCAAACTGGGAAGGGTGTGGGGTGGGGGGGGAGGTGGGAGGTTTGTTTTGAGAGGTGGGAGCTGTTTTGAGAGGTGGGAGCAACCAACACTGAGCTACACTGACTCCTGAATACTGTGCACCGTCCTGACATCTCAGCTTCCCACAAAACCAACCAATTCATCCTGTGAAGAGAATGCGGATGCTCCCCATTTTGTAGCTGGCAATGAAAGCCCCAGGAGATCCCCCGATATGCCCACTCTCAGGATGGCATCTGCAGCAGGTCAAGGAGCAGCAGGTACCATCTTTCACATTTCTGACTGGAGCTTTTAAGCACCAAGCCACCCCAGAAACACATCATTTCACATTTCCACTCTCTGTAGTGAGGTTCCAAAATACTTTGCATCTGCATGTTGGGCAAAGGGAAGATGCTGTCCTCTCATGTCTATACTATTGGTGTGATGCTGAGAAATTTTGGGGTTCTTGACTTGCTTTCCCTCTGTGAGTTTTTTGTATTTGGAAAGTCCCTTTAACTCTCTGTTGATTCTTTCCCTTCTTTTATGTTTAAGGGTAAGAAATCTTGCCATTATAGGATTTCTCCAATGAACCTGAGAGAAGTTTTTCAAACCAATATTAGGATCATCTCTAATCTAGCATACCTGAGGTATTCAACTGTGACTCCTTGATTTATGCCAACAGAACCTAAGACCTTCAAAAGCTCTCTTATCCAAATATCGGACTAATTCAGGCATACTGGACCTGTCAAGATCTGGATAATTCAACCTCCATCAGGTACAAGACCACTAGTAGTGAAACTCAAGGGACTGTATTTGCCCATCTTGGCCTTGCAAAGGCCAAAGGACTTTTGTTACCCTTAAAGAGGAGCTTCTTCAGTGCCATATCATGCCTAACCATGCCAGCAAGAGGGGGAACACACTCAGGGACTATTGCTGCAGCATGTTGCCACTTGTTGGCCAAGGAAGCCCAACCACATCACTAGTATGAGGAGTCAAAGACGTGAGAGCAGCCTGAAGACCTGAGCCCCTCCATCCTAAGAGTCCCACATCTCCCAGCCATGAAGCGGATGGGTGCTGGTGCAAGGCCGCAATGCTTGTCTTAGCTGGTGGTTCTCATTTTACCCCCTTAGGGGTGTTTTAAGGCCATTTCCCTTCCCCAACTACCTGAATCAGCTGTCTCAGCACCCAGTTTGGAAATTAAAAAAATCCCCAAGGCTATGAGTCACAGTGGGCTGCAAATCCACTATTTAAGACTAGACCTAAGCCTACACCTTCATACTGCTGCAAAAGCTGGACCTAAAATTACAGGAACTGGCATGGTATTAGGCAAGTCAGTGGTGAGCACAAGGAGATAGCCAGCAGCTGGGCAGGCAGCCTAATTTGTGGCAAAGGAGACAAAGCATGACCAAAAGCCCCTTAATTCCCAGCAGAGGATGGGTGCAGCCCAGGCGGAGTAGCAGAGCCAGGGCAGCACCACAGCAGCCATGGCTCCTGCCCGTCAGAGCCAGCCTCCTCTCTGGCCTGCCTGGAGTTTCAAAGGCCTAAATCAAACGAGCGGGAGGAACTTGAACACTTATAAATCTTCAGTTTGGAAGTTTGGACTTGGTTTAATAATGGTGTCAGTTTAAAAAAAAAAAAAAAAAAAAGCCCAATGCTCTCTCCTATTTAGCCAAATGTGGCCAAAAAACCCCATGTTTATTTTCATTTAAATTCCCCAAAGGCATTGTAGATTTTTCTTTGGATGCCCAAAGCCTGAAAAACACCCCAATTTCTTTGTTTGACAAAAGAATTATACTTTTGGGGAAGGCAAGGACAACTTCTTTTTGTTCAAAGTCTGAGTGAGATCTTTCCAACCAAACTTATCAAACTTTATCAAACTTTTCCTTTTCTTCAACTCCCACCCGTTACTTCACCATCTTTTTCATGTCCGATGTTCACTTTCACCTACACTTGCTCATTTTATTTGCCTCAGGTTAACAATACAAGTCAACAAGGGAAGGACGAAGTGTATCTATATTCCTAAATTATTCCAAAGAAGCAAAGTGTCCTGTAGGAAATGGGAGTTAACTGAGCCACTATCCTGGTTGCAAAATGCTACAGCAGCAGGGCAAGCAACTGATTTAATAATATCATGATGTTGGTAGCCCTTACTGTAAAATACCATCCCTCCTTTCAGTCCCGGATGCTAGGAACTGCATTGTTTTGAACTGTTATCACCCATCCCTCCCGCCCACTCATTTGAGAAGATAAAAATCAAGGTTTGGGCTGCTGAGTCAGATTACAAACACCCAAACAAGACATTTACCCAGACTTGTTTTCAGTCACTTCTTCACTGACACGCTGTGCTATGGGGCTGGCAGGAGGCGCTTTTAACCTCTTCCAGAGAAATGAGCCGCTGAGAAGCAGAAACCACATGCAGAGAGGAAAAAAAATAAATAAATTTGCTTTGTGAACGGGGCAAATTTCTAAACTTCTGGTCAGAAGCTGGTTCTTCACAACATAAAATCCTGAGCAACTGAGTAGACGACCGTGGAGAAATATTATGGCCTGGAGGATAAAAGACTAGCCTGGACATTGTGAAATTTAAGCTTTTTGGAACAGCAATGTCATGTATGAATAACCTGTGACAACTCAGGTTACAGCTGTGAGCCTCAGTTTCCCCTAAAAAATCATTTCCAAAGTGGTCTGGCTCTCCTCACAAAAAAAGCTCTACTAAAAGAGGCCGATATTATGGGTATTATTTTAGAAACTAAAACCTTTGAGGTGGTCAGACTCACCAGTCCCCTGAGGGAAGCTCTTCTCTTTTTGTTACATGAAAAAGTATGATTTCCCACTCCAGGGTGAGCTCAACTTTCAGATCATTACAGCTGACGACACCCCGGCAGAGCTCAGAGTTTCCATTTCTCTTGGGCTTCTTCAAGTCTCCTTTTTAGTTTCAGTTTAGATTTCCTGTCTCTCTCCCCACCTTCCTTTCATTTTTGGGGCTTCAAATTCAAACAAAAAACAAAAGCACTGCTAACTCAATATCTTTTTGTATTTCTCTCATTTTGACTAGTAACCAGAGCAGGCCAAATAAAATGAAGAAATGCTTAGATATCACTTTGGGGTTCAAAATGCTTTGTAGACCTTAGGAACTACCTCCTTTATCATAGAGGATGATGTGTGCTGTCATATCCCTTATTTGCAGAGAGGGAAATCAAAACAGAGGAAGTTTAATGGTTTGATATTTTAATTTTAAGCACAAAATCCATGTTTCCAATTCCTTGGCTTGCATACTGGATGCACCTGGGTATTGAGGTCCAAACCCCTTTGGAGTTTAAGCCCCAAACTTTCATGCAAATGTGATGCAGCACATGTGCTGAAAATATACGTGATTAAATAAAACCTAACCTCCCTTGCTGAACACAGAAGGGAGAAACTTCCCTTTTGGAGGCAAACAGGGGTTCACGGCTGGGAACCATGGTCTTTGCTGCAAGACACGGTTTTGTGTTAGTCTCAGATCTGCTGGCCTCTCGACATCCCCAAGCCAAATAAACAATGAGGTGTTTTTAACTGATTCTGATTGACTTCTCATTCTCTCACTGATTTTTTTGTGGCAGGGTTGCAAATGAAAGATCAGCTCTTTAGTGATTGAAGCTAGAGCTGTTAAAGCTCCCTTGCTCCCTGCCCTGTGAGGAGCGCAGAGGACGGGTGCTCACATCTTTCTCCTAATTTCAGCACCTGGGAATTATTCTCCCTTATCCTGAAATTTTGACCTCTTTTCCTTTCAGTGCCACTTGCACTTGGAAAGCAAAAATCTAGTCCTGGGGGAATATAGGGGATGTTTTACATCCCAGGACAACACTTTCAACACTTTTTTTTGGGACCGAAAAAGGAGGTAAGACAATCACCTGCTTGACTGAGCTCTTTGGAAGAGACAAACAAGTGTCACTTTGTTCTCACTTGTGCAACCCAGGCAGTGATTGAGGGGGGTATGGGAAGGTCAAGACAGACCCGTGATTTAAAGGCAGGAGGATGGTTTGGTGACTGAATGAGTTGGGGCTTCATTTTCAGCTCTTGCTGATACAGAGCTTTACACAGAGAGGAGGCATGTTAGTGCCTCAGTTTCCCCACGGTAAGGTGGTGAATGTGCAGTCTACTCCCATCACAGGGCTCCTAACAAAGCAGTCCTGAATCAAGGCACAAATCTGCAGCACCAAGCAACCCAACGTACCAGCCGCTTTGTGGCTGTGCACCTAGAAAAGAGTAATTCCTTGCCTTGCTCCAGGAGCAGGAGTATCACCCCAACCCGGTCACTTGCTTTCCAGGGCCAGCTGTAACGCAAGGCCAGCAGACGGGAACCCTGGCAGACCTCGGCATGCCCCACTTGAAGATGATCCACAAAGCAAGGCAAGCTCTCTTTCCCTTTGCTTAACAACAAAGTTTGGGACCTGCTGATGAATGCTGAAGCTTTAACCAAGCCCATATTGACTATAAAAAAGCTCCCAACTGCCTCTTGGGTATCTTTAAGGAGCACACAAGACTTCAACGGCCCAAACGCAACACAACTTGCTGGCCATGAGTAGGATATACCCCTGCCAAAACCTTCCTCTGCTGCAGCTATGGCATTCTATACATTTTATAAGCCAGCCTCTGAGTTTTATGACATGAGCATATAGAAGCGAATGTAAACTCCGCTGACCCTCATGCTGCTTTTTGGCTCAAGGAACTGCTTCTTTTTACATCTTTCTTCCCCTTCTCCCTGGCTCCTTAACTAATCACAGATTTCTAAGTAAAAAGGAAATTATGTTAATTGAAACCTTCTCAGTACGTTATCAGCTTTAGCAGGAGCATTTGGGGAAGGGGGAGGCAGAAGGCTTAGAGCAGAGGGGATGTGCAGGATTAAATCACCCCTTGGAGGAAGATATCAGGGTGTGAAAGGCCAGCTAACTGCTTTTGGTCACATGAGGCTGGAATTTCCTTCTCCCAAGTGCCATCGGAGACTCCCACCCACACCCAAGAGCAAGCAAGGGATGCTGGAGGGCTGGGCCAAGGCAGGACTTGGTGCCGCTGACCTGTGATGCACCAGACAAACACAATTTCTCTCCCTTTGCTTTCACAATGACTGTAACAGCCCTGCTCAGGCATGCGGGCATCACTCATCAGTCGGGCTTGAAATGCAGCCGAGTATTATCCACACTACAAGTGGACGTACTCGAGGGTTGAGTAGTTGTCATGTTTTACCAACACACCATCAAACTTCATCTGCATCGTGCACTGAAACAGCTCATTCACCTCCTGACCAGCAGATGATAGCTGGATCCTCACAATACCCAGATTTTTCATGATAGCACCTCCATGCAAGAAGCTAGACTTGCAAAGCAAGACTTCTGTGGCCGCAAAAACATCAGGAATGGGTCAAATTCTGCTTGGGAGACATTTTGAGTTCAGAGGGGGAGTATTTTGACACCACAGTTGCATGGGAAAAATGACCTAGCAAAACGTAAGCACCAGGCTCCAGGGATTTCCACAAGCGTAAGTGCAAAGTTTTTAGAAACAGGTTTAGTGGGAATGGTGCTTCCACTGAAGTTCTTCCCTCCTTCCCCTCCCCAGCTGGCTGACTTTCCCAGAGTCTCGATTTGCAGCCTGCCTGAATACCACTCTAAATATTTTCTCAATTAGAGGAGAAAACGGGAATTTGCCACTTGTCTGCCTCTATTCTGCTGCCTGTCAGCATTCAGCAAATATTTCAATCGTAGCCCTTTGCATGCTGCTAGCCCCGCTCATTTAACCTTTGGCCCTTCCCTAGGCTAATCCATCGGCCTTTACCTTCAAATCTTTACAGCCAAGGGTTGACTGCAGGACAGGCTGGCAGGGAGGAGAGGATGAAAGGGGTGTTGGGGGGGATAACTTATGCCAGACTCCATTACAATTTTAGGGGGAGCAGAGAGGGTGCAAATCTCTGACCATGCTCCTCAAATAATTCGATTACCAGCAGTTGGGATTTTGCTTCCACATCTGGAAGACGATGAGAAAAATTAACACATTAAAAAAAAAAAGAAAAGAGGGAAAGAAGGCCTCTGTCATCTCGGCTCTCCTCCACACGGCCGGCAGCATCCTGAGGCAAGTACCTAATTGCCCGCGGAGCCTTTGCTCTTCTTCTCCTGCCTCGACTGCTCTCCTCCCCATCTTGCATGTTGCCAAGATTAGTAGCTAACAGTTCCACTGTCAAAAGCGCATGTGATGAAAATAATGCCCAGAGCGCAGCCTGTCAGCCTCAGAAGCGCCTGCTAGACTTTGATGGCAGAGGACCCTGAAAGCCCATGCCTGCCTGGCCTTCCCCCTGGCCAGCCGCTCAGCTAAGCATCCATCGCAGCTCTCCTGGGGCCATGCCCAGCCTCCCGCTGTATGAGAAATCGCTGACCCTTCCGTCACGTGGACACTTTAATTGTTCACATCGGTATTTTGTTTCTCTCTACTGTAGACAGTTTACTGTCTGTTATCTGTCCTTCATATGTAATTAATTCTGCTGTCTCCCAGCTCGTTAGAAACAAGCCCCTCTCCTCCCCTTCCCCCTCTCCCCTGGCCAAGTCACAGTGTGCATTATTTAGGTTAAATCATGTTTAAGTAACTACATAAATAGTAGGTCAAGTTTGCCTTTTGTCTAGGCTGAGACTGTTGCTTGGCTCCTTTCTCAACGTGCCAGACCAGGAAAGCCCTTATCGCTGGAAGCTCTCGAAGGGAAACCCTTGGCGGGCAGAGCAGCCGTGCCACCCCAGGAGCAGGGGAAGGTCCTCCGAGCAGAAGGCTCGTCCAGTAGGTAACAAGAATGAGCTGCCAAACTTTAATAAGGCAGGCGTAAAAGTCAGTGCTGCAGAGTAAAAATTCTGCCAAGAGGATGTTCATCTTCTAGCAAGAGGTAACAGCAAGAGGAAGGTGAGGTTTCGTTTGGGGGTTTTTTTTCCCCTCTGTAGCTTATTCTAGCCAGTGAAATGCACTTCAAGTGACATCACACATCCCGGGTCACCCGCTACCATCTGAGCTATAGGCATTGAAAACTCAGGTGCTCCAATGCAAGTGAAAGACTCTGACCTTTCATTCAATTAAGAACGAAAGGAGAATTTCTGAAGTGGGTTCCCTCAGTGCCCCAGTTAAAAAAAAATGATTGAGGATGTGGGTATAAAGGTTCAAGCAATCTAAAAACCAACATGACTCATCACCTCGAACTCAAACAAAACCTGCACCAAACTGTCTTAAAGGGTTAGAGTAGTTAAACTAGAGCTTGTAAAGTTCATTTCCTCACTTTTCTGGGCCAAAGCTTAATGTCCTTGTAGACCATTTTCCTGTGCAAAAGTACCTCTAATATCAGCTGATGTAAAGATTTGAGGATTTAAATATCTGCTTCTAGCTGGGAATAACCACTGACAGAACAAGCACGAGAAAGCTTGTTTCCTCAAGATTTCCAGCTTAGCTTAAGAGATTTAATCATCGGGATGAGCTTAAGGTGAATCACCTGAACTTTTGGTTATCGACTGCAGCCAAGACCTCCCATCTTCTTTGTGTGTGCACATCCTTGCTGATAGACCTGAGCTAGCCAAGTGGTTTAACTGATTGGACCGGGCTCAGCTTTGCTGGATTGCCTGCACAAAAGTTGTGAAGGGCTTCAGTGAAGACTTCCACATGAAAAGCACTACAGACATTTTCAGTGGTGTTATATGAAGCTAAATTACTGCTTGGGAAAACTACTTATACCAGGAATGCAAGGCAATGAAGTTCTCTCTTCCCAGCACAATCTGGGCGCAAATGATGGCAGAACAAAAGCCTTCCGGGCTGCCTAAGACCAATGAATCTCACCAGTGACATGGGAAGACCACCATGAAGAGCCAGGGCATAGTTCAGTTTTCTAGTCTATCTACAGCTGGCCCTCTCCACCACAAGGGCTTAAAAAGGATGGAGGTCACAAGCATGTGTCATGCAAGTCACTAAAGTTGTTTTATCATATACCCTCAATCTAAACTTGCTGCCTGGGCTTAATACAGCTGCTGATCTACCAGGGAAATGTGCTGCTATTGAGCTGAACCCACCAAAATGGCAGTCTGGCTTCCCATCCCTACCCAACTTGCCCTCCTAATGCCGCTTGTATCACTTCAGGAGGAGACAGTCCCCCCTGCTACTTTTTCCAAATCTAGGCAGACAGAAATAAAATATCCAGAGCTTGGTTCATCAGAAACACACCTGGCTTTTAGGTGATGTTGTATTATTAATAATACACGCTTTAAAAAAAAAAAAGTTCTCAAGAAGGAATAGGAAGGAAGAAAGAAAAACATACATGAGTGGGGGAAGGGGGGAAAAAGGACAACGATCTAAGACTTTCAATGGGAATGTCCAAAAATAACACAAACAGGATCTCCCTGCCATCTGCTCCGATCCTCTCTGAATGGTTTTCAAAGCAAAAAGCCTTGCCAAAACCTGACAAACAAAGCACCAAGCATCAGTTTTAATGGAATACCAATACTGCGTTCACCCTTCCCCCCTTTTTGCTACATATACACACACCTTCCACACCCCTCCAGTTGCCAAATAAATGACACTATGCAAAAAAATTTGCTTCAGTTACGAAGCTGAATAAACAAGGAATAATTTTGCAAGTGCTCCCATATGTATCTGCTTCTCTGCTTACAATGGACACTAATAAGATTTGCCATAACTAATTCATTCTTTCACACCATTACCCTATTCTCTACCTTAAAAAAAAAAAAAAAAAAATAAATTCTGCCTATCCCACATGCATTGTTCCACAACTTTCACACAGTTGAAACACAAGGGTTTCAACAGCAAAGCCCATCACAGAGCAGACACTTTCTACTTAGTTTAGGCCCCTCAATGAGGTTTAAAGGTGAGTTTTACTGAACCTAAAGGAACAGAAAAATGTTTGTTACTTTTTTTCTTTGATTTTCCATTCCCATTTAAAAAAAAGCGAGATGTCTAAAGGGAATGATGGGGAACAGGGACGCATAGGAGAGCTGTGATCTAGACACCAAAGGCAATGTGTTAGTGCACATGAAATGGAAAATCTCAACTCCAAAGGCAATGCGCGAGCGCATATAAAGCAGAAAGTGAAATTCATTAGCTGCAAAAACCAGCAGCTCTCCTATGCTTCACCTCATCCCAGCTAAGCAGAGCAGACACAAAGCAAACACCCAGCAGCAACACCCCGGAATCGATGCAAACTTCAGCTCACACTCCGCTTTTAGTCCTTCACAACTAAAAACAGCACCAGGATGCGAAGATCTATCTCTGTGAAGGTCAGAAACAGATTTTACTTTGGGTTTTTATGTTATTGTTTTTGGGGTTTTTTTTAAATGATTCACATCTCTCCTGACAAACCTGAGAAACAAAAATGAAATGCTTAAATCCACACTTTTTTGTTGCGCTTTGTTCCCTCTGCTATTGAGATATTTTTATGTGTCAGGAGCACACCTTTACCAGCACCGATCAAGCGGGTTTCTTCTTTTTTTTTTACAAAAAAACCCCCACCAAACAAACCAACATCTGAGGCCTAAATTACTTGAACAAACAAAAGAGTTTTCCCTCCTTCTCTCCCCTGCTGCCAACTCCCCCAGTGCCGGATCTGCCCCTCCTCCTCCTCCGGCACACAAATGGCTTCACACCAGATGGGATGGAGGGAGGGAGGGCTCCCAATTACGCCTCTTTATTAACGAGGGGCCACAGCAGGGAATGGACTGGAGCAGGGTGGGGGACAGACAGCAGCTGCCGGCTCCTTCCTGCCACCCAAAATGGGGAGCAGAGGTCGCAGGTAATCTGCCGGGAAGGAGCCCATGCACAAGAGCTTTGGGCCACCTGCCGGCCCACCCCATGCCATGGGATGCCATGGTGGGTAGGCACTGCTGGTCTGCCCCCACCACCACATCTGGGAGAGGGTGGCAGGGAGGACCTGCAGGGACCCCGGTTGTTTCTTGCAGCCCATGAGAGCTGGGAGAGCTGGGTGGTGGTGGGAGCCTGATGGATGCACCAAGCCACAGGGATGGGCACAGGGACTGGCAGAGGGATTCTTGCTGCAGTTGGAGCAGAAGAAAGTGGGATGCCTTCTCCAGTGGCCCTGGGTGAGACACCTCAACTTTCCGCTTGCAAACTGGGGAGGATCTTAGGAAAGTGCTGAAAACCTACGCTCTTTGGTAGTGTTCAACCACAATAGTTACAATGTACTGCCTCCAATTTTCTGTCTGTACCTTCCATCATCTAACTCCTTTCTCCCCGTCTCCGTGGTGATTCACTTTCTTGTTCCACTAGGAAAGATAGGAGGGTATTTTTGAGAAAAACCCATGGTCAAAATCAAAAATCTTTCCTTCTCTCCTCTTTCAACCTCAGGCCACTCTTCACATTCACCCTTCAATGTTGTGGCATCACACCTGATGATAAATTTGCTGAGTCCCTCAGGCCTCCAATTTACCCATCAGACCTTCTCCAGCACCGCCTGCGTGGCTGTCTCCATCTGGCAGAGCCCAAATCCTCCTTTCTCCTTACCTCACTGTTTAAATTCCTCTCCCACTAGGCTGCCAGCTTTTCCTGGGGAACAAAGCACAGCTCCTGTGAGCAAACATTTCTACCCATCTGTGTCCAGCAGCCATGACAAAAACGGCTCCCCTTACTTGCAAAGCCCCCCATAATTTTTCCCCAGACCTCACAACATACTTGATGTCCTTTCCGACTCCTTCCCCACTCTCAAAAACTAGATTTGGTCACTTTGTCCAGTCTTGGGGCTTATTTATTTTTGGATGTTTATCCTACCTGTGCTCCTTGTCGAGGCTGCTTGGGGTCAACCTCTATCTGTGTTTCACACAAGGGACAAGGACTGTGGGCAGGCAGCAAAGCTGCAGGCAAGCAGAAGCAAAAGGGACTATAAGGGGAGCATAAAGCATTTCGACTTTTTCTAACCAGGGATTAACACATGGATTTTAAACAAGGGGACTCCCTTCCCAGCTGACAGCAGCAGCTGCAGCTTCTGACTTGCTCTCAGAGTGGCAGGGAATTGAATCAAAGAGAAAAGAAGAAAGAGGACAACCCTTCCTTGGGGAGTAGGAAACACAATACGAGCTATTCTAAAACCCCTGCAAATACTGGCTTGGTTTTAGGTCAGGCTCTCCTTCCCCCTTCTGTCCCAATCCTCCCCCCCCTTCTCGCAACAAAGGGAAATTAGTATTTTTTGAAATTCTTCTGAAAGCCAACCCGGCAGATGGTTCTTTCCATGCCGGGGAGGGAACAAAAAGAAAAACCTGCCAGGATACACATCACCGAGATGTGACAAAGATAGGCATGGTGGCTGGCCTCTGACCCAGGGATTTCACAGAGGCCTATTAAACCATGTGACCAAGATGGACTGAGTCAACTTGTATCTCCAGTGTGCAGCTGCTGTACCCCACAGGCTCATGCTAAGTTTTCCTGGCTTAAGTCCGGCCAGATAGACTGAAAAATGACAAGGTTTCTCTACATTTCCATCCCACCTTTTCAGCACCTTAGGACAATCCCCCATGCCAACATCTTAGCAGATGGAAGTGAAGTTCAGAGGCCAGATTCACCATGTAATAGTAAAAGGCTTATTTAGACAGTAATTAGCAACTGTCCTATTTTACCAAAGTCTTCATACACATCAGTAATAGCAACTCCTGCAGATGCAGAAAGCCAAGGGTAAGTCACTGTCAGTACCTCTACTGTACTCAAATGCTTCAGGTTAATGATCTGTCTGTCCATCACAAGCTCCCTTGTCTTTAAAACCTCCTCTTTGCTCTAGATGACATCAACAGCCAAATTCCCACTCTTTTCAAGGGTGCCCCAAGCAGACCCAAGGGCTCCACATCCCAAGCACCCAAGTTGCCTCCAAGGATGAAGTATGACTTGGTTACGTGCCATGTCTGCCAACCAAAGCATAGGGAGCAGCAAAGGATGCATTGCCCTCCCGCAGAGCTGCCCTATGCTTCACAAATTCCCGTGAAGCATGTTGGCAGTTGCTGTCCCCAAGAGACTAATAGCAACTCCTGCCCATGCCCAGAGTCAATGACCTAAGGACAGATTGATCCCTCCCCATCACGCTCTTCCTAGTTCCTCTTGCGATCGCTGTGCTGTAGTCACAGAAGGAAACAGGCTTTCCCCCCCACCTCTCCTTCAAATCAGGAATATAATTACAAGTAATGCAATGGAATTAAGTCAAGAGAGAGAAAAGGCTGGAGGGAATTTGTCCTAATGATTATATACATTGTTGAAGAAAAGTATCCCATGGAAAGCAAAAGGCTGTCTTTGGGAAGAGTACTCAGCTGAGTGTTGGTGAACACAATGTCAGAAAACAGGCAAGACAAATTAATTATCCCCATCTAACCTGCACATAAATGGGGTATAAGTAGTAAAACACGTTGTCAATCCAGTACCATCAGTTCCCAGTGGAAGATGCAATAAAACAAGTGCCTTCAAGCTCCCCGCTAATACAGATTAGGCAGGACACTGATGTAGGGACTGTCCCTGCAGCTGAAAAGACTTTGGTGGGAGGCAGAAATGAGGGCTGATCAAGCCCCTGTTAGTGCTGCTGCTCCCCAGTGGAAAAATATCTGCCTCAGGTCTATTTTTCTTAGTCTTAAGGGTGAGCTTTCATCAAATTACCCACCTGGGAACAGAGCAGGTAAAATTTAGGTGAAGCTACCCAGGCCAACACAGTATTTTAGCATATACTGGGGCACAGGGGAGACTACTGAAAAAAAAAGTCCATTTAGAAATTACTGTGTAGGCTGTACCTCAAAGGTATGAGGAAACTATTTCCTACATATCCTCCTGGGAAAAGTTTGCCAAGTGCATTACAGAAGTGCCTTTTGACAGAAGCACCAGGTGGGGAACCACCGACATTGCCCCATGGTGGAGCAAGGGCGTGATTGGTGGTGATACATCCGAGCGACCACTGCTCATCCCTTTCCTGGTCAGACAGAGCCATCAGTGAGAAGAACAGGGCTGTGACCTCTGGCTCATTTGCTTGTGCCACCGCATTCCTCCCGAGAGTGTTGGGCAAAGCAAAATTACCCGCAAATCCCCTCTGGGCTGATTCTCATCTTTTAGCTGTGCGGATGGAGAGCGGCTCACACGAAGTTACAACGCTGTGAAGTGCTGAAATTCCTCAATGAACCACCCAGGTTTATAGTGGTAGAGTTGTTGTAACACCAATGTCAATAAAAGATACCATCTCTCTCTACAAATCTTGCCACCCAGGTGAGACAGAGAGCCATGAGAAACTGATGAGAAGATAATGAGTCCTCCAGTAAATACTCCTCATTTGACTCTTACCACATTTTAGGGTTTACAGACAAGAAGGGACTATTAAGGGCATCTCGAATGACTGATTGCACACTGTCCCCAAAACTCCACCCCCCTCATTTCTGCATCAAGCCCTAACTCTTCTTTGAGTTAATTTTTGTATTTAAGCTAGCAGTGAAGATGCAGAGAGTTAATAATTTTGAAACAAATTTACCAGTTTCAATGACAAGTAGAAGAGGACTGGCTTCCAGAAGGGCTGTTCCAGCACTTGATGATCAGGTCACCACCTGGGAGACTCAGTTGTGTCATGGTTAAGCAACCACAGCTCAGTGAAAAAAGGCCTGAGTGTTACCCTGGCCTGTGACAGGTTCCCTGAGTGAGTCACTTAATCTCATTACTCTATTTCACATACTGTACTAAGAGACAAGGTTATTTCATTTATCCTCCTCTTATTTCTACAGAGCTTGTGAACTTCTTTGCAGGAGGACAGGCTCTCCTGATACCTTTGTACAGGACCTGCCAACAGTAGACATTGATGTACAGTAGGAACATGAGGCACCATCTTCAAACAAGCCTGGTAGAGACACACTTAGTTCTGCAAACACAGCTGCAGTTGACTGTCCATCTTGAATGACCATGTCCTCATCATCAGTCATGCTATCTTCCACAGTGGCCACAGCCTAAGCCACATCTCAAATACACAACCTCATTTACAACCTCAAATACACTGTCCTGGTTTCAGCTGAGATAGAGTTAATTTTCTTTATAGTGGCTGGTATGGGGCTATGTTTTGGATTTGTGCTGAAAACAGGGTTGATAATACAGAGATGTTTTAGTTGTTGCTGCACTACTCAAGGACTTTTCAGCTTCCCATGCTCTGCCAGGTGCAGAAGAAGCTGGGAGGGGACACAGCCAGGATAGTTGATCCAAACTGACCAAAGGGCTATTCCATACCATATGGCGTCATGCTCAGTGTATAAAGCTGGGGAAGAAGAAGGAAGGGGGGACGTTTGGAGTGATGGCGTTTGTCTTCCCAAGTAACCACTACGCGTGATGGAGCCCTGCTTTCCTGGAGATGGCTGAACACCTGCCTGCCCATGGGAAGGAGTGAAGTAATTCCTTGCTTTGCTTTGCTTGCGTGCGCGGCTTTTGCTTTCCCTATTAAACTGTCTTTATCTCAACCCACGAGTTTTCTTACTTTTGCTCTTCTGATTCTCTCCCCCATCCCACCAGGGGGGAGTGAGCGAGCAGCTGTCTGGTGCTTAGTTGCTGGCTGGGGCTAAACCATGACACTGTAGTAAGACACCTTAGCTCTTCTGCCGTCCCTTTCACTGCTAGCCCACAGCTCCAGCAAAAAAAGAAGATAATAACAAGGTGTTTTGCTTGATACCGCCCTGGAGAAGTAGAGTTTTTTCCAGGCTGATCATCCTATTTGGAAGCAGTGTACTGCTACTGGTGCACGCACCATGGCTTGAGAATCCCTCTCCTGATAGCAACCGCCTGCAGCTCAGTCTCCAAATATAATCATGATGTAGAAATAGCACTTCATGTCCTGAAATGAAAGAGCCAACAGCCACTGGTCTAATTCACGTTAGAGGTCATGGCAAGAAATGGAAAATAACACTCTTACGAAAACACAGCTAACTGGACTTGTCCTCGAGGGTCACGTATCAAATGGAATCATTTTAAGGTTCAAGAGTTGGAAAAGTCTCAGCATTAAAAAACAAAACAATGCATGTTTACTCTGGATATTTTTAGACTGGTTTCCTAAGGAAACAAGGCTAATGCGATCACACTGTGTTTGTGTGTATGTGAATGCACACACAAACTCCTTCCCTGCCTGCATGATCGTCTCAATGTTTTTGGAATATTTTGACCAATTTTGATCAAATTTGACATAAGAACAAAAATCTTTGAGATACGATATTCAAAAAAGTTTTGTTCAAATTGTTCGCTGACCAGAAGAAAAGGACCCCTGAGGGGCTCCCAAAGGGCTTGGCCAGCAAGTTCACTCATCATTAGACACCAGAGAAGCCACATAAGAGGAAAGTGGTCAGAAACCAACTTTCACAAGTTTCAGTGCTCTTAGAAAAAGAAAAAAAAAAAGACAAGCTGAGGGCACCAGGTGAAGCCCCTCTTTCCATTCAAATGAACTCAAGACGAGTCCATCATGCAGTCCCACTGACTATGCAGGGGAACGTGGGCAGTGAGAAGCCCATCTGGGAATGAAGCATGTGAAGAATTAGACCTGACCTGAGGGGGCTAGCTGGGTGTGCGCATGTGTGTGAAAAAGGGACTGAAGATGAAAAAGCTGGAGGTAAATCAGAAGGTATCTGTGGTCAGGCATGCCTGGAAGGAGAAGAGAGGGAGTACTGCATGCAAAAGTTGATGCTGGAGGAATGTGAGCATGTGCATGAAGGACTGACACTCCTGTGCATCCCAAAACCTCTGCAAATTAAGACACAACCAGTACAGAGGTTTGCAGCTCTGGGTGCACGTGCCAGCAGGTCGCGTCTCCAGCACATCTCTGTTAGCCTGGAGGCCACAGTGCTTTCGAAAGACAATCAACGTGCACTGACCTGGCCAAGCCTTTACAAGACTGCTGGGAGCAGCACTCATCCCCTCCTGCAGTTCAGTGGTGGGGACTGCAGGACCTCCAGCTGGACCCCCAGCTTCTCTGCACTGGTCCCAGTTGCTTCCCTGCAGTGTCTCCTCAAACCCAAAACCAGCACTGGGGACATTTTGTCAAGGTTTGAAAGAAAGGCACAGCACAAGCAAACAAGGAAATGTCACAGAGGGCCATCGAAACTCAGCTGTGGGAGTGACTGCTACAAAACAAAACCTGTCCTTGACACAGATGGCCTCCACAAGCCCTGGTCATATGGCAGCCAATCAAATACAGCAAGTCTTCCTCATTTGGCACTCCACGTTAAGCAGTAAAAGCCTGCTTAGATTTCCCCAGCCCATCCCTTCACTGCCAGATGTTTGCTTCTTTAAGAAATACTTGACTACATGCAAAAAAAAGTCACAATTCTTTGGGAGCAGACAGACAGTGAGGGATGGGCATCAGCTGGCTCAGGCAGAGCATAGAGCTGGAAAAGAAATTCTGCCTTATTCCTGTCACAAGATATCCATGACATGATGCAAGGCGGACACTACTCCAGCAGGCTTTGGAGAAGGAAGGGTAAGAGCTGGGATCCAGCCCTCCCTGCTCTTCACAGGGAGGACTGAACCACCTTCAGGAGGGACCAGCCTCCTCCAGGTGACTACGTGGGGGCCCAAGAGGACTCAGCTCCCAGTCTGGGCACCTCAGGTGCCTTCAAGGACCAAGATGAACCTGGACCTGAGTGGTTCTCAGCTCATAGCAAAACTGGTTTCTTAAGCTCTGAAGTTTTTACGAAGAAATTCATTCCTGCTCTCTTTTTGGGGGGAGCCTGAGGTAGTTGTGGTGGGAGGGCACCAAACTGCAGCTGTTTCATTTGTGCCTTCAATAATGCAGTAGAAAGAAAAGCTAGCCAAAAAGAAACCTGGGATGAATATCAAAGAGCTGAGTTTGTGTAGCTTTGCACCCGTACATTTGTGTAGAAAGACTGTATAAACACCAGGAGCCTCATGCCTGTTAGAGCAGCTCTGAATTGGTCTCTCAGCTGCTCAAAAGCCAATTTCACCTTAAACACAACTAGAAGATTTCCCCGCTGTGCTGGCACTTCTGGGGCTCTACCACTATTCCATAATCTGGGCAGAGACTGAGGTCTACACTGCTGGTGTGAGCTTCAAGTATCTGCCACCAGCATCATTTAGAGCAGCCTCAAGGATTTGCTAAGCAAGAGTGGGGACCAAACCAGCACAGAAACAGGTCCAGGCTGAAAGGGCTATGGAGGCTCTATCCTTTGGAGAAAAAAAAAGAAAAAGAAGCTGTAAATCAAAGCCTGCCACTTCAAGCAGGTACCACCACAAATGAGCAAGTGCCTTCTCCTCCTTGCTGAGCCACATGCAGCACAGAGAGCAAGCACTTATGTCAACTCCCCGAACCACGTTTGGGATCGCAACAAGAGCTGACTCAGAGGACATCTCACACAGGGATGCCCTTAGCAAAGAGGAATAAGCATGCACTATGAGCAATTGGATGATCATGCACACAAATCACCGGGGAGAGGAGTCTGGCACGGGGGTAATCCAACAAGACCTGCGGATGCACATGAGAACCTGGAAGGAAAGTGCAATGTGCAGTCAGTGATGCAAAGAAGGGGGAAGGAGGGGGGGGAAGCGTTCATGATCTTCTGGAAGAAGGAGGGGTACAAAGGGGAAAGCATGCGAATGAGAGAGTCCTCAAGGAAAGGTGAACCGCAGGAGAAAGTTGCGTGTGGAGGGCAGAGGAAAGGAAGACGATGAATTGAATTTCAAGGGAAAAACTGCTAGAACCGCTTCCTGCAGAGAAACGGCAAATACCTACAGGAACTCAAAGGAAAAAAAAATGTTGCAAGAAAATCCAAGGATAGAGTTTCCTCTGGGTGCACACAAGGAAGCTCTACTTCCAATTGACTTTCTGCCACTTATCTCCCAGCAATAAAATGCATTCACCCATCCCAAGTTCTCAAAAAACCCCAGTGCAATAATAATTACAAAAACATTAGTTTACATTCCCCGAAGCAGGACATTATGCATATGATGAAAGCTGCAAAGAAACTTTGTCAGGCTATGCTTAAAGAAAGAAGGGGGTGGAAAATGAAGTGTTTGCAGAGACAAGAAAATAGATAGAGCAGCAAATGTGGGGGCCGGGGGTGGGGGGGAAGGAAATAAAACAAACCCAGGGAAATACTGCTCATCTGGGGCTTGTTAAATGCTACATGACAGGCAGGGAATGCTGATGGATTGCTTCATTGCACTTGGTGCCACACTTTCAGTGGTCTTCCAGACTGACAGCATGTTTCCTTATCCAAAGGAAAAGGCACCTTTAGTGATGCTGAGGACGCTGGACTCAAGCAACCCTGATGCAGGTGGAAGAGTGGCGGCTGCAGGGCTTGCCAACATGCAGCAGGACATCCTTTGGGCTCCTGGCTTTTTTCTTCCCTCCCTCTCCAATCTGACTAAATGAAATGGAGCTATTTGTGGGTTTAGAAGTGGCAAGGGTTCAGCCCACTCCATCCCCAGGCACCAAAGGGTTGAAATAAGAGCAAACGCTTACAGAACATTTGTGCGCTTTCCAGTTGCCATACAAGTGGCTGCATGGACAGCCCAAGCTACGATTCATCTTCCGAGCAGCCCTGGGAAAGGGGTTAGGAAACTACCTTCACTCTTATTTTCAAGAAGGGGAAGCTGATGTGAAACTTGGCATGGTCACGACTTAAAAGAAACCCCAAAAGTTGCTGGGTTGTAGCCAAGCATTCAAGCCGGCAGAGCAGAGGTTCCCAACACTGATGCTCTCTCACCCCCTGCCTCCCTCCCTGCTCCAGGGCATCAGAAACCGTACCCAGCAAGATCCTCTCCTGGATTCCTTCCCCTCCCATTCATGATCACATAACATCCCCGGGGCAATTGCTCACACAGAAAAGCAACATGAGGAAAGTATTTAATGTATGTTTAAGTCTTAATATAGTGTAGCAGCTGGAATCAAAGGCAAAAAAAACAGGCCTCCGCACATGAGCAGTGTGGCTCTCCACAGAGCCCCCTTTTAATCACCACCACTCCCCAGACCACAGCTTTAGAAATCAGGCACTAGCCCCTATTGCCTAATTAGCAGAGCAGTGGAAAGATTAGGAACAGGCATATCTTCTTCCTCCCTAAATGGCCACTGAATAAATGCTATATCCTCAGTTCACAGCCCCTTTTTACATTGCTGGCATTACCAGTCCTTTGTGTACCCACATGCTGTTACTTAAATTGCTTCCATATTTTTGTTACTTGCCCTCTGTGCTGTGTGTATTGAAACTCCTGCAAGAATGCTGAAGTGGTATTTCAAAGCACTGGGGACTACTGGAGATGTGGCTGAAATTATTATGCAACAAACTTAAGTGATTTTTCAAGTCCTGATAGAGTTTGCTTCTCCTCAGGGGGAAAGATAAATTCAGGTGCTACTCCATGATGTGCAGGACAACCGCTCCCACCCACTGGAGACATGAGCATGGCACTTACAGCTCGGGTTATGCTCAGCTCTCCATCCTTATATACGGGTCTGTGAGGCCTGTATATATGCCCTGCATCCATAAGCAAGGTGATAAACTCAAATAGTGATGCTGCTCCCATGCACAAGGGTAATTTGTAGATTGGGCCAAACTCTCCTGGCAAAAATCCACTGAGGACAGTGGAGTGATGCCAGCTGAAGATCTGCCCCACTGGTTTAAATGCGTTGTTCCCTGCTGCTGCTGCCGGTAGCTGCTTTTCTGGAGTTTGTGCTGATTAAAGCAACAAGCAGTCAAACAGCCTAACTCTGAAATATCAAACCCACCAGAATCATTTAAATGTGACAATCACTTTTTATTTAACCACCACTGCAGCTCTCAACAGTTCTGCATGTACATGCGGAAGGTACCTGCATGCTCCTCTCTCCCAGGGAAACCCACAGGTAGACCAGACAGCTTCAGCTCCATTAGAGTTTCAACTTGCTCTTTCCTCCTAACTATCTTCCCCCAAAAATCTCCGTAACTGCCATGAGACACAAGCATCAGCCATGAAAGCAATCGCGCTGCCAGCACTGGAACTGTTCTCCCACTGAAAGCAATCGCGCTGCCAGCACTGGAACTGTTCTCCCACTGATTTCCAACCTCCCTCTCCTGTAGTGCCTTTCATCACCCCTTGATATGAGATGTTTACAGCCAAGGCCTGATCCTGCAACCCACGAGCTAAGAGGCAATCACGAGCTAAATCCCTTCAGCTGCAGAGATGCAGGATATTTACCATCCTGGGGATGCAGGCTGCAGGTCTCCAGGCATCAAACCCCTTGAGATCTCAGCACTGGGGTCCTCCAGATCCCTGCTGGGGACTCCTCTGCCACGGCCCCAGCTCAGCAGCTGCCACACAGAAGCCGTTGGGTGTTATGCTAATGCACGCGCTAGTGTGGCGGCCCCCTCCCCATCTGCTCAGAGCATCCACCTGCTGGGTTTTTTGTTTTGTTTTGTTTTAATGACCAGATTAGGCCAGTGCTGTCCCAAAGTGCTTCCAGCCTATGCACAGGGTGTGAACACAGCACCAGCCAGCTCGGACCTCACAGCACAAGTGTAAGCTGGATGCAGCCACGTTTGGGCCATGATCCGCTTCTTTCAAACTCCTTATCTTTCTGCAACTAAAGTCTCACCCTGAGCGTAACCACACTACAAGGTGTTTTGTTGTTGTTGTTGGGGTTTGGGTTTTTTTGTTGGTTTTTTTTTTTGTTTTTTTTTACACATAGCTTCCTTATAGTTAGCTTTATTTATTTAACCTTTTTGGATGGCCACATAGAGGAATGAACATGCCTTCCATACCTGTCTGACTGGGTGATAAATAGAAATGAAAGCTCCGATTTCTAAGCAGTCATATTCTCCACTGTCCATGCATGGTAGGCAGTGGTTTGCAAGTCTTTTTTTCTCCCTACATGGCCATGGAGGGATTGCTTGTGACACCTTTGCTGTCACTGAGCATGGTCTCACACAACCGCTAGTTCCCCTGAGATCTCTACAAGTATTCAGGGAGGAAAGGGAAGTGGAAATAAGACATTGCTCAGTGCTAAGAAGACAGTACATCCTTCTCCATAGGTGGGAAAATCTCTTCTCAGTGTATTACCAGGCCAAACCTCTGCTGTGCTAAAAAGACCTATTTTTTTACGCACACAGATTATGCCATTTAGCAGGATTCTAAGGAAAAAAAAACACCCTTGATTTTGTTTTTTTTTTCAAGTTCAGCTTCTAAGAGAAGTACTCTCAGAGTGAGCAGTGTTAATCTCCCTGGGCTCTGCCTTGAGTCAGTGGGAAATGTTGATGTTTCAATAAGTGATTTAGAGTTATCAGATTTTTGGTCTAAGTCAGTCTGCGGAGGAGACTGTCTCCAGGGAGAGATGTTGGCAATTACCCTCCTCAGGGCTTAAAGTAGCTCTGTGAGCATCCATCACATGTATAAGGTATGGGAGAAGTGGGGACTTTCTGCACAGCAAGGGATCCAAGCTGCATAAGCAGGAAAGCCAAGTCACCCCCAAGTTCTAATCAGTGTATGTCTACATCTCAGATGAGTTTGTCCAGGTTTTGGACACACTCATGAGTCTTACATCAAATCTGGGTTCCTATCTGAACTCATCATGATGCCCACATGTTGCTAAGGAGGCAGAGGTGAAGTATTTATACTGTGATAAAGCCTCAACCTGACCAAAGCTCCTTTGTCTAACGCATAGGACAGAAAACACCACTACACCCAAAATAACATGAGTAGTCACCAGGTGTCCCTCCCCCCACCAGTGCTGCTTAAAACACTTGAACTAAATTTGTTTTAAAGACCAAGTGTAGGGCACATTACTGAAAAATCAAGCCAGCAGCAAAACAAAAGAGTGCTCCTGAAAACAGCTCATACAAAGAAAGGTTTTTCTTTCTTTTCCCCTCCCTCTTCCTCTCTTTGACTAAATTAAAAAAAAAAAGAAATAAATTTTTACCCAAACTTAAAAGTACCAAAAATTTCTCTCCAGAAGGATATTTCAAGAAAATGATACGCATCTGGAAGAAAATGAGACTTATAATGGAAGTATTTTCTGAAGCATAACTACAGTGTTGCTAGCACAATGCTGTAATCAAGAATAATGGAGCCCTTCACCCAGTATACAGGAATGGATTCAATTGTTCGCTGTGCACATACCTGTATTTTAAAAATGTAGTCGAAAGCTTTAACTGCCAAAAGGCTCGAGCATTAGTGCTCAGACACAAAGCAGTTTAGAAGTAGGCTCCTTCCTTTATCACTCATGTAATGATTAATCTTAAATCTCAATTACGCACAAAAATAGAAGAGGCCCGACTGAACTTTTGATCCCTTCCAAATTGGTTCCTCTGAAGGATAGTTCAAGATCACCCCTGCAGCATACGCAGCAGTGCAGGATGATACCCATTCTGTATTACCTCCTCCGTGGCCAAGTGGGGCTTTGCAAACCTTGCAAAGGTTATGCCTCGGACACAAACTGTTTGAGCAGGTTTAATCCTACCCTCTCCCTCTGCTTTCAGGAGAAAGGGGAAATACGGGAAAGAATAGGACTTGACTTACCTTCTTTTTGGAGTGTGATCTGTCCTCCTCTTTAGCTGCTTTGCTATTTTTCCCAGCTCTGGAAAGCTTCTGCTCCCCAGACTGCTTGATGGTGATTTTGATCTCGGGAGGGCAAATATAGTTCTCCAAGTTCTTTGGGGGCTTCTTAGCTCTCTTGGTGGTCTGGATCTTTAGTTTTAAACTCCCCTCCGTGAAGTTAGCCTCCTTGATGGAAAACTCCTGCTCCTCCAGGCCATCTCCTGCCACCCATTTCTCGCTGTCCGCATTAGAAGTGGAATCCACATCTCTCCCAGAACCCAACTCATCCTCTTCCTCGGGCTCCAGCCTCTCGCCGCTCACCGGGATCCCTTTCCCCGAGCCCGCCGCAGGCAGCATTGTCTCCCCCACACAGCCGGAGGCAGGTGGAGGCTTCGCGGAGGTGACGGCGGCTGGCAGAAAGTCTGCCTCGGCCCCTCTTTGCCGGGAGCTGCCCAAAGTCTCCCTGGGCTCCATAGCAATACCACAATGCCCTGGAGTTTTATCAGAGGGAAGGGGAGCACAAGAGGAGATGAGGAGAGCAAGGGCAAGTACAATCCCGGGGAACGAATGGTAACTGTCCACCAAATTCAACGTCCCGATTGCCCAGAGGCTGCAAGGAGCTCAGAAGTGACCAAATCTGCCACTGTCAAAGGAAAGGAGAAGAAAAAAAGGAAGTTAGTATACGCACACGTATCAAACACGAGTGTGGAGATGACTGAAGCAGGGCATGCTTGGGCTTCTCCTGCAGCATCTCAATGCCCTTCCTTGAACCAAAACGGGAACCAAGGTTGGCCGGCATTTCTGAGGGCTGGATCTGGTATCGCAAAGCAAGGAACGATAGCCACATGTATTGCTAAATTGATGAAAATGGATATATTAAAAAAAAATGGTGTATAAATGCAAACGCCTTCAACTCTGGACTTGGGAAATAAATGAGGGGGCAACCAGTTCTCCACACCCATGAACCTCCTCGTTACTTCAAAGTGCTTGCTGTCACAGGGTTTTTTAGAGGGAAAAAACATGGAGGCAGACACTTGTTTGCATCACGTTAAACAATAACCCAGTCATCAGAGCACAGAAAACATGGTGTTGCCCTATGAATCAGGCAGAAGAGTTTCAAACTCCCTATTTCCTCACTTCTCAGGCAAGAGAGAGATGCCCTCAGCTGCCAGCTGTTCCGGGGGGACTCTGCTTTGGATGAATTATTCATCACATACTGGGCCAGGCATACACTGTCTGCAGTGCAAAATGCTCCCTGGGATACTGAAAGCACAGGAGGATCCACCTGGGAATCACAGAATCATATAGGTTGGAAAAGACCTTTAACATAATTGAGTCCAACCGCAAACCTAACACTACCAAGACCACCACTATACCATGTCCCTAAGCACCTCATCCAAACGGCTTTTAAATACCTCCAGGGATGGTGAATCTTGCAGAGCATATCAGGGACCCAAGTATTGAGGGCGATGGAGGAAAGCTAAACTCAATGTTTTCCAGAGTTCCTCATGTCCTTGGGTACCGCTGCTCTGTGGCAAAGGCTCGGGCTGACTGAAGCAAAGACTGTGCTTTCATGCTTTCAAATGTGGGCTTTCTTTAAAACATCGCAGATTGAACCCTTTGAGATGGAAGCACTCGTATTCAGTACCTTACAAAGTCTAGGCCAAGGTTAATGGGAGAAGCTGTGAATGTTCATTTGGGGGTCAGTCTCTTCTCCCAGGTAACAAGTGATAGGACAAGAGGAAATGGCCTCAAGTTGTGCCAGGGGAGGTTTAGACTGGATATTAGGAAATTTTACTTCACTGAAAGGGTTGTCAAGCATTGGAACAGGCTGCCCAGGGAAGTGGTTGAGCGGCCATCCCTGGAAGTATTTAAAAGATGTTTGGATGAGGTGCTTAGGGACATGGTATAGTGGTGATCTTGGTAGTGTTAGGTTTACGGTTGGACTTGATGACCTTAAAGGTCTTTTCCAACCTATACGATTCTGTGGCAAAAGATGTATCACCCAATGACACAGAAAGGCTAAGCCAAATACCAAACATTTGGTTAAAAAAAATAAATGTAGGGTGTTTTTAAAGGTGTTGAGGTGCTTTCAGAAACCGTCCTTAAAATCCCGCATATAGCCAGCCCCCACTGCCCATCATGGCAAGGCAATTTAGGCTACAAAATTAGCAGAAGAGTATCTCAGAGAGAAACAGAGATATTTTCTGCTACTTTAGCAGAAACAGCTCCCTGTGGGTCAGAGGAGTATCACTTCTGGCATACGGAGAAGGAAACAAGAAGGCACTGCCAGGAGTAGGTGCTGGGGGTGCAGACCTACTCTTTCTGCAGTAGCTCCCTGCTAGATTAGCTCTGCTACACTGCCAAACCCCACCCCTTGACCAACTGCAAGCAAGATCTGAGCACAGCCAGGGATTTCCCAGGTCATTCTTAGTAGCAATAAACCGTAAAGGAGAAACAAAAATGATCTTGCTACCTATCACCAAATCATAACAGCATTATCAGTGTAGACTACTCTACTTTAAAGCACAGCTCACATGTAGTTGTACCACTAGCTTCTTTCTGCTTTTTAAAAATACCTTGTATGAGCTTAAAATTCAAAAAGAAGTAATAACAAGCACCTTTTATTAGTAATATATCCACATTTCCACTGGCGTATGGCCACAGGTCACTTGTCTGACCCTGGCACATATGGCTACTAATGGAAAGCCCTAAGCATCCTAGAGCTCCATGAAATCATTGGGTGACCTCCACCCAGGTCCCAGAAGACACAAATTCAAATAAAGTTCCCATAAATAGCACAAGCTGACAGCCCAAGCAGAAAAAAAAAAAAAGGAAGAACTATCATGGAGCCTGAACTGCCATCTGGCCTTAGAGATGGTTTCTGTAGCTCATAGTAGATAGAAGTACACAATAAAAACACTTATGCTTAAGTTGCACATCTTCTGGCAATAGGGCGGAAACTCATTTCCCAGAGCTGCTGCCACTGGTGTCATTTAAGGTGATCTTGAAGAACTAACAGACCCAAGATCTCCTGCATGCCTGCCTTGACTCACCCTGCGGTCAGCAAGTCTCTCCATCTCACCACCTGTGAAACAAGGATAACGCTTACGTCATACAAACCCATTGTAGGGTGGGTTAGTTAATGCCCCTACATCGTTTTGAACCCAAGTGTTTACCATGTGGTAGTCACTAATTACTAACGCAATTAGTACATTAAAGCCACCCAGTTCCAAGGAGCTACTCCACCTAATTGACCAACCTTGCACCTTGCCTCTCCTTTATGCCTATGGAGGCGATGGGAGCCAGGGTTACCTTCCTCTTCCAACTGGTCCAATCAAAAAAAAAAAAGGTTGTCCTATTTATCTGCCATTTCACATTGTTAATCTCCTTGGAGAGGGACACAATGTACACACACTCCTGGGCTGCAACACAAACACAAGGTGGTAAAAGCCTGGCGGTGCAGCATTCCAGGGAGTTACTGCTCTGGTATGCATGCATGTACAATGGGCACTCTGTGCTGGCCTCCGCCCACAGGCTTTTAACCTCTCTTGCTGCTGGTAAAAAGGAGCAGGCTTCTGGCAGACAGTATCTAGCTCAGCAGGCAGGGCAGCAGGATGTGCCCACAGCCACCAAGGGTGCAGGGAAGGGACCACAGCCACTGGCGTAATGAACCAACCCGCTTGGGACCCTATGTTGAACGGGAGCTGAAATAAAACTCATGGCTCCAAGCTGGGAAGGGTCTTTCAGGTTTTGAATCATTGGGTAATGTTTTACGGAGGGTGAATAAAAAGCCAGGCTCCTGCTCCAAAGTCTGGTTGTGGGTCTTGGACCCAAGCTCTGGGTCATGATGTCCAAATCCTCATCCCTGCTTGGCTGTGTGCCTCCAAGTCAGTAGAAACAAGCAACAGATGAATAAAGTAATTGCATTACACTAGTGTCAGGTGAGTTCATGCCAAATCCACCTTAAAATCCCCCTTAAAAATATTGGCCTCCTGTTCTGCTGAGAGCCTGCAGATGATATCACCAGACCCACAGGTAGCAACAAATAACCCTGCGCTCAAACTCCACGCAGAATTAACTGGGTCATTGTTTTAGGTATCTCCTTACTCTCCTCCAGGGTTAATAGTTAAATGACTTGGGTGCAGGGACATTATACTCGTCTTTCTTGTTCGAGCAGGCTACCTGCACTTTGACTAATTAGGAAACCTCACTTCAGGCTTATGAACATGTAACCTCTTTTGGAAACTGCCCCATCTCCCCTGTCCAGGCTGCCTGTGAGCAGAAGCACTGAAGGGACAGCAATGAACACTTTTCCTCCAGCAGCTCTTCTGCCTTAGCTGGCAATGTGCAGATCTGGAAATCTAGGGAGGAAGCAGATTTTCCAGGAGACCTCTAGCTCTATCTTAAACACCCGAGAGATGGGGGCTGTCTAGACTTTCAAGTGCTCACCCCTATTACCCTTCCAGGCCTCCGAGGCTCACCAGCATCAAGTCCCGTTCAATAAGCAACTACAGAGGCATTTCACCATCTGAATTAAGCTTCAGGAGGAAAGTGTTACCACTAGCAAGCTTCCTGCAGTCAAGTTAAATTTGAGGAGGATAATTCACAGGTGAATGACAACAAATTTCACAGAAGTTGGCATTAGCTCTTAATTAGGGAGAGATTCACGCTTCCTCTGATAAGTACTGAGAAATAATCAAACGCCTGCGTGCTCAGCCTTGCTATGGCTGCTCATGTGTTTCTTATCAGCTCCTCTAGGCACCTCAAACACACTTCTGGAGGCAAAGGCCTGAAGTAAAAGTCCCTTTGGGTCATACTAGATGCCTCCCATTAAGGGCTCTGAATATGCTCCCTTCTCCTGCCTCAGGCAACTACTCATGCTTGCAAGTATTCAGATGCCAGGGCTATAAAGTTATTACACTGAAACTTTGCTGAGGACAAAAACAGAGGTGAGAGCCCACAGCAGGGGGGAGAAATCCACCTATCTGGGATTCTCTATGAAGTGAAAGTGGGTATAACACTTGGCATGGCTTTTATCCTATGTACAGGAGCAACCACATTAGTAACAAGAAAATGCTGATTAGACAAATGCAAGCAAGCCAGGTTCAGCTGCCCAACACTTGTGCTGCTGCTCTGATTTGCTCAAGCACTGGGAGCACCAGCAGAGAGCTTGGAGCAATATTAAGAAACACTGCCCACATGCCATAGTACACTAATCCCAGCCATGACTGTAGCTACTGAGACTGCTTTCGTTTTATCCATAGAGTCCAAAATGCCTTAGGATGAAAAAGAAAAATATTCTATTGAACAGGTTCAAGTGAGGGGAAACTGAGGCATGAGTCTGAGAATATCATAGTGAACGGTAGAGTCCATATCTTCTCAAACCCACTTCTATCATGTTGCCTTTGGATCTCACATTCTCTCATGTGACACACAGTTAAATCCCTAATCCCTGCAAAATATCAGAAATCCTGGAAGCCTCTTTACACTCCATCTTTTTAAAACCATTCACCACAAAGCACTGGAGACTATACAGCAATATTTAATGATGAGATATCACCTTTCACTCCAAAGACTCCTGGGTTGCTTCCTCGATTATATATGCCACTGCTGAAATGCAGCTGCCTCTGGGGCAGAGGCCAATGGACAACCCACATTACACTCGAGGGAAAGTTTTGGTCAGAAACCTGCTTTTATGAGAAGTGTCAGTGAAACTTCAGAATCCATCATGGGACATAAAAACCCAACAGCCTGGCATGCAGCAAGCTGCACTGAACTCAGTTAACCCACATTAGGAATACAAAAAAAAAACCCCAAAAACACAACTCCAACCTATTTCTTCATTATTGCTTTGCAAAAACCTAGGAATTTCAAGTGTGGTTGTGGTGATGGTCTATGCACTGCCAGATCACTAGCAGCACAAGTTTGATGCAGATCAGGAACAGGCATCTGATCACACTTCTATCGAATGGACCAGAGTACATAAAATGGGGGTTAAGACTTTCTTCATGCCAACTTAAAGGCAGTTCCAGAGCATAGGTAAAACTTGTGAGCCCATAAAGCCAGCATGGTGCAGACAAGTGACATAGTACGACGCAATACAAAGTCTGCTGGGATAAAATTAAGCCACTGCAAATTTCTTTGAACAAATTTGAACCAGGAGAATGAGTTTATACTGGATCATTATCATGTACCAGTAGCATATGTAATCTGCCGCTCAGAGCCCTGGAGCTAGATTTATCTCATCTTTGGACCACAGCCTTAGTTACTTCCTGTGGCCATGATACTCTGAAAGAACAACCCAGCTTTGGCAGGGAGCTGGAAAAATGACTGTGACAGCTATTTTCCGTTCACGCTATAGATCCCATAGGAAACACCCTCTCCCTTTCACCCGCCTTGCGTCAATCAGGACAGAAACAAGGCAGAAGGACTTCCCCTTCAAGCAAAACAAATGAACGTCATCTCTTAATAAAGAATCAGAGATGGCCTCATGTCCAAATCCCAACCAGGCACAACCCTGAGCATCCTTCCCTAGGTGACCCTGCGCTGAGCAGCGTGGTGGACTGGACAATCTCCAGAGGCCCTTCCAACCCCAGCCATTCTGTGCTTCTGTGATGTATTATTTGGCCTCTATCTCCAGTGCTGGGCAAATTGGTCTCTCTACTGCATGACAATTTTAAGCACGCTGCTAAAATTCCCATCTATAAGATATACCTGGATATAGGCATGTATAAAATAGATGTGAATATACAATAGATACAGTATGAGATCCTCAACTGATATGAATAATTGCGAGTGGAATGACCATATGTGAATGCCTGTAATCTGCAGATTATCTATAAAACTAACTAACTAAGGCATGTGATTCATTAATAGGGTGAGTTAGATGCACAGGGGGTTACACAGAAGAAAGGTGGTTCCTCTCCGTGTGGTCCCCCTGCCTCCAACACTGCTTTTGTTCCAGTCCTTCCACCTCTGCCTCTGATTTTGCATGGGTTATGATGTGAGGGTTTTCTCTGAAGTGAAGGGATGCAAGCTCTCCCAGGTGTGGTCTATCCACATGAAAACAAGGAGCAAGGATTAATGGCAGTTACCAGAACAACAGCAGACTGTAATCTTCACTCATTTCCATCCGATTGCCCTGAATCTAAGTGCTACCAGCCCTCTGCACCTCCACCAGCATGACTGAGTAACACTGACTGATGGTTCTGCCTCAGCGTGCCCAAGCGTGGAAAAGAGAGCCAGGAAAAGCCACACTGGAGAGGAAAAGACATGATAACCCAAAGAGCTCTCATGGCCAGATGAGGCTGTGAGCACCTCTCCCAAAATAAAGAGATGGAAATAAATGAGAGCCTAAGCGTATCCATAATTACAGAGGCATGTAAGTGTGCACATTACACACGTGTGTATCTGTCTTCTCAACACAGAGACATTAAGAGTAGATTATGGAATCATATTTGACTCCATAATTAGGTTTGAGACTCCATAATTAGATCAGATAGTCACCTTTCTATGTAAGTAACTATTGTACAGCGCTGAAGAGAGGGTCAACTGAATGATTAAACAACTGACACGGCCATAAATCACAAGGCCCATAAAAGCAATACTGCCCAAGGTACGGCTGTGGCAACAGCCAGCGTAGCAAAGCACCCATCTGCAGTAGGAGGAGAGATGCCCATCATGTTGCCCAAAGACTTTTACAAGCTCCTGCCTGAGAACGGTGCCAAGGTTTTATAAACCTACTCACTCACAACCTAAAGCTGTATCTGAGTGTTGGGGAAGGGAGTATGGTCATCAGACCTGTAAACACCTCCTCATGCTGACTTCTGGTCTCTAAAGGACCAACCTCATCCCACTTGTGCCCTCTGAGACAAACGCTGCTGCAGGACTGCTATAGAGCTGGGCTCGGTTCACTGGATTTACATCTCTGAATCAAGGACTAGTGTTTGATCCCAATGAAATCAAGAGTTGGTGTGTCATTTTTACCCATCACCCTTGTGAAGTTTAGGCCTCCAGGACACTAGAAAACAGAATGAGATGCCAACTGTGCCCCAGCTCATTACAACACAAAGAGCCAAGCTAGGCAATTTGCCTACGTCAGTTCAACACCAGGTTGCTGAGCTCCCAGACCAAGCATCATCACTCTCGGTGTGATGTATAATCAAAGGTGACTCCTGACATCATCCAAGAGAATACCCTGAGCACTCTGCTGGGTGCAGCAGTGTGTGCCACTACAAGGATAAATCTTATTCCATTAACAACAGACATAAAACTCTTTGGGGAAAAGTGTCAACATGCACGAGAAGGGGACTTCAAATGCTTACTCCGTTATAGCCAGCTCCTGCCAAGCACACCATCCTGGAGGTAGTGGCAGTCACTGCAGGCTACAAATGGAAAGTTTTATGGGTATTTAGGGAAAGGTTATTGGCACAGAGACCAGCCACAGAAAGCAAACCCCTGCACAATTCCATCATCTGTGTTATCAAACTTTCCTAGATCAACTCTGCTCTTGGAGAGCTGCCATCAGACACAGTAGCCTCCTTCTAACACCGTTGTGGTAGGGCAATAATCTCTCCTTCTCCCTCTGATCAAACATTTCCCTCTGCACCCTGAAACGTGTGGAAAATGATTTCTCTATATAAATCATTAACAAGAGGTTTGTTTTTATTTACTGCTGCTGCCACGGGACTCCTCCTGCCTCCTTTTTTTTTTCCCCTCCTCCATTATTTCATTTTCACTTGCACAAGTGCCAAATACACCAGCTTTCCCTCCCTTCAGGAAAAACAAAGAAATAAATAAAATAAAACAACACATCTGACAGGGAATGCACCAGGTCTTGGCTCAGCATCCATTCCTCAGAGCCATAAGTGATGGCACAAGGAGGACCAAAAAGGCTTCGGTCCAGGATCTATCCTGTGCCCAGTCTAGAGGCTGTACAAACAACACATACCATATTACTCAATTCTGCATGCTTCAAATGAGACTAGGAATAAGAAAGGTTGGATTTTGTCCATGCAGGCTTGCACTGTATGTTTCCATGCTGAGTAAGCAGTGGTGTCTTGCTTGGTGCTGTATAGGGTACCAAGCATTCCCAGCATCAAGGGGGGACTGTGCAAAAATAGGGCATACAAAGGGCATGCAAGAAGAAGAGCAATAATTTGGGGTATTTAGAGGAAGGCACTGAGACTGCTTTGCCTTGCAGTATGTATCAGTCTTTTGGCTTTGAGGGAGGAGAGAGTGTCTGGGTCAGCAAAACAAGAAATACCCTTAAAGCCTCATGGATTGCAGAAGAAAAAGCAGGAGGCAAAAGCAGCGCAGAACACAAGTGGATGTGGCTGGATGCGCATAGGGCAAAGAGCAGCCCATGGTGCCGGGACAGTGATGTCAAGAGACATAAATGTTAGTCGGGAGCATGCCAGTGGGAAGACCCGAGGCCAAGAATAAAGGCAAGATAACCGCCAGCTGCTATGGGCGAAGGAAAGGAGTAGCTTCACCTCTAATGAGGCTGAAGAGGAAGTGGTTACAGAAGTGCTGGGAGAAATTGAGTCAGACGGGAGATAAGAGCCTGCTGAGTACCTGCACGCCCAAAAGGCCTCTCCAGCTGAACTACTTCATTGTGCTCTTTGTGCGGCGTTGCACACATCGGACTCTCTCTGAGCTGACAAATAGGATCAGGAGAACCGGATTCACGACTCAAATATCTATTCAAGCAGGACCAGGATTTTGGGTTGTTATGTAATGCCACTGACTTCAGGAGGATGTTAAAGGTTGGGATGGGATCAGAATTTGGGAGAATCCAAGGTCAAGTCAGTCATGGGTGCCCCCTCTCTCCATTGATGACATACAGGTCTCTGTCTCCTAATCTGAGTCCTTCACTTAGGTCCCAACCAAGCAAAGTTTGGTCTGTGGGCTCTGATGGATCAAGAGACCCCTGAACTGAGGCATCCATACCACTGCTCCCCAGCTGGAGATGGATGCAGGTTTGAATAAGGCCCCAGTCCCTGCCTAGGGCCATGCTGCAGCTTATTGTTATTTTAATTGTTGCTCGCACTATTTTTTTCAGAGGGCCCTGGGAGATCTGTTCATTGAGCTAAGCCTGAAGAAAATGTCCTGGCCTGAAAGCCACACTTAAAAGGCAGCATGTTTTAAGAGCAGATGTGTCTTCATCTCTGATAAAAGGATGGAGAAGCAGGACCTATGTTTCTGTGACTACCTCCCATGACACAGAACTGGAATCTAATATAAACCAACACCTATAGCAAATGCCATTTATGACACTTATCCAGCAGGATTTGTAGGGACAGTGCCACTCTCTTTAAGCCAACAGACTAAAAGATCTTGATGGACTTTAGGATGCCTACAATGACACTTTTAATTTGTCATGGCTTCAGAAACCATGACATCCATTTTTTGGTCCCCCTCACACACCAAAAGAAGATAGAGGCCTTCAACAAGCCCTATGTTTATATCCATTTATCAGCTCAAAGCCCGGCAGGTTAGATGGCTGCCATGTTTAAAAGCATGTGGTTAGAATAATTTAAAAGGGAAAAGTGTTTCCTCTTTTTCCCCCACCCTCACTTTTTCTGAATAAATTGGGAAAAAAAAAAGGAACAACTGACAGCTGGAGAGAATTTACTCAACCTTTCAGGAAGAAAATTGCCATCAAGCAAAGAGAAAGCATGACATTTTTCAGCCCGTTAGGTGAAGGTTTATGGAAGTTACAAGGGTGTGAATATATGGGTTCATATTTTAAACTGTTTTGCAACCTTAGGAATAATGGGCATGTATAATAATACTTTGCCCAGATGCCTGCTATAATACTTTGCATGTATACAATCCTGTTCGAACACTTACTAAACTCCCCCAGTTAAGCTTCATGTCTCTGATCCCTTCTGAAAAAGAACTGAAGAATTCAGTAGAGAATTATTCCTCTGTACAGAATTCTATTGAATCCCCACTATAGAGCTCCATAGGAAGGCTTTAGAGAGAAAAAGAAAAAAAAAAAAAAAAAAAAGAAGAAAAAAAAAGAAAGAAAAAAAAAGAAAGGAAAAAAAAGAAGAAAAAAAAAGAAAGAAAAAAAAAACTACAGGAAGGATTTCCTTGTCTAGCAAACTAATAGGATTTCAGAGGAGTTTCAGTGGAAACCCCATTGCATTCTCCAAAGCCAAAAATTTAGCAAGACTCGAGGAGAGGTAGGCATGGATCACAGCATCGCTCCAGAATATGCTGGGTCTGGAAACACACAGGGAAGTTAGGCCAGTGTCCAAGTCTTAGAAATCACGTCAGTAGGATATGCAGGATATGTGGATTCATATGGAGGAAAGACATGCCTGTAACGACTTGCAGCTTGACCTCTGGTTTGAGTATCATCATTTTCTCCCTTCCATCTTAAAACCAATTTCCCCATCTGCTAAAATACCAAGACAGAAACAGAATGATTCATTGTATACATATATATCTCTCAGTTTTAAAGGTTAAGGCTAACAAAAATTTCAAAGTAACATAAAACCTCAGGCTTCCGATCTTTAACCCATCTCTAATTTTGAGGTATTTAAGTGAGTCCTGTGTTACCCCATGCTTGCCTACCACACATTCTTCTGAACAACTTTCCCAAACACTATTACAGAAGATACCGTACTACAGCAGAAGAAGCTTTGCTCTCATCACTGACACATTCATAGAGTCCTTAACTGCCCAGGACGGCACAGGAACCCTTACCGAAACAGGAATTCACTCCTTCAGAGACAGTGAGAACCTAAGTAAGTCACCCCACAATGGCATTTAGCCACAACCCCAGCACCCCACTCTGCCAGGCATTTGCATCCAAATATATCATCTACTGCACAGCCGAGCCTTGGGCCATGCTGTGCTCTGGTATTCACCAGAGCAGGTCAGAGCCTTGCCACCACCTTCTGACCTCGTGTTTGCATGGAAATTGGTCTCCTCCTGCATGGCTTTTCCACATAGTCAGCTTGCTTTCAAAGAAGTTTATCAGACTCACCAGCCCTACATAGGGAGGACAACTCAGGCTCATCCTTATCATCTGCACAACTTTTTTCCCTGCAAGACCTGCACTGGTTGCACACGTACACGAGCCCCACCACTGTCCCCACTCATAAGCAAGAGTAAACCTGATCCTGGAATCTGTGAGCAACACCAGTGACCAGACTCCCCTGAGTACTTCTCTGGCCACCTTCCTGTTTTGTCACCTGTGCTTCAGCCCCATCACTTTCCCCTTCACATCTGAAGTCAACAGGGTCATCGTCACATACTGCCAACAGCACATGGATTCGGTGGACAGGCAGCCAGGCAAAGATCATAGAGATACAGAGGCCTGAGACCTTGCAAAGATCCCCAGCTGGACTGGGAAGTAAACTAGGGCTGTAAAGATCATAATCAAGCCTGGATCAAATCCTCCCAGTCCTCGTGGTGTTTGAGGCCCAGAGTTTTGATTTGGCCTTTTAGAGAGAGAGGTGACTAACCTGAGAACTCTTTGAAATTTTCAATATCATAAAAGACAACAAAAGCCTACATGAAATAATGTCAGAAGATTCCTTTTCATATCCAGCTGCCCCACAGCTTACAGTAAAAGCTCATCATTGTGTTTGGACAATCTGTGCTGCAAAGTAAATCCAACTCCAAAAGGGCAAAATAGCCCCTAACTCTGCTCCCTCTCAAGAGCTGATAAACAGAAATTACCACCCCCTACTTCCTTCACACATTTGCTCAGCTCTGAAAGACAAGCTGCATTATTCTCTGACTGCTTTTATTCAATTTAAGAAATGATTTTGCCTTCCTTTTTTTTGTCCCCACCTATTTATCCCCCTCGCTTTGCTCTCTCTACGACAAGTTAAACGTGAATGCAGAATCCGGGTGCCTACTGGGGAGCTGCACTTGTTCCCAGCATCCAGCAGATCTGTAAGCAGGTCCGAAGACACAATGAACTTTTGAAGCCACATCAAGTGAAGCCTTCACATTGGGAGAAGGAGAAAGAAACCATCTCTAAGGGTTTGAGTGCACCTCAGAAGCAACTGTGCTAACAATGCATGCTTGCAACCTGATTTCATGCCCGTATCAGAAGGCAAAGCAGTCCCAACCTTGAAAGTTTGGAAATCATTTTCAGATCTGACAGTCCCCCCAGGCTAAAACTTGGAGTTGAGGCGTTTTAAAGCCCATCTTTAATCAAGATGACAATTTCCTAAAAGGATGAGTCATTTTATTTCCTCAACGATAATAATGGGAAAGGAAACTCTTTTTTTTTATCAAGTTGGCAAGAGAGAAAGTAACGAGAACAGAACCTATAATAGCAGCCAAACCAGTCCCAGTAGAAACCACAAGCCCTGCAGCAAAACACTGGGAACTTTCTCCGCTAAAGTTCTCCCACAGACTTTCGCCTTTCTTGCTAGGTTTTGGACTAGCTCTAAACCTTGGATCACTGCTGCCCTAAAAGTGCCTGGACTTCACAGCAACGATGCTAGATTTTGCCATAGGTTTCATCTGACCACCTATTTTTTTTGTGCACGGATTTGATGCCCTTTTCTCATCATCAAATGCATGCTTAATCGCAGCACTTAACACTCTCAAAACCCTGCATGCCTGCATGTTATGGTAGGCAAAAATGACATGCTGAATTCTCTGAACATGGCTTAAATCCTATTCAGTTGGCCCTACTTTTGGCCATGCATCATGGAGCACATTTTGGCAGTTATTAATGCTGCCTTTCAACATCATCGCAGATCCACAGATCACAGATACTCCAGAGATGGGTAGTTAACGGGGAGCAAGAAAGACCGCCTAGGCATATGGTTAAACAAATCAGTCATCAATTCACTGGGAGAGCTTTCATTTCCATCACAGCAATCTGTTAGATTGCAGAACTGTTTTTACGTGGTTCATTAGACAATAGCCTTTCTTGCTACTAGTTGGGTCAAGAGTCAAAATTGCTGTGTAATTGCAAGCCTCCGAGCACAAGGCAAGAGTTTTTCAGTCCTGGAGGGTGTTGTCCAAAGGGGAAAGAAAACAGAAGGGAAAGATTATGTGTGAGCAATTGAGCCCTACTGAGAGGGCAAAAAAAGACACTGAAACTGGGATTAGCCAAATCTTGTAACGGAAAACAAGAGTCCTGTTGGTAAACTGGCACTTACACCTAAGAGATGTGTGTGCTGGGGAAAAGGAGCTCAAAGGATGTGTCAAAACAGACCAGAAGAGGAGATTAAGCAGCATCTGAAGCAAAAAAAAGATGGTTGGACCTTTTCAAGCATTTAACTCCTTGAGTTAATTAAGCACATGGCAATAGCAGTTATTAAAAAAGAACAGTTCCCAACTTAATCAAAGTACATTATTGGAAATAATACTGAGGAACCTCAGTAGAGAAACCCAGTAAATATCAAGTCAAGCTAAATAGCTCAGTTATGATTATTATTAATAATAAATCATGGCCACTGATTCTTTTGTTTGCCAACAAATAGCATAGTTTATAGCTCTGCACAAACCTAACACACTATTTTATTACATTTCAGAGAGTGCATCCTCCTAAAATGATAATGTGTTAATAATCTATGCTGGGCTTTTTGGCAGGAACCAAAGAGCTCAAACAACTTGAAATAACATCAGCAAAAAATTATTTATTCCCCATCCCTAGTTGCAGAGAAAAAAGAGGTTTTCTTGGCTCAGTTACTTCTCAATAGATTTCTGGTTTCAATTAAAACTTTGAGTCTGAGAAGTTAAAAAAAAAAAAAGCAAAAGCCAATAAGTGATGGAGGAGAAGTCTCCATTCACTGAGTGTTTCTGCTTTTTTTTTTTCCCTGCTTTTACATAACCCTTCCAAGCTAAAAGCAGAGATTAAAGTACAACTACATTGTTTGGAGGGCTTTTTCTCCTTTCAGCTAAAAAACAAATGGAGATGAAAAAAGTTTCTCCTTTGAGTGGAAGTAGGTTCAGACTGAGGGGAGTAATCTCAGCGAAGGCCGAGGAAGGTGTGTGTGAAGCAGCCACTTGCACATTTTCCCTGATAGACATTTTTTCTCCCATCTAAGATAAAAGGTCCTAGACACTTGTTTCCTTAGGTTCGTGCTATTGCTGCCTAATGTTAGACGGCCGATTATATCATTACTGGAGCCTGCACCAAGTTAGTCCTGGCTGCAGGGGCTGTCGGATCAATAATTGTTCCCATTTGGGTCCATAATATTCGACATGGGATTGGATTTGCCAGCAGTCCTTTACCCCTGAAATCCTCCTGTCAATACGAAAAGGATCAAATTACTTTCCCTGACAGGAGAGGACTAGCAGGCTCAGCGCTTTGCTCGCCTCGCACATCCTTTGCGGTTTGACAGATGGACATATAAGGCAACACGGCGGGTCCCCCCCGGCCCGGCCCGGCCTGGCACGGCCCCGCCAGGGCCACCGCGGGCCCGCGGCTAATGAAACACCTCTGCTGCGGGGGGAGAAGCCCTGCCCGGCTCCCCCCTGCCTCCCCCCCGTCCCCTCCCCGCCGGCCGCATTTACTTGTGGCGGACTCCTCCCAGTGCCCGGCTCGGTTCGCCGTGCTCACGGCAGCCGCCGGCCCACACCCCCCGCCCGGGGCGGGGGCACCGCCACCCCGCGGCACCGGGATGGGTGGGCAGTGTCCCCCCCAGCCGCCCCCCCATGCACCCCCCATGCATATCCTCCTCCCCCGCGAGGAAGCCCCCCGCATCTCCCCTTGCAAACCCTCCCGGGGACGGGAGACCTGCCCGCCGGGGGGTGGCCAGGCCGGGTCCACCCCCGCCGCAGGCGGCCGCTCCCCGGTCCGGTTCCCGGCGGCGAAATGCCCTTTTAGCATCAGGCGTCAGGCCCGAGATTATCAGTGCCGTTTATTTGAAGCGGAAACGAATCGGAAATCCTTCTCTCAACTGCCTTTTTAGACACATAAATACACACAGGCAGGGGCGGGCAGCGCGGGGGACCGCCAGTGCCCGGCGTGATGCATACACACAACGCACACACTCACACACACGCTCACGCACACACTCAAGCAGGGAAACAAGGGCGGGAGGGGGCCTCCGCCTAGCCGGAGGGACCTGATTTCCCACTGCCCGCCGGGGAGACCCGGAGAGGAAGGGGTGTGAGTGTGAGTGTGTGTGTGTGTGAGAGAGAGAGTGTGAGTGAGCGTGTGTGAGTGTGTGTGCACGGAGGTGGGCAGGGAGCCTTGCGCCAGGGCTGGAGTTGACAATAGCCGCCCGCGGCTGCAGGCTGCGTTTTGCTCCCCCCCCCAAACACATCCCCCCCCCCCCCCGATAATATCGGCGATATTCAAACCGCCCAAAGCTGAACTCCACTTCCACCCGGGGGGAGGGGGGGGGTAAGGGGGGCCACCAGGGTCCCGGGGGCGGCAATCACCGGCTTATTAATAACCATTAATGCGCCTCACTTCACCACCGAGCAGGAGGGAGCGGGGGGGTCCCGCATTGCTAATTACTCCCCCACTTCTCCACCCCCCACTTCCCACACACTTCTTTGCTCCTGCAAAGAGCCGCTTTTCGGGGCTGCGTGTCCTTTTCAATGTCAAAACAAGCGCGGGGCCGCGGCGGCCGCCCCGGGGAAGCGGCGCTCCCCCCGCCCGGCGCCCAGCACCGCCGGCCCCGCGCACACACACACACTCACACACTCACTCACACACACTCACTCTCACACTCGCACTCACACACACATAAGGTTACAATGTTGCTCTCTAGCTCCACTTAACCTGCAATTTACGAAGCGGGGGGGGTGTCTCCCCCTTCTCCTTTCCACATTCATACACATAGCTGCCACCTACCCCCGGCACCGTCGGGGAAACACATACAGGCTACCAAAGGGGTGGAGGGGGATAAGGGGAGGTAAATACATTATGCAAACTCCTAAAAAAATTGCAACCCCTTCCCAGCAGCACGGTCTTACCCCCCACCTCCAACCACACACATACACACCCCCCCACTAGCCACAAAGCGTGGGGAGGGAAGGGGTCGGAGGGGGAGAGGAGGACTCGCATGCATGGCACAGCGGAGAAATATTCCCCCCCCCCAAATAAATAAAGCCCTTTCCGCGCCATTGCAAAGTCACAACACGAAAGAAAGGAGACGACATTAACTTTTGCATGCAGAGGGGAAAAAGGCGGGGGGGGGGGAGGGAAGAGAGAGAGGGGTAAAACCCTCCCGCAATCCGGATCATCAAGACAGACCTTTCCTCGATGGCTCAGGTTTTTTGTTGCCTTTTTTTTGTTGTTGTTGTTTTTACTAACCCATATCCCCAAAACGGCAGCGGGGGCTTCTTAGCAGCTTCCTCCTCTTCTTCTTCTTTCTTCCTCCTCCTCCTCCTCCCTCGGATTCCCCCCTTCTTGTCTCTTCTCTTTTAGATCCCGGTTTCAATCCCTCGCCACAGCCCCCAAAGGTGCTTTTGCTTGTGTTGCGGCAAACCCATGGCGGTGTTCATCTGTCAGATTAGGGGAGCTCACGGCCGCGCAGCACACGCAGAGCGGAGAGGGAGGAGGGCGGGGGGGAGGAGGGAAGGCACCCGGGGAGAGGGAGATGGACGGACAGACAGACGGATAGATAGCTCGATAGATAAATGATAGATAGATAAATAGAGCGAGATAGAGCGAGAAGGGGGGAAAATGGCGTCTTGGAAGCCGGAATCCCGGAGTAAATCAAATTAACACGCAACACCCAGAGCAGTCCCGGCTAATTTTAGCAGGATCCAAAATAAAATGAAAAGGAAAAGGGGGGTGGGAAAGAGGAGAAGGAGGAAGGGGGGTGAAAGAAAGGAGGAGGGGGGGGAAGGAGGATAAAAAAAAGGGGAGAACAAAACAAAAAAGAAGAAAAAAATCAATGCACTGAATAAAATCCTGGATTTGAAATCGATGGAGCTTGTCTCTATCTCTCTGGCTCGCTCGCTTTTCCTTTTCTTTTCCTTCTCTTTTTTTTTTTGGAGGGGGGCTTTTTTGCTTTCTGTTTGTTGTTGTTGGTTGTTTGGGGGCCTTTTGAAGGGGGGCGAGGGGGGAAGCGTTTTCGGTTTTGCTTTTCCCGGCCAGGAGTTTAAAAAAAAAAAACACGAAAAAAACCGGAAAAGAAAGAACAAAACCCCGCGACGAGAAAAGGGCTGCTTTGGCGGCGAGGAAGCTGTTCCCTTTATTCTGGCTCTCGTCTCCGGAGCGGGCCCGTGCTGGTGCCGGAGCTCCGGCGGGCTGCGGGGCTGCGGCCGCCCGCTCCCCCCGCCGCGCCGCGCCGCCCCGCGCCGCCCCACGCCGCTCCGCGCCGGGCCGCGCCGAGGGAGGGCAAAGGAGAGGCGGGGGGAAAAAACACCCCCTTTTCCTAACGGGCACGGGATCGATGCTCACACACAGACACACAGACCCCTCCTCGCTGAGAGCACAGGCTCGGAAAGGGGGCGTCTGGGGGCTGCTTTTTGCTCCCCGCTGGATTTTCCTTTCTCTGTCTTTTATTTTGTCTTTTGGTCTTGTTCCCCCCTCTCTCCCTCTCCCTCCCTGCAAGGGGCGGCGATTTGTTTAAGCAGATCTGGGGGCTGATGGCCCCGTCTCTCTCTTTCCTCTGTTTCTCTCGCTCGCTCCCGGAGTCCTGCAGCAGTGGGGCGGGGGGGGGATAAATGGTAATGATCAGGCGCGCGCACACAGACACACACACAGACACACAGTCGGTGTGGCTGCAATGCTCAGCCCTGGGTTAATGTACTCAACAGTGCCACTACCTGACACAACAGCAGCAGTGATGGGGGCAGGGGAGAAAACGCAGAGAAGGTGAGACTCAGGTTAGTGGTATTTATCCCACTCCAATCTCTCCCTCTCCTACGCCCCCCCCATCCTTTTCACAGCGCAGCCCCTGCGGACTCATGACCTATGCGGGAGATTTTTGGGGTCCAGTGACTGCCGTTCAGACCTGAGGTGAGGAATCCCTCTCTGGGGCTGGGGGAGACAAGCAAGGACTCCCAACACCTATTTTAAGGATTAAAGCCCCCCCCACCTTTCAGTATGAAGCAGTAACAGTGCCCAAAGTACAGCACAAATACAGCTCCGGACCAGTGGAGCTGTGCAAAATCCAAGTCCTTGGGCTTTTGCTTTCCCACCCTTGCTCTGCCAGCAGTCTGGATGACACTGCCGTTTGGGTTGCCAGTTTGGCAAACCTTTACTCACGGGAGTAAATTGTTGGCTTGCCTGAGTAATCACACAGGTGATGAGGAGGAACCCCAGAAAAGGGAAGGTTTGTGGGATGGAGCTGTGGAAATGTACTTACAGGTGAAGGTAACATTGCGGGGGAGGAGGGAGTACCCCCCCTGGGTACCTCTGCATGTTTGATCCCTTGCAGAGATGGTGCCACAGGGATCCCCGTCCCAGAGTGTTGCAGGAGGCTCAAAGTACACTGCGTTTCTCCCCTTTGCACTGGGACAAATGGTAACTGTAGGCCATCATCCGAGTGACCTGAATTCAGGGTTCAACTGATGCAGGGACTACCTGGGCTGACCCCCACCAGCCATGGAGGTTTATTCATATGCCATGATCCCTTAAATGTGTAGCAACAGATCCAGGACACAGGTCCCAATCTAACACCAGCTGGGTAGGAGAGCTTTGTGTGGCCCACGAGATGCCAGCGTAGCCCTCACCAACCCTCAGCAGACTTGACTACATGGGTGAGTATGTGCCCTCAGCCCTTCCGTGTTTCCTCATGCTTTCTGGGAAAAGCTCCTAGATAAAAAACACACCAAGCCATTATTTCCCTTTGGATCTCTCCACATGACTGACGTCTGCCATGTTACCTACAAATCCCAAACTGATGAGCTTGGGTACGCAACAGCTCAGGTGAGCCTGAGGGAACAGGCTGTGCTCGTCCTTCTCCTCTCATGGTCCTTTCCTCCTGCTTTTCTCCACCAATAGGAGACAACAAATAAACAAATCAATAAAACACACAAAAAGCCGATGACCGACAGATCAACCCCACCTCCATCCCAAACAAATACACAACTCAAAAACTTTTGAATCGGAAATGTCACACCGAAAATGTTGACATTTCTGATTGAAACGAAACAAGAATTGTCATTTTGAATCAGCTCTTTGACATGGAAGCAAAGCTTGTTTGTTGAAATTAAATCACCCAACTGGAGCTACGTTTTGTCATTTTGTATCCAAATGAAACAAAAAGAAATAGTTTCAACATTTCTTGGCAGAGCTGCCAGTGACATTTTCCTGTGAAGAATTTTGGTTTTGAAAACTTTTGGCAGTTAAACTGTGCATCGAAGAGCTCCATTGACCATCGTCTCCCCCATTGGAATAAGCCGACACATGGTTATGAAATAATTGGCTTGATTGGATTAACTCAGAAAACTAAACTATCGACCAAAATACTCAAAAAAAAAAAAAAAAGCTTTTGATTTTCTTTTGTTAGAAAATAGTGTTTTATTTATATTTAATAAGTTTGGTTAAAAGTGTTTTGTGAGCCTTTGCTCTTTTTATCTTGTATTTCTTTTCTTCTGAAGAGTATGCATATACATACACATACATATACATACAAATGTATTTAAGCAGCTCCACTTAAATCATTTCAAACTGAGTTCAATTTGGGAAGCAATCGAGATAATGACTTATTTAATGCTCACTTACTTTGAAAACATGGGGGAGTCTAAAAAAAAAAAAGCCTCAAAACTACTAAAGGAAGTTTTTGATTGACCCAAAGTTATTTTTAGGCCTGTTTTATGTATAACTGGAAAAAAAAAATCATACCTGGTTACCTGTAGACCTCAAACTCTGAAAAAAATGATCAGGATAAATTTCATAAGCAGAAAAATGCCCATTTCTTTGAGTGGTCACCTTGTAGGACGTGTGTGCATAAATCATTGTGGATCAGGGTTGACATCAAAGGTTTTCTTACTTACAGTTTTGCCTTCTAGATCTATAACGTTTTTCTTTTTTAAAAAAAATCTCCTCCCTCTGCTGTGTGTCAGGGAGTTCGTACAATGTAAGTGGATAATCTGAAAAAGGAAATTTCCTTCTCTCTGTTCTTTTCACTTAAAAAATACTATGGCATTCATAAAGTTGGTTTGGTTCCTGCAGTGGACCTGAGATGAGTTTCCTATTTGTGTCTAACAATCTGTACATAACCTTGACTGCATGAGACAGGCAGATGTTTTATAATGAAGGCCATGAGCCTGTTATTTTTATATAAATAGCATATTGAGTTAAACATGTATATAAGTCTTTCTAGGTTCAAGGTATGAATTAATGTTATGCAGAATTATTGGCTGATATGTAAATTAATGTGAAAGAAAAAATGTATCTTGCAAGGCCCCCAGTAAAACACTGGTAACACTTTATATGATTAAAACCCACAAACAAATCATTAAAAATAACCATTTACAATTAGTTTAATTGCTTAAACCAGACCAGTTTCCTTATGTGTTTTATCTTCTCAGCTGTCTAGCACAATTCCGAGCTTTATATAGAAGATATCTATCTATCTATCTATCTATCTATCTATCTATCTATCTATCTATCATCTATCTATTTATCTATAGGCACACACATAAACTCTTAGACATACAATAGTTAGCAATTCATTGTATCCCACTACAATGTAAGCAATGAGCGATTATATTCCAAGACAGTTGAAAATGGGGGAAATGTGAATGTATTTCAATCCTCCTATTTTTTTCTCAAGAATTGGAAATCCAACAGTTTGAACAATTGGCCCCAAAGCAGAAATAACAGTGATTTTTAAAGTTGCCCTTTTATTTTGTAAATCCCTCAGACATGTGGTATCAAGTTTCAACATTGTTGTGTGAACAATGGCAGGCAAGAATCAAAATTCAGGGCCAAGGGATTGGAAACCAAGTGAAAAACTAATTTTAGAAGACATAAACCCCCTCTTTTGCTTGATTCTCCATGGGTTTAGGATATTTATAATCCCAGCATCCCCAAACCATTTCCCTTGTACATTATTTTGATAACCGAGTACTGTTATCCCTATCTCAGCATCTTATTGATATTGACAAAGACTGTGCCATGCTCACTACTGTCCAAAAACAAAAGAAAAAGATTTTGTCACCAATTTCTCAACCAGGACAATTAGAAGAAAACCTTGGTAGCTTAGCAACATTGTATTACAGCATGGGAAATGACTTCATGGGAGGCTCAGGTTCAAGTCCAGACTTTCTTATCTATCAGATCTTTCCACAGCTTTCTGCCCCCTACAGAACCAGTGACTAAACATTTCTCTGTAATCAGGCAACATACAGAAGTTGTAGGGCTCAATGATGCAGCACTTGCTGACACACCAGCAGAAGACCAGGACCTGCCCTTTGCTCAGGCTGCTCAGACATGCGAGTCCTTTTGAAAACCTTTGAATGTTTGCCTCCTGTAGCTCTTTCAACATCCATCAGTTTGTTACTGCTCTTACAGTTGTGGTTATATTTCACAGTCTTTCCTGAGCAAACAAGTAACTCTGATCTCATAAGCACATGAAATTCTTTCCCTCATAAATAACTTCAAAGAAACTAATTACTAATAAGCATCAAAACCTATCCTGGATTCTCATGTGCATCGTTGATCTATGATGGTGTGGATTTCAATCACATTTTTCATACTGATTACAAGTTTGCATTTCTATATGTATATATAGCCTTGAATATATGTACTTATATATATTTAAGGCTTTATAAACTAATATAGAAGCAGTAACATGAATAAGAAGCACAACACATTAGCAGAAATATAACATCAGTCAATGAACCACAGCACCGGCAGGAGGTAATTTAAAGCTACATAATTTAGGACAAGGAGTGAATGGAAATACTGGATCTGCTTGGGAATTCCAGGTATAAAGAATTGTTTAATCTGTCTAGGAAAGTCATAAAAGGAATTGATAACTAGAAGTTGCATTCAGAGAAAAGATCACATTGCAATGAAGATGTATTTTGTTCATAGTGATTAATCATTCCAGAAACTTCATAGGAGGATTGGTAAAAATCACAATCCCGTGGCATTTTCAGGTTGGAGACTGGATGACTTCCTAGAAGATATGTTTTAGCCAAGCAAAAGTAATTGGGTTCAGGACAAGAGCAGACATGAAATGAGTTAAGAACTGCCTAACTGACAGATGTCTGAAAGTAATGGTCAATGCAGAATTATTGTCGAAGAGGAGTGTTACTAGAGTTTTCCCTTATGCTATTCATCAGTGACCTGGAAGTAAATATACAGCTACTTCTGAGGACATTTGTAGATGACATTATGGTTGGTGAAATAGCAAAGAACCAGAGTCCAGGGCAGCCTGATGTAACAAACTGCACCGCCTGGCTTGGGCAAACAAAATATATTTTAATGCAATAAGGTGCTAGTTTCAAACAGACAAAAACCTGGACAAGCAATTTTGTGCTGGCTTCGAGTTGGACCCTCAAATCTAAAAGTGCTGATGTGATCCTTGGCTCTGCAGCCAGGTGACTTGTGGTGTATGGCACTAGTAAGGTTGAACTAGAGAGGCTGTTTATGGGTCTGACAGTCACATTTTAAAACATATGGTGACAAAATTGGAGAGGGTACAGAAAAGAGCCACAAAAAATTATTAAGGGCTGGAGAAAATGATTTGCAGGGCAAGCATTGAAGAATTATGTTTAGCTATCAGAAATAGATTTGATTCCAGGAGAAAAATGCCTTGTAAGGCGAGGAAATTACATAGTACCAAGGGACTGGAGCGAGGTACCTAATTTCTCAAAGGAGCAGGGCTGGGACCATTCCTCCCTTCAGCATTTCCTACATAACAGTTTAAGTGACTCCTTCCCACTGTAAATCCAACTAATTTCTAACTCTGTCCACATATTGTAATTGAAAGACCTCACTTAAAGCTTTGGGGTCCACTTTGGGGCTAGGTGTTATGTTGCCCTGGTGCAATTCTGGATTTGGCCTGGGATTCCGTTCTGTAAACAAACTTTAACTGAATAAAATAAAACTATTCTTTATCCTAAGCCAAGCTGAAACATTGAAACAGGGATGACCTTGACAGGCTGGAGACAGACTAGATGGCTTGGATCATCCTTTCTGGCTTGGCAATCTTTGAAAATGAATTTGCAGAAGAATCAAGTAAAAGTCTCTTGAACTTTGACTGACAGCTACGTACACACAGTGCAGTTCTCATGAAAGGTGCCATATAGTATCAAGCAAAATATTACTTGTTGAAAGTAGCCATCCAAAGGCTGAAGAAACACTGCCATAAGGTGAGGACAAATCATGACTTTTCCTAAGAAATTGTTGAATCACTGAAACTGGAGGTTTTTGCTTTGACTGGGTATGGCTCAGAAAATTTCTCCAACCCAAGATGGACTTCTTGGCATAGAAAGGGACAGAGCCTTGCCTTCGTGGTAAGATGCCACTGATGATGTGTGATATCATCACTTCCATTTCCAACCTGTCCAAATCAGAGCGGATACCTGAACCTCATTTTCCAGGTCAGTGCTCCAAGTATGACACAGTTGTCTGTTCTTGGATGGGTCTGCCATTGTATTTTATTAGGCTGCTCTGTTAGGCATGGATAACATTAATTGGATCAGAAATACTTGATTTCTCTTGTCCAAGTATGTTCTCAGTCCCATGGAGAGGGTAACAAATTCTATTTTTCATGAAAAAACACAGAATGGCATTAGCTTTATTAAAATATGAAGTGTATTCCGCCCTTCCCCCAAAAAAACCCCACACCAACAACCTTCAGAGAATACGAAAATGTCTTCCTCCTTTGCTTTGTATGATTTCATTGGGCCAGTCACACAGTAGGAAACATGGACCATGAGACAATGTCAGCAGTCAGAGGGTGCATTTTGCAGGTGAGCTGAGGTTGGCCTCAGAAATTATTTGGAGGAAAAAAAATGAGCATGCTTACATGCTATTAGTATTGTGTAAAATCCTTCAGATGGCAATGGATAATATCCATATGGATATCCATCCATGGATAATATCTATATGGAGAATATCCAGTTCTCAGTATCTATCCACCTTCTTTATCTAAACCATAAATCATCTTTGCTGTTCCTTTCCTCCCGGGCTTTTCAAAACTTGACACATGGATGCTTTATATGTTTAAATTATTTATCATTGTTGTGGGACACCTGAAACTTTTGAGGATGGAAACATGAGGAACAAGGTGTATCACATTTCAGCATGAAGCTCTATCTGAATAATAGTTTGCTAACATACTTCAGGGTGTTTGGTATTGTATGCGTGAATGAACCTCTGCCAGCCCATGCACAGTGAGAACAAGACCCCACAAGGCCAGGGTACAATATTCAGCAAGAATCACTGCTGGTATTAAGCCTCTGTCATCTGTGTTGGGTCTCATCTAAGGGACAGCACCTTTCCCAGCCAGGCAGTTGATGGCATCAGGTTGGTCAATGTGCTTGTGGGACGCTCGAGCCTCTACCACGGTAAGCAGTAGCACACCCAGTAGAAAGCAGATTATATTTATCAGTGCCAGGTCTACAGCAGAGCCTCAGGATACCTAATTCTGCCTTTTTTCCCTTTGGCCTGTTCATTATCATGCCCTGACAGCCCCGTGGTGATAGCCAGCCTTGGCATCAGGTGGTGCAGAGATCCCCCGAGTCACAGCGAGTGGCATCAGGCATCAGCCCGAGCGACCCTCGCTCCTCAACCCAAGAAAAACCAGGCAAGAAATGCTAGGTCTGCAAAACTGACGGCTGATTGATTGCCCGTGCTCCAGGGAATGTGCAGCACAACTTTTTAATTCACACCTCGGTCATTTATCAATGTTTTCTTATCGTAGAGTTTCTCTATCAGCGAGTTAAATTTGGAAAAAAATTAAAACTACGTGGGTGCCTGGGGCTGACACGAGTGAGTTTTGCCACACGGCTATAGTACTCCCTTGCCTTTTGCACCATAGCATCTTGTTCTGCCCTTTTCCCCGCCAAACTCGTTAATTCTCTAGGTTTTCGGTGGTTTTGGTTGAACAGCCATGAAGCATTGCCCCCTGCCGGCAGGTCGCACACCTGGCTGCGGGTGCGGGGATGTCCGTACGTCTGTCTGCAACGGCTCCTGCAGCGCTTCGGCTGGGGAGAGGATTAAAAACGTAAAATTTGCAGCTCGATATTTAGATTTTGGAATAGAAAGGAGAGGAAAGTCAGAAAGAAATCATCAGCACCAAAAGCATTGCTTGTGTCCATAGAACTTAATACACAAATATGGTTTTACGTGCTTTTTTCCTTTTTTTTTTTTTTTTTTTTTGGTTGTGCTTTAAAATATTAACTGACGAAGCATTTCTTGCTCCAGCTGCACAGCATTGTGCTCATGCAGCAGCATGTGTGATTGAGAGAGACTCGTGCAGTCCCATTGTTCATCAGGAGTGAAATGCAGACTAACAGCATGGGTGGTAAAAAGTCACTGACAATAAAAAATTGTTTGAGAACAGGATGCAGCTACTTCAGGTGCTAATTTGGTCCTTGATTACAGCAGGATGTGAGCAGCTCATAGTCTCATAGAAAAACATTTATACTCACGGTCTCCAGGACTTGAGGGGACTCCAGTGCTCCTATTTTACAGAGAAGGAGGTGAGGCAAAAAAAATGAAATTTGTTTACATCGGGTTGCAATGGGAGCCTTGGGCAGGAGGGCTTGAGTTCCCTTTTCTCATGCCCTAGACTCTTCTTGCCCAGCTCACAGATGAGTTTTCCTCACTCTGAAGTTTACACCAGCTCTGTCCAGTTTAAGATGTGACGAGTTTAGGTAGCAGGATACATTTTTAACTTTTTTCACTTTGACGAAACTCTGCATCTCAAATAAATTATATAATATAGAGCAGAAAACTTCTAGTGAGAGCAAGCTAAAAATATAAGATTTTTTTTCCTTTTTTTTTTTTCCTCTCCATCACAGCTCCTGTTCCCAAATTACACTTGCCTTGCTCAGAGTCTTACAAAGCTGACACAGAACAAATTGTCCTATGTAAATTGCAAGTTTCCCTTCTGATTGACAGCAATCCACAAAGATGGACTAATTCCAGAGGAAATCAAGCGAAGACTGTGTCATAACTATTAACCCAATTTTAAAAATGTTCCAAATTGCTGCTGAGTTGCCAGCACGTCCTTCATATAATGGCACACGTAAATCCAAAGTACGGGAGCCAGACAGAGTACATGTGAACAGGATGTAGTGGGCTACAGGTTGTATATATGCAGTTTTGCTCCCCTGGCTATTGCAGCTTGTGTTAGGGAGGGACAACCACATAATCCTCGCTACCTCCTGGAGACTTTGATCTTGAAGATGTGGAATGGGTAGTCAAGCATACAACCAGTTACATTCTTTCTGCCTGTTTTGGCTGCTGTTGTCCTTAAACCAAAACAAGTCATTAAGGGAGCAAGGACAATTATTTTTTGAAATTTGTGTAAAGGAAAGGGAGAGGGAATATGGGCTGCTGTAAAATTGGTGTTGTCACACAGCTGATTTGATTATGATGTCACTCCTTACTGCAGAGCCGTGACTGAGTTTATCGAGGTCTCCCTTTGCAAGTGATAATAAACCTAATAGCTGCCCACAGCTTAATATTTTTTCTTGCACTACATATGTTCACTTTTGGTCCTTAGATTATTTTTTTCTTCACTCTCCATCTGTTCTTTTGCCTTTGAGGTACTTTAGTTACCATGGAAATGACAACATCATCTGGATGGGTGGAGCTTTGTGCAGTGTAAAGTTGGTTTCCTATATAAAGTGGTTTGCAAGGTATGGGGATGGCTCACAAAAATACAGCATTTTATGTGATAGCTTTTAATGTTTTAGGTGTGCAACAGAGAGAGATACCTATGTGTGCTCGTGAGTGCACGAGGCACGATGTGCCTGTTCCAGGAGGGGGCATGTGTTTCATTTTTGCTCTGCCAGATGAAGTCTTTCACTTGAGTCCTTCACGCCTGATTTCTTACAACCTTTAGTTGCAAGTTGGCTTTTATTTGAGAAAACTCAATTGTAAGACACTGTCTGAGTCCTATGATTGTCAGATGGGTCAGGCAAGATGGAGAGCTTGTTCCCTGGAGATGTGCATCTTTTGTCATCATTGCCATGAGGAAGAATAGGAGGAGTTAATTTAGTGGGCAGTTGTCACATGGGCCTTGTTGTCTGGTTATGTGTATGGCATTGCCTCCTTGGTCTCTGGGAGGTGTCTTGTGCCTTCAACAAGTCCACATGACAAATGATCCATGATCAATATGATCCAGAGATCACTTAAAACAATTGTACATGGACATCACACATTTAATCTCAACAAATCCGGCAAATCTAGGCCAGAGCCCATCTTTATACCAAATCAGACCGTATTTCAGTAGTGACCCCATGGACTTCAGCAGTCCCAGAAGCTATTATCCACTATTAGTCCCTGTAGCACCTGGCAATATTGATTATACAGCCTCCTGGAGATGAAGGTATTTTAGATGAATAATGATTTTTGGCAAAGGATATTGAGAGAAGGGCCAGATATGTCAAAAAGATGAGAACTTGGCCCATGAAACTTAATATTAAGGCCTGTACGGTCTCCAAAATGCTTTTAGGCTAGTTCATATATTCAGTGGATGTCTCTTAAAGAACCTGAAGTGCTCTCTGCTTGTCTAATCAGGTATGTGGATGGGGCCAGGGGATACGTCACAGAAAAGGTTTTAATGCAGTTTCCACTGAGACCAAAGGAATAGGAAAATGCTAATTCATCAAAGCATATGCAAACATGGGTTCCTGACGGAGAGTCTCTCAAACACAGGCTTGTCTGGCTGGCTAGGACAGCATTCAGTTCTTAGAAAGTTTGGTGGGGAGAGGGTGAGTATCGCACAAAACAACAGGGAGTCCCATGCAAACTCTGCTGAAGAGAGGAGTCTAAGGTCAAATCCTTGGGTCTTCTATCCCAAGCTTACTTTGTCATGTGGCTAGAGTGATAGTAACTGTTTATTTCTATTACGGTTATTTTTAGGTGCTCTAACTCCAGCTGCAGCCATTTCTTACCACAACAATCCTTTCAAGAAACAACCTCCACAGAAAAACTGGAAATCTTTCCCATGGAAAAAAAAAGCCCAACAAAAAAACCATAACAAACTCAGCCACCAGCAGCAGAAATCCTTCTCAAAGGCACATTCCAGCAATAAATAAACTCATGATTCTCAGAAAGCTCAGAAACTGGTGGTGGTGGTGGTGTTTTCGCAGCAATTCAGGAAAATCCATCTCTTGGTCCAGTATGGAAAGCAAACTCCAGGGCCAGGGACCCCTCAGCAGTCTCCTTTGATTTCTTTTTTGTGCCTTGGCTGTGGAGAGCTGGGGCATTCACATGTCAGGCACCATCCTGGCTAAAACACGAGCAATTGCACCAGTGAACTCCGGAGCAAAGAGCATGGCCTGTTATAATCGGTGCCAAGAGCTTTTAGCTGGGTGATGACAGGCTTGCACTCGGCGCAAAGGGAGCACAGAAGGAGTGCTCATCAGACAGACTCATCAGGAGAAAGCGAGGGCCCAGGGGAAAAAAAGGCTGGTTTCAGCCCTCTTAGAGATGGGAATGTCTGAAGCAACACCTCCGCAAAGGTGGGCGGCAGCCAGGGCCACTTCCAGCGTTGTGGTGTCACGCTCTTGGTGTGACAAACCGCTTAATAAGCCGGCAGCTGCTCCCAGCATCAGTTCATCTCTGGAGCAGTTTCCATCCGAGCCCCATGTGGAGTGTGTTTCAGTCATAGAAAAATAGGGCTCAGAGGGACTGGGAGAGGTCACCACCATCACCTCCACCACCCGCTGACACAGCTTATGCAGCAACTGCCAGATCTAAGAGGACAGCTTTGAAACCTCTTGGGCAGACACAGGCAGGAGAAAAAAAAACAAACAAAAAAGCCCTTTCCTGCTATAATATGGCCAGCAAGTGGGGATTTAGCAGTAGATGGCCTCCAGGCATCTCAGTGGTGCATTTCAATCCTTTTTGCTGCTTGTCTTTCTTTCTGCTCAAACTTAAAGCTGAATTTGTTGGGTTTGCTTCAGAGGTCCTCAATCATTTTTCCCAGGGATCAGTTTTCCCAAAGTCTCTTTAGCAGGTCACAGAATCTGCTGTCAGGTCCCTTTGTCAGGATGGTTGGCCACCAGATGTGGCCTTCACCTGTGGCAATGCTCCTCACAAGAATATGTGATCTTCCAAGGGAAGGGAGAAGATATTCCTCAGCCAGAAGCTCAGCAATCTCCAGCACAACATACACAAGACCCACATCTAAAGAGAGATCAGGTATGAGGTATGGGTCCATGTCTATGGACTAGTCCCAGATGTACAAATATGTTTTTCTTACATTAAACATAGGGTTGTCACAATCTACATTCCAGTTGTCTCCTTCCCTTGAGATGATTCACAGTGGAAATCCAGCCTAACTGAAGTTAATCCAAGTGCAGATCCCAAAACTGAGGTTCTTTGTTCTGGTCTGCTGTCCAGTTGAAGCCACAGTAGGGTAAGCAGATCCCTTATTTCATAATAGGTCTTCCCCTTACACTTCAAAAGACACATTTTACAGCTCAGACATAGCAAGAAGAAAAGTAGGACTTGATTTTTTTTCTGACTTAGACTCCTATAGGGATATGCACTGTAAAAAGTTAAAAACTTGGGAGTTTGTCTTTAATGTATCTGTTTTTAATGAACTATTTGTGTTCTACATTTGGCTTACAGCTTTGTGAGCAATCAACTTCTTGATCTGCTAGCCAAACCTCTCAAAATAATATGAATGTTTTTCTTTGAGGTTATTCAGCTATTAATTCTTTTCTTGCTCTTTTTCCCACCAAAATGGTAAACTGGGGAAAAAAAAATAGGTTGAATTCAATGTGTTTCTTTTTGTTATCATTTCTTAATTTTAGATAAATATGGAAATTAGAGAATGTGAAAATAAGAGATTTTGACTTGAAGAGATAAGTCTTTTCTGACCAAAGCAATCAAAGCAATTAAATGAATGAAATATGAATTCACACATAGTTTCAATCGATATGAATCTGGGGTTTTTTTGTTTTAGGGTTTTTTTTGGGGGAAGTACATATTAGTTTGCAAAATGTCACCAGGATCTAATTAGGATCAAGATGTTAAACTGGCATTGAAAACTAGAATGGAGGGTCTGGTACGTGGGCTTCATGTGTTCAGGGTTTCTTCACCCCTGCAGGAAGTGGGGAGAAGTGGTTTGTATCATCAGCTGCACCCTGTACATTGTTTTCTCATTCGTCACCAAATGCCAGGAGCTGCAGTAATCCATCCTGGAAGTGACAAACATATGATACCATGCGTCCTGATCCTGTGGGAGGAAGGGTGGAATTTCCTATGGGTGCAGATGCCTCAAGAAAAAGGACTTTTTTTTAAGCCTGGAGTCTCTTCCCGGCTGTCCCAGGTTAGTGATGAATGGACCATGATTTCAAGGCTTTGTACCATTTCATTAGTCTTCTCTAGTAATTTCTATTGTTTTTATTGTGAGTATTTCTCTATTGATTCCAAAGGGACCATTGTGGATTTCGAGTGTGGTAGGAATCATTCCCACCTATGAAAAACCAGGATGTTTTTATCCTTAATTTACTGATTAGGTATTCGCTGCATCTGTTACTTGTACCCTTGTTTCTCACAATCCTGTATCTGTCAGAATATACTCTGACCTTTAGCCACAGAAAAAAATAATCTTATAACAGGATTTACAATGAAAATGTGTACTTGTTTGATGAAAGCCATTGGAATGGCAGCCATCCTCTTAAGTGCAGGATTAAGGTTACAAAGGCAGAAGGAACATTATTATTTCCTGATCTGGTGAGTGTTGGACAGTCCAGCCTCCAGGTTATCTCACATCCTATATGATTTATCCATAACTATGAATCAGATGCAAAAACTTGTGTGCTGGAGTTCTTCAACAGATGTTCATAGTCCAGAGAAGTTGGGTGATTTCCATGTCATGTGCCAATATCTCCTCTCCTTCCTCACACCCCTTTTCAACATCCAAGGCCGAGACATTTGGAGCAGGAGCAGAAGCAGAGCCATACCCATCACATCTGAGATCCTGCTTGTGAACACAGTTATGAAAACTGAGGTAGCCATGGATTTGTTGTTGCACATCCACACAGTCACATGCAATTACACTGGTCCGTGGGTGTTTAATGATGTGCTGTTGCTAAATTAACATCTGGGGAAAACCCTGCTGAAATTGGTTTTGCCCCCCCTGTGTCGCTTGTGAGGTTAAAGGAGTCCTTGGTTGCTTGTTACATTATGGCTGTACAATCTATGATGCAGCTAACCCTGTATCTCCTCCTGAGGTTTGGCTGATGTGCTTTGGGCATCATCTTTCAACACATGGACAGTGCCAAGGCTTTTTTGATGTGGATGGAAAGTGTCTACTGCATAAAACAGAAGCGTTTCTCCCAGACTATCGCCAACCCATTGTGCAGCTGCACCACCAGCTCATCCCGTTTCAGGGGAGACACTGCTGCTGGTTACAGCAGTATTTACCCCAGGCTTAGGCAGGGATGTAGCTTCATGAGAAGCAGAAAAGAACAGTGCAAGCTGTAAAGATTTACAAAGCTTGGCCTTCACTTCACCCTGGGGACTGGTTCCCCATAGGCACTGCATCCTTTGGTTTGAATTCTGGACACTCTTTCTGGCTCATCTTTTCTCCAGGTGCCTTGCATCCAATATCTAGCGTTCTTTTATTTGCTCTTTCTCTTCTTTTAAACTTATTCTTGCTCTCACAGGAGCACCTGCAGTATATAAAAACACAACAAAAGCACTTAATCTAGTCTGACATTTTCACTCTGGAACTTTGGTTATTTTTCTTGAGTGAAATACCTTGTTTCCTACACCCATCAGTAGCTTTATACTCAATAAAGCTGGTAAGAAAACACATTTCCTGTCCAGGAAGAAATGTTGTTTTTTCAAATTTGTTCTGATTCAAAATTGAGCTTATAGAAAAACATCTTTTCAGAATTTCCCATGGAATGAAAATTCTGGTTAAAAAACCCCACCCACCACACATTAAAAAGCCCCAAACAATGAAAGGATTTGCATAGACAGAGTTCAGACTGTATGTTTATTATTGTAAAAGTAGTATGAGAGTGATCTCGATTCAGTTATCCACATATGGATTTCTAATGCTATTTGATATGTCAAAGAGTGTCTGGGGTATCTCCAGGGGCCTGAAGGATATGGCACAGGATTTCTGCCCTTCTGGAACAGCCCATAAAAACCTGGTGGGATACTCCAGGACATCTCAGATGCCAACAAACATCTGTGTATGGGTAACGAAACTGAGCTCTGAAATCGTGCACACCTTGTTTTGGGGGACTTAGTCTGTGAGCTCAGCCCTACCTCTGCCTCTTTGCTGAAGTTTGATCTAATGAATTTCACTCAGTATCAGCACTGTGCTGATTTCAGCATGTGTGCCCATGTCTGAGAGATGGTCCACTAAATCTCCTGCATGCCAGTGTTTCCAAACCAGGGTGTAGACCTGTGAAGCTTGCCTGAGTGCTTAGTGCAAATCTTGGAGTGTATGTGTGAGTGTGGACCTTGACTTAAATTTGACACATTTATCCCTGTAAGACTGCTAACACTGACAGCTCTTGTGTCACTCCAGAAAAATTCAATTTATACCATGTTTCCCAAAACCTTGCAAAGCCTGGGCCAGACAGACATCCTCAATGCTGGATATATACACCCTAGTATCAGTTCAAATAACTAGGAAAAAAAGAGGCACATAAATAAAGAGAACAGAGCAGATTAAAATAAACTGGGTTACAGATGCTGGACTCACTTTTATTCAGAGTCCAGCTCATTGCTAGCACTGCCTTGATAGTGCTCCCCTTCCCCCTTTTGACCTTCTCTTTTAGGTCAAGCCTGTAACCTTGGGTGATCCAGCTCACTTTACACCTTGGCCTAATTACAGCCAGAGTAGCAGAGGGTGGAATACGATAACCATCCACATCTTTATCATAGGTGAAAACAGGCAGAGTAATCATTTAGGGTGGCTGAAGTAGGTAAGGCTGGGAGTAATGAGATGGAAAGTTTAGATTGAATATCAAGATAAAATTACCCACAATACATTCTTTTAGGCAAGGGGATGTATTAAGTCTCAATTAGTGGCAGTATGATCTAAGAGCACCACAGCTACTGACAGCATTATGGTCCCTTGGCCTATTAAATCATCTTTCAAAGAAACCAATGGAAGGCTGAACTGGACAAACTACCGGTAACTGTAATATAAGGACTAATCCCATGATGGAGCCAGAGGAGAATAAATAGGTAATTTCCATGTCACTCATGAGAAGATATTGTACCACGTAATGGTATCCACCAAGCTCTGTGTGTGTGCAAAGATCCTTGATGGCATTTTCAAAACTGCCTAAGCGACTTAGGAGTCCTAATCATCTTTTGAAAACCAGTGTGGTAATTTAGGCATCTAAAACCTATTGTATCACCTAGTGAGAATGAGATTTATGAAGCTCCCTCTCTTTAAAAGTGCTTGGGTTTGAAATGCCCATCTAGACACATAGATTCATATTTATGTGGAGTACTGCAGGCAGACACAGGCTTGCTCTGCCTGTTCTCTACAGCGAAGGACTAACAGAAAGCTTGGCACAGGATAAATTAGTCCCCTATGCTTTTCTTTTTTGGCACACAGCAGGGGCTTACCTGCAATTTGCGGTACAAGCAAACCCTAAACCATGATGAAACTAGGATGAAGTCTCCCAAAGTGGCATTTTGTGGGATGTTTCTTTCTGAATGCATGTTCTGATGACACAGGTACTACATGAATCAATGTATGCCACTGCCAAATGTGATACATCTTCGATGCAGAAAAAAGTTAATGGCAGATGAGCATCCAGCTCAGAATCTTCATGTCACTGCCACAAGCCTGAATGCTATTGAAATCCAGAGCATCAAGGGTATTATTGCAATTTGCATAAGTAGAAAACACAGTGATTAAAAGTTATCAAAGAAAGCTATCGCTCAGTTGTCAGCTCCACAAGCAGATTCCAGTGATGTCTTTCCAGCTCCTTCATAATAATCTCCATAAGTTCTTGCTAAGAGCTGCATTGAAGTAACCTGTCATTTACTCTGTCTTTCACCAATTCAGCTCAAAGAGATGCGCCAGCTGTGATCATTTGGAGTCAGAGCTGCTGTGTTGCAAAGCATCGCTACAGCTGCGGGCAAAATGTACAATTCGGAGATCTGCCGAACCCAAAAGTCATGGAAAAAGCAGAGCTGTACCACCCATAGCACCCTACCATTGTGGCAGGAGAAGTACTGCCCTAGGAGAGGAGAGCTCAGTCTCCGGCATGCTTTGCATGTGACAAACAGGGGCACCATGTAGGAAGGTGTTCCTTGTCTGAATGGTGTCTTGTCTTCTCTTTTCATAGTTTCTGCTGGCCTCTGGTGTGGAAGCAGGGCGAGCAAAAGGCTGTGGAAAACACTATGGGTTGCACCTCCTGGTGGATCTGGAAAACCTGATGTTTTGTTGATGATGGGTAAGTCTTCATCTCATTCAGTTTTCCCAATGTGTACTGCTGAGTGCCACAAAACCAAGGAGGTGTTGTAAAGCTCCCTTAGGCAAGATGATGGCATTTCCAGCCTACATGTGCTTTGGAAGGATAGAAAATGCCATTATCAGTCAAACATGACCTTCCAAGGTAGAAAATGAGATTGAAACATAGTCTGTTCTTCCCATGGCCATGTTTCTCTACCCTAGAATGCATCTCCTGATACACATGCTCTCAGGTGGCTGGACTTCTGTCCCCCCCAGTCAAGATTTCTCTTTTTTTTTTTTTCGTTTTCTTTCCCTAATCTCCAAATGCAAGTGTTTAATGTGGACCAGTTTAGCACAACTGTAAGTCAGTACAATTTTACTGAAATTTCTAGAACTGACACCAATCTTGCATCTCTTTTTCTGCCAAGCAAAACTCATTTGCTGAGCCTAAAAGTGAGACCAGCTCTTCTGCTGACACTCAGGAGAAGGGGAAGCAAGAATGGTTCTGTGGGCTGTGAGCCCTGTCGTTGTGCTTCACTCAGACATTCGTCCCCACTCTCCATTTCATTACTCTTCGTCTAATGACTGATATCTCTGGGTGTAAAACACAAACACCCCTGTGACAGGGTTGTCTCAAACATTTGGGCTTCTTGGAAACCTCAGCCTATCAACAGCTAGTAGGTTCTTGGGGCTAAGTGGGATAATTACATTTGCTTCTATGGAGCCATTTAGAGGTTGATAACATTATCACAATTATCTGATTAAACTTTTGCTCGCTGTCCTTTAGAATTACTTCCAGTCCTCTTCAGACACTAAAAAGCATGAGGCTATGAAACAACGGTAGCAATGCCGAGAGCTTCCTTGGTGCTGTCATTGCCAAGAGACTGTGTGCCAAATGGTTCAGGTCTTCTTCAGCTGGGAAATCTCGATTAGTCTGGAACCAAACAGGTATATGAAAAAGGCATGGGGTATAAGCAGGCCAAATAAAAAAAAGACTTGTGGACTATTCTCCAGTGTCATGGTTCCCAGCTCATAGTCCAGGTTATGTTTCAAACCACCTTTATCATGGCACACCAGAGTCAAATCTCATCCTCAGGACAGCTTGATTAGACTAAGGATCTGTCTCAGTATAGTTAGATTCCTGAACTTGACTTAGTTAGCTATATTGCTAATCTCTAAGCCCATTATATCCAGAAGCACTTAATTTACTAAGTGAATTGTGAGAGAGAAAAACAACAAAGGAAGGAGGAAAAAAAATTGAATAAAAAGAAAATTCCAAGCTATTAAAGCATGCTTTTGGGGACTAGAGGTATGTGAGACCTCTCAGTGTGAGTCAATCTGAGTGGTTTTCTCCATATAACTGTGATGGGACATAAGTCTCTTGAAGTTTGGAAAAGCATGTGGTCAGACTTGCATCCAGATCTTGGAGCCTGAGGGACTTATCTGGGCTCTATGATGGCAATGCATGAGCACCTCAGCTTTTATATTTAAACAGATGCAGATAACTCTATTATTTCCAGATGAAACATGGAGGCACAGAGAGCTAGGTAATTTCTATTGGATTTACCCATATCCGATAGCAAATCTGTGACAGAGACAGAAAATAAGCCTGAAGCCTACCTGGCCCACAGAGGCCTTCTTCTCATCTGTAATTCATCTTTCTGCTCTCAGTCCAGGATTTTGAAGGTTCAAGCAATGCATGCAAAGAACTGCCTCTCTTTCCAATGAATGAAACACCATTGCCCTGAGTTCTTCCAGTGCAGGGCTAAAGCTCTGTGGTTCGCTGAGCCCAGGTTTTCAGTGCCTCTTGTTTTGGGTTGGAACTTCAAGACTGAACAAACTTCACAATTCAGCTTGGCTGCTTGCAGAGCGACATCACGTGGAACTGCACACCAGCCCAGCGCGAGACCCTGACAAGCTCCCCAATGAACCTGGCCCTGAGCTGGGTTTGCAGCCCAGCCCAAACGAACCTGGTTTCTGCTCTCATTTTCAACTGCTTCCCACGCCCTCCCATGTTTACTCTGGCAGCAGGTACCTTCAATGCCCAAATCTCATAAAACCTAAAGGTGGTCCCAAACCACATCACTTGGTTTTGGATCAAGATTCAAATTTCCAAGTATGTCTGAGTCCAGGATTTCTATTATTTGGCTGGCCATAGACATAAAGTCACTCTAGAAATGTGCATCTGGAAAACGGACAATTTCTGATCATTCAAGAGAGGTTTTGGATTCATGGGTACATCCATTTCTGCATCTAGCACAAACACTGGTATTCCAATATTTCACTAATGCCTGTAAATGCAATGGGGCTTCTAGGTCTTACTAGAGCCTAATAGGAATGAGGCCCCTTTTTGCTGAGTTAAGATACGGTGTTTAACCCAAAAAAGAAAAATAAATGCTCCTATATTACAGGCAGGTTTACTAATATTTTCAAGGTTAGAAGACAATGTGTTACAAAACTGAGAGCAGGACCTGTAAATCCAATGTTTCATTAAGAGGGTGGAACATATTAATAGAATAGAGGATATTGTCTGTTGACAAATGCTATGAATCAATTTATTTTATTCTTGGGTACATGTTCATGTGAAATTGGTCTAACTTTCCTCTCTGTCAAATATAATACATATGGTTCTAGCAACATCTGTTTTGTTTCACGTGCTAGAGCTGTGGGACTCTAGACTCAATAAGGTCTTTCCAATTCAAAGAATAAAAGCTCCCAGGAAAGCTAGCCAGGAGCCCCTGTTTTTACAATAGATTGCTTGGCTTGTCGCAATCCGTTCAGCCATTTTTTTACAGAGTTAGAGAGCACTGTGTGAATACCAAGTACATGAACTGTGATTAGCAGCTTTCCTTGGAAGCTTCCTTCTAGAAGATCTTATTTGATTTGATCTTGTCTCAGGTAAATAAAAGGAACAAAGTGGAAATGGCCTTTGACCCACTAATTAATCACTTACTTCTGTTAACTATTCCTCTGTCAATGTTATTAAGTGGCAGCATCCTAGGGTAAATAGGCAACCATGTAAAGAGGCTTAAGTGCCATCTGTCCTTACCTGCTAAGGTTTTTTTGCCCTTTGGAGTTGATCCCTTGGTCTTATTGCTTTTTTTTTTTTTTTTTTAATCTTAGGAAGAGATTTGCATGCAATATGATTAAAATACACAGCTGGCCAATTCAGCCCTAGCTCCACGGCTGTTTGAAGGCACTCAGTGATTGCAAGCAAGTGTGGTTACAGATGCACTGTTTATCTCTCAGTGATCAGAGTAACAAAGACAGCAATTGCTGTCACATGCAGAGCAATGGTGATTAGCAATAGTTAATGTGTGTGTTGAATATTAGCAGGGAAGTATTTATTCATACAGCCCTGATGAGGACTTGCAATGAATGATAAATACTCCTTCCAAGAACAAGCCTGGAAGATCACTAGCTGATCATACTCTTTCTGTTGGACCAGTTAGAAGCATGGCTTTAAGTCTTATTCATCACCCCCTTCTTATGGCATACATTTTGTCCTACGCAAGCAATCAGGTATGTTTTTCACCTAGATGCCATTTACGTGGAAGAAAACAACACAGGAAGATAGATTTCATTGATCCATCTCTGGGATGTGGGTGAATTGCTCCTGCAGGTGAGTTGAAGGATGGAGAATCTAGCCACTGATGCTTACAAATGCTCGTGCAAAATGATTGTACCCTTATTCACACATCTAGTTGCATCTTACTTCCTGTTATGTGATCTTTTTATGCCTGGATGGATGCTTGTTTCTATCAGGTGGCCTGATACCAGCCTTACTCTTCAGGTTTTTAGTTACTGTGTAAGGTCAGCTTTTGGGCAACCTATTACATTATAACAAGCATGCTCTGTACTTTTGCAGAAAGAAAGACTAAATTAGGTTGTGTGCAACACTGTACAGTGTAAATCTCAGAGTTCAGAGAGATTCTTCATGTTTTGCAATGCTCACAACTTCATCTCCACAAAAAAGCAGGGTTGAACAAGATTCCATCAATCTTCATGTCTACTGATGGAGGTGGGAGTTGTGGCACTTGTCAATTTTCAGGATTATGGGCCCTTATCTTTTGAGATTAAACTGGACCCATGTATTGTAAGGGTCCAGTCATAAGCCATTGATGTTCTCAGTGATTTTTTTATAGCCTTTAGGCTGGATGCATTGTTGAGCAGATCAATACTATTTACTCAAAATCCTTGCAAAAATACAATCATTGTTGCTTCTTTGCCACGAGCTATCCACAAATGTGGATGGGCTGTTTGAAATCTGCATACTTGCAGTGCAGAAGCGAAAAGTGGTACGATTGGTGGCGTTTCGCAGACTGGTAAAATGACCCTTGAATAAAAAGTGGCCGAGCCAGTGGAGTTGCACTAATGTAACTGAGGATACAGCTAGGCTACCAAGGCAGGGTCCTTTCCTCTACCTTGATGCATCAGAGAGCAGAACCTGGCTCAGAGCCTATAATCAGTTTGAACAATCTGTCAGGTGCTTTAGAATTTGGAGGTGAAAGGTGCTATGTAAATGTCAGTCATCATTTGCTGGAGCACTACATCCAGGCTGAGAAGCACAGCCTGCCAGAGACACTTCAACAGGGTGTTAGGAGTGATCTTCTTGCGAAACATATTGCACTAGATGTGTGGATGTTTGTTGAGCAGAATCATGTAATTCTGGTTACTATAAATCACCTGACACACTTTCCTTTATCTCCCTATTTTATCTAATTTTCTCCCAAGTTTTCTTTATTATTTAAATAAATCAAACCAAATAGCCATCTACTAAGATATTTATTTATACAAAACAGGTGTGATCTCAGCTCTGTAAAGCTTTTTATAGAAAATAACAGAGCAGAGTGAATCATTTAAGCTGGATGGTTTATTTGGTTGTGGGTTGCTCTTTTTGGTTCATGAAATGTTTATGAGCCAATCACAACATTCTCACATGCATTCGTTATTGAAAACAACCTGTGAAGTAATGAATAGCTCACACAGGGGCTGGGGAGGACATTCATTGCTGAGACTTCAAAACACACACAGCATCTATTACTTACGCTAGTCGCCTGGCTGTCTTGCTGCTTCTTGATTGCATTACTTAATTAATTAGCCAACAGAGTGTGAATTTTGAGTATTGCACCCACATATGTGGCTTGATGGTTACTCTGAGGGATATTCAGTGCCTCAGAAGATTTGAACCTAGGCCCAGATAAACAAATCAGTTCCAGGAGAGGGGATGGGCTGTAAACAACGTCTAATATGAATGTGATTTTTTTCCTTCGGTATTTGTGACTTTTATGTTCCAGGTTTGCTTTTCAACAGGCTAAAGCTTCCTAAAAGTGAGTGTAAAAACAAGGAAGGGACTATCCTCTTATTTGGGTCCTCTGTGATACAAAGCACTTTTCCAGGGGAGAAACCAAACACAAATTCATTTCTCTGAGTACCTGCAGAATATTTTTCATGCCATATGGCACCAACGAAGGGACTCCCCTTTCCTTCTCTGGGGGGCACAACAGGTGGTAGAAGAGGGAGATGTTGGGCAGCTGTGCAGAAAGAGGGCAGCAAGGCTCAGGAGGGATCAGAAGGAGCTTTTCTACTTCAAGTCACAAGATGTGGGGACACCATGGGGAATGTGAATGTAGACCAGGTGAGGCTGCTTTCCCAGGCTCTCTGGGCATGCTATGTTCGACACAGTTCCCCTCAGAGGGCAATTCAGAGCTCTCTTGACATTGTGTTCAGGAGGGGTCTGAGAAAACCAGGTTTGAGAGAGCCTCTGTGAAGACTTTCTCACCTCTCACTGTTCCTCCTTCTGTGATCCATTCAGTTCTTGATTTCTATTTTCCTCTCTTCCCTTTTAGTTTCTATTTTATGACAGCAAAATCAAAGTTAGGAGCTGTTTGTGTTTTTCACTTCAGTTTTGAAGGTGGAACATGCAAAATCCTTTCACCTGTGACATATAAATCCAAGTTTTCCTTAGCTAATAGCATGTTGTTAGTATAATTTAATTTCAGTATCTCTGAAGTGAAGGACTTTTTTCTCCTCTATATGGGTTTGCACATGTAAACAGCATCCAGTACCTAAGAATTGCAGAGGTATGGTTGTCAGCAAAATCATCTGGGAATAGACCAACCTGTAAGTATCACTCTAAATTTTGTACATTTGTTATCTTGTGTGTGTTTGCGTGCTGATGGAGCATGGTCGTCTTTTATAAACAAAGAAAAAAAAAGTATGTGAGAATGCTTACAAGCTAGAAAAAGGAGATACAGGAAACAGTGGATATTTCTGGAGTGGTCTTTTTGGAGCAGAGTTGTTTTGATTTGATCCATAAAACAGGAAGGTCAAGAAAGGCAAGAGAAAAAATAAAATTCTTGTATAAGACAGTTCTGCTGTTGGAAGTGCAATACTAAAAAGGTATTACTAAGAAGGGAGCTTCTTCAGTTTTGCATGTACCATAGTTTTTAGAAAGCTATTTTCCCATTTGAGGGCTGAAAAACAGATAGCATTCTTGGGCACCAGTAACACACCACCACCACCACCCCCTCTGAGAATCAAGATTCAAGTTTTCAACCTTGTGAACAGGGCTGAGAAGTTTTTAATTTTTTAAAATGAAAACATACCTAAAAATAATTAAAATATTTAAGTCACTCAATAATGGCATATTCTTTAAAAATATGTTCTGGGCATAAACCAATCATTTAAAAATTAGGGGAAGATATGAGACATCCCTCCACCCACTAGTATTTAGTTTGAGCATTTATCATACACTGGCAAGTTTAGAGAATGAACCTGGCAGCAGAGACCTTCATGAAATGATGGTGATATTTATGAAATATACTTGTGGCTTCAACCCCTTGGAAAGAGCGGGGAAAAAGGCACCAGCTTTTCTTGGGGGACCTCCTTGTCACAATCTCAGCTGAGACCTTAACACTAAGCCTGAGCAATTTTTCCTCATCAGCAGACTTAAGTCTCCCTAGAAGATGTTGAGAACAGTGATCACTTTGAGAAAGTATATGTGAATACAATAGGAAGGTGAAAGAAAAAAAATGTAAGTAAGTAGTAGCTTTTGCTAAATACAATGTAAATTGCTCAAAGGGTACATTTAAAGGAAATTGGTCATAAATTCTTAAGTATTTTCAAAGTTTGGATGCAGCCATATGTTAGCAAAAAGAGTCCAAAATAAAGTCAGACTTTGGAAATGTCTTAAAAGTTCCCTTTTCACACAAACATGAACTCATAAATTAACCATGGCTTTAGCTGAATATCCTGCCCACATCAATATGATCTTGTGTAACAACTAAGTGGTATAAATTTGTATTATTCATATTAGAAGGATGAAGCTAAATGCCAGCTTTAAGTTAAAAGTATTCACCAATAAACCCTAATACAATATACATGCAGCACAGTGTTCTGCTTCAAAAATGCATTATCATATAGAGATAAAATCATAAGTTTCAAAACACATACTTACATGAACTTGTGAAAAATACATGAACTTGCAGGAATTTGGCCCAGCCTCTCCAGTGTGACTCTCTAGAATGACTTTCCAGTTTCATTCCCAATGCCCATCACTAGCATCTTGCTTAAAACACTTTATTCTCTGAACCTCCCTTCCCATCAGAAGTAGGGGAGGGTGGCACAGCAGATACTTCAAAGTGACCACGATGCTAGCAGATCAAAGCAGCGTCCCCTCTGTCTCCCTCTATCACTTACTGTAGTTTACAAATTAGCGCTCACCTCAGTTCCAGGCTCTGCTCATGAAAGAGGCTACTAGGAAGTTTATGGCAATGCTTTTGCCTCTATTGCTGCCTCCAGAAAAGCCAGCCCTAAAAGAGAAGATAATAAGGCTCCAAGCCTCAGCCATATGATTATCCTGTGCTAATGTCGCCTGCTTCCCCTGGAGTGCAGAACTTGTAACTATTACATGACTTTCATTTTTACATATGTAAGGAAAATGCCTCGATTCCCACAAGCTGTCAGTTAATGTTACAATGCTTAACTGAGAGGCTGCAAGCATCACCCACTCCTTAAAATGCTAATGATGTGCCTCAGATGTGTGATCACGGAAGCCCATGAGCTGGGCTGTTTTGTAGTTCCCTTGTATTTTTAGCTTATAGCAATGATCTTGTGCTGTGTACTTCTGGGTTTGCAGTTTGTTTTTTGGGTTTTTTTGTTTTGTTTTTGCTTTTGCTTTTTTATTTTGGTTTTTTTGTTGTTGTTTTGGTTTTTTTAAGCCTCCTGTGTGCTCACTAGGTCAACTGGGGGGAAAAAAAAAAAGAAGGAAGCTCACCTCTAAACTTTTCTAAGTCATAAATAGAGGGAAAAGCAGGAATAAAACATGATGGGAAAAACAGAATGGGATATACTGCAGAGGCCTAGATACAAAACATCAGCTCTATTTAATCTTCCACTTCCAGTGCCTAGCCCCACAGAGCACTCAGATCAGTATCTGAAGCTACCTGTCTTGCTGTGTTATTGAGAGGCAAGAAGCTGAAGTTCTTCTGGAATTTCCAAATCTGTTTCTGAGATTCAAGTTCACTGTGTAACACTCAAGATCACATCTACTCGGTATGGGAAATTTAGTTTGGTGATGGGGCTGAGGTTACAGAACAAAAGAAAACATACCCACCCACTTCCTTGTTCTCCAGACCTTCCTCCCCTAGAAATAAGCGTCTCTTGGTAAATATGAAATATCTGATTGTTGCCTTAGTAAGGGCTAGGTGCTGAGCTTCATGGTCCCACAGAGACTTTCAGGAACTAAATGAAAATTAGTTTCAGTGCAAGCCTCAGTACATTTGCAACCCAGACTAAGGTCAGTGTTTGGACACGTAGAGAAGGTGAAAAGTCAAGTAAAATGTTGACTTGCTTGTCAGTAAAAGGCAATAATAACTAAATCAATAATCATGCTCTAGGATGCTGCTAGGGGGTTTTGAATGGCCCTTGTGTGTATCATCTTTCAGATGAGTTGTACTTACTAAGCATAAAACACATTTTGGTTGCTGTACCTGTCAGAACTTTTATTTATTAGGGAGCTGGTTGCTGTTGACACTTTAATTTTAAATCCAAACCCACAAAATAATAATATTACTCCATGCAAAGTGCTAATATTATTTTGAGACGGGTATCTTTCCCTCTTCCCAGTGACTGACTTAACTGGTCAAAATGGCCACTATCCCATTCTCTCTGTGCCAATGAATTTATTATTATTATTATTTTCTTCATGGCTATGCAGCCTCAAATAATGGAGACCTGAAGTTTCAGAGCCTCCCCATCCCTGAACTTTTGTTTGAGGTTCAGTAGAGACTGCCTCCTTGATGAAATATATTCCAGAAGACCTTCTTTAAAAATCCTGTCAGGGTAGTGTTGAATGGTGTTGGGATCTTGATGGCTTGAGATGTGGAAACCTGGCTGAGGTCTCAGCTGAGGCTTTGAAGGCTTTGGGATGATATCTACACAGGGAATTGGACTCCCTTCTTTTGGGTCTCATTCTTAGGCTAGAAAATAGTGTTCAGGCTGTCTCTCTTTCCTGGGGCAAGTAATTGAGCATCCAGTACATTTCACCTTTATTGGTTAGGAAAAGAGGTGATAAAAGAATGTAGTCTATTCCTTAGGATTTTATGGTGTCATTTCAATGAAGTTAGATGTTAACTACTTGCATGAAACACTTTTTAATGGAACACACTTTTGCAAGATGGGAGAAAACATGCCGCTTGCTGCTATTTTATTTTTATGCATTTCCCTCAGGCTTCATCTATATTACAGCCATAATCCAATTCTAAAACCCAATCACAACAAAGTTGCCATCTTACTCAGATGCAGAATGGATAATGGTTCCTGAGCTGAAGGGGTCTAACCACTATCCTGAAACAACGTAGGATGTTAGAGGGTACCTTAATACCACTTGCAGTTCAAGGATTTAGCAAGGTCAAAAGGAATTGGTTAGCGCCTCATCAGTCCTCCTGGTTCAATCATGTTGAACCATATTTTCTGGCTGAGGTTAGTTGTATTTTAATCCAGGTTTTAGGTTCACATCTCTCAGCATGCAGCTTGTACGAGCAATCATATTCAAGTGAACGCCGTTCCTTGTAATACTAAATGCTGCAGGATCAAGGGCCCAGCAAAAATAATAGTACTTGTCACTCTTTCCCCTTCACAGGAGACAAAGCTGGGCTTCAAGCCTGACTTATAAAACCCTGACCAGCTCCAAACTTTGACAAAGGTGACGGTATGTAGGTTCATGTGATTTTTTTTTTTTCCCTCGGGGCAGCAGAACCACCTGAGACCATGCAGGTATCTGCCTCAAATAGGCTCATGGATCTGGGATACGGGAAAGGTTTAATGAGGGAGTAATGTATTTAATACTGTATTTTCATCCTGTTTTTGGCTGAGGCTTGCAGTGCTATCAAGCCCATGACCACAAAGACTCAGCCCAGGATTTGACTATTAGTAGTTATGAGTATCCACTTCTTCCTGCAGTTAAATCTGCAGAAATAGGTGCCGAGTGCCTAGGAGTGTGAGCCCTAAAAGGATTTTGCCTTTCCTAGCTTTTCATCGCCCAAGGCAACACAGTTGCCTAGAAATAGTTAATGGTGTTCCTAGCAAAGCCTCATTCTCCTTTTAAGGGTCATCGTTATCTCCATTTTAAGGCTGAACTGAGATTTAAATATAACTTCACATTATTGAGATGCAAATCACCCTGTAAGTATTATATGTCTAAACCATATTTTTCATCATGAAACTCTCTCTCTTTTTAAAAAGTGTTTCCCTTTAAGTACATTTTTCCATTAAACTAAATATATGTTTAATTTTTTTCTCCTCCAAAGGCAAGGTCCTTTCAACTCATGCCAGTGGTGTTATTTCTCAAAACGAGTTTCATCTTGATCCATAAACATTTTATGCCAAGAATAATGCTGTTTTAAAGACAATAAGTGCCTATTTCTGCCTGAGGCCATTGGAAACCCCATAAAGGAGGCAGTAGGAATTAAAGACACTTAATCATATTTCCCCATTTTTAACTGTTATTTTTTTTACACTCTGAAGCAGTTTTTCTATCCTTCCTGAGTCCTATTGAATGCCATAAATCTTAATTAAAGATGTAATTTTTTTTCTTTATGAAATCTGAGCTGGAAAGAACATTTCTTATTTTTAAGACTAGCACTGTGTGCAGGCTCATAAAACAAACAAGACTTTTGCACTCACAGGGTTTCAAAACCAGTTATTGCTGCCATCATGTTGAATTGGTTCCATAATTATTATTATTGTTGGGTTTGGTGTTTTTATGATTATTATTAATGCCTGAGCTTTGCATTTTCTATGCACATGACATGATGGGGAAAATAATAACCTACACAATGTGCATATCTGTATGGAAAATGGAGGAAGGCTTATAGAAATATACCCATCAGCACAGGGATTTGTTTTTAATATATTCATAATAAGGTGTTGTGATTTTTTTTTTTTGGTGCAGAAGTTGTTTCAGTTAGGTAGACTTAAATATCAGAGCTTGTTTGGTGTAAACTTGCATCAGTTTATTGAAGCCAAGAGAATTACATTGCTTTATACTGGGAGAAGTGCTACCACTGATAATGTGATTTTCCCACTGTTCCACATACTTTTCCTATTGAGAGGAAGGAGGAGAGCAAAGTTTCACTGTCTTATCTGTATTGGTGGGAAGAAATAGGTACTCCATACCTCTCAAGATGAGACTGTATTTGTAGTATCTTCCTGCAGCTGAAATGGAAAACACCGCAGAAAGATTTTGATCTGAAGCCCATTAAATTCAATGGGAAGATCTGTGTTGCCTCTTGGTAACAAGCAGTATTTGCTCTGTTTTAATGGTGCCTTCTAGAAGTATATCATTTGACAGTCTTGTTCTGAGCACTGAGGGATTTTAGGAGCCTGCTCCAAAGTCAAGGAAAATCAACATGAATTTTCCCAATAATTTCACCACCTTTTTTGATTGAGCTTCTTCTAGACTAATTGAGGCAGATACCATCACAGTGAACTTCCCCTACCAACGGGGATGATAGAAAGCACTAGCTACTAGGTCGTGATGGTTTTCCAAGCACTTCTCATCACAGAAATGGACTGATGCCATCAAAGAGGAAGCCATTAAACTTAACAAATTACTGAGCACTCCTGGTGCGGAGGAAATGGCAGTACAGGCGCTTCCATAAACGTAGTCCATCTATTCACAGCTTCCAGCCTGGCAGACACTTAGGAAGCCCATTGACTTTCTATGGGATAATTTCAGACTTCATGTTAAGGTTAGTTATGTATTTACATACTAACACACTCACAGTCCTGCTGGTTGGTAATGATATGTCCATTTAAATTTGGCTCTTGTACCTGGAGATTTTGCAGTTAATACTGGTATGTCTCTGCATTTTGAAAAACAGAATGAAAGAAAGGCTATAAGTATTGCACACCAAGGAGCAAGCTGCTGGTTAAAGGTTTGAGGTAGGGTACGAAAACATGATTCTTCAGTCATTAAGCACATGAATAATGTTGCTCCTGTGAGTAATGCTGCTAAGTCAACAATGAAACATTCATATGAATAAACCTACCTATGGCTAAGTCTTTGTGGGGGTGCAACCTCATGCTCTCACCTTCTGCTGCAAGGTCACTGTGTTTCCACAGCTGCCAAGTCAACCAACGAGACACCAGTGGCTTTTATTAGATACTCATAGTTACTGTTCCTTAACATAACATGACCTTCCTCAATGAAGTGTGAATCAAAAGGCCATTGATTTACTAGCTGTGATGTTTCCTCACTGGCATCTAATAATTTATTTAAAATATAGTTTTGCCAGGAAAATATCTCATTATTTTAAATTCACGTCTCTGCTTTCAAAGGCATTTTGGAAGATAGCAAAAATGCAAAGAGAATATGTTTCCCATCACTGACTAAGCAAGAATAGCAGACACAGGCTTTATTTTGTGTAGGTTTCATGCTTGTGGCTACAGTATCTCACTTCTACATGGGTACTGAATTTGGGAGAAAAGCAGGAAGCACTTATTCTGTATTGCAAATCAGTTGCTGTATTTGGTAGTTTCCATTTCATACATGATAATAATTATGTTGTTACAGCTATTCTGAAGCTTCCTAGTGAAGGATCATCATTTTCATGCTTCGTCTATTTTATAAAGGGTGAAAGGACTATGATGGGGGAAAAAAAACCAGTTGGTAGCTTTTTTCTCAAGGTGGTATAATTTTGGGGGCAAGGATCATAAAAGAAAGACAAAACTTTCTTCTGCCCCTGATAAATACTAGTAGAAGGAAAGAAGAGAAGCATTCTGGGATCATGGATGGCAGGAAGAAAGAATGGTTCTGGGTGGGGTCACATAGTTAGGGAACCTAGTTTGAGGACAGGATAGATCAATATTTCCCAAACTTTAAAGATCCAGATCAACTAATCTGTTTGGACAAAAAACAAAATAAAATAGAAAAAAAAATCCAAGGATCATCTTGTGCAGCATTACTCCAACAGGCTCTATTTATGACAAAAACTTTTTAGGAAGAGGGTTTGACATTGAGTACTCAGTAATTTCTTTTTTTTTTCCCCCTTTTCTTTTTCTTTCTCCTTACATTCCTGGGACGGTGTTCCTGTGTGATCTTACAAAAAAAATTTTAGCAGCCATTTCGCGGACCTCATTCTGACACCTTCCAGACAGTCAGCAGTCCATGTACTACAGGCTGAGAAACACAGGACAGGACAATTTCTCCAGGTTCCAGACACCTTTATTTGCTATAATGCTGTGAACTTGCATGTTCTTGGGTGTACAAGTAATTTAATGCAGGTGAGCAGGGAAATGACATATAGGTCATTCTGTGTTATTTTAGCATAATTTAATTTTTCAGTTCATGGCATCTCTTGTTGTAAGCTGATTAACTGTGTTTTTGATTGACTGTTATACCACTTTTTTTTTTTTTTAAACAGTGATGAAAAGAACCCTTCCAAATCATAATATTAACAAAATCTCCTTCCACTGCCTCTGACAAAGGTTAGTGAAGTTTGCCCATGTTTTTAGGTCTTTTGCTTTTTTGTACTTTTATCAGCTATGCACACACACACACACATATATATACATACCTACATATGTATGCATACACACACACATATATAAAAGTTATCTGTTTTCTTGTTCAAGTCCTAAAGGTAAGTGGTGGGTACCAAGACAGAGTATTGTTAAAGCTATGTTTCGAGGGGAGCTTAAATCTGGCTTTTCCATATGTACATTTTGTGTACATCTCACAAGTTGAAAGGGTAAATATAAGTTCTGGATTGGTATGGATATGTACTTTATTCCAAGCCACTGATGCAGTAAACCTGCTGACACCAGATGGCTGTCCAATATCTGCAGAATGGTCAAATGTTTCTGATGAGTGTCTGCAGCTGAGGTTAGTTCTCCTCCTGGAAGTCTGGTGAGGAAATCAGTGGTTTTTTGTTTTTCTTTTTTCTTTTCAGTAAAGTTTCTGTTCCTTTGCAGTGGTGAACCTGGTACTACTAACCAAACCTCAAGAGAGTATAACTGTTTTCAGTGGGGATTAAAATATGCCTCAAAATTGGGATACTTGAACAGGTCTGGGTGGAGAACCTTAATTTATTGCCTTGCACCTATTCTATGACTTAATAGAAATTTTATGTTTAGGATTCTGTATCAAATTATTTACTAAATTCACTGGCACTTTAAAAAAATATACTGTAATTCAAGGACTACTTCGTACCTGAAAACATCACCTAGGCTGTTCTAGATATTAGAAATATTTATTAGAATACAAAATCTCCTCTCTGTTGTGACCTCAGAAGTTCAGATGAATATACAACGCTGGACTTGGATCTATTGTGGCTTGAATTAAAAAAGCAGAATCTGAAAACCACCAGACACTCAGATGCTGGGATTCGGATCTACTCTGATAGCTAAGGTTTATGGCTCAGGTTCATCTTTATAATAACATTATGTTAACTTTAAAAAAGACTTCCCAGCAACTTAATAGGCAAATTACAGCAAATAATTATAAGTTCCTAGCTCAGACTTTTTTCAGTGTGTTTAAACAGTGCAAGTACTTTAATTACATGATTATTTATGCAATAACATCTTTGTCAAAGTTAATGTTTTAATAAAGAAACAACAATTTTCTGATAATTAAATAACCAATGAATAAAACTATGCATTCATACTGAGAAATGACTGGTCTGCCTTAAATAAACAGACACATTTTCACAAGCCTGTGAGCTGTTTGTCTGCACTTCTGAACATAAGCTCTGCCTCCGAATGAAACAAAGGACACCTTTACCTCCTGGTGAAGGCAATGGAGGGAGTTGTTGACATCAGTGAGAAGGGGATCGTGGTGCACAGCTGGGGAGGTGAGCAGTCCCCAGCTGCACAAACAGACAGCCAGGTTTGCACAGGTACAATAAATGAATCTGATCTTCTGAGTCAGGTCCAGGAAAGGGCTGTGCATCTGAAACTCTAGACTGCTAAAAAAAAAAGAAAAGAAAAAAAAGATGAACCCATATATACCTATAGGAGTCTACCTAAGTGAAGGTAGGACTAAGTTGTGTAGAAAAGGCCTCCATTCCAACAAAAATACAGATGTTCATCTTTCATGACTTCACCCTTTTCATGATCGTATTCCTGCCACCTACTTTTTTAGTCCTCAGTCAATTTCTTAACCAAATAGTATCTTCTGGAAAATACAATTTCATAATAAGTGAAAAAAATATTCCAGGGGTTGGCTGAAAGTCCAGGCATTTTGAGCAGGTAAAGGTGAAAGGCATCAATTGAAGTTGTTGCCATCAGGTAAAATTTTTCATTTCAAGAAGATAAAAAATATTTTCCTCTGACTTTTTTATTTCCTAAATAGATTTTGACTACTAAAAATTTTTTTTAGTAGAATATAATGCCAATAATAACTCATGTAGTGTACATACATATATTGTATTCTTACCTTCTATATGTAAAAGCCAAATAGAGTACTTCATCAGAAATGAATTATTTTGTGGTTCCAACTCAAATATTTTTGAAGTCTTGTTCATCTCAATTTTTATAATTTTAGTGTGATTCAGAAAAGAGAAAAGAAAAAGATTTTTACAATATTAGAGCTACACACAGATTATTTGTATCTCTAAATGCTCTTGCTTTCTTTGTGCCTCGTCTGCTCACCTATGCTCATGATGGCCCTGCAGCAGCCTGGCACAGGAGAAGTGACCTGGACAGAGGGGAAGCTCTCGTGCTCCTGGTTCTGCTGCAGCCTGACTTTGCTCCGTGAGACCCAGCGCTTCTGCAAGAACTGGTTTATTACCCAATATATGGCCTAGCTGGAGGGTTTAAACCAGGCTGTGGCCTCTGGCAACTGAAAAGACAAAAGTGGAGCTCAAGCCATGTGGAAAACTGCTGCCTGTCATTAACGAACATCATCTGTCTCCAGAGCAGTGTGATACCACACACCATGCCTTTGGGGACTGCGGATGTGACAGGAACTGTTGGGTTGGGGTGTGTTGTTTGTTTTTTTGGGGGTGGGTTGTTTTTTTTTTTTTCCAAGCTACATGAACTGGAGTATTTATCTGTTTTGTGTTACAGTCAAGCATCCAGTAAGCTGGGTTGGACCCTTCCCTCTGGTTAGTTAGGATGCAGTGCAGTTGGGTGAATCAGACTCATCCGATTAGGGTGTTGTGCAAGACAGCTATGAGCAAGGTTAGTGAACGTGGCTGAAGAAGTGTGACTTGTGGTGGTCCTGCTCAGGGTTGGTGTGTTGACCCTGAGCAAGGGAGCTTGACTTTGAGGTTTGGGAATGAGGCTTTGGGCATTGAGCTGGGGGAGGAGCTGAACCCAGAAACATTTAATATGTATTTTCTCAAGATGGGCTCACTGCATAAACCACAGAAAACTCAGGTGTTAGCCTACCAGCTGTAACTAGTCTTCTCACCCAGTGTTGCACGTTGTATTTTGAAGGCAATAAGGCCTTACGTTCATGACAGGAAACTGTCACAGATGTAATTATATGTATGGTATGGTTAAATTCCAGTGCAATATTCATTACCACCCATCAGTTACAATAATGACTGTACAGATACAATCTGTTTCCTGATAAAATGCAGAGGTTCGTACCACACTATACATTGCACTCATAGAGAAAGCCCTGTGTGTGACTCAAGGCTCTTTATCCATTTTAATTGTTATTACCTGTAGCTGTGTGGTACCTGGAGGATAATTATTCTCATATTGTATGCTCTGTTCAGGCAGCTGAATTGGTAAGATGAGAACTAATGATCTGGATGGGGGAAGAGGTTGTCCACTCCTGGCCAGGTTCTCTTACTGGTTGAAAGGCCACCTGTGAATTGGATCACGGAATAATTCAGGTTGGAAGTTCTGCTAAGGGTTATCTACCCCAGCCTGTCCTGTTGCATGGCATTAGTCCTTCCCAGATACTGACTCAACTTTGGGAAGTTTCTGCAAGCCCATTTCTCCAGGCCACTAAAGTCCCTCTGAATAAGAGCTTTGTCCTACAGCATATCAAGCTCTCAGTCCAACTTGTTATCATCCACCAGCTTGCTGGGGGGACACCCCATGCCCTTGTCCAGGTTGTTAATAAAGAGGTTGAACAGTATTGTCCCCAGTCGCAATCCCTGAGGTGTGCCACTGGCAGCTGGTCACAGGCTGGACTTTGTACCACTGACCACTGCCCTATAAGCCAGGAGATCCAGCTAATCTTCTACACTCATCATAGAATGTTTATTCAGTTTATATCTTGACAATTTGGCTATAAGTATATTCTGGGAGACTGTCTGAAAGTCTTTGCTCAAGTCAAGGTGTATAACACCCACTGCTCTCCCCTTGCCCCCAGAGACACAATTCAAATCTCAAACACAAAATATCACACTAATTTTGTAGAGTGGGAAGTTGAGGCACAGATAATTGAATATCCCACTGATTTCTAGGGTCACAATGAAGGATATTAAGAAGGTAGATATGGTTTCCTCAAGCATTTTGAAGGGTTTGTGTCTTTTGCAGGGGTAAGGACTATTTTCTGCATGTTGGTTAAGAGTAGGTACAATGCAGCTGCTTGTATAAGAGGGCTGGATCCCAATAACACACCACCAATTTGTCTATGTGTGCAGTGTACCATTTTAATTACCCTGGGTTTACTCTCTTTACGGGCATCCCTTCCATTATTTGAAATCAGGCTTCAGTGCATCAGTCTACCCCACTGGCATGGTTCAAAAGTCTCAACCAAAAACATTGCCCTAATTTAACTAAATCAGGGGCATACCATATTTTTTAGTTAAACAAAGGCAACTCAGCATTTAGATCATCTTTCTTCTTTCAGCTGCTGCTCGTTGCCTGGCGTGTAAATTAAGAGCTCTTGTGCTAACCATTGATTTTCCTCCCCAGTACTAGGATCCCAAGGGGAAACATCCTGCTGGGTTTATTCTTGAGGAAGCCCATTCCACTGCTGCACAAAGCTGGCATTGTCAGGAAGATTTAGCTCCCGATGATAAAACATCTTTCATTGTGAATTCTTCTCATCATAAGGAGCTTACAAATCCTAAATCAGTGGGGCCACCCCTTCTTTTGCTCTCAGTGCACCATTGTAACTCTTCCACCTTAACTATCAGAGGAATGCCGTCTATGCCTCTTATCATGCCTGGGTCAAAGGTGAATATCTGAGCTTCTAGGTCACAGTGATAAAAAGTGCTGTGAAATATGGTAATAGCAATCTTTCAGGAATCTCTGAGGCCGTTCTGTAAATGTACAAGTGGGCCCATGTGACTGTTTTTTGTCTTCCAGTGCAGACGTGATGCTACCTTGAAAGAGGAGGTTAAAAATCCTCCTGAAAGCAACTTTTGTGTTTGGGATGGTGAGGGGGAAAAGGCCGGGTTTTAGCCATTGATAGTATTGGGGAACAGCTGGGAGGGGAGTTTACATAGCTATCTCTGGTCTGCAGTTGAGCTCACAAGCCTGGCAGGCTTGATACAGGTCACTAGTGTAAATAGACACTGAATACTCTTGGAGTCATTCAGTAACTCCTTCTCCTTAAAATAGAGTTCTTTGTTCATGGGAGGGAAAAAAATAAAACAAGAGTCGAATCCATGAGCTAAAGGCTTCTTCTAATTATCAATTATCCTTCCCTGAAATGCTTTTTTTCCCTTCCTGCTCGACCTTTGGCTTCCAATCTGGTCCCTACTATTTTTCTTTAAGTAAGAAAAGGGAAGGTGGGAAACAAACGGGTTAACTAACCACCACTGGCCTCCACAGAGAACTGCATCTTTGGGGAGTGCTTTCAGTCTCTCTGGAGCCTGGACAAATCCTAGGTATGGAGCATCACAATAAATGCCAATAAGAAATAGAGGAGCTTCCCTGGGCTTGTGGCAGGCAGCAGGGGAAGGCTGGAGGAGCTGTCGAACAAAGTGCTCTTTATTCTGTGGAGCACGGGGAGCAAGTGTGTGTGCATGGTAATTAGAGGGGAAAGGCCAGCCGCTGCCGGTGTGTTCTGAACCCGTAATAATAATAATTGAAATAAAAAACACTGTGAGATGGAGCATGATTTCCTATTGCTGGACACAGAGAGAGAGCACGGAGGCTTGCTCGCCTCTTGCTGCAGAGACCAGGAGACACAAAGGAGGCTTTTCCTCTGTGCATTTTGGTAATGGGCAGAATCTAAATATACTCTATTGCTGTAGACAGCCCTGCTGAAGCAGATGCAGGTCACTCCCTCAAAAACCCGTTGCATTTCCCTAACCCCAAAAGGAATTAAAATAAAGATGTGCTTTGCGGTAGTGCAGCAAACGTGCTGTAATAATACAGTGACATTAAATTTAGCATTCACTCAGCAGCAGATAGCAGTCCCATTCTCACATTCTGCTCAAAGCCCTTTTGGTCTCTCCCCTGTTCTCCTTGCCTCTTGCACTCCCCCTCTCCCACTGTATCTGACTCCTCCTCCTCAGCATGCTTAATATCCAGAAACTTGCTCTCTAATTACTGTGGTTACGATTTGCAACCTGTCCAGTGGTGCCAGGAAGTGAAATACAGCCTTTTCAAGTGTGGAGGAATCAATCTGGCTTCAGTCAAAAGAGAGAGATGTGTTTCCAGCTAATTTGGAGGTTCAGTGATGACAAGTCCCATTGAGCATAGATGGTTGGCTGTCAAGTGTGCAACAAAGTCAGGAACTCACCCCATGGGAAGGGAAAAGGGCTTTTTCTTTTTTACTTTTCTCTTTTGTACTCAACTTATATGATCACACACACCAAGGGGAAAAAAAGGGGAGGGGGAGCTGTCCCTGGACAATTTTAAAGCCTGTTTTCAATCAAACTGATATTTTTTTTCCCAAGGTCAGTGTTCCTCCTGCTCCCCCAGCCCTGCTTCCTCCTCCCCTTTTCTGAGCTCTAGGGTCAAGTTATTTTTTTAAGGCTTGTGACAAGAGACTTTGCAGACTTCAGATTTTTGATGTCATAAAGTGCAATTGGATATATAAGAAATATGAGGACTAGAGGCTTCACGCTCACAAGCTCTTGTCCTACTGGGGGACTTCAAGCACCCCGACATCTGCTGGAAAAGTAGCAGAGTGAGCTGTAGGCAATCCAGGAGACTCCTGGAGTGCATTGAGGATAACTTCTTAACCCAGGTAATAGACAGCCCTACCAGAGGGGATGTGATACTGGAACTGAGGGTCACCAATGCAAGTGAGCTCATCAGTGATGTCAAGATTGGAGGCAGCCTAGGCTGCAGTGATCACGCATTGGTGGAGTTCACAGTCCTGAAGGATATGGGACAGGCGAGGAGTATAGTCAGGATGCTAAATTTTAGGAAAGCAAACTTCCAGCTCTTCAAGGAGTTAGTTAGTCAATAGGATCCCCTGGGAAATGGTCCTCAGGGACAAGGGAGCAGAACAGAGCTGGCAGATCTTTAAGGATGCTTTCTATAAAGCGCAAGAGCTCTCAGTCCCCAGATGTAGGAAATCAGGCAAGGAAGGGAAGAGACCAGCATGGCTGAGTTGAGACATGCTGGTCAAACTAAAGAGCAAGAGGGAACTGCACAGGCAGTGGAAGCAGGGACAGGTAACCTGGGAAGAGTATAGAGACGCTGCCCGCTTGTGTAGGGAAGGGGTCAGGAAGGCCAAGGCGCAGCTGGAGCTGAACTTGGCAAGGGATGCAAAGAATAACAAGAAGGGCTTCTACAGGTATATCAACCAGAAAAGGAAAGTTAAAGAAAGCATACCTCCACTGATGAACAAAAATGGTGACCTAGCATCAACAGATGAAGAGAAGGCTGAGGTACTCAACTTTTTTGCTTCAGTCTTCTCTGGCAGCCACTCTCCTCACCCCTCCCGAGTCAATGGACAACATGTTGGGGACCAGCAGGGTAAAGCCCCTCCCACTGTAAGGGAAGATCAGGTTCATGACCACCTGAGGAACCTGAACATACATAAGTCTATGGGACCTGATGAGATGCATCCCAGAGTCCTGAGGGAATTGGCTGATGTAGTTGCCAAGCCACTCTCCATGATATTTGAAAAGTCATGGCAGTCAGGTGAAGTCCCTGGTGACTGGAAGAAGGGAAACATTGCGCCCATCTTTAAAAAGGGTAGAAAGGAGGACCCTGGGAACTACCGACCTGTCAGCCTCACCTCTGTGCCTGGGAAGATCATGGAACAGATCCTCCTAGAAGCTATGCTAGAGCACATGGAGGACAGGGAGGTGATTCGAGACAGCCAGCATGGCTTCACCAAGGGCAAGTCCTGCCTGACCAACCTAGTGGCTTTATACGAGAGAGTTACCACATCAGTGGACAAGGGAAGAGCAATGGATGTCATCTATCTGGACTTCTGTAAAGCCTTTGACATGGTCCCCCACAACATCCTTCTCTCTAAATTGGAGAGATAATGGATTTGATGGGTGGACTGTTCAGTGGATAAGGAATTGGTTGGATGGTCGCATCCAGAGGGTGGCGGTCAACGGCTCAATGTCCAGATGGAGATCAGTGACAAGTGGTGTCCCTCAGGGGTCCGTATTGGGACCAGTGCTGTTCAATATTTTCATCAATGACATTGACAGCGAGATTGAGTGCACCCTCAGCAAGTTTGCAGATGACACCAAGCTGAGTGGTGCAGTTGACACGCCAGAAGGACGGGATGCCATCCAGAGGGACCTGGACAAGCTGGAGAAGTGGGCCTGTGTGAACCTCATGAGGTTCAACAAGGTGTCGTGGTTTAGCCCCAGCCAGGAACTAAGCACCACGCAGCGTGCCGTCACCTCTCTGGTGGGATGGGGGAGAGAATCGGAAGAGCAAAAGTAAGAAAACTCGAGGGTTGAGATAAAAACAGTTTAATAGGTAAAGCAAAAGCCGCACACGCAAGCAAAGCAAAGCAAGGAATTCATTCACTCCTTCCCATGGGCAGGCAGGTGTTCAGCCATCTCCAGGAAAGCAGGGCTCCATCACGCGTAATGGTTACTTGGGAAGACAAACGCCATCACTCCAAACGTCCCCCCTTCCTTCTTCTTCCCCAGCTTTATATACTGAGCATGACATCATGTGGTATGGAATAGCCCTTTGGTCAGTTTGGATCAACTATCCTGGCTGTGTCCCCTCCCAGCTTCTTCTGCACCTGGCAGAGCATGGGAAGCTGAAAAGTCCTTGACTAGTGCAGCAACAACTAAAACATCTCTGTATTATCAACACTGTTTTCAGCACAAATCCAAAACATAGCCCCATACCAGCCACTATAAAGAAAATTAACTCTATCTCAGCTGAAACCAGGACAGTATCCACCCCTTATTCCATACCATCTACGTCATGCTCAGGTCTCACACTATCCAATACATTCTCATTACCCACTGTCACCCTTCCCATCCTTTGATATAATACACATATCATTCCCTTAGTCTATGGACCACCCCTACAAAATATTTGTAAAATGTCCATAAATGTCCACAAAATGTCCACTGAGTTCATTTAGTCCATGACTTTGGGCTTCATCTCTTGTGGTTGTTACTCAGGACAGGAGAGGTGGTGTGTTGCTTGGAGTTATTGGGCACCAAAGCCAGCTCAGGTCAGGTCACTGCTGCACTTGCACTGCTTCTTGTAAGGCTTCTCCTCCATTTGTTCAGGTGGTTCCGGCTGTAGTAATTCCTGTAACATGCAACTCAAATCATGGGTTACAACTATTTAAAGGTATATCCATTACAATCTCCACCCCTGGTCCCTTTGTGCCAGGTTATAGGGTTTAACATTGCAATAAACTCCTCCCCTTGCTCCTAGCCTGGCCAGCAACAAGGGGTTCCTGCTATAGTAATTCCCACAACATGCAACTCAAATCCCAGGATACAACAATATAAAGGTATTTCCATTCCAATCTCCACCCCTGGTCCCTTTGGACAGACCATCAGGTTTAACATTGCAATGTAGTCCTCCCCTTGCCCCTGCTCCAGCTTGGACTTATCCACAGAATGTAGTCCCTTCAGAAGTAAACTTGCTCCAACATGGCCTCATGCACAGCCACTGACGCTTCAAGGTGTACCTGCTGCAGCATGGACTTCATCCACAGCCACAGATGCTTCGAGGTGCACCTTATCCAGCATGGACTTATCCTTGGGCCACAATCCCTTCAGAGGAGAGGTATACCTGCTGTGGCACAGACATAACCACGGCCACAGACGTTTCAAGATATACCTGCTCTGGCATGGGCTAATCCATGGGCACAGACGCTTCAGGGTGTCCTGCTCCCACGTGGATTCATCCACAGGTCACAGTCCCTTCGACTCAAGTTCACACTGGAGTTCCAGCCTGTCCAGTACAGCAGCACAGAAACAGCAGCGATGCCCTGGCCATCTGCCAGCCCAGGCACATCGCCATTGCTGTTATCAAAATGTTCCCAGGCACAGCAGAGTAAGATGATAAGCAGGACAGCAGCAGGGCAAGCAGCAAAAGCAAAAAGCAGCCACTAACGAGCCCTAGACTCTAATATACAGTAAGGAAAGCAAGCCCCATGGCAAGCACAGAAGCCTGCTGATTAATAGCTAAACAGCAATAACAGCTATAAATTTTATCTATCTAGTGCATTCCAATCAAATCTGTCATTATCTCAAACCCTTCGAGCCCCACGTTGGGCGCCAAAAAGGACTGTCGTGGTTTAGCCCCAGCCGGCAACTAAGCACCACGCAGCCGTTTTGCTCACTTCCTCTGGTGGGATGGGGGAGAGAATCGGAAGAGCAAAAGTAAGAAAACTCGAGGGTTGAGATAAAGACAGTTTAATAGGGAAAGCAAAAGCCACGCACGCAAGCAAAGCAAAGCAAGGAATTCCTTCACTACTTCCCATGGGCAGGCAGGTGTTCAGCCATCTCCAGGAAAGCAGGGCTCCATCACGCGTAATGGTTACTTGGGAAGACAAACACCATCACTCCAAATGTCCCCCCTTCCTTCTTCTTCCCCAGCTTTATATACTGAGCATGACGTCATGTGGTATGGAATAGCCCTTTGGTCAGTTTGGATCAGCTATCCTGGCTGTGTCCCCTCCCAGCTTCTTCTGCACCTGGCAGAGCATGGGAAGCTGAAAAGTCCTTGACTAGTGCAGCAACAACTAAAACATCTCTGTATTATCAACACTGTTTTCAGCACAAATCCAAAACATAGCCCCATACCAGCCACTATAAAGAAAATTAACTCTATCTCAGCTGAAACCAGGATACAAGGCCAAGTGCAGGGTCCTACACCTGGGTCAGGGCAATCCTCAGTTTCAATACAGGCTGGGGGATGATGTGATTGAGAGAAGCCCTGCGGAAAAGGACTTGGGGGTGCTGATGGACGAAAAGCTGGACATGAGCCAGCGATGTGCGCTTGCAGCCCAGAAGGCCAACCGTATCCTGGGCTGCATCAAAAGAAGCGTGGCCAGCAGGTCTTGGGAGGTGATTCTGCCCCTCTACTCTGCTCTGGTGAGACCTCACCTGGAGTACTGCGTCCAGCTCTGGAGCCCTCAGCACAAGAAGGACATGGAGCTGTTGGAGCGGGTCCAGAGGAGGGCCACAAAAATGATCCGAGGGCTGGAGCACCTCTCCTATGGGGACAGGCTGAGAGAGTTGGGGTTGTTCAGCCTGGAGAAGAGAAGGCTGCAGGGAGACCTTATAGCAGCCTTCCAGTACTTAAAGGGGGCCTATAGGAAAGACGGGGACAGACTTTTTAGCAAGGCCTGTTGTGACAGGACAAGGAGCAATGGTTTTAAACTAAGGGAGGGCAGATTTAGACTGGATTTAAGAAAGAAATTTTTTACACTGAGGGTGGTGAGGCACTGGAACAGGTTGCCCAGAGAGGTAGTGGAGGCCCCATCCCTGGAAACATTTAAGGTCAGGTTGGATGGGGCTCTGAGCAACCTGATCTAGTTGAAGATGTCCCTGCTCATTGCAGGGGGGTTGGACTAGGTGACCTTTAAAGGTCCCTTCCAACCCAAATCATTCTGTGATTCTATGAAAATAAAGGTCTCGGGCCTGGCTGCTTTTGTAGCATCTCTTGACTGAATAGTAATTCTAACAGTTACAACAACAGTATTATTAAATAATATTGTAGTGGTAACAAAGGATAATAGTCAAATGTAAGAGATTTAGTATGATACGTAGGAAAAAAAAATCTGCATTAATTGAATAGTCAAGAAAATGTGAGAATGAATCTAAGTTTTCATTTACAGTTCTGACAGAACCAGAAAATAACAGATTTTAAGACCAGAAACAGACCTTAAACTATCTGCTTTTTCAACCTCCTATGTAACAAAGCTTGAAAATATCATCCAACTTTTTCAAGGGTTGAGAAATAGTAATTTAATTTCCCCTTTCTCTTTGTTATATTTTAAAAAATGGGGGAGGAAAGCAAAAGCATGAAAAAGTTGATGCAATTTTTCCCCAGTGTTGGAATTTACAGGTGCAAAACTTGGATTCTTTGGATCACACTCATATATATCCAACCACCAGGACTGGGGCAACAACCTGCTCCTTATTATGCAGCCACAAAATGTTATAGCTGAGATCTATTACATGCAATTGGCAGGAGGTCACTCCCAGATCCTTGTCCTAATACAAACAAGCTGAGAGCTTGTGAAGGGGCTCCCATTTGTTTCTGTACATGACATCTAAGGAAAAACCTGAGTCCTACCTCATGTTCAGATGTATTCACCAGTCTTGCAGAGCAGAGAAGTTGTGGGTACATATTGCAAATACTGTGGATGGATAACCCCAAACCCACTTGTGTAAAGAGCAAATGAAATGATGTGTAGCTGGTAACATAACTGTGAGTCTCCCCCATGTACTGTGTGTGTAACTGTGAGATTTCTATCTATGAAGATTGCTTTGTCCTTATGCTAATAATATTGAAACAATTGCATGAGAGGGAGAATGATATGTGTTCTTATACTGACTGTGATGCTGGTCTGGTTGGTATCACTGAAATCTTGGGGGATGTTCTGAACAAAACAAGAAGTTCCCTGGATATTGAAGGAGTTATTGCAGGATTAGATAACTGCAGGATACTGCAGTTAAGGCAGTGGATATTTTTCATGTTTAACTAGGCTGTTCAACTGGTCTAAGTAACTTACTGCTGTATCTTGTTTGCAATCATGAGTATGGGCAAAATTATCTTGAACTGAAAATGAGCAATCACAAAGTATTATTGCCCTATAAATTGCTGTATATAAAATTTCAGATGTATAGATGTATATTTAGTCACAGAGATGCAAGAGGAAAGAAAACAAACATCACTTTTCAACTTAAAGGGTAATAATTTGTGCTTTAGCAAGCTGTCTTTCATACTCCAAAGGAAGAAAAAAGGGATATTTTTTAGCTCCTTAACCTAATTAATAAAGCCAATGAAAAATTATGTGTGATCAACCATAATCCTTTCTAGAAAATGTATTTTAGAAAAAGCAAAATATTCAAGTGCACACAGTCAACGATAGACTGGAATCATAGGATAATACAGTTTGGGAGGAACCTCTGGAAGTCAAATCTTCAGCTCAAAGGAAGACCTAATCAGATCAGATAGGCCAAATCTCTACTGAGGTAATGAAAAAATCAGTAGGACTTTGTCTCTTGAAATACCTTAATTTGCACATCATTCCTGAATTTGAATCTAGCACCACTCGGTATTACTGAGGTCTGTTAGGTGCCAATGCTGAGATTGCCTTAGCACAAGGAACAGGAGACCAGCGCTGGCTCTGACAGGCAGCCCCACATTGTCTTCAGCTTGAGAAACTGCTGAGCTACCCTAGCACTACTCCCTCAGAAAAGACATTTCTTTCAGGTTTAGACATCTAAGTTGTAGTTGAACTAGTTTCTTCAGGCTCCTTTTCAGTCAACCGAGAGAAACAGATCATTTTAAAGCCTTATCCACCTGACCTACTTGAAATGTCTACTTTAGTATTTGATGAACTGCATTATAAAGCTCCTCTTTCTCTCCACTGGCTGTAGGGGTGATACCTGGGGTGATACCTGTAATGCAGCAGGGACATCCATCTGGTTAAATGGGAGTATCCACAAGGCAGGTGTCTTTATCACTTCACTAGCCAACCACCTTTAGCTCACTTTATAGTCAGCAGAATAGAAGGCATGATTCAGCTCATCTTAAAGTAGATGTCTCCACAGGCAGATGAACTGCCTAAACCTACACTGGTTAGATCTCCACCCACAAGAAAGTGAGACCATGGTAAATGTAGCTGCATGAAATTAATTGGTTAATTCCATTTTCAGTGCTTAAATTTGATCAGATATATTCCAACCTATACATCTGGAACCTTGTTGAGGTCTGGGCAAGATTTACTTACAGGTTGACTCAAGAACTGCCTCAGACAAATGTCTTCTAAACAGCCAAGTTTGAACTTTGTAACCAAGATAGACATCTTACTAAAAATGCTTGATAGCCCTAATTAGGAAAATGCTATTTGAGCTGTATATCTTGTTCAGGTATACTTTTTAATGTTTATGTTAAAGAAGTGAACCTGTTAGAGATTGAACTGATTCCCAAGGAAATAAATAGGAAGTCCTTATAGAAAGTCCAGAATGTGGCTGAGGTGAGAAAAAGCCCACTGTAGCTCTCACAGTTGTCATAATTCTTTCAGTTTCCACTCCTAATACATTACAGTTGCTTCCACTGACTGAAATATTTAGATACAATTGAGTTAATTATAGAAGGAATTGTTTTTTTATTCTTGTTCTCTTGAAATATAAAGAACTCTAAAGAAATCTATACTGATTGCTCCTCATGGGGTCTTATCTTCAAGAGTGACCAAGGTGACATGTATTTCAGAGAAAGGGAGAAAATGATACCTGCATGCAGCAGTTCTGACAGCAGTAGCCCTGAGGAGTATTTCCTCCTCAACTCCACATACTTAAAAGATTAGTTTAAGCCATGAAGCAGGAAGGATTGCTTTGGTATGGTAATAGAAACAATTGCATGGGATTCCCTTCTGAGTATGTTGGTTTTGAATGTGGAAAAAAAGAATTTAATGTTAAAACAAAAGGAAATAAAGAAGCACCATAATAAAGCTGAAACTGTGAGATTCTGACTCTCAAACCTGCCCACAAATTGAACTTATTTTAAATAGAGCATCATAGGATGCTGCCAAATTTCACTTACTGGTGAAAGGAAACTGAAGCTGAAGCTGAGACACCGCTCTAAAGTAAAAGTTTGGACTGTATTTTGATTCCATAAAAGCTAATTTGCTTAGCAGTTGTTTTCTCCTGAGCTCATTCAGCTTTATTTATGACTGCAGCATTACCAACAAAACCAAAAAACAAAACCCACACCAGAACAAGACTGCTGTTTAAGGGAAAATGTTTAAGATGTTTAGCTATTTCTTAAAAATCTGGGTGACTTTCATATGAACAGGTGGGCATCTGTCAGAGTGCAATTTCACTGGGCAGCTTAATTAGCTCTTTATGCTATTTAATGTTAAGATAAATGACTTACCAGAAGTTATTAATTAAAGTATTAAACTCTCATTATTTGTTAGTAATGGGGCATATGGGAAGAGGGAAAGGAATAGAACCTTATTATTAACAAATTTCAGGGAACAGTGAGTAAATTGGATAAACAGAGAAAATATAGATCTGGCTGCTTCCATTTGTTGTATAAATCATTTGATAGTTTATACCTGTTGCAGCAATCCTATAAATACTCATGTATGTCAAAATACTTTAAACTACTAGTACCGTTGGCTGGTGGTTAAAGTAAACCTTTCCATAGCCTGCTTCAGGAAATCAGGGCTTCCTCAAAGCGAGTTCTTGGCTCCTCAGTGTATATCTGTCTGTATTTAGCCACACATTAAACCCACTGTGTGAATGGTCATTTCACTTTGGCATATTTTTAATAGTGGAAATTGCAAGTGATTTGCTTGTTACTGAGCTGATTAAATGCTGTGTGTCATGGTGACAGAAGGAGATGAACCTCAGTATCCTCTCTGCTCACCCCCTCCTGTGTCACACCTTCAGGGAGTGAAGGCTTGAACTTTCCACTCTTCCATCAAGGGTTGGTCTTCAAAAAATCTCATGTTTATCCAGGAGCTGAGACTGTGTTTGGAGACCAAGGTTGCAGTTTCTCTCACCTGCCTTGAGGTGTCTATGGTGCATGTGTGTCTGTCTGAGTTAGGTTTCTAAGGTTGCCATTATCTAGTCACTATCTGGGTGCAATATGAAATTGAAGGTGTAATTAATCTCATCAGAAATTATGCCTAAATGTGGTCAGAGGAATTTGCCCCTGAATGCTATTGATAATAGTGTTAGATTTCATTCACCTGTAGCGGGAATGCAGATAGCTTGTACAGACAGATATTCATAGCACAGACATCTTCAGTCAGGAGGGAGGAATTTCACCATGGTTTTTATTTGCCAGTGTTTTCCTATGGTGTGTATAGTGATCAAACGGTTCTTTTGCAATGTAAATGTGGGTTTATTGAGAATGCGTGGGAATAACCCAATCTGATGGTGATGAAGGCTTGAATTACTCTGTCAAGTTCACCCTCTGAAAGGAACAGTTGATGCAATGGAGGAAAATACCCATTTTGGATAGCTCTGCAGGTTGTATGTTTCTTCAGATGACTTCCGTATTGTGATCTTCTCATCTTTTATGAGTGGTTTCTCATTCAAAGCTCTGTCTAAGGATGATGTTCAGAAAGCGTTATCTCATTGTTCTGATAAAGCAGAAGCAGTTCTGGTCATGTACAGAAGCAGAGTGTGTCTATGGGACAGCGGGTTGTTTAGACCTTCCACCTGGACTTCAAGTCAGGTATGCAAAGGACAGAGGTGGAGACAGACTCCCTCAGAGGCCTGAGGGTACCCCTCGTTTTAATGAAATGAGTGAGCAGATATCTAAGGGATTCCATAATTTGTTTGCACTGCTAAGTGCAAATAAAATCTACAGAAAATCTTAGCAGATCTTCTCAGACTTCTGCTGAACCTCACAGCAGGTCTCAAAGAGACCTTGAAAATTGTTCCTAATGAACAACAATCATAAAAACTTAATCAAAAGAATCAGTACAGATTTTGGTCTTTGTCCAAAAAGAGAGAGAGAGAGAGAGAGACAGTTGCTTGGTGCTGTTTCCACAATCAGATGAAAAGGAGAATTCTGGGTCCTATTGGACATTTCCTCCACACCACAACATTATAATGACCTTGGGAAAAAAGCTAACAAGATCAACAACAGCTTGAATGCATTGAAATTTGAAAAACTCCATAGGGTTTACATTTTGTCTAATTATGCAGCATGTCATCTAGGACAAGGAGGAATGCTGTGCTCAGCTATGGAAATATTTCTGGTCACTAAGAAGTATTTTGGCTAGGTCTCCTCCCCACAATCAGAAAGTGTCATGTGCCAAGCTGAACCACTCTATTTGTTGATAGATTCCAAGTATATGCATATGGAAGGAAAAAGCATACACAGTAAAAGCACAAAGATGAATTACTACTCAGGAAAAAGATCTTGAAGTCAGTGTTGAACATCATTGACAATATCATCTCATGTTCAAAAGTGGTAAAAAATGTGAATAAAATACTAGAAATTACTAGAAAAAATAACGAAAAAATACTAGTTACTGTATAGGTCTATGGATTGTCTATATTTGAAATTAGTCTCAGAAAGGGTATGGGAGAATAGTACAAAGGGTACAGCAGTGCAGACTGACTTCCATTTGAGGAGATGCTAGGCTGTGGTCTTAACAGCTTCAAAATGAGACAACCAGAGTGGATGGTGGGTTGTGACTAATGTCCATAAAATCATGAATGTTTTATGGGGAAAGTACATAGTAAATAATAATTAGTGTTTTCACAGTTAAAAAATAACTATCAGAGGGCACTGAATAAAATTGTCAGGCAGTAGGTTTAAAGCAAATCTGATGATGAATTACTTTGTAATAAAATGCATGGTTAAACTATTAACTCATTGCCAGAACTTATTGTGGAGGTCAGATATTAATTATTAAATATACTCATTGAGAAAGAAGCTGCTGCTTGAAAAGTTCATAGGATGGTGGAAAAGGGAAGTTATATGAAGAGGGGGGTACTATTCTACTACCTCATTGCTCAGATGTAAATTATTTTCCTAAGCATCTGCTATTAATGCTAGTACAGATAAGATAATGGGCTAGATAAGCCTTTGGTTTGACCTCTTATTCTTACATTTCATGTTATATTCTTATACCCTGACAGCCAGATCTAGACCTCCACCCTGAATGGGAAGAGGAAAGAGTGTGGATATCCCAGACCTGACTGTATGTACATACCAAGCCATAAGAACCTGTATTATGTAGCAGGGTAGATGTGGTAGGATTTAGTTGTTAGATGGTTGCAAAGGAATGAGCATAATACAGCGGTAAAAGTGATCAAAATGTATTTGACTGAGGAAGAGGGTCAGTAGGAACACCCTGAGCAAATAAAAGGGAAAATAATATTTCTCTCAGAAGTTATTTTCATTACTTCTATGTGTTTTAATGTCCTCAGTCAGAGAACACAACCCACCATTGTTTTTTCCAATCTAAAGTGAGCCCTTAAATAATTAATCTGGTTTGGAAGGTATACCACTTCTCTGGAGATGTTTTGAATAAATGCGTCCACCCTCTTTCAGTGGAGCTCAATCCCAAAGCATTTTGTTGGTAACTTTGTTGAGTACCCAAAGGTGCTAACTAGGGATTTTAGGGAGCCTGACCTTCCCTGACAAGTCAAGACTTAATGAGAATAGTTGTTGAACAATTAAACATCTGGCCTACTCCGATTAGGTTATATAATACTCTTTTTATGCAGCAGTTAAAAATATTTGATCTCCTGTATCTTTTGATTGTGTTTACTAATTTAGTTGTTTTTTACCTTTCTGCCATTCAAGTACAGACAAAAACAGTCATGGGAAACAGCATTTCAGTGCAACCAGAGAAGAAGAGCACAAAAATTTTGTTGTTGGAATGCCAGAAAACGTTGGGTAGATGTGAACTGTATCAGAGAGATGGGTTTAGTGACAAAATGCACCTTTGGCTCAGGAAATGGTGAATCCTAAGATTATATTAAGCCTAAGGGAATTCATAATAATAATAAAAAAGTGGTGAATACTTACCAGGGTGTTTGAAGAAATATCTTGCTGGGGATATTCATTTCTGGTATATCTGGGAGGGAAAAGATGGGACTGAGAGAAGCCAGCTATGAAAAGGAAAGAACTATAAACTTAAAAAATCATCAGGATGGATCACACTGGGAATGTAAAGTTTCGGAAACAGATTTTTTATTATTATCTTACAGCTTTTGCAAAGCTCTATAAACAAATAACTTTTTTATTTTTAAATATGTACCTAGGTAAACACTGTATTAAAGATGTCAGCACTAAGGTATTGCTGATCTTTGTGCAGGATGGGAAGATATGAAAGGAATTAAATTTTGCACATGTGCACATGCTACACATTAGATAAGTAATAATATTTTACAACAAATCCATACTTTTCATCCTCAAGTTTCTCAAAGAACTTCACACAGTAACTGTGTGTGTGTTTGGAAATCCTGCCACATGCATCCATGTATGTCCCTGTACACTATTAAGGCGGTACGAAAATGGTCCATATTGAACAAACACTGAGCAAACACTATGCTTATGTAAAGGGTCTGACTGACTGGCACATGGAGACCTTACCTGAAAAATGTTTAAGCTGTTACTGTCCATGACTTTTGAACCCACTGGGTGCCAAGATTACCATCCCCTTAGCATAAATGGCAGAACAGCGAGTATCCCCACAGCTCAGCAAACCAAAAAAAATGTAGAGCAAACCAAACATGTTTTGTCAATGCCTCCAATAAGAGATCATTGACACACATGCGCACACACACACATTCATGCATGCAAAGAAGGAAGAAACACTGAATCCTTTCCTCTTTCAGTATGAAGATGCCCAACTACACCACCCATCTGGCTGCCAGGAAGAGGCTTTGCCTCTTGCCTCCTCAGTTCTCTTCTGGGTTTCACTAATATTGTGTCATTATCTGTAAAGATTATAAAAAGTGGAACTATATTTGACATCCCATTAGCCTATCTTCCAATACAAATTCCTTCATTTTCTTCTTGCCTCCCTGATGTATGGAGCACATGCTGTAGCTAGAGGATTGTGGAGACCGCTTTCCTAAAAGCTGAGATGAATCCTGGAAAAGCTACGAATTACAGTAAATTCAAGATGTCAGTGTAGCCTGGACTGGAGTTGTGTGTACTTCTGGTTATCTGTGACCACGGGAGGTGATTCAAGTCTAAAAGTGATGCAGAGAAGGGCTTCAGGACTAGCAAAGGGACTGGAGGAGCTCTCAGAAAGAGGAACTACTGAATGAGCAGAGATGAAATCTCATGGGATTGCTCAGCCCAGTGAAAACAAAGGTGGCAGGGAAATGACTGCAGTCTCTAAGGAGCAAAGAAAAAGAACTGAAAGGACAACAGTTACACAGGAAATGTGTGTGAGCTGACCACATATGAATTTTAGCTGGAAAAAACAGGAACTACAGATAAGAAAAGGAGTTCAGGAGTACCCTCTAACAGGAGAAAGATGGGACCCTCACACCCTTAGAAAGGACTTGCTGAGGTGATTGCTGGCAATATGACAATCATGGTCTTTGTGACCAAGAATGTCTAATCTGGTCTTCTGATCCACAGAGGATGTCTTCTAGCACTTCAGCAATGTGGACACTGTGCATCTGCTTAAACCAGTTTTGATGCTGGCATCTCTCTTCCTCTTCAGTCCCTCTGACTGTCTGTCCCAGCTTGTAAAGGTCTTTGGAATGGAGACTGTCCCCTTAGATGCTTAGACAGCACCTAGTCCTTTAGTTACTCTTGCTTTAAGTACTACATTAAAAGATTACTGTTAATACTGTAATGATCATTATGCTGAACTTAGTAGAGAACCAGAGCTTAAGTTTTCCATGTGGCCCTAATTCTGACTTCCTGTGCAAATGACTTTTAAGTTTTAAATTGTAAGTCCTCATGCTCTTTTTTTTTTTTTAAAAAAAAATTTCAATTCACTAAAACAGAGAGTTGCTCCATTTTATGCACGGACTTGACAGATGCCAATAATCATGTTTCCTTTCTGAACTTGGGAAAACTTGGTTTTCTGCACTGAGCTGCAATTTGTATCTTTGCTCTGTGTACACATGCTTGTGTTCAAATAGAGAATATGAGCAGCCCACCAGGCTAACCTTCCACTCATTTTCAAGGAGCCTTATTACCTTCTTGCTGCAGGTTCTTCTTTCTGGTTTAGGTGACAGCAGGATAGGGAGCACCACAAGGCAACCTCACTGGACAAATATTCACTTCTCATGTGCCTGAAGTCACAGAGACAACTTCATTGACCATATATAATGAGCATTATAGCGTATTACACCCAGGAGGTTCCTAGGGGAATATATCTCTGCCCCTGGAGGAACTCCTCCAACCTCTCTTCATTCACAGGTAGTTGTTCTCATGCTGAGCTGCTGCTGCTCAGCCTGTACTGGAATCAGAGCACAAAAGTTATTTAGTTCCTCTCAAAACTGGATCATATGACAAAACCTGTGTGGAAATAGGTCTATAAACAATGTGCAATTCTAAGCAGCCAGCCATAAAAAGTAATTAAAGAGGTAGTCTAAATCACAACAAAGTGCACAGAATTTTAAATAGCCTATGTGTATTCCTGTCCTTTAGCTAAGTCATTCACAATCACTTGTTGGTTCTTTTAACTACATATTAAAACTTTCCTCTTCTACAGAGTAAGCATTAATATAAACACAGAGGTCAAATCCATTCTCCCAAAACTCTTCACTTCAAACTTTCTGAGAGGATGGGAGGAGACTGCAAATAACTGAGCTGCAACTTGACTTTCCATCCCAGCAAATCTATTGCCAAGTACTGGGTCTTCAGGATCTGCAGGGATTAAGGATAATAATTTGCTGCTCTGAAAGAGCAGCCTCTGAAATGGTATCTAAGTACTACAGGCTCTGCCCCTCACCCATCTCCTGGCCATGCAAATGCCATGCAGATAACGTGCGGGCTTAGTAATGAAGGCAGCCGGTGGTGTATTGAACTTCTTGGTGTGTATGGGTGCTGCTTGCTGGGGCTCTTCTGTTAGCCACAGAGGTGAGTCTTACCTTGAGAATTGCCACAGTGCCATGCACAGATGGTAGCTGAACTACGGGCAGGGGTAGGTTCAAACAATAAATTTCCCTTTCATCTAGCAATGCCACACTGTTGCACACTCTCACAAGTAGTTAACTCATGGGTTGGATTCAGCTACTGTAATTAACAAAGCAGTAAGTCAGCAAACCTCCGTGACCATCCATAGCTCCTAAGGGGTCCAAGAAGACGAGGTATTGTCAGTTTACCTCCTTCATGTGTTTGTCCTTGCTTTGCTTTTGTTTGCATTTTTGGTTAAGCTGTTCTCCTGGCATCAGTTTCACACCATTTTGTTTTAACTCACTATATGCCTCCTATCCACACATAGACAGCCTTTTAACCTGGTGATGTACTCTCTGCTCTGTCCACTTTGGGGTTAATGTGGGATGTTTTGGTCAGACAGTAGTTGCCATAAAGCCTTCCCCAAACTTTGCAGACATGGAACTAATATTTTTACAGTTAGTGCTGAGTCTCTGCTGGTTGTAATCCACAGCATCCACCTGGTTGTAATCCACCTGGATGCAATTGCGCTTGGATAACTAAACCTGACTGATGTGTTTCACTTAGTGGGGACTCCACTTGTTTCATTGTAAAGATTAGAGTGATTCAGCATTCATGAGAAAATGTGGCAACAAAAGGTTAGCTGAACAGTGCTAGGAGTGGAGCCACATTGGGAGCAATTGAAGGAGGAAATGGTCTGGATTTATTGTCTGCATTAAAGATATTGTGGGTCCCATGGATACCAGGAGTGTCATGGAGACACAGCTAATAGGATTTTTATTAGATTATTGTCAGGCTGTTGCACCTGCTTCTGAAGGGGACGGTGCAGTTGGTTTTCTGGCACAATCCTTGAACAAGGAAGCAGAAAGGAGCTATGGGAGCTGGAAGCTCCAATATTAATTTTTAAGGAAACTTTTACAATTGCCTCAAAGCCATTTCAAGCAAGCCACCAGCCAGTGAGTACCCCTTCTGTCCCTTTACAAAATGCTCATACATAGAAAATATATTGCTGAAATGAGTGAAGACACCAAGTCTCTACTCTCCACAGTCCAGATCTAGGTTAGTTTTTATTTGTATTAACTTGAAGGAAGGTTGCTTTTTAAAATTATTTTTTAAAATTGCAATTTTGATTAATACCATATTTCTGTTTCTTTCACGGTAACATTTAGCAATTCATTTGGTCTCTCATTTCCCCTGTCTCCGGTGTGTTAGATAGATAACAATACTTTCCTCCTCTGTAGTCTGCTTTGAAGCTCCTTTACCTGCATGTGTAAGTATTACAAGATTTTGATAAAGGTTTAAGGCGAGTGCCCTTTGTGGTCATTTCAACCCCTGCGAATCTCACACACAGTTTGCCTCTATGCTTCACATTCAGCACACCATTTCCCAGCTCCCTGTTTTTCTTTTTATTTATTCAAAGCAATCAGAGCACATTTTATCCAACAGAGAACTGAGCTGAGGGGAAAAAAAAGGGAGTTTCCATCACCAGTTCATTTTCATTTTCACCCCTAGTTTCTAATGATGGTGAACATTAGAGAAACTTGGAAGCCATCTAAATTCAGGTCTCAAGCTAAACACATCTAGTGTTGATTTAAGAGTGTTTTATTAGATTTTAAGTAGGTTTGGATGAATAATTTGTAACAAGTGGTCTCATGAATTGTATTCATGTCTTTGTTCAGGAGTTACTTGTAAAGGGAGTCAAATTATTCCATCCAGGACCTAATCCAAAGCTCTCTGTAGTTAATGGAAGGAAATCAATGCATTCTGGGTTAAGACACAAAATATATTCTGTTGAAGAATGTTGGTCTTGTAATGTATTCACAAGAACCCTTTCCTAAGATCATCCAGTCTCAAAGAAGTTGTGCTTTGATATGTATCTCTAATACGTGTTGTAGTTCTGGCCCACATATCAGGATGTTGTGACTTTTTTGTCTACATTTCCTTTACAAAGACAGCACCTTCTGGAATTTTCTGCTAGTGTCTTGTGAATATTTTACATCTTTTACTTTAAAGGTATTGTTTTAGAAAGTATTTTTGTCAGTTAACACCTGTAGGTAGAAAACTGAGATTGTGAATCTCTGAAGTCAGTTACTTTAACGTCCAAATGAATAATGACCTCTCATTTTCAGTTACTATTATCATCAAGAATTACAGTCAGTGGCTTCTCCAAATCTTTTTTTTCTCCCTCCTTCTCTTTTTACTCTTTTCCCTCAGTGATGCTATTTACTTGCTTGTATAGTACTCTCTTCTTCCAACTAACTAACCCTAAGGATGTTTGTAGCTACTTCTATTTTTTCACTTGTTTCTTTGCCTGAACTTTCTAATCTTTTCTTTCTCATTGAATCAGTTACTTTCTCAGCTTTCTGATTTTTTAATTATTTTTTTTTTTAGCCTTTTGGCCCATCACACTCTACTCACTTTCTAGTAACCAGTTCTCCAGTTCTCATATTTTTGTTCCCTTATTTCCTTTTGTTTTGAGCACTATTAGACCAGCAGTCAACATAGTATGGTATGCTGTGCCTCAAGAGTGACTAATTTCTGATTCTCATAATGAATTTAAAGAAAGCCTGCAGATGAAAGGGAAGTCATAGGGTTTAAAATATGTTTTGTGTTGAAAGAGATATATTTCACTTCCAGACGTCATTTTGAGGTTGTATCATGTCTTTGTGATCAGTTCCTCATCTCCAAGAAGTATATCACTAACAATAATACTATGTTGGAGATGTAATATAAGAATTTAAATTGATAGTGAAAAGATATAAGAATAATTTGCTTAGATAAGACAAATCCTTTCAAATCCTGGTTGCATTTTAACTTTGCTTTGTCATTAGTATGCTGCTGTTAATTCAGGATCAATCAAGGGAAATCTATACTGGCACACTGCTAGAATTTTCCCTTATGTGATATTTGCCATTGGCAAATAACTGTCCCAAGCACTTCCTCTGAAGAAATTGGGAATTTAAATATTATGTGGCAATTCTTAAAAGAGAGCCGGTGGTCTCCCTAGTTTGGAGGGTGAAAGACCTTAACAATAAGTATGTAGGCTCTTCATGATATCCTCCCTCCTTGCCAGAGTGTGGTCCTGAGTGTGCTTAATTTTCTAGTACAGGTGAATCCCACAGTATTGTGTTGTCGTCATTTATAATGCAGGTGCCTTCATGCAAGCACTTGGCTTTCTCCACCTCTTCTACGAGGCACCTACCAACATTTCTGTTCCTTTGTAGTGGCTAATAATAATATTAATAATAATAACAACAATAATAACATCTAAAAATATCCCACCTACTTTATAACTTGGTTTGTCCTAACCCTAGTGGATTAAGCTACACCCCTTTTAAGATGTATTTCAGAAGTATAATTTTGCACCCAAAGAACGGTGATGGGTAAAATTTAACACAAAAACTTTAGATAAGGAATTGCCTACTTTGAAATACTGTCAAGGAATATAAACTACCATTTCAGTTAGTTACACACTTTCTTTGATGACATTTTTATCTACACACAGTATAGGTGTGTATTTACACTCTAACAATAACAGATTTTTATAATTAATAAAAGTGAGGGAAGACAATTCATCTCACCATAAGGTAGGTTGAATAATTGCCTTCTGCAGCTGTTTTATGAATATAAAGTTGCCCTGAAATTACTATCTCAGGGATCTAACTCTGAGACTTTTAAAGCTAGGCAAGGCAAATTCTAACCTTAACATTTCTCTGTCTCAGTTCTTCCGCCTGGAAAATGCAGAGAATCTGAAATCTGTACTCATTATCTCACTAACATGCACATAATATTTAAGGGGCAAGCTCGAAGATGTGATGGTAGAAGGCAGTTTAGAGCTAATTAGCCAAGCAAGAAATCTGTTCCCAGTTTACTAGAGGAAAAGAGGTTGACTAGATAAAGAGAAGAGGGCAAGGTACTGAATTATCCTGCAAGTGACCTATCTGTTTGGGCTATGAGATGATTAGGATATGGATTGTATCTTTTAATGTGCCATCTAACTCATGCAAGGCAGAACAAACACAGAAGTTGGCCGCATTTAAATTGGAAATATTAAAATATGTCTGTAATCACTCAATTAGACAGTTCTGGGACAAGCTCATGGAGTTACTTTACCCCCAAGGATGTGTTTGCTAAGGTTGGCACTGGTGTGGATATATCTGTACTTCACTCCATCACTTAGTGTGCATACACCCTCTGTGCCTCCAGGCACTCTCTTAAGGTAGGTAGTACTAGAAAAAACTGCAAAGGGGAGGAGAGGGATGTGTACCACAGTAATGGAAACTTGGCTCAAAAGATTTGAAGAGAAAAGAGGGATTGCTGGTACTGCATGCAGTGACCTAGCTCTGATTGTGTGTGAAGTTACTGCCTGTAAAATCTGCCAGTTTAATATCTCTAGAGAATAGTTAGTTTTATTTATTGGCCATCCTGGAACCTCCTACAAAAAGAGCAGGAGAATCCTGCCAAAGTGTCAGCTCTGGTCAGGGACACAATATCATAAACTGAAAATGCAGTATTAGAGAGACACACTTATTGTGAACAACACACCACCTTGTATTGATATAAATGAGATTAAAAATAAAAGTTTATTTTGGGTTAAAACTTTTCCCCCAGCTTTATATTTTCTTAGCTAAAGTTTAAAATTTTGACCATTTCATTCCTGTAATTCCAAATATAAATAATAAGGCTACTACTAGAAAGCATTGACTCATACTACTCACTAATATTGCTTCTGAGAGAATAGTAGGGTCATTAAAAAAACAGTCATCACATCTATGGTCCTTTATGGCATCAGCCCAAGCTTTGTAAAAGAGTATTCCTCCCACAGGGGTTGTGAGCTCATTCAGATTTCTGCCAGTTTCCAGGATCAAACCCATGAGTTCACAGGATTTGTCTTGACAACTGGCTGCTGATTCCAGTGCTCCTGTTCCTAGGTAGGAACGGCCAAACGTCTCACTGCTCTCAGACATGATGCAGGATATGCTTCCAGAGTCAATACTAATAATGCCCCAATGAGAGACAGAAATGCAAGAAAAAAACCAACTTATACATACATGACATTGATTTATTTCACCCAATCTTTTGACATCTGAAAGAGACACATTTATAGACCAGTTTATTCCATCCCAGCAAGATGCCTGTAGGACTTTGGATGTATTTTCCTCCATGATGACAGAGGGAGCCTAGATGTCAAACTCTGAATTAGACAACTAGATACTGAATCCAAAGTTAGGTGAGATGAATCCCAGCCTATAAGCAATACTTCATATAGCTACCGTAGTGGAAGGAGAAGTTTGTCCCACATATGCCTTCATCTTATTTATTTATTTGTTTTGCAAAACACTAGGTTTACATGTTTAGGGGCTATACAAAACAAGAAGACAAAGGTTCTTGATGATCAGCATAAAGGATATGCATATCATATCATAGATCCATAACTCTCTCTAAATTTGCAAAAATGGCAAACAGTGTGGTCTGCACAATCACTCACCCTCCCAAGCACATGAGCCTGTACCATGCTGTTAAATCAGCCAGTAAACCAGCTGGCCAGTGGTGACCGGGGTGGCATTTTCTCATCTTAAGACTAGGCCACAAGATAATGAACTGTTACAAGTAACAACCACCTCAGTTTAATCTGGGCCGATGAAATAAATACAGTACAGATATGAGGTGGATTTGAACTGGTAGTTTAAAAAACGAAAATTCCTCCTTACCTTTGTCATTATCAGACGTGAAGATTCAGTTGACAGCATAAGACATTTCTTAGAAAATGAAAATTGTGTTAAGAAATCTCGTGCTGATGTTAGATTTGCTGAAAGATTTAAAAAGGTTCATGAACACTTCAACAAATATAGACAAAGTATTTACAGGGCTTGGCCCAAATTGTAAGGTAGAATGTGCCACTTCTTTTGAGAATGAAGGTCACGGGTATAACTAACGTGGGCTGACATATAGATATACTTTGCAAAACATTCGTATTTCCTCATCATTTTGTTATATAAGAAACTCACAACTATTCCTTTAGTTGTTTTAATTTTAGTATCGTTAGAAAGGTTCACAGCTGAATTTAAGATGGCATGCCTGACTCACAGACAGTATGAAAGAGACTCAGCTGAAAAAATATGAAGAGAGACCTATGGAGATGATATTATAAGGTTCAAAATGCAAACTGTCTTATATATTAGATTTGAGTAAACCTCTGAACTTTCAATCACATCATTAACTTTAAACTGTTTAGCAGTTTCTCTGAGATTTATTTATTCTTTGCACATGATTAAAAAAAAAATCCATGTAACTATACATGTTATTAATATGTTATAATGGATCCAATGTGTAGCCTTAAATATGAGAATCTCTCAGTATACTCACTAACAGTTTATTCAATTACTATTAAAAAGTCGAATAGAATATTTTTCAACCATCTCATTTTGGTCTTAAGGGCAAAAAAAGCACTATTTTGCATAATGTAGGAGGAAAAAGGAATTGCCTGATTCAAGGAAATGGGCTGATGATGAATTTTTTGCTTTTCTGAAATCAACCCTCAAATTCTCTGAGTTCACAAAAGGTCAGTTGTATATATTTCTCCAGTGATCACATAAAATCTTGGTCTTCAAAATAAGAACATTCCTGTTAAAAAGTGTTGTTTAAACTGTGGAGCAGTATCTGTCATATATATTTTATTGGAGATGTCACTATTGCTTATTGAGCAACTTTTTTGATAAATACTACTAAAACTGTGTAACTGTCTGAATACTTCATGAGATCATTTGTTGATCAAATTCCTTGAATGTTGTCAACAGATATATTCATGGAATAGTGTAAGAGAAGCTCTACGATGAAGTCTTATTGTTGAGCAATGGATGCTCAACAATATGGAAATGGCTCAAATGAACAAAGAAGTTGTCTGTTTTTTTTGCTTAAAGTCAGCACGAACATGAACTGAATTTCCAGTTTAGAAAGGTTTGGTTGACTCATCCTTCCTCCTCACCTCACCATTATTTTTCACTTCACTCTGCTTCTTGGTTTCGGTAAAGAGTAAAAAACACATGCACAGAAAAACTCTGTAAAAGCCTTACAGACTGCATATTCTCTTAGAAAACATAGGGCCTTCAGCCCTATTTTGAAAAATAAAAAAGCTCAGCTCGATGAGGGTGTCCCTCCATATCAGCCTTTTGCCAGACACATTAATTTATTCTCCTACCTCCTGCTTGCGTGTTCAAGGAACTATCCACAGGGTTATTTTCTCTCCCCAAATACTGATTTCTGCTCAGATGATCTCCTTTCTTTCCACCTTCAATTAGAAACAGTGGATATGAGCTTAGCTCTGCAGCCATGTGTTTATAACTGCACTGCGTTTACATGCACTCATTGCAAAATGTGCTTTGACAGCCCCCCGCTAAGGCTTTTCCCAGATTAAGGAATCTTAAGCAGCTTTGGACTGCTTGACCCTGCTGGTTCATCATTTATGATGTTCAAAACACGTACATGGCCAATTTGAGTTTATCTAAACACTTAAGAAGAAACTCTTCAATTAAAGATCATACTAAGTGACACTGACAGTAACTCTCTTACCAATATGGTGTGGCTAAATCACCATCAGATGCTGGGAAAAGTACTCTTCCTTTGCAAAACAAATCAGAGATCACTGTATTTGGGGCAGTTCTTCCTTAGAACTAATTTTTCATAACCTTGAAAGGAAAAAGTGGTTTACCATCAAATGTTCTAGCAAGATTTCACCGCAGAGTTTTGCTTGGGATGTAATTTCCAAATGCTTAAGTTTCAATGGAAAGAAAAATATATATATAAAAAAGAATGATACATGTTTTTTCAGTATCAATCACACAGAATGCTTTATCATTTTAGTAAATGATGCCGTATAATCTTTGTGTCACATTAAATGCCAAAGCAATAAATTCACTGGGGGATATTTACAAGGGTATCCAGGCTGAATTGAGATGTCTTCTAGTCCTTTTTCTAAATTGTCACATTTACTGCCTGCTGTAGAAAGGGGAAGCCACCAATTGATTTCTAATTCTGCAAACCCCAGGGTGTAAATGTGATTAGCAGTAATTGGAGAAGTTCAGCAACTGTTAATTTCTCCTCTCTTTGTTGGTTTTCCTATTTAAAATATTAACAAAATGCGTATGTAGGCCAAAACTGACTCCGATGCAGCTGAACAAAGGATACATATTTAATCAGAGCTGTGGGACCCTGATGCGGTTGTCTGAAACAAATGTGACATGTGCTTCCTCTCAAAAAAAGTCAGCCAGCTAATAAACAGCATTGGTATTTTGTTGTAATGTTCATTGTCTACATGATGTCAAGTTTAATGTCATTACACTATGTAAAAAAGCCAGAAGTACACTGCTAAATTTGTCTTTCCCAGTTGGCTGTCCCTGAGGAGATTATGATGCAAGTGGTGGCTTTGTTTGTTGCATGTATAAGAGTGCACATGTTCCTAAGTTTTAAGTTGTAAAGGAAGGTGGCGATAAGAGACTTTAACCCCTGCATGGCTGAGCATCTCCTTAGAATGAAGCAGTTTTACAGGAGTATCAAGTAATTATGAAAAAATAGGATTTGCTCTCTACCTACATAAAATATCTCACTTGTGTTTTTCTAGACAAGATTTTCCCCCATCCATAGGCATAAAAGTTTGCTAATACTTTTTAGCAAGGAAATGGCTCTTACATTTCAGCCCTAGAAAGGAACTTATGTTTACCTTTATTCTCTAGCATTAAATATTTTTCTTTATTAACCTAGAACTGGGAAGGCTGTCTGCACAACAGCGTGCAGTCCTACTCAAAATGCTTTGAGCATCTCAGGAAGCCAACTGGAAGCTTTGGTTAACTTAGCATGGATAGCTCACTCTTAGATGGCTAAAGCTAATGGTTCAAAGCTGTGCCAGAGGAGGTTTAGACTGGACATTAGGAAGCATTTCTTTACTGAGAGAGTGGTCGAACACTGGAACAGGCTTCCTAGAGAGGTGGTCGATGCCCCAAGCCTGTCAGTGTTTAAGAGGCATTTGGACAATGCCCTTAACAACATGCTTTAACTTTTGATCAGCCCTGAATTGGTCAGGCAGTTGGACTAGATGATCTCTGTAGGTCTCTTCCAACTGAAATAGTCCTATTCTATTCTATTCTATTCTATTCTATTCTATTCTATTCTATTCTATTCTATTCTATTCTATTCTAGATGGATCTTATCTCTAACTCTTTTGAAGCAACAATCTTATGTGGGAATGCCTGAAAATGAATTCAGTGATTTAATACAGATGTTGATGGAAAAAAGTGAAAAGTTGCTCTGTGGGAACAGTTCTTCACAGAAATGCCCTGAGGGCATCTTCTCATTGAGTAGTGGTGGGGCTGTATGGGGCTTATCATTTGGAAAGCTAAAGACCACAGTAGTGGCAGATGCCTAATTCCATTTTTGAAAGGCTAGGAGATTGCCCCAGGTAGGCATATTCATGGCTGGAGTTTGTACATTTCTAACTACCATCCTGAAAGACCACAGATATTACAGAGATACATGCCAAAACAGATCCCTTGGAAAGGCATGAACATGTTGGAAACAGGAGCCTCACCAGAGCCATCTGGTCCTGAGCTGCAGAGCTCACCCTGGAGAGTTAGTATGATCTCGCAACTCTCTCTACCAGACAGGGAGCCCCAAAACTTCAATTTACCTGTCTCACAGGAGATCAATAGTAAACTAAACCCCTTTGTAATAATCCCCAAGATTATTCCTTAGCAAGTTTTACTCCTATAGGAAGAGAAGGGAATCAAAAGGCTTTGTATAACTCATCACTCGCATTATCTGATGCATAAGAGATTTGTAAAACAAGAGTTCTGTGTGTTCAGATGCAGAAGTACTGATCTCACAGAGAAACTTCCAGTTTGGGAATATCTTTCCCTCTTGGATTGACCCAGTAATTAACACCTTTATAAATAGAGTAACACCCTATAAGTGTAACTTTTATGTCTGCCTGATGCTTCTTGTCTGCTCTGCTCTGCTGAGAGCTCAGGAAGTTTGCAAGATAGAGCATAGGTGCCACCCTGAGCTCAGTCAGGGTGTCCATAGCAATAGGAAGATCCATCTGACACATGAAGGGGTAGCCCACAGAAAATAGAGCTGTATCACATTGTGAGATGGAATAGATATCTCCAGACTCCAGTTCTGCCACCTCTTGGTAATTTATAAATTTAATTCGTCATTTATTCTATATTTCTTTCACTGGAAAACACAACTTTGACTTCTTTTGCAAAGAAAGGTCAAGAGACTCATTGTCTTTATGCTCACTTGACCTTAACCAAGGTCATAAGGATCCCAAGTATCATGAGGAGAATGAATCTTCTGTTTCTCAGTATTTTGAATTGTGTTTGTCATTGCTGGTCTATTTTTTTTTTTGGCAATCCAACCTTGACTTTAAAATAGGCAGCTATTGCTAAACCATGTTTAATATATCTTAAATATGAGGTAGTTAATAGTATTAATTAAATAATATTTAATTTAGTATTAATGTTATATAATAATATAATATAGTAATCATATAATAACATCATATATTATATAGTATCATTACGTGTGCAGTATGCATTTATATATATTATTTTATTGATTAAAAATATATTATTTATACACACACACATATACACACATGTACACATATACATTTGCAACATTTTCTACAGAACAAATACTGAGCTTGGGAACTAAATAGCTACAGGTGGGACTGCTTTCCCTTCTCTAGTAAAATCCAATGCTTGCTGCTATTTATTTAATGATTAATAATTCTAAGACACCTTTTAAAGTATAATAGAGTAATTTTTTCCTTCTGTTTTCTCTGGATTACATCCCAGATACAGAGAGGCACCATCATACTGGAAGTCAGAAACTGGAAACATGCCCCCTGGCTGTTTTGTTATCTGTTATGAAGTAAGATGGTCCAAGAGTTTTGTTTCCACTTCTGGCTGCTGTTAAAAACAATTTTTGGACAGAGTGCTTTGTTCCAATGACTCGTTACACAGCCCTATTCTGCACATGGCACACCGAAACTTGGGGTTCAGGGGAGCATTTCAGACACTGCCAGGCACTTCATTCCCTGGTGTACACCTTTCCTTAGGCCCCTAAATGCACAAACCCACCTGTGACCTGAGCTGCCTTTCAGAAATATGTTTCTCTCTGCTGACAACTAGAATGACTATGTCTACTATGTTTAAACAAAGTGAATCAAGGCCCTTGCTCTGCAGTTGTCAGAGAAATAAATATGCTCTTAACCCCCCTCTGAAGAAACCTACTGCAGATTTCCTCCCAGAAATACCTTCTGGAAGAAGTGGTACCATTCACCTCATTAAAGGGTAGCTCCAAAGGCAGGAGAATAGTCACCGCAGGACCTCCATACATGCAATGAAAGGAGATAAGTGTCTCCAGAGTATGAGTCAAATTATAGGACTCCAAATATCTTTCTTCCTCTTCTTTGATTCATGAGTGAAGCCTAAGAAAAGGATGGGTTGGACTCAGCTGGCTTAACTTCAGATGCCTAAGTCACCTGTAGGTATTTACATCTGGGCTTATCCTTCCTAGGTTGCTCCAGTATTTAGAAGAGGGCTTGTCAGTATAGTCAATGGAGTCAATATTCGTCTCATGAAATATATGCCTAACTCTAGTCCTGTGAAAGACACTGCAAGCTCCATTGACTACATGGACTACATCTCTGGGGCAACTGACTTGGATGTGAACACCTACAATGTAGACACCTGAGGTGGGAGAGAGGACTCTGACCAAAAGCTTCCAGATCCCAAATGTAATTTTTTGCAAAGTAGAACCCATTGTCATGAATTTTGTTTAAACCCCACTTCTTTAAATTAAATTTAAAAAAAAAAGGAAAACAAAGCCTTCAGTTTTCAAATTTATCCTTTTTTCCAGTTTTAGTAGAAGAATAAAAAAATGAGGAAGGCAGAGTAAAAAGGGAACTATTTTTCACAGAAGAGCTTGAAAGAAACAACAGTTTCTCCTTTGATCAGGAGAAAAGTATGGTTCTTCACTGGATACTGTAGTAATGCAGTAAATGAAGTTTAATGAAGTGAAATTATAATACATCTCATTCTTTGTAGAATAGTACCCAGGTGGAAAATATATAGACATGCCACATTAAATGCTGGCCTTGTTACATTCCCAAGAAAAACCCATTGCTAAATAGTTTCTGGAGTCAGAGGTTTGAATTTTTCTGCTGTCTCCTTTTATGTATCCCTCTCTTCTCCTTTCCATCTCTGACATTAGCCTTTATACTCCTCCACTCAGTTCTCTGCCTCCTTCTGTTGTGTCTCCTTTCAGGGAGTGCTTTTACTAAGCCTTTTTATCATGCTAGCATTCAGCTTGTTTGCAGATCTCCCATAGGAACTCATTTTTCTTCTCAGTAATGAAAAGGCAGTTCTAAACAGAAAGCATGCAAGAAAATGTAGTTAATAAAGATGCTGAGAGCTATTCATACCTGAGTGAGTCATTGATATGTCTATACTGCCGAACAAAAGAAGTCAAGGACAAATTTCTGGCCCAGGGGCTATGTGACAGTGACTGGCTCATATCCACATTGCTGCTTTGGGATAGATCTCTGTCTTGCAGAATTATCTTGGAGAGAGTTCATTGCCGTGGTTCAAAGCCAAGCAAAAGAGAGCTGTCTGTTAGGTGGCCTTATTTCTTATGCTCTCTTTTTGATTTATTTCATGGTAAAGGTGAACCCTGTGTCTCTTACTCAAGCCAGCTGTAAAGCTATGAAGAATACCATGGATTTTTAAACCTAGATTATAGACAGATGAACAACACTTGGTTACAATACTGTCCACTGGTTTAATCACCATAATAAGTCTGAAAACACGTCTTTCCCTATGTGTCACTGATATACTGTTATTTCTGCTTTTAGTTGCTGTTTAGATACTGCGGAGATAGGTACTATATAGTTTTGTATGCAAATAATTTTAGAAAAGTTTGCACTTCTGCAAGCATTTGGCTCATATTTTTGGTCTGAGCGTTCACAAAAATGTTGGGCTTCAAAAGTGGTAGAAAAAAATTGTTCAGCCACAAAGAAAGTCTTGGTGGAAAATAAATGTTGTGCCTTTTATACAAGATTGGCGAGATGAGAGGAAACATTTACTTTAGAGCTCTTCAGCTCCTGTTACAACTAGTCTGTGTCTTTATTTCTCAATTTGCCTATGTTGTCTCTTCTTACAGCCTGCTCCACACACATTTTCTCCCTAGAACAACCATAAAATTGCATTTACAGCTAATTTACCATGCTCAGAAACACAATTTAGATTCTTTAAGTGAGGCTGCCTCTTTCTAAAGAGAGGTCTCACTGCTTCTTTTTAACCTGGCATACATCTAACCCTGCTCCTCCAGAATGGCAAGTATGATAAATGTCCCACCTGGACACTCACAAGTCTATGGGGCCGGATGGGATCCACCCGAGAGTACTGAAGGAACTGGCAGAGGAGCTTGCCAAGCCACTCTCCATCATTTATCAGCAGTCCTAGTTAACAGGGGAGGTCCCAGATGACTGGAGGCTTGCCAATGTGACGCCCATCTACAAGAAGGGCCGGAAGGAGGATCCGGGGAACTACAGGCCTGTCAGCCTGACCTCAGTATCGGGGAAAATTATGGAGTGGTTCATCTTGAGTGCCATCACACGGCATGTGCAGGCCAACCAGGGGATCAGGCCCAGCCAGCATGGGTTCATGAAAGGCAGGTCCTGCTTAACCAACCTGATCTCCTCCTATGACCAGGTGACCCGCCTAGTGGATGAGGGAAAGGCTGTGGATGTTGTCTATCTAGACTTTAGTAAAACCTTTGACACTGTCTCCCACAGCATTCTCCTGGAGAAGCTGGCGGCTCATGGCTTAGGCGGGTGTACTCTTCGCTGGGTAAAAACTGGCTGGATGGCCGAACCCAGAGAGTTGTGGTGAATGGAGTTAAATCCAGTTGGCGGCCGGTCACAAGTGATGTTCCCCAGGGCTCTGTGTTGGGGCCAGTCTTGTTTAATATCTTTATCAATGATCTGGATGAAGGGATCGAGTGCACCCTCAGCAAGTTTGCAGATGACACCAAGTTGTGCGGGAATGTTGATCTGCTTGAGGGTAGGAAGGCTCTGCAGAGGGATCTGGACAGGCTGGATCGATGGGCCAAGGCCAATTGTATGGGGTTCAACAAGGCTAAATGCAAGATCCTGCACTTGGGCCACAACAACCCCATGCAACGCTACAGGCTTGGGGAAGAGTGGCTGGAAAGCTGCCAGGCGGAAAAGGACCTGGGGGTGCTGGTTGACAGTCGGCTGAACGTGAGCCAGCAGTGTGCCCAGGTGGCCAAGAAGGCAAATGGCATCCTGGCTTGTATCAAAAATAGTGTGGCCAGCAGGACTAGGGAAGTGATCATGCCCCTGTACTCGGCTCTGGTGAGGCCACACCTCGAATACTGTGTTCACATTTGGGCCCCTCACTACAAGAGAGACATTGAGGTGCTGGAGCGTGTCCAGAAAAGGGCAACGAAGCTGGTGAAGGGTCTGTAGAGCAAGTCTTATGAGGAGCAGCTGAGGGAACTGGGGTTGTTTAGCCTGGAGAAAAGGAGGCTGAGGGGAGACCTTATTGCTCTCTACAACTACCTGAAAGGAGGTTGTAGAGAGGTGGGGGTCGGTCTCTTCTCCCAGGTAACAAGTGATAGGACGAGAGGAAATGGCCTCAAGTTGCGCCAGGGGAGGTTTAGATTGGATATTAGGAAAAATTTCTTTACTGAAAGGGTTGTCAAGCATTGGAACAGGCTGCCCAAAGAGGTGGTTGAGTCACCATCCCTGGAGGAGTTTAAAAAACGTGTAGATGTGGCACTTCGGGACATGGTCTAGTAGGCATGGAGGTGTTGGGTTGACGGTTGGACTAGATGATCTTAGAGGTCTTTTCCAATCTTATATATTCTGTGATTCTATGAAATGTGTCAAAAACATTCACATCAAATCCATGTGATACGAGTTGTTATTTTGACTTCTGTTGACACCTCCTGTTCTCTTTCACCCAGATGTTTCCATGAAGTAGCACAAAACTTTTTTTTTTCCTTTTTTTTTCCCTGAGAGTAAAAACAGGCATTTCTGTTTCTAATGAAACTGAAAATCTTTCCTTCCTCTATCACTCTGTGTGTGTGTGTGGGTGCTTTTATGCAGGTGTGCATTTCTTTTCTGGAACTGTCTTCAAGACCTGGGGAGGCTTTCTGTCCAAACATATCATTGATTCACAATGAACTAGCTATATATTTTAAATTCATGCAAATCCTACGTGCATTTGCAGATATTTAGCTTGAAGAGATTGCTCCCCATCCAAAGAGAACAGATTATCACATGGTAAAAAGTCAATAATTTGTAGGCCAGAAGGTACATTTTTAATGGCTTTTAAGTCACAGAGTGTTAAAGGTTTCTAGACACCTAACTGCTATTGAAGTAATTGGCTTTTAAATACCTGCAAAAGGATAGTTCTAGTGATTATTGACATAATAGTTCAAAACTGCAACATTTATCCAAAGTCCTGTGCCCTGCAGGACATCCAGCCATGACTTAGAAGCTCAGGATCCTGCTATCAGGTACTGAAGAAAGTGGTGCCTATGAAAGCAGTTGTAGCCACCAGCACGGAGCTGCCTAAACTAGCCACAGTGAATGCCCAGGAGAGGAGTTAGGACTGCCCTTAAGGACAGGTAATCAACCAGGCACCTAACTATGGATCTGAAAGCAAAGTCTATTTTTATTCAGCATTTCCTAACATGACTCTCTCCTGAAGTCAGAGTGCCAGCCTGGGCAGCTGGACAAAGGTGCCCTTAAATCCAGTAAATTGAACATGGGTGAGGATGCTTGTTTAGCAACTGAACTCCTTTCAGTCCCTACCTGTACCTGACCTGAAACAAAGACTTGAATCCTTATTGCCTTTGTCTTAGTGGAGTGTCCTACCCATGAAGATAGTGCAAGTCTGAGCATATCCACCCTCTCTTCTCCCCTCCCACACATTCACCCCATTCTGCAAAAGAGTATGTCCTAAAATGCATCTTGTAAAGATTTTCATAGCATTAAGACCAGAGGGGATCATTGTAACAATCTAGTTAAACCAGAATATTTTACCCAGTGTTTCCTGTGTTAAAACCAATACCTTAAATTAGAGCAATCACACTTGGAAGGAAAGACAGACTAGATTTAAAGACTCGCATGATGGCAAATCCACCACATCCATTGGCAAAGCTGTTCCAGTGATTAATTGCCCTCACTGTTTAAAAAATTACATCTTGCTTCCTGTTTGAATTTTCCAGTGCTACTTCAATTGTTTCAGTCACAAGTTTCTTAACTTCTAGGTTCTGGCCACAACAGGAAACAGAAGTACCAAAATACCATGAAATAATATTTTTGTCTTGTTTTTCCTCCCTCAGAAGGAGAAGGAAGCAATGAAACTAGTGAAAAAGAAACTAGAGATTTGCTCAGTCTGGACATAGCTTCACCTCTAATCAGAGTCTGCAGAGGCATTATTTAAGCTAATCTCTTGTTATCAAATCTGTCTCAGCAGTTTTTCTCCAAAGTTTCTGAATCTCCGATATACAGTACGTAAAGTAGCTCATTCCAGCTGAATCACTGAGACTGGGATTCAAACAACATTAACAACTGTACAAATGCTTATGTGTTTTTCTACTGCTGCTGAAAAATTTGGCAAGTCTCACAAGACTGGGATTTATCAGAATTCCAGCACTTTTTGATTTGGGTCTAACTGATGTACCTTGTTTTCTTACAGCATTTGACTATTAATTCACCTACTTTCTTTGCATCTGATTGCAGGGAAGCTAGCTCTGCTCTGGGCATATTACTCTGTGGTTTCTGACTTTCTGTTTGTGTGTTTCTCTGCAGCAGCTGGCAGGAAAGCATGCAGCAAAGGCACTTAGTGCACCCAGGGAGAGTGAAGCATGTGTTTACATCTCTTCCTGAGCCAGGGTCAGAGTGGAGGTACTGGACTAGATCGTTTGTTTTATTCTGGCTTTTTAACATCAAGATCTGAGTTTAGCTTCTCCTCCAAGAAGTGTTTTAGTGTCAGCTTGGATTCAAGGGTAAAATTCTGGTCATACGTAACATCATCCATAACATTTGAATTGTTAGTAAGATGAAAATTCTTCAGGTTTCTTATGACTTTCTTTCCTCATTCCTTTCCTTTTAATGTGCTGCTTTAATAGCAGGATGAATGTATGTTGTGCATTTCAGTTTACACATGGTTCTACCATTAAGCACCTGGATTTGAAGTAGTTTATTCCCTGAGGATTTAAATAAATGCATTGCCCCAGTTTCAGGATCCAGGTTACTATGAGTTAGCCATGTGCCACACAGGAATATTAGCTCAGAGAACGCTGTAGCTGTTTGTACTGCAAATGCAGCTCTCTTGCCGGTCATAATAAAAGAAATCAGCTTGTATTTCTTTAATGACAAAGCCTCCCTGTGTATTAATTTGGTTCTATATGACAATACATCTTGTCAGAGCAGCCAGGCAAATGTGAAAGCATATACTAAGAGAATTGTCAGCAAAGTAATTTATGTCAGGAGGTTGATGATCTTTTGCTCTGGGTTGCATGGCTTTACTTCTGTTTTAGAAGCAAAGCACAGGAAGGCTCCCTAGAAATGCATACACTTATAAAATAATTTGTTGGGAAAATCACTTCTAAAACAAACTCAGATTTCCAGTGTCTTTTTAAAAATATAATCTAGTACTCATATTATATGCTGTGATATTAATATATAATGCTGTGATTTGACCTTAATTCCCAGGTCAAATACCTGCTTGCTTCTTTGTTTTAGATTCATTGTATTACAGAGCTGGGATTGGTACTGTGAGGGACCATGTTACTTGCAGTAATTTAAAAAGGCTTTTTTTATTAATCCATAAATATTATGATAGTTTAGCAGACAAAGAAAGGCACAGTAAACTGGATACTGAAATTATGACAATATCAAATTTGAAGTAAAATGGGAATACAAAATTGAATTTGGACTGAAATCTGGCATTCAGTTTGGAATTGAGTTTGGTCTGAATTATCGAAATAGTGTAATTTGCCAAGAATTAATTCACTCCCTATCATTTTACTCTCTAAAATCAAACCTGTTTCTTTTATATAAGATATACCATACTGACAAGTTACTGATTTCATTACTTTTTTTTCCTTTTCACACGTGAGAAGAACTTATCTCATCTAATCCTGGAATCGCTGAGTAATGTTATGTAGTTAGATAAGTCTATGCCACAGGTTAATCTTGATTATTATGATAGCCCTTTCTGACCTGAAAGCCTATAAATTTCATAAGCTATTATTTTAATTCACTTTAAATAAGATGTGCTAGAATGTATCCTTTGAAAAGGCTTATGCATATAGGAAAACATGTGGCAAGTGAACTGGCAACTATGCTGCTGTAGAAAACACTTTTAACATCTCATTCTTTTGGATAGGGATGATTCATCAGGAATCGTTTGCAAATCTTTGGAATTTGCAAAGTGGTGTCTTTGTGTAACAGAAAGCAAACAAAAATCCAGAGTGCTAATGCTTGTCAGCTTGATGCTTATAAATACTTCCATTCTGAGGACTGGGTTTTGAAAAGGAAAAAAATAACTCTAAGCATTGCAATAAGGAGTGATGAGCTCTGTAGTCACCCTGAAAACAGACTGTGGAGTGAAAGGTGGTGCCATCCCAATAGCAGATTAGCTACACAGGCACCTTTTCCATCACTAAATTTCTCAGAGGGCAGGGTTCATATTATGTGGCTTGATGGCTCCAGCCAACAGGTTTTCCACATAGCCCATTTCACCAGCTGTCAGGCTCACAGCGGTCATAACATTAGTCCTACACAGTGTTCAGTTTTAAATTTCCATCTGCTTAAAGTTATGCATGGACTGAAGTGCTTCAAAGGAGTGTGACTTAAATATTCATGCCCATACCAAGAAATCCTGCCCATGGTTTCTTGCATTGGTAACTGGTGGTATCTCAGACACACTTCGATGTTTAGAAGTGACCTTGTGTTGGAGGCTGAGATGAAATGTCAGTTGCAGACATATTGATTTGGCTTTAAAAACAGTAATAAAGCAAACACCAGAAACATATAGCCAGAGACAAATATTCAAAAGAGAAGAGAGTCCTTTCATTCCCCTTCCCAGCCCTCTGGCCCTGGAAAAGCCTATGGATTCCCTGAAGCCCAGGCTCTGTCAGCAAGTCCATCATTGCGCTATGAGTGTCAGAGCTCACTTGTGGGAAATTTTCAAGCCATGCTTGTTTGGTTTTCCTCTTCCTGTTTGACTTGTATCTTTAAATAATGTGGTTACTTCACAACAGCTTGTTTTTTGACTGGGGCACAGGGCATATTTTTCTAGCAGATAAAAAAAACTTCCCACAATTTGCCTTGTGTTATTTCCCCTTTTAAAGGGAGAGCTGATAAATTCAGGGTAATATGTAATAGATGCTTTCCTGTTTTTACTTATTGCTCTGTCAGGCTTGTCAGCCAGAAATTTATTAGCTCATTTTGCGGCTGTAATGTTTAAACAAGAGAGAGTAAACAGCACACTTACCCTAAAGAGCAAGTGTGAATAACAGTGCTTATGTTGTATCCTGCTCCATAGACCGGCATTGGAGAGGGATGGTAGGTCTTTTCCACACCAATAAGCCCTTACCCACATACCTATCTTCATTTTTAATATTTATTCTCCTCTGTGCTATTCTCACCTTCTGAGTAAATGGGAAACCAAAGGAGGGAGGGTAGGAATAGCTGGTGGTTTTAAGTTCATCCACCTAAAAGTGAGTTGACCTGTCTGAGCAATCACTGAAGCTTCCTCTTTAATCAATGAAGTGAAGAGATCTCCATGAGCTGATCTACCACATTTATTTCTGGATAGGGTAGATTATCCTCTAGATCTTCTTGTCTCTTCATTGCATGTAGGGAAATCCTAACTGATTAAATAACCACAACTGAAGTGGCAAAAGTCAAGGAGGCAAATGCCTCACTTCATGAGGTGGCCATGGAGAGAAAAGGAGTCTCAGGAAAAATCCAGGAACTAAGGCTATGTCTGCCTAGTTACCCCAGTGATGCTCCTGACACTCACACATCCTTCCTCCACCTCCCCCTGCTTATTCTACCATTCATATTAGTGTCTGATGGATACATTATCTTCACCTGACTGAGACTGACCCCACCTGAGGAATCAGTGCCAGAGCCCCTCTGCCATTCAAAAAAGACTGCATTTGCCCAAAGTGAATGACTTAGATCTAGTGAGGGATTGATGTTTGGTTGTTTTGTTTGTTTATTTGTCTGGAACCAAAATCTTTTTTTATAAAGGGAGGATGTGAGTGAGTATTTTCTGGGTTGGAAGTTGATGTGATAATGGGTTGGGGACAAGGAAAGAAAGCGGCTTATTGGGCACATGGGGTGCATGCCACACAAAATGGTGATAGGGGAGTAGAAGGATACTACAGATCTCTTCACTCTGTGATAAAACAGCTTCTAAATACTCTCAAAATCTAGAAAGGAGATAGAGTTGATTGAAGGTGGCAGAAAATCTGCCTTGCTGAGCTGAGTCAGTAAAAATCTTGCAAGAGTCAGAAGCTTTTGAGTTGAATTGTCCCCTTTTACCCAAACATAGGGAAAAATGTTAGCATCCCCTTGCACTTCACAGCAGCCATCAAAATGCTTCCTTATCTGGAGTTTCTTAGTCATTTCAGACTGCTGCACGCAGCAGGCAGAAGAAGCACTGGTCCTGCAGAGCAGCTGTGCAGATGGCACTGGTGTGGTGTCAGACTCATACCCACTGGAGCAGTGTCAGTGGAAATACAAACCTGGCCAGGACAACAGCCTTGCCAACTGGGTGGGGACTCAGGAGGCGATGTATTGAAACTTTCTGTGGTTGGAAAATGCCCTATTTTCTGTGCTACCCAAATAACACCCACCTAGGGCTTCAGAACTTGCACATTGCATGGAAATCAACTTTCTTCTACTGATTTTGCAGCCCAGGATTGTGCCCTACTAATATAAATTATCAAATGCATCCCTTCTTCCAACCTGCAGATCAACAGAGCAGAGTCACACACCATAAATTGCACTGCACAGAAGAATTTTGTGGCACTTTTGAGACAAGAAGGGATAAAGAGAAAGCAAAATCATAATTGCCAGACTGAGTCAAGTCAAAGGTCTCTTGTTATTGGTCTCCTTATTTTGACACTGGGTGATAGCAAATGAAAAGGAAAAATGTAAAAAGCAGAGTACCCCCAGAGTATCTCCAAATTGATCTTTCCTTGGTGCATCCAAGGTCTTGTTTTTGGATCAGATAAATCAGCATCAGCCTCCAACAGTCGTGGTAGGAACTGGGCAAAAGATATTGTCCAGAACACTGTTCTGAATGAAAAATATATGTGTTAACCTCAACCCAAACATCTGCCTGCCCATGGCATCACACCCTTTTGGAAACTAAGGTCTTTTCCTTCCACAGCTTCTCCGTGTGAGTGTATCCAGACTGAAGATTATTTTGTTCAGCAGATACTGCTGTTCTGAGTTTGATCAATTTAGGCACTTCACTTCTTCCACTTTGTTGACTGCAGATCCCACCAGTATTAGCCCTGAGCAAAACACCAAAAGTGGGCCAAACATTTGTCCTCTTTCTAAGAACTTGAAAATCTTGATGATGTCATTTGTTTAACCATTTTCCATAGTCAATGGCTACTGTATTCCCTGTGCCATTACTGTACTAAGGAACTGGCCAGGAAGTCATTTCTATCAGATTTTCAAAGGTGGAAAATTCCAGCACTGAAAAATAAATCATCTACAGACCATTTTATAATCCAAACAGATACTTGTAGGAAAAATGAATATCCCTTTATCCTGGAAGAGTGTAAGGAAATGGAAGCACAGTTTTGCAGTGCTACAGAAGGAGAAAACTCTGCAGTACCACTATAATAAACTTCAAAGTATGTTAGAATTTACTTTCCATCCCTATACCAGACACAAAGTCTACACTTTCTGTCACTACACACATAAAATGAAAACACTTTCCAATCCAAAGCAGGAAAGGGCTTTGCTCCTTGTTCAGCAATTAAGAGGTTCAGTTATGGAAACATTTTGCATTCTTCAATTTGAAAAGAACCTAGTTCCTTGTGGTGCCCGGTGTTATTAAATCCACATTAAAAGGACAAGGCTTACAGAAACAGTGAAGTCATACATCTGAATGGAATAACACCATAATCCATTTCTATCACATGTTGTGTTTTCCAAATTACAGCTCTTCATAGTTGTAGATTGAAGGTTGTATTATTCTATTTAGCTAACAGAAAATAACTTCTAGCAATTTTCCACCAGCAGTTCCTAAATCACCATAAACATAGAGCTTACCTAGAGTTTTGTGAATATATACTTTTTCAATTTAGTGGCCAATAGAAAAACAGCCAAACAAAACACTCCCTTTTGGTCTAAATTAAATGTTTCACATAACCCAAACTGTACAATTTCCTTTTTTTTTTCATCTGTTTAGTGATAATGTAATTTTGAAACAAAAGTATCAAAACTTTTTGTTTTGAAACTATTAAATGCTTTATGCAGAAGTTTACCACTTTCCACACTGAACTACTCATTCCAAAACCGTAGAAGAATTTATCAAGATAGAGTCAGGGTCTTTATGGACATGCATGGTGCATGGATATCAGGCAATTACCATAAACTAAACAGGGAAGGTTCTGACTTGATACAAATAAAACATTTCTCAGCAGGAGGACAGTGAAGCATTGGAAAAAGTTCCCCAAAGAGTTTGTGCAATCTTGGTCCTTGGAGGTTTTGAAGACCAAACTGGACAAAGCCCTGAGGAACTGGTCTGAATTAAATGTTGACCCTACTTTGAGCAGGAGGTTGGACTAGAGGTCTCCTGAGGTTCTTTCCAACCTAAAATATCCTATGAATTTATGAATTTGGCAGAAACAAATAATTTTGATTAACCCCAATCTGTCTTGCTCAGGAAATAAACCTATTCAAACCAAAGACATCTCATTTAAAGCTGGTCAGCCATGCACCTATGACTTTAACGTGAAGTATAACAAGGAACATTGTAATGTATTTGCTGGTTGGTGACAGCACAGCAGAAGATAGCATGTCAGAATTGTTAGGACTGAATTTGCTACTTTAATTTCCCTTTTGTTCCAGAATTCATGTCTTAAAGATTCTTCAGCAATATTTAGGTGAGAACTGGTCACAGATGCTCAGGGCTCAGGCTCCCTTTCCAGGAAGGGGATGTTATTTTCAGATAGTTGCACTGTAATATGCTAGAGCTTTAACAGTGAATAGTCTTTTCTTGGATGTGGTTAAAGCTGGCTAAAGCAACAAAATATAGATTTTTTTTCTAATAAGAAACTTGTACACAATTTTTTGTTCTCAGGAACAATTGTTCTTGTACTTGTTGCAATTACAATTGTAATTGTTCTGAACAACTTTTTCTGAACCATTGTTCTTCCTTCACAGATTGCTACTAAAAAAAATTGGTGAACATTGTTGTGTTTTACTGCACAGAAATGGAGCTGCCTAAATGGCCTTTTGGAATAGTCACTGTCTACATAGGCAGCTTTGATTACTGAGTCAGAAAATGAAGTTAGATAACTAATATTTGATGGAGAACATTCCCTGGCCAAAGCATGCAAGAGTGGGGACCTCAACTTCTCACTCAACTGACTTTTGAGTAGTACCAGCAGGTTCTAGACTAACCTTATTACAGGATGAGGCAAACTACGTCTTGATGGTTTCCTTCTCCTTGTCAGTCCTAATGCAATCATTTGGAAAATGATAACACTTTCAAGATTTTAATTCCAGTAAGGAAAAAAAATTAAAAAAATATTGTCATTTTATAGAATTAATTCCATGCTTTTGACCAACAGTAATTAGTCAACTGGAAAAATCTGGAAGAAACAGGCCAGCTGCTGCAAACTAGGTGACTAATCACAGTTTGACTCTTTATCCTCGAACAAGACAAGAGTCTTATTCAGACTCTTTATCCTCGACAAGAGTCTTATTCAGAGATCCCAAGACAGTCTTGACCAAACTAGCAAGTTTGGCTGTGATTTTGTTTTACACGTACTAAGACAAGAGTTTGCCCAGTGGTGCATAAACATAGCTGGAGGGTTTTCAGGGCCCACATGGCACTTTGTAGCATGGTATGGATGCCATGGCTCTGGTCTGTGCTGATTTGGGGAACATGTTCCACCATGACAAGCTGGCATTCCCTTACTAAACTCTAAGCCCTAGAGAGGGAGCATGAACCATTTACTACCTCTTGTGCATCCCCCTTGTGTTTTGTATACTGAGTTGTTGTCTCTTGTTGTGTGCTTAGACCATGATAGTTCATCAGGGAGGGACTAAGGCCATCTGGTTGTTACCTATCTACCTGCATTGGAGTGGACATTCCTGAATACTTGGTGCAAATAAACAACAATAAGAACATAAGGAAGTCCAGGCTGGTGGAGCCTATAAGCAAAGGAGCTGAGGAAAACATGTAGCCAGAGAGACATTACAGGAGTAGGGAATTACTTTGCATTGTTCTGATGCTTTTTCATTACTTCCTGCAGTGCAATATGACTGGGTGAGTCATCACAGCAGCAAGGACTAAATTTAGGACATCTTTCAAATAATGACCCTTCACTGCCTATGCTAAATGGCCTGTGTTTTCTAACTAAAAGGCTGCTAATTCAAACTGTGAAAGGACAGAGACTTTAACTTTTGGCCTAATACAGGGTCACTGGGGTGAAATTATGACATTCAGGAGATAACCATCTACTGGTGTCCTTTGGCAGTAAATTCTTAGAAGCCATACTATATAAAGCAGGAGTTATGGTTTTCTTCTGTCTTCTGAGACAAATGTAGTAGCAGTCGCACTTCCTAATGTATTCCTATAACTGTAAACTAATTATTGTGAACAATAATTGCAGTGATAGGGTCAGTTACAGCTCTCATCACTGCATTTTCATTAGCTAGCATGCATTCATTAATGATGCTAGCCATTAGCATAGCATATACCAGATATTGGAGATCTCAGGATGCTGATCTGCACACAAATCACAGGGAAAATTTCAAATAATTTTCTTTTACACTCTCCATCTACATCCTCATGCACCCATTTTTGTGATGAGGGAGCCCAAAGTTATATTTTAATGATGGAGAGTTATACCTGGCAGCCAAGTATCTGTGGAGCTGGAAAGACCAGAAAAAGCTGTCAAGGAAAGCTGGTGTTTGGCAAATGATGTCAGCCACTAAGAATCTTACAAGGCATATGATCAGAGCTCCCTGACTATGTGCCAGTGACTCCTGAAAAAGACCAGCTGTCAGCCATGAAAAGGAGAATGGCTCCTGGAATGGTGGCTGAGAGCTAAAAACTGCAGCAGTCTTGGGAGATGCAGAACTTGGAGCCTTGTATTTGCCCAAGCACCTGCAGAACATTGTCAAAGAGAAAGGAAAAAAAATGAGGAAAGGGAGGAAAGAAAAAAAAAAAGAATATTAAAAAAGGTTGTTAGGATTTGCCTGGGGCTTGGGGAGCGTGAAATATCTTCCAGAATGGATCACTCTGATAATGAAACTTTAGAACCCGATTAAAGCTCACAGCAGTGGGGAGAGGCAGCTCTATCAGCTCACAGCTGCGGCCAAGCCTGGGAGGAAAGAGAGTTCTGCCTTAAAATCCACCCAGGGAGAATGCAATGCTGGGAACACCTGGCACACCAGAGGAATTAAAAGGATCACTAGAGTGGTAAGTAGGGGAATGGACCTGGCAAGACCCAAGTGGAATTAGGTCAAAGCACCATACAGCATATACCCAGATATACGGCAGGTCCAACCCCCTTCAGACTGGGAGCCCACAGAACAGCAAAAGAAGGAAAAAGGGTTTTCATAGGCGTGACTGTCTGGGAGGGGAGGGAGAAATCTGAAACCAGGCGACTTTTCTGTAACAAATAGTTCACAGAAAATATTAAACAAGAAGTCCACAGAGTAAGATTCTAATGATGTTAATGCAAAATACATCTTCAGGAAAGTAGGAAGAACAAAACTTAGAAAGTGAAGATAGCCTACATTTCCTGAGAAAAATAAAAGCATACACTCTTTTGGAAAGTGAGTGCAGCAGGATAAAAGAAGTCCTGAGAGAAAGGGCACTTGATCTTTTCTTCCTCTGTTTTTTTTTCTTTTGCATGCCAGAATCCTTGCAAGACTCCTGGCCTTCTGAGGAAGGACACTAAAACAGAACTGCAGGTAACATGGAGTGCTCAGGGATTTCTAAGGCATATTTAGAAGGAGAGAATTTTCAGAAAACCGCAGACTCAGAGAGAAATAGATGACATTCTGTCCTTATTGAATCCAGCAGCTTCATATTTAAAAGACGTTTGGATGAGGTGCTTAGGGACATGGTGTAGTGGTGGTCTTGGTAGTGTTAGGTTTACGGTTGGACTCGATGATCTTAAAGGTCTTTTCCAACCTATACGATTCTGTGATTCTTATTCTGTATTGACTATTTGCTCCAGGCATAAGGGCAATTCTGAATAAAGGACAAGTAGAGGGGGGTGACCACAAGTATCCATTCTGAAAAGTGGCACCTCTAAGTATTTGTGTTTATGTACCAGGTCAGCTCAGGCTGTTTAGAATGATGGTAGACATCATTAGGTCTCATTAAGTCCATAGTCTGGATAACTGAGGACAACCTCACGTGTTTGAAAATTCAGGTTTCAGCTTCCTTTGTGATAAGTAAAGAAAGTTAAACCCTAAAGTGAGAGATTCAGGGAAATCTTAGGATGTTTTTTAACACCTTTTTTTTGGGAATAGCCAGAAAGTTGGAGAGACCCCAAAAGCAGCTGTCACAGAATTTAGTTCATTTGGAGCAAAGCTCAATTGGTCCAGACAGGAATTGTCTTAGAAGTTTGGAAGAAAACTGTTTTACTCTCCTGTGCAATAAAACTAGTCCAACGATGGATGGTGGCAGGGGAAAACTTTTGGGAAAGGCAATTTTGCTTCAAAAAAAAAGCTTCCCCCAGACTGCTGTAGAAACCTGGACTCTGGGGCCTCCGTTTTCCTCCCTCCACCCTACCTAGGAACTTTATACAGTCGAAAAGAAACCTAAACAATCTGAGGGAGATTTGGCTGGGAATGCTGAGAGCTGGCAAGGTCCTGCTCGCTCCCCAACTGCAATGGTTTATGATCATTAAAGCTAGTCTCTCTAGGAAAAAAAAAGGACAAAATGTGGAAGTGTATGAATCATACATTCCAAGCAGTAAAAACCTAAAATTATAGAAGTTAGACTATATGATTTTCCTGTCCCTCCCCCACTTCGCCTCCATTCCTGACTAAAAATAGAGAGAAGAAAGCTGCAGAGAAGTGAGACCAGGGATTAAGTGAGTCAAGAAAGGAATCAGCGGAGCTGCTCTGAGATCTGCAGGCAAAGCAAACAGTGAGCAGCAAAAGAAATAACTATAGCGACATGTAGGAGGAAAAAAGGCAACTTAGAAGGGTCACAATGGATTTATCTAAATTTATTTAGGATCCCTTATTCTGTTCTGCATCTCAGACCTTGAAGTGATATTAGGATCTCATACATGCATTGCAAGAGAGAATCCTCCACCTTCCACCTCCTTCTTCTAAACAGACAAAACAGAGCAAGGTAGAGAGGGAAAAACCCAACAGTAAAGACATTTGTGGCCCATCACTGTTCAAGGGGCAGAACAGCAGGAAGCCTTAAAAGGGATGACAATTCAGTGTTGAGAATACCGTGCCCTAGTTATATCATAGATCGCTGTATTGACCAGTCAGTCTCCATACACAAGTGCTCTAACTTCCCAGAGATACACATGACCAAGAAAAGTGCACAAACTTATCCATTTGCACATTTTCCTGCCTGGATCTGGGTTATTCTAATTTATGTATCAGTCAGGGTTAAAACTGAGTGAAACCCAAGAGTAACAGCAACTATAAGGATGGTTTTTAGCTCTGTTTTAACAATTTGTCGTCTTAGTTTTTGGAGGATGTTTTTGCTACAGCTGATGACATTTAGGTCTGAAAGACCTTGTGAAATGAAACAAAACCAAGAACAGTCAATGCAAAAAGGGTAAGCAGTGTTTTGTTCATTTTGCTTTCAACATTTCTTTTCCTATTTGGAAAAATCTGCACACCAAACTCAGTGAAACCCTATCTCCAGTAGGCACAAACCACCACAGCTTCACTGAAATGAATGGAGTTTACACCTGCTGTGGATCTAGCTCAATGGACAGAAACTTATGAAACTTTACACTAACTAGGAAAGTGGGCAAAGTAGTGTAGTGTTATTGTCAAGCCCCTCTCCCAGGGGGTGCATGTGTGCTCTTATAGAGGTAAGGAACATGAGTTTCCCTCAGAGGAATAACAAGTAGGTTTGACCAAGCATCTCTGATGAAGAAAGCCAAGAAGCTGCGAAAGCTGGTAAGAAGTTGTGACATAGTTGTCAACATGTTAATGATGGTTCTTAAGAAGCAAATCCATTGGAAAAGGCAAATTTTAGATTTTCCATGTTTTCTTGCCACTTGCAGAACTCAGCCTAAATCCCCATGCTATTTAATGGAGAGGTTTCATTCAATTAGAGGGTTGATGATGTTCCTATCAGCTCTTCACATCATTAAGTCAAAATGACTGTGGAAGTTGATTTTGACTAAACCCCTAGGTTAGAAGTGCCAGTTATGGAGCCTGATGAAGGGGGAAATTTTAGAGTCAGAACAGTCTAGTAAAGGAGAACGCATTTGAGTCCAGGAGCTTGTTACGAGCCCTAGTACCGCTTTGCTGCGTGATCTTGGGATAGCCCCCTCACCTTTCCATGCCTTACTTCTGTGCTTTCACTTTTAATGCACACCTTCTATAATTGTCCTCCTTTCCAAAGTAATGAAAAGTCTAATGAAAAGCAAAAAGCAAAACAGGCCTGCCTGTTCCTGCTCAAGAACTTTGAGATTTTAGATAAAACCAAGAGGTTTAGAATGAAATTTATAGTCTAAAACCTAATTTTAGGGTAGATGTGTTACCCTGAGGCTTTACATCAGTATGTCAAATTATCCATTTAATGATACTTTGCAAGAACAGTTTTGTTCAAAAAACTATACTTTTTGTAAAGGCAGAACAAAGTCTCATAGGAGAGCTCTGGGTAATCTGTAAACAAAGGGTGCCCATGTCCAAAACAACAGCCAGCATCTGAAACATTATGACAAACCCAAGGTTCATCTTCCTATCCTGGGCACAAGACAACATAAAAATTCAGTGACGCATCCCAAAATAGGGTGACAGCCTACCAGGACAACTGCCTGTAGCACCTTTGGGCTCTCATGTGACTCACAGCAGAGGATAACTGGCCCCACTTCTGACTGAAAGCTGAAATCAGGAAGCTGATAAGAAATGTTGGTCAATGTTCCATGGTGGAGTATGACTTTTAACAGTTCCCCTGTGGGGACCTGAGAGCCTCTGGGAAGGTGAGGGCACATGTGCAAGAAAACATCCTTGAGGACATCTGGGAACACGAGTTGCAGCAGGCAGAGACATTTTTGTCCCTATGGCAGGGCTCTCATTTTGGCACCCCCTGAAGACCTCTTTTCCTCTCAGGTCCCATCTGCCTCTTCATAGCAATGCTGGGGATCAGGCCCAGCAGTGAGGATCACGAGACGATGTAAAGACGGGCATCACTAAATCGTTTTGCCCAGAGCATGGTCAAAGAGGAACAGCTTGTGTGCAACATCTAGGAGAGCTTGGTGAGATGGGGAATAGGGGAAGGCACTAAAATGGCAAAGAAAATGAGCATATAAGAGTAAATATGGGTAATGTGTCTAAAGCTTAAATCAGCATTTTATTTCTCCCCCATTCATTCTACTGTGACTGCTGAAACTACCAGCCTTACTTTACTTACTGTCAGCAGTAACTGCTGATGGGAAGATGAGGCAAAGGTCACAGTTTTGTTGAACAGTGTGCACTAGTGTGACATAGCTTGGATGTCAGGGATGTAAGGGTCAGCAGGGATGTAATCTGCAGACCTGTGGAGCACTTTTGTTCTTGCAGCATTGCTTTGCTTTACAACTCTACAACACTGATGGGAAAAATAAAATATTAGCCAGAATTGGAAAGACTAATTTCTGATGCAGACAAAATATCAAAGCATCAGTAATTCTTGCCTTTTAAAAACAAACCTGTTTGTTATGCTTCTTTGATCACTGGCTAGCTAGAACACTACTGCATGTCTGTATATCTTCTGACAATTTCCTGTGCCAATATCATAGAGTCCTCTGATATGCACATTAAATCTAAATTAGTGTATTAAATGTGTTAAACTGCATGCAACTGTCAGCTAATCTGACATTTATCTCACGTACCTGATATACTGCTACCCACATCTTCAGCAGAATCCCAGTTGTGTTATTAGTATGGGGAATAAATGTGTTTTATACAATGCATTATAAAAATTCTTACTGCTGCATACATATAACTAGAGTTGAATATACCACAGATGCAGTGATTATATTCAGGATGATCAGCTGAGATTAACTGGAGTTCTGATGTGGACCAACACTTTCTACCTATGTCTAAGACTGCACACTCCAGACTCAGAGCACAAATTGCTTGATAGGAAAGTGCATAGCTATAGAAGACTCCGCTTCTGGAGACTTGACTTAACAGCACATAGCCTAAACAGTCTCCGTCCAATGCAGCATCGTTGTATGCAACTATACTTGCAAAATTATATGGCTTAATTAATGGAAATTTGAATACAGCCATCACTTTGAGTACCATGAAGTTATTCAAAGTAGCACTAAACTAAAGTGGCAACTAAAGTGGCAACCAAAGGCCAAATAAGAACTAATTTCTGTAAATTGATTAATTTGATTTAAACTGTGCCAAAACTTAGTTTGACAAAACCGTATGGAAGCATTAGGCAGGTAGTGCATGGGACATTGTGCTACAGATTGGGGTAAACCTTTAGCTGCTGAGAAGTATGTGGCCAGAGGGTGAGAACAGACAACTTGTGATGTTGCCATTATCCTGTAGGGTTACCTTGGGCAGCTCACTATGCATTTTTGCCCTAGTTTCCTGCTCTTTCTTGAGGACCATTATGCTATCATTTGTTATAACTCTGAAATAAACTTTTGAAATATGTTGTAAAAAAATGGATTAAAATTACTACAGGTTTTATAGACTATAGATGATGTGAATACCAGCTGAATATTGATCTTTCTGTAGACTTAAGGACAGCATCTTTTCAGGATTTCTCTATCCACTCTGAGTTGTCTGGGTCAGGTAGAAATTCAGTGGCACTACACCAACAAAGGGAAAGGTTTCCTACCATGTATGAGCAAGACAATCCTTTAAGAGAGGTAGCATTTTTAGAAATACTCTTCTGCCAGTCATGAGAAACCCAAGGAGACCAATGACAACAAGGAGCTGCTCTTATTAGGACAAAGAAGAGAAGGTATGATAGTTACAGCAAGATTGCCTGAGTTACTTTTACAAGCTGATCTTACAATAAAGTACACATCTTGCACACAGCAGACAAAGCCTTTCAGTTATTTTGGCTACAAACTAAGGAGGTTTAGGGAAGGCCACCTTAGTGACTTCCCAGGGAAACAAAATAAAGCAACTGTCTTTTGTAGGTCAGATAGGAAGGGAGGTACCTTACCTCCCAAGCTCTGCATGTCTCAGCATCAGGAGAATTACTAGTGGATGTAAGAGCATGAATGTCTCTTTACCAGCACTGTCTATGTAACACTGTTTTACCATAATTCATAGGTTAGAGGGTGTCCTGGTTTCGGCTGGGATAGAGTTAATTTTCTTCCTAGTAGCTGGTATAGTGCTGTGTTTTGGATTTAGTATGAGAATAATATTGATAACACGCTGATGTTTTGGCTGTTGCTAAGTAATGTTTACACTAGTCAAGGACTTTTCAGCTTCCCATGTTCTGCCAGGTGCAGAAGAAGTTGGGAGGGGGCACAGCCAGGATAGTTGATCCAAACTGGCCAAAGGGATATTCCATACCATGTGACGTCATGCTCAGCATATAAACTGGGGGAGTTGGCGGGGGGGTAGCGATCGCTGCTCGGGGACTGGCTGGGTGTCAGTCAGCAGGTGGTGAGCAGTTGTATCATTGTTTTTTTTTTCCCCTGGGTTTTTGTTCCTCTCTCGCTCCCTTGTTGTTTTCCTTCTCATTACAATTTATTATTATTATTATTATTGTTATTGTTATTGTTATTATTATTTTGTTCCAATTATTAAACTGTTCTTATCTCAACCCACAAGTTTTCTTACTTTTGCTCTTCCGATTCTCTCCCCCATCCCACGGTGGGGGGAGGGTGAGCGAGCAGCTGTGCGGTACTTAATTGCCGACTGGGGCTAAACCACAACAGAGGTCATGGCAGAGGTAAAACATTTGTCCACATTCATATGGAAAATTCAGCTATTAATACTTTCAATCATAAAACGTAATTTACCATAGCCTAACTGAAAAGGCCATCTGAGTTTTCTGGGCATTTTTCTTCCAGTAGCAAAGGGACCTGAATCACAACTGCTGAATATGTAGTGGTAAGACATGTTCACTGGGATGGTGCCAGTGGATACTTTCAGCTTGTCTCTGTTGTCAACCATGGCACAGACACTCCATGCACAAAATTTGGGTACTCCCTTCCCTAGAAAAAAAAGAACATTAGGAGAATAGAGGAGTGCTGAAAAGGCTTTGAAGAAGTGGCACAGCTCTTCTCTCACTCTCCCTTTCTCTCTCTGTTCCCAAAGGGACCTTGATAACACATCCCTCCTCAGCTTTTTCAAAGGAGCTCCCTTCCAGTTTGAGAGCTGCTACTATACTAAGGGTAAAACTATCAGTCTAGTTGACACATTCCTTGCATGATTTATGGACAGCCCAACTTACAGTTGTCCAGCTCTTCCTATGACCTTCACCTGTACTTGAGGAGTTCCTCTGAGGATATTGGAAGTTGCAGAGGTCATTATCACAGCACCAAAGTCTCCTCTGGGGTTTGGGTGTTGGGAAGCCAAGGAAGGGAAGCCTAAGGAAGGGAGCAACACCAATACATCTGCTTGTGAAATGTCACCTCTCCATTTCATAGCAACGTACCCATATTTCAGAGCAGTCTTTCATGAATATAACTTTTTCAGTGCCCCAGTTAATCATTGCATGAAGGAGGTGGGGAGCAGAGTCTCCCCAGAGCTGTGTGAATTGCATCCCGTCCCTTACCCAAACAGAGTTAGGAGGGTTTTACTCAACCATGACAGTATCAGGCTTTTGGTTGCTAAGAAAAAGTTTGCCTGGCCCACTCTGGACCCTGTAACTACTAAATTTCAAGATGACAAAAGAATCTAAACTCACTTTCTCTATGCAGTGATCTAAAAAGTTCTAAAGCATTTTCCAAATGACAGCAACACACAATGTACCATTAATCACAGCTGACAAGTTCTCCTGAGCAACCCCTTATTGATCCTGATGTTGTCAAACTTTCTTTTTCTTTTGACGTCTCTCTGATTGGCATCTCTCTTTAGTGCTTTTGTGACCTTTCTGCTGTATTGATCCAGACAAATTACAGGGGAGTGAGCAGTTTCATGAGGGGGCAAAGTTGATAAGAACAGGTCAAATGGTTACCGGGACCTCCGCACACTATTATTTTAATGATTGATCAGTGGGAATGTGGAAGAAGAGCCAAGGACATCAAACTTAGGAAATGATAAGGTCTCAATCAAGAGGTTCTTACAGTTTCTTTTTATGGCTCCTATTGAAGTCCCTTATCTTCTTAGGTTGATTAGTAATGTGAATAGACTTTGTGTTGCACATGGAGAACATTTTTAACAACAGGTTTATTGAAAGATCTGGTGGTTGCATGTAATGAGTTTGGTGGTGCCAGTTCTGCAGAGGCAGGTCTTGGCATCAGAAACTGCCCTTCCTTCAATATTGCCTTCACATGTTGGGTGGCCCCAAGAGGTGAGGGTCCCCACCAGCAGGGAAGCTGAATGCTCCATAGTTCTGGGGTCAGAGCTGTGCATGGCTGCATACCTTCTGGGTATCTCACAACACGCTGCAGAAGAATTGCTAGATAGGGAATTGTCTGTAACACAAAACTTCCTAAGACCCAGACATGCACAAACACATAGTAAATTAGAAAAATCTTCAGACAAACTGATAATGTCCACCACAAATGCACTGACTGGAATGTGGGAGTGCGTAGCAGAGTGAGCCTGGAAGAGGGCTGGCTGGAGCCGTATTCACAAAATCCGCAAGCAAAAGGAAATACACCACAAAGTCAGCCCCGCAGAGCTGTCACAGCACAGAAAGTCTTGCTTTATTCTGTTTTCCTCTTTTCCTCCTCAGGCATCACTCCAGAAGACACGCTGTTCAGAGGGATGTGTTAAGCAGGGAGAACAGGCTAGTTGAGAAATAATTTGCAGGCTGGATATCTGAACACTCAATTTTTAATCATTCTTTCCCTTCAAAACCTTGTGCACTTAATATGGAGAACACGTATGTGAACATGCATTTGTGTGCATCCCTTTCCTGAAGAGCAAAGTACTTTACAAGTATATTTTATTAGCAATGGCCGGGGCTATTAGTTTCTGTGATAAACCTGTTGCAGATTTTGAACATTTTGAATTCTGTTGCAGAGCCATCAATGTTGGTTTATAATGAGTGTAAATATGGGTTCAGTGCAAGGATATACTCACAGCACTGAGAAAATAATTATATTCCTTCAATATGGGAAGAACACATTTTCTTTAATCCATCTTTAGCCCTGCTTAGTGTCTCACATTGATCAATACCTTTCAGAAGTGTGGTAATGGTCCATATTTAGATATCAACCAATTTAGCTGTGCTGTATTTTGTGTTGAGATATCTGGTTCTTAAATTCTCATATTTTCCTCCCACTGCAGAATCCCAATAAATAAACCAAAATATTATTTCATGGGAAGCCCTGAAAATTCTGAGGGGCAAAAAAAATCAAGAGTACTGAAAAGGAACATTTTGTTCATGTAATATCTTCCACCCCAGCTGTGCTTCTTCCTGTCAGATGAAAATATTGAGTTTAAATTTTGTCACTGAAGTCCAATCAAAACACAATAAAAAAAATTTTATCCTCTGATTCTTTACCTCACTGAGAATGTAATTGAAATCATCACAGTTTTACAAAATGTTTCCATTTACTCAGAAAAGGTTTTCAGCAGGAAGTATGCTGATGCTTTTTAGAACTGGTCTCAAGATTTGATTTTTGGGAGGTATATTTGTGTCAATAGTGCTCATAGGGTGGTAAAGCTACACCTGAGCAATCTCATGGTGATAGCAGGAGAGCCCATCCTCCCTTTTTGTTCCTTCAACAGTATCTTAAGCTGATATTGCTTTTACTTTCTTTCTTGCACAGATATAAGACCTGCTATTATCACCCTCACACTATGGGGAACATATGATGGAATCACTACTCTACCTATTGTGTGTAGACACAGACTACCAATTTATTGGACCTTTCTGTTTTGGGTTTTTCTGGATGCTCAGTGGAGCAATGCAATATGAGATGACATTTTCAGCATCATCCAATGTCCTAAGGCAGAACAAGTCCAGAGTCAGAGGAGTGCAGTGGTTTACTTAAGATTTATAGGCTGAGTTTTAAAGAGTAATAAAGAGGAATATAATAATATGTGGCACTTTGAAGCCTGGAAGCAAAACTACCCTGATGTCTGTGCTACTAATCCTAATTATGTTATACTATTAAGTAATGCAATTATAAACTGTATCTTAGATAAAAGAGTTTTGGTTGTTTTTCTTTCCTATTTCCATTCATTTAATCTTCTGATTTACCAATTCTATTGGAAACAAAAGTATTTCTCTTATTTTAGAAGACCTTGAGTATCACCTGGCATAAAGAAAATTCAAGGCATGACCCTTTGGGGCAGCAGCAGGAGAAGTGACAGGCATCTTCAGTGATCTGCAAGATCAGGTACACATCTGATTGTCTCAGGTGTAATGCAGCGTTAACTTGGCTGGATTGCTTCCAGTTCTGGTTTAGCAAAGGGATCCATTCAATCAAGTACATGTATTTCACTGCCATTTTAGGGCAATGACAGCTCTTAAATATTCTTCTGCCTAAATGCTCTGAGAAGCCTGTTTTGGTGCTAATCATTTGAATGCACCATGTAAGACTCCTGCAATTGCAGCTTTTGCTTTTCTTTTCAAGTGATGTGGTAACACCTATATGTTGCAGCTATTTACTCATGAAAAATGCACTACAATAGCTGCGGTGTTCAGATAGGATTATCAACTTTTTATTTCTTAACCTGTAAGTATTTTTTTAAATGCACGAGCTCAAATTAATAACAAATTTAATGCTTTGTGAGAAGCAGAATAAACAAACTTTTCATTGCCTTTTTTTCCCCTTTGTTGACCTGTGCAGGACACTCATCATTTCAGCCATTTGTTATCAGATCCCTTTTTTTTTTTCTTTTGATAAGAAATAATTTAGATTCAAACCAAAGAGACAAGTTGCGAGATGGACATTATTAATTGTATTAAAATAAGCAAGACTTTGAAATATACTGGGCTGTGACAACATATTAAAATGAAACCGTACTATCCCAGAAAGCTTCCAGCTTCCCAGGATTTTGGGGTTTAGGAATGAACAAATGGTCAGGTGGCTTAGAAATGAATAAGGTAGTAATCACTGAACCTGAAGTGGGCTGCTTCTATTTTAGCTCTGAAAGAGGGTTTGTCTGCCTACAAACTGGCTCACTTTTTCTTGACTATATCAGTTACTCCAACTAAAATATTATTTCTTCCTGCCTATCTTGCTTCTCTTATTGTATGCACTGACATTAGTCAGATTTCTACTGAAAATGTAAATAGATTGAAATTAAAAAATGTTTTTAAATCCCTTGAAATTATTAAATGTCAGTGTGCACAGGATTTTTGCCATTTACCCTTTATATTTCCAAAACATTTCCAATTTAGATTTTGATTATGCCATTCCAGGTAAACACATTTTAGAAAAATTACATTACAAAATTTCAGCCAAACTAGATTTAAACAAAAATCTTTACAAATAAATAAATACAAAATATTTTAAACATTTTGCTTTTGCTTTTTTTTTTTTTTCCGATTCAACCTGCAAATATCCATACTTTAATATGGCATAACTTCACATAAGCAAATCTGACCACACAGGGTGGAGCAATTTATTACAAAGAGAAGACAAAAATGCCAGACTTGAAGAAGGTGATGTAATACATAAGTTCGAGAAGTGGCCAAAATCTAAGTTTTCAGATATAAAAGACTCTTTCCTATGTGATATGAGATTTATAGTAGTTTGGCATTCTGCATGAACAACATCATGAATTCTCTTTATTGACTCCAGCTTGATGCCAAATATCATTGCAACACAGTGTGTAGAGCAATCAGCTGAGGAAGAAGGTGATGGACAAAGGGATGAAGACACCAGAGGAAGACAAAGAACAAAAGAAAAGAAAGCAGTTTCTAGTTAATTAGCAACAGAAAGGCTTTTCTTCTGGGACTGGTGCTTAGACTTCATGGCAATGGGTGCAGAGCGAGAGCCCAAAATAGGTGACAGCTCAGGTGGCTGAAAGCCTTGCCTGCCTTTGTATGCCTTCCTGTTGCATTTCTCCACCACATTTCTCCCTTTCTTTCTCTTTCATTTGCAGTTTTCTTTACATTCCTCTTTCCTTTTGGCTCTTTTTCAGCTTTTCACACCTTCTCAAGGCTCATAGAGAACAATCCTATTAAAACTACCTGCAACCTATGTTTCTTTCTGGCTTTCCCTGCAAAGACCCATACCTACCTTTTGTCCATCCCCATCCATAGGCATCCCCTAAGCTCATGAAGCAGGAGCTGTGACAGGATCTGCTATTTTCTGATCAGGAGGAGTGTCAGAATACCCTTATTCCTAGGCACCAGATATGCTGGGCAATAGTAGGAGCTCCGTTACTTCTCCTTCCTCTATATACCCTCAATAACGAGAAGTGGTGATCACATGATTGCATGGAGTAAGGATCCAAACTCATCTTAGTTATTATCTTAACTGTGATGATCTGAATCTGGTTCCAGCTCTAATCTTCTCATCTTTTACATTCTCCTTGAAAATGCTCTGTAGGACCAGGCACTTGACAGCATTTTTAGATATATCTTGTTTCCCTTTGTATGTATTTGGTAGGTCCCACATTAGGATTACAAATGCAGTGTGCCTTCAGATCCATTATACGGAAATTTCCATAAAATGTGATTTTAAAACTACTGAAAATTCAAAGATTAGTGCTCTTCTTGGTGGTGCAGATCAGGAGGACAAGAGACAACAGGCATAAGCTGAAACAAGAGAGGTTCAGACTGGATATCCTATGAACTTATGCATCTTTTCTTCCAGATGTAGCTATCTACCTGCTATCGAACTTCTTGATGTGTCATTTCACTTCCATTTCCCTAAGTCTTTCTATACATAAGATAAGCATAATTATGGACCTCATTTCCTTTATTTTGTACTAAGGAATCATTAGATAAAGAAGGTGAAATAAGAAACTGAGATCTGGAAATACTACCACTACTATAGTCAATAATTTCTGCTCTAGCTGGGTTTTTAAATAAGTTTTTCTGGGTTGTTACGAGTAGATCAAAGAACAATGAATTTCAAATGTTTTTAAGTAAGGAAGATGCAGAGAAGACACGAAGTAGAAGCTTTTAAGCTCTGGATGGTGAAATGCTGGCATACATTAGTTAGGGGATCTGTAAGTCTTTGTCCTGGTTTCAGCTGGGATAGAGTTCATTTTCTTCCTAGTAGCTGGTATAGTGCTGTGTTTTGGATTTAGTATGAGAATAATGTTGATAACACACTGATGTTTTAGTTGTTGCTAAGTAATGTTTACACTAGTCAAGGACTTTTCAGCTTCCCATGCTCTGCCAGGTGCACAAGAAACTGGGAGGGGGCACAGCCAAGATAGTTGATCCAAACTGACCAAAGGGCTATTCCATACCATATGACATCACGCTCAGTATATAAACTGGGGGGAGTTGGCCGGGGGGTAGCGATCGCTGCTTGGGGACTGGCTGGGCATTGGTCGGCGGGTGGTGAGCAGTTGTATCACTGTTTTTTTTTTCCTGGGTTTTGTTCCTCTCTCTCTCTCTCTCTCTTGTTGTTTTCCTTTTCATTACAATTTATTATTATTATTATAGTTGTTGTTGATGTTGTTATATCACAGAACCACAGAAGCGTATAGGTTGGAAAAGACCTTTAAGATCATCGAGTCCAACCGTAAACCTAGCACTACCAAGTCCACCACTATACCATGTCCCTAAGCACCTCATCCAAACATCTTTTAAATACTTCCAGGGATGGCGACTCAAGCACTTCCCTGGGCAGCCTGTTCCAATGCTTGATAACCCTTTCAGTGAAGTAAAATTTCCTAATATCCAGTCTAAACCTCCCCTGGCATAACTTGAGGCCATTTCCTCTCGTCCTATTGCTAGTTACCTGGGAGAATAGACTGACCCCCACCTCTCTACAACCTCCTTTCAGGTAGTTGTAGAGAGCAATAAGGTCTCCCCTCAGCCTCCTTTTCTCCAGGCTAAACAACCACAGTTCCCTCAGCCACTCCTCATAAGACTTCTGCTCTAGACCCTTCACCAGCTTTGTTGCCCTTCTCTGGACACGCTCGAGTACCTCAATGTCCCTCTTGTAGTGAGGGGCCCAAAAGTGAACACAGTATTCGAGGTGTGGCCTCACTAGTGCCGAGTACAGGGGCACGATCACTTCCCTAGTCCTGCTGGCCACACTATTTTTGATACAAGCCAGGATGCCGTTGGCTTTCTTGGCCACCTGGGCACACTGCTGGCTCATATTCAGGCAGCTGTCAACCAACACCCCCAGGTCCTTTTCTGCCTGGCAGCTTTCCAGCCACTCTTCCCCAAGCCTGTAGCGTTGCATGGGGTTGTTGTGGCCCAAGTGCAGGACCTTGCACTTAGCCTTGTTGAACCTCATACAATTGGCCTTGGCCCATCGATCCAGCCTGTCCAGATCCCTCTGCAGAGCCTTCCTACCCTCAAGCAGATCAACACTCCCGCACAACTTGGTGTTGTCTGCAAACTTACTGAGGGTGCACTCGATCCCTTCGTCCAGATCATTGATAAAGATATTAAACAGGACTGGCCCCAACACAGAGCCAAACACAATATATGTTTCTTTTTCCCAATTATTAAACTGTTCTTATCTCAACCCATGAGTTTTCTTACTTTTGCTCTTCCGATTCTCTCCCCCATCCCACCGGGGGGGAGGGTGAGCGTGCAGCTGTGTGGTGCTTAATTGCCGACTGAAGCTAAACCATGACAGTCTTCATCACTGATGGTCTTGTACAGCAGCTAAACAAGGATCCATCAGGATTAGCTCATCTGATGGAGAAGGACAATGGTTTGTAGGAAGGACCTTGGTCTTTTTTAGCTCTGTGTATAGCTGTGCTGCAGCACACATTTGGACAACCAAACGAGCTTTCCATTTTACCTTCTTGGGGAATCCTGCTAGGTGGAATGTTTCTATATAGCCATTTGGTAAGACTTCTGCCATGAGCTTACAAACTGATGAATAAAATACTGTGGTGCTTATTAAGCAAGTCATTTCATGCACATATATATATACACACACATATAGTTTAAATAGACTGTGCTTTAAACCAGTGTTTCTTTAAAATTGTATATTTAAATTACCTATGACAAATAATAGCATTTATAGCAAGATGTGAAAATATTGCTGAGGATGGTGTGGTGGGAGGCATAGCTGCACCCACTAATGCATATTATGAGTCAAGATAAACCTTGCACTGGGCAATATGCAGTGGGGTGTGGAGGGGAGAGGAGCTTCCAGGGTTGTACATCCTCTGCTGCCTTCTAAATTCTTAACTGTTTGGGGCCAAGGTTAATAGAAGGACTCAGGATCTGCAGAAGACTACTTTAAGTACTAGCAATTTTCTAAGCAATATTTGAGATTCAGATCCCTCAGAGGTCCCTGCATTTGGGTTCCCCCATCTTCAGAATATTGGCTAAAGCCAGGCTAATTACTTTAGACTCTTTGGCATGTCTTCAGTACACTGTAAAAATTCAGAGGGTTCAGTAACCAGTTCTTTCTTACATCCTGTTTATGCAAATCAGTCCCCTGTGCTATGTTTGGAGAAAAGAATCAGTCTTTAGACTAACACATTTTCCTCTGGCACAATTATACAGTTCTGCTCATCTTCAAAACATATAAATTTAATTTTCCCTGATTAGACGGGAAAGTTTCTTGAAGTTATTTAAACTCGGTACAACAATATGACACTTCCACTCCTCTCTGCCATCAAAACAGGAATGAAGATGTTAGTTTGGGGAGCAATCAGGCAATCTAAATGATTCAGATCCAAAAGTTTTAAGTTTGAACAGTTTTTCAAATTCATTTGTATCTGGATTTCAACAGACTCAACCCATGTCTGTCTAATGAAGCTCCTGCTGAAAATCTCAGCTGGAAATTCAGGGAATCAAGTCTATCCATTATCTCAAAGTCATGATTATTTCATAAGCAACACTCAGTGTTCAGTCAAGTCTTTAACTCATAATTCGAGTTACCATAGTTTAACCATACAGGCATCTTTTAGAAGAACTCATGCTGAACATTACTTGATGAAGCTAAATTCCATTAGCAGAACAGAACAAAAGTCTGTGTCCTGACACCACAATAAGGTATACTTAAATATTCACAAAGGATACAGGTGCAGATCTCTCATCACATACTGGAGCACATCCAAAGCCTCTAGGAAGAATATTAATAACCCCTTCTGTTGCATTTTTGTTGGAGGAATAGCTCAATTAGTTTCAGTCTGCTGTCTTTCCCTTATCTGTTATACATTTGAGTGGTTATACTTTGTTTCTGAAAGTGCGCGTGGAAAGATATGCATTAACAAGGTAACAGTACACAGGGGAGCATATGGGCACCCTATACCAAGCTTCTTGAGCTGATGAAGACCTCTATCCACTTGTATGTGTATGTACACTCTTTGCTCTTCTGCCCTTTCCCCATGTTGCTTTGCACATTGAGAACTGTCAAATGAAACTGGTTGGAAAGCCCAGTGCCTCAGGTACAGCCATCCCAGTCAGCTTTGTGTGGCATATGCTATGGGTGCAATGGAATGAAAACACAATACAGAGAAGGATGAAAATGGTTAAAGGAAGGGGAGACCTGAAATGGAGAGACAGGATGTTGGTGAGGAACATAAGCAATGCGGGAGACTGCAGCTCCAGCGAAGGAAACAGAGGTGGGAAGGGAGAAATGGTTAAATCTGACAGGAAACCCAGAGAAAGGTCACTTCTTTTTGAACTGTGCCCTGAATGATTTTATTTATTGTAATATATGTGTGGGTTTGTAAAAGAATGGGTTGTCTGTTAGCCTTTTGCCTTTTGATTTCCACTTCTACTGAGTCATGAAGGAGACTTGTATGATTAATGATGTAGAATCATAATTTGTAGTATATGCACATTCCCAAACACCTTCTAGAGTTCAGTGAACAGGTCAATTAATAACACCTATCACCCCTTTAAAGTGGGTTAATCATCTATGGGGGATAATACTGTACATATTTCAAACTGTAATTACCTAACGTGGTGCTCTAACAAGGTTCATTTTCTATCATGCCATCTACCATAAATATTTCCCATGTGATATATAACATGATTTGACTTTTGAAAATCTTATAGACTACCATTATCTCCTAGGATACATATTAAAAAAGAGACTAAAACACATGTAAAAAATATCAAAAGAATGTCATTTAAGCTGGCCAGATACATTCAGTTAATAAATGATGGCTTAAGTTAAAAAATAATCATAATAGCTGTCAGAAAAGGTTTACTGAGTTTTACATTAAAATAGTGTAGAATTTCCTAGGCAGAAAAAATACATCTTCCATTCAGCTTGGAAAAAAAAAAAACTTCACGACTTTGTGGTTTGCAGAAATAACACTACAGAACTCCTTTTCCAAAACACAAGACTATTCAACTGAGGCTACAGAAAAAATTATCACCATCTGTTATCAGTATAGAGCATATAACACAACCAAGGAATTCTTTTTCTAGGCAGAAGGAAGGGTATCATGTACTGCAATAACAAAATCACTATGTTCACTGGGAATGAATATTCTAAATATTCTAAATATTCTGTTTGAGGTAGCTCTGGTATGAGGCTAGGGATGTGCCTTGAGTCATCTCTCGTTCCTGTTCAGAAAACACATTGCTAGGGAGTAAAACAGTCTGAAATGCCACTGAGACTGCTTGCATAGGGGATTGAGCCTTATTTGTGCTCTATTTTAGCAATTTCTCAGTCAGAGCACTGAACAGACTATGTGAATTTATGATTTATGATTCAGTGTGGCTTGGCTTTATGCTTGTGTTTCTCATCAGAACAGAATTGAAGCAGAAATATCACCATCACTAATGGAGTACCCCTTTACCAAGGATCCTGAATTAGGGACAGACCCAAGCCTCTCAATAATCTACAGCTCTTCTAGCTAGACCATCCTTTTTTTCTAGCAAGCGTACTCTCCCATTTTAAAGTGCTTTTTGAATTGCAACTGTCTGAAAGTCTTCTTGTAGCACTAACATCTCAAATGTGTTTCTTCATTCCATGACTGTTGCATGTAAAATGCTGTTTCTTGGAACATAAGCCAGAAACTTCTCTTTTCCCTCAAAGGAGAATACTGTAACCTTTAGGGTCCTTCTGGGCCAATAATTTCTTTTCTGATGGGTGGAAAATGTCTCTGCTCAGAACAGTTAACAGCTCCCAGGGACATCTATCTCCAAGAGCAGGCTAGACATGGGCAGAAGCTGGAACTGAGTCTAGGACTCCCCCTTCTCACTTTGATAGTCTCTAACTCACGAGCTGTTTGGTTCCCTTCTCCCCTACATGCTTTGAAAGAGGAGACAAGTATCTTGTTCAATTTTTTGAAGGAAAGATCAGAGACATCTACCTGCAGAAGAATGCTCTGAACTGCAGCTTCCCTGTGAGCAGAAGTGTCTCCTTCAAATATAGAGAAAAGCTTCTGAGAGGGAGAATTTGAGACTTGTTACCTGCTCAATATGTAGAAACATCATTGGGAAGCTCTTGGCTACTCTTTCTTCAACTTGCTGGCTGATTTAAATCTACTTCTAAAGTGTCTTAACTCTTCTTCTTCCCTGTACATTGATCACTAGGACCTTACTCTATGATATAAATCCCAGTCTGCAGAAAATTAAATCAGACACTGTAATATTCGGGGGGAGGAGGAGGAGAAGAGGCAATGGAAGGGAAATTTGACTTTCATCCTTCCCATCTAATATTTTCTTATCTCCCAGAGCTGTGATAGAGAGAGACACTCGGGGAAGCATGTACTATACTATTCTAATAGCACAATTAATAATGAAGTTTTACCTTAAAAGCACATATGAAATAATTCGTGCATGGAGATGGGAGGAGGATCACATCCTTTGCGTTGCTGTTAAGGAAAGGTTACAGTAAAAGGTTAGTCCCCTTGAACCTGTGCTATACCCATCGAACCCATGAAAACATCTTAGGTAGATATTTTAAGACATCTAAAATGGTTCTGGACAAATCACAGAATCACAGAATCACAGAATCGTATAGGTTGGAAAAGACCTTTAAGATCATCAAGTCCAACCGTTAATCTAACACTACCAAATCCACCACTACACAATGTCCCTAAGCACCACATCTACACGTATTTAAATACCTCCAGGGATGGTGACTCAACCACTTCCCTGGGCAGCCTGTTCCAATGCTGGACAACACTTTCAGTGAAGTAAAATTTCCTAATATCCAGTCTAAACCTCCCCTGGCACAACTTGAGGCCATTTCCTCTCATCCTATCACTTGTTACCTGGGAGAAGAGACTTCCTTTCAGGTAGTTGTAGAGAGCAATAAGGTCTCCCCTGAGCCTCCTTTTCTCCAGGCTAAACAACCACAGTTCCCTCAGCCACTCCTCATAGGACTTCTGCTCTAGGCCCTTCACCAGCTTCGTTGCCCTTCTCTGGACACGCTTGAGCACCTCAATGTCCTTCTTGTAGTGAGGGGCCCAAAACTAAACACAGTATTCAAGGTGTGGCCTCACCAGTGCCGAGAACAGGGGCACAATCACTTCCCTAGTCCTGCTGGCCACACTATTTTTGATACAAGCCAGGATGCCATTGGCCTTCTTGGCCACCTGGGCACACTGCTGGCTCATATTCAGGCAGCTGTCAACCAACACCCCCAGGTCCTTTTCTGCCTGGCAGCTTTCCAGCCACTCTTCCCCAAGCCTGTAGCGTTGCATGGGGTTGTTGTGGCCCAAGTGCAGGACCTTGCATTTAGCCTTGTTGAACCCCATACAATTGGCCTTGGCCCATCGATCCAGCCTGTCCAGATCCCTCTGCAGAGCCTTCCTACCCTCAAGCAGATCAACATTCCCGCACAACTTGGTGTCATCTGCAAACTTACTGAGGGTGCACTCAATCCCTTCATCCAGATCATCGATAAAGATATTAAACAGAAATGGCCCCAACAGAGAGCCCTGGGGGACACCGCTTGTGACTGGCCGCCAACTGGATTTAACTCAATTCACCACCACTCTCTGGGCTCGGCCATCCAGCCAGTTTTTTACCCAGCAAAGAGTACACCTAAGTCATGAGCAGCCAGTTTCTCCAGGAGAATGCTGTGGGAGACAGTGTCAAAGGCTTTACTGAAGTCTAGATAGACAATATCCACAGCCTTTCCCTCATCCGCTAGGCGGGTTACCTTGTCGTAGAAGGAGATCAGGTTGGTTAAGCAGGACCTGCCTTTCCTAACCCCATGCTGGCTGGGCTTGGTCACTTGGTTATCCTCTACATGCCATGTGATGGCACTCAATGAGGCAAATAAGTTGAGCTTCAGGTGTCCACTGACAGTAATGGCACCTATCTCCTAGCTCACGTGACACATATGTTAGATACTTAAATTTGACACATAATATGGACATGAATGCAAACTCAGCTGACTTGCCCAAGACAACAGAGAAAGTATATGGCACAATAGGAACTAAACTCTGTTGATTCACCAAATGATGTAGAGTATTAGAAAGGAAGGTTCCCACCTTGCCACCACCATCTACCTCTGGCAAAAATGAGTTGTGCTTGTGTTGTCTCACAAATGGAGTTTGTTACCTGGTGTGCAACACCCAATACGCACACAGAGCAGAAATATCAGTTTATTTCAAGTTTTGTGCAAGACCAGGTGCTAGGTGGTAGCTCCACAAAGCTAACACACCGCTCATTCATACAGGTGCAGTATTTATACAGTCTAGTTATACATATGCATAAGTAATTATGCAAAGCGGTTTTCTATTGGTCTACATTTTCTTGTCTCAATCTTAAAGCTACAGTACTACTTTAATATTCTGCGTGTGCTCAAAGGTGAGGGGTCTCTGCTTGGGCTGGGGTCTCCAGCTCAAGGGGTGTGACTTTTAGTATTATAATGAGGATAGTTCGTGTAAGGGTGCTTCTTATCACACTTCTGCTAGCAGTTTCAGATTGTCCAAAACCATCTTAATTAGCTTACATATTTCTCCAGGATGTGCTTTACTCCCAAGGACAGTAATTCTTGGTTAGATGTTCCACGTTCCAGTCTGAATCCCCCTTATCAACTTTACGTAAGTCCCAGCCTTCCACCAGCTCCTGATTGACTACACTTGAATTAATGACTCATGGTTTTATTGGCTGATGTTATCAGACTAGATATAAGGAAGAAATTTTTTATGATGAGAGTGGTGAAACACTGGAGCAGGTTGCCCAGAGAGGTAGTGGAGGTCCCATCCCTGGAAACATTCAAGGTCAGGTTGGACGGGGTTCTGAGCAACCTGATCTAGTTGAAGATGTCTCTGCTCATTGCAAGGGGGTTGGACTAGATGACCTTTAAAGGTCCCTTCCAACCCAAACTATTCTATGATTCTATGAGTCTGTGTTAAGATCGTAATAAAGAAGGTAGTTAAGATGTTAGTATTACAACAATAAAGCATGGTGGATGACATCATTAAAATTCAAGGAAGATTGTTTTGTAGCAATTCAAAATGCAAAATTTAAATGGCATAATTAATTTATTTTATTAGGCTGCTTGTGTAAGTAGTTGCTCACTGTTGAAGAAATAATACCTAATCACACAACAGTGTTATAACGGAACAACAGCACCTTTGGTGGGTATCTTGTTGGGCATTATTATCCAAGAAAATATTTATGCTCTGAGTTCCCAAAATGGAACACAATTATGCACATACTTAACTTGAGGAATATTCTTGTGCTGGATCAGGGTCTAAAACCCTTCGGATGGAATGTGAGAGTAAAATGAGAAAGAGTCTGTCATCTTTATGCTAGAGAGTGCAGCGGTTTCCATAATAATTGGGCTCCCATTTAGTGGGAGTAGTGATAATTGGTTGCAAAGGGCTGGCATGGAAATCAAAATAAACCATGTCGAGAAGCAGGGCATCTTCATATGACAGAATCACACTTACATTGAACATTTTGGTGTTATCTTTAGTGTAACAATCAAGTGAATTACACACCTGCACTACCAGACTGGTAACATTTTAAGCGGAGGCCAGCATTAAGTGCAGAGCAAACACCCACCCTGCAAGCAATCCTAAGAGGTAAACAGACTGGATCAAGTAGGATGAATCCAAGCTGCTGAACAGCTTGCTTTGACATGCAGGGTCCTTCACTGTGAAGATTCCTATTGAAATTGTTGACAGCTTTCAAGTATCTCTAATGCCTCTCTGCCTAGGGAGGGGACTTAACCTTTGCATTGCTGTGACACCTCGAGAAGAAAGGCTCTGAAACTGGAAGGAGAGATCAGAGCAGAGAATAAGCCACTTATGTCAGTAAAAACGGCTGAGTAGAAGAGAGGGAAAAATTCTGCTCTGTGGGGGAAAACAAAACAAAACAAAAAGAACTTGAGCATATGGCTCTAAATCTGTGAGTATGCACATATTCCTATCTCTGCACTAGCAAATGGTCTTATTAGCACCCAAGGATGCTGCTGGTACACAGTACCTTTGCAGATCTGGGTCCAGTTTGTAAAGTTATGATGCGGCTCAGGCCAGAGTCCATAAGCCATCTGGATGAGCTAATAAAACATGTGTCTTTTTTTTTTCTTTTTTTTTTTTTCTTTACAGAGTTTTAAACTGTTCCATGTGTTGTCTGTAGTGTCTTTACTATTTGGTCCAGGGTGGAAAACTAAACCTTTGTGATTTCAAATATCTATTCATTTTACTTTACTTCATATTTATCTTTGTCCATTCAGTCTTCCTCCAAGGAATAAACTCCCAGTGTTCCCCCTGGGATCTTTTTTCCCTCTTTGATATGAAAATCTGATATTTGTCTATTGGCAGGTGTCATAGGTGAAAAAATGGCTTAAATTGTGAATACAGGTGATAAATAATTGGGTGTGTATATATACACACACACACACACATGCATGTGTGCGTGGGCAATGTCCAAAGTTAGCTTTTGAAATCACAGGCAGAAGACTGGTACTTGCTAGCTACACCTGGTACAGGCTAGCTGCAAATTTTGATAACACCTAGACTAAACAGAGGTGGCACTTCTTGAGTCCTTCAGTATATAAGGAGACATGAGACAGATCCACCAGTTTGGAGGCTGATCATGTGATATGCTTCTGCACACAGACTGTTTAGACTGGGAAAGCTGGGGACCGGGTGCCTGGAAAGAAGAGGTGGTGCCAAAATAAAAAAAAGAAGAAAGAAGTGTTCCTGAAAGGAAGAAACAGCCTCAGAAAGAAGGTGAAGATCCTGGTGGGAGGAGAGATCCAGGAACTGGGGGAAGATCTTGGAGATCAGGGAGATGCGTGGGGATGAATGCTGGGTGATGCCCAGGGACCTGGCCCAGGACACCTGAGATGTAACTGGAAGAACAGCATGGATCAGCATGGCTTTCTGCCTGACCTTGCTGGGCCAGCGGCCACCTCCCTGTGGGGAAGGGCACTGAGATCACTGAGATCACCTGGTGATCTCAATGCTGTCAGAGAAGTGAGCAAGTGAGCGTGTGAGATCCATTCAGGTCAAACTCACATGTCACTGGTTCTTACATAAACTTTGGGGTCCAGATCCCATACGGGCTGTTGCTCACTCCATCTCACCCATGGCAGGAGGAGACCGTGATCCTGTGATTCCTTGGTGTCACAGGAAAACAGGTCCTACCAAAGCAGTGCTTAACAGCTGTGGGTTTCACGAAAATGACACAGCTGGGAAATTAATGGGCTGGTGGGAAGAATGAAAAGATCTTATAACAGGAGAAACGTGATCTGCTAAATTAGTAGTCATGGAGGTCGGGGCATGTGTAACATGGATGACCTGGTGAAGGGTCTGGAGAACAAGTCTTATGAGGAGCAGCTGAGGGAACTGGGGTTGTTTAGCCTGGAGAAGCGGAGGCTGAGGGGAGACCTTATTGCTCTCTACAACTACCTGAAAGGAGGTTGTAGAGAGGTGGGGGTTGGTCTCTTCTCCCAAGTAATAAGTGATAGGATGACAGGAAATGGCCTCAAGTTGCTCCAGGGGAGGTTTAGATTGGATATTAGGAAAAATTTCTTCACTGAGAGGGTTATCAAGCATTGGAACAGGCTGCCCAGGGAAGTGGTTGAGTCACCATCCCTGGAAGTATTTAAAAGACGTTTGGATGAGGTGCTTAGGGACATGGTGTAGTGGTGGTCTTGGTAGTGTTAGGTTTATGGTTGGACTTGATGATCTTAAAGGTCTTTTCCAACCTAAATGATTCCATGATTCTATGACTAAAGGGGGATTCAGGGCTCCCTTTTTGCTATATTTCGATAACGTGGGGTTGTAAATATCCAGTGAAGGGACAGAAGAGGGGCAGTGACTCTGGTCAGTCCTCCTCCACAATTCACAGGCCTATCCCCATCCTAAATTTACACAGCAGTTGAATACAACCTGAGTTCAGTTGATGTATCCCCCCACTAGATTTTACTAACCACAAACTGAGTGTCTGACACTTTCTATAGTTGATGGTGTTGTAGGGCAAACTGACCTTCAGAGGACTTGCCACCTTGTCTGCAGACGGTACAAGACAACCAGCTTGAAGTGAGATGCCTGCTGAAAGGCAGCTAAAGTAGGTACTGGCCTCAAAAATGGCCTCTGATAAGTACGAGGTAGTTTGTTGGCTTGTAGAAAATGAACAGCAATAGCCTACAAGGCCTAACATGTTGGCAGCCAAGCAGATGGATGAAAATTAGACCAGATCCACAGACAGCACAGCCTCTTGACAACTGGGAAGAAAAAATACTGTCGTTTTATACCTACGATTGGGTTAGTTATGTTACATCTACCACACATTTCCATATGTTTGCACAGAATTATTTATCTTTTCCTTGTAATTAGAGATTCCCTTTACTCCTCTGTTCCTCACTGTTTAATGTGACACCATATCGATTAGGTTTCCAGAGCATACCACTCCAGACATATTTATATGGCTGTTTCAAATGATTTACAATAACTAATGTTGTAACAGGAATATCATTTTGGAAATATAATACCAGTCAATAGCAGTAAAGGTTCTGCTAATGGCCAGAACTCCTTGTACCATGGGAATAAGTTGCCACTAACAACTTATCACCTGAAGGCCCTATCTTCAAGTTGATGTAAGCTGGCATAGGACCAAAATTCAGTGCTCAGTGGAGCTCTACAGAGTTATCTCAGCTGAAAGTCTATCTGTCCTAATTACCCTGACAGTAAAGCTGGATAGAGCACAAGCAAGATCCCTGCAAAACAGCAAATTGGTCTGAAGCTTGTCATGGTGCAGGAAACCAAATTTCCTGCTTTCCCTCTTTCCAGGGAATTTCCCTCCCACTGCAGAAACAGTTTGGACCAACAACTATCGATTTATTTCCATGAAACATTGGCCCTCCAACAGGAGAGAGGGTGATTGAGCTGGTTTTAATCCAATGTAAAAATACATTTTCTAGAAAGCTTTGAAATTTTATAAGGCTAATACTTCTATTAGTATTATGTTGTCCTATTTCTTACATTACCTAGACACAGAACAGACACTAATGATTTTAGCTTTGCAAAAGACTTATCAGAAGAAAAAATATTACAGATTTGGGATTATCCAAAGTTAATGGGGGATTTTATACTAGAACCTAGAATGGCATACATATCCAGTGCTTTTACCGAGAAGTGAATTCTCTTTCTAGGGATATCAGCATAAGGAGGAGTAATTATATAATTTAATTGTTAAGGTTTTATCTATGAAACCAACATGACAACAAGAAGTATATTGTTTCTACCTGAATACCAGTCATTTGTAAATATCAAGGCAATGACTATTTTTGCATAAACCTGCAATTTATAGTTTGCAAAATTCACAAGAATGAAGTCTAAACGAGTAAAGTCTACAGTCTGTCAGAAGAACAAGTGATCAAAGCTTTGCTTTGTAAGGTGGTGGTTTTATTAATGAATGAAAGAAGTTCCAAACAACCCTTTGAGTTGCTTCATCTCCAGATCTATTTGTAGGTCTATTTGTAGCCTCTCTGTACATTCCATAACAGTTGTAGAAAGGGCATCTTTGTTTTCCAAATTGAGGACAGCCTCTGCATTATGTAGGGGCCTTTGGTTACCTAAAAGATTTTTGTACAAGAGACAAAACCTCTCAAAACAGCAGTCTGAAATATTTGCAGGATTTCAAAGCAGTGGTTCAAGAGTGTCCTGGTTTCGGCTGGGATAGAGTTAATTTTCTTCCTAGTAGCTGGTATAGTGCTGTGTTTTGGATTTAGTATGAGAATAATATTGATAGCACACTGATGTTTTAGTTGTTGCTAAGTAATGTTTACACTAGTCAAGGACTTTTCAGCTTCCCATGCTCTGCCGGGCACACAAGAAGCTGGGAGGGGGCACAGCCAAGATAGTTGATCCAAACTGGCCAAAGGGCTATTCCATACCATATGACATCATGCTCGGTATATAAACTGGGGGAGAGTTGGCCAGGGGGCAGCGATCGCTGCTCAGGGACTGGCTGGGCATTGGTCGGCAGGTGGTGAGTGGTTGCATCACTTGTTTTTTTTGTTTTTCCCTGGGTTTTGTTCCTCTCTTGCTCTCTCGTTGTTTTCCTTTTCATTACAATTTATTATTATTATTATTAATAATAATAATATTATTAATATTTCAATTATTAAACTGTTCTTATCTCAGCCCATGAGTTTTCTTACTTGTGCTCTTCAGATTCTCTCCCCAATCCCACTGGGAGGGGGGAGGGTGAGCGAGCGGCTGCGTGGTGCTTAGTTGCTGACTGGGTTAAACCACGACAAAGAGGTAGACCTTTTACTCCACAAATGTAGCATGCAAATGTTATGGAAAGATTTGACAAAATCTCAAGTTTCTGCAGGAGAATTGCATCAAGAGTAAAATCTTCAAGTCCATGTAAAGCGATGGTGTTCAGGGAAATCTGACCTTTAAAAAAAATCTTCCTCTTCTTATGATAAACTCTTTCATCCAGAACTGATTAACCTAGTTGATTATAGACATCGAGAACTATAAAGTCTGACTTGAGATTCCAAATGCATTTTTTGCTGTCAATGGGTTAGAGGATTGGATGCATTTAGTAGCCTTTAACTAGGTGATGAAGACCAAAAAGGTACCTGAGTGTATTAGATACATTTAAAGAGTACTGCACTCCTTGAAAAGGTCTGAAATTTAGAAGTGTCAGTTTCTCATGAGAATGTAAAAACTGAAGAAAATTTTGAGATTTGTAATATATTCAGGATAGTTAAATAAACCATGTAACTCTTCAGTGTTTGTGAAATCCCTAATCCCTAATTTAAAATCAGATTTTAGATCAGATCCCCAAAAGGAAGAAAACATTTGTCTTCTGTTTCTGATTTAAATTTAAAAAAATCTATTTCAATAGATGCATAGTATAGCGAGAACAAATACAAATTTTTAGAGGGAAACACAGACTCATAGATATACATGAAGGCAAAATAAATGCAAATTATTCAAAGATAAATCTTCAAAAATGCAAATAAAATTCAAGCAATGTGAAATATAGTGTGGAAACAAATATATCAAAGCAGCATCTTGTTTATAGACAGAGCTTCATTTATTTGTAAAGTAAATCCATTGTAGGAAAGTACCAAAAAACTAGAGTGTGCACACACACAGACACACACATGCATATTGAAAAATGATTTCAGAAGTAATTTGCATGAAGCACTTGAGATGATCAGTAGCACTCCTGGAAGATGTTACACCATATTTATTCTGCAAGACAGCTACATCCAGTGACCAGAACACTCCCTTAACCACTCGTTAATATCTTATGACTTTTAGGTTGAGGATTTGCACACAAATCGTAATGGGACAAAGTTAATTTGATCTTGTAGAGTTTACTCACAGACAAAAAACATGATGATATTGAACACGCATGCAGAAAGCAGTATATACAAAATAGAATTCATACGCAAGCATATGGTGTGATGAACATTCAGGTAGAACAAAACTATAATCAAATAGATATGAAGATACATAGAGAGAACTGTAAGCTAAAACCAAAGCTAAAGGAAATACAGATGAAACAAGTCAATAAGTCAAATTCCCATCAAAGAAAACAATATTATGAAAAAAGCTGGGAAAGAAAAAAGGAATAAGTTTCTGACATTGAAAGATTAAATGTTTTTGTAAAACTAGAACTATGGTCCACAGCTGGAATAGATTTGTTTGTGTATGCTGAAAAAAATTACATCCTGGTTCTGGATTATTATTCCTATTACCCAGAAATAGTACTGTGTTAGAGAATACAGCTGAACATGTAATCTCATGTAGCGGATTGATGCACGGACTCCGATCGAGGGGTAAATCGAAGATCCTTTATTGAACTATTACATGGCTTATATACTTTCTAATTGTTTGTACATGTGCTACTGAGATAACTCTTATTGGTTTATATGTCTTGTTCATGCATCCTTCATGCGTTCCTTCAGCTAATACGATTGGCTATCTTTTTGCAACTTTGCAGCTCCTTTCTTCACAACAAAAAATCACGTGCTCGCCTATCTCTCTCCAATCCCATCCACTCCTGCTCCTGACACACAGCCTCCTTCCCTCAGACATAACCCAGACCCTCAGTACTTCAATCTTGTTAACCCTTTCACTCCTGCTATGCCTAATTCCTCCTCAATCTCAGGTATAAAAATCTATATTTTCTACCAACCGCGGTAATGATAGATAATGGACCACAATTTGATTGCTATGAGTTTAAATGTTTTGCAAGGTGGTATGATACTAAACCTTACTTGGAGTCTAAGGTAGCCACAGTCTAAAGGAGTTATGAAAAATGTTTTAAAACATGTTAAATGGATGCTTTAAAAGGCTTAGGAGTCAAGTTCTGATCCCTCTTTGACACCATTAAATTACAAGGCAGCATCTTGGAAACATCTGTGAACTAAAATATTGTTTAAGAGAACGCTTGGACTTGGGCTTCTCTGCTATAAGATCATTTATGTTAAAAATAGGAGAGTTGAATATTCTTGTAAAAATCAAACAGATAGAGGATCACATGAATGAAAACCTTGCTTGACTGCAGATATCCTTTGATGAAAGCAATAGAAAACAATAAATGTATAAAAGAAACAAGAGCACACCTTCACCAATTTCTAAGACAAGGAAAGGAAAGGAGTTTTGAAAACATGACACAGAAGAGATGTTGGAGAAACCAGGGGATCAGACAGTGTCAAGGGAAAAGACGATGCAGAGTATTGCAGTGGCTGAATTCATGAGATGTTTCTTTAGGAGAGGAAAGCTACCAGCTCAGAGAATTACTGAGAAATACTGATGCATACTCATATTACTAATACCTATTCCTTCATTGGAGAATGTCAATAAAAGAGGAAAGGGGCCCTTGAAGAGGATTAGGTTACAATATACCAGCCCTTGGAATACATGGGTCTACATCCAGATGATTGTTATTAGGAACCTGAGTTGTTATTAGGAACCTGAAAACATACTCATATGAAAGAAACACACTCAGACATAGGGACCCTTTCATCTCCCTCACAGGCTTTTTACTGTCACTCTCTGATATAAAGAGCACATGCACCTTTAATATCATCTCTATGGAAAATTCCTACGTACTTTTAATAAATAATAAGTTCTGTTGGACTGTTGATTTTATATATAAAATTACAGCAAGTGTTTGTGTATTTCTCCATCCACATCCACAAATTTTATCCCCACACATGTAGTGGTTATATATATTTCAACCACCATGGCTTTGGGATATTAGGAAATGGAATGAAGTTGACCAAACCCAACAAATATTAATAAATATATTATTCAACGAAAATGGAAATTTAATGTTGAATTCTACTAAGTCAAGTTACACTTCTAACTGAGCTCCAAGAAAATCATAGGTATAGGGATTACTTGGAGGCATTTTGGGATTAACTATTTTTAAGAAAAATTCAAAATTAAGAAAAAAGTTGAGAAGAAAGTTAATAATTTAAAATTTAGTTGAACACTTTTGTTAAGGAAACGAAGTATTGCCTGCTATTTATACAATTTTATTAATAGATACCTCATGCTATGTACAGAAACAGACTTTTCCTCTTTCCTACATTGCAGTGTCTGTTAATCTACAAGAGGGAATTCTTAATCCTCTGGAGAAGTTTTCAAATAATGGATGGAAAGTTAAGTAGCAGGATGTTTCCCAGTTCAAATGTTGTCCACAAAAATCTCCAAAGTAATCTTATAATTTCCAGTATGAATATATCTCCATTTAGATAATTTAATCAATGCAACACCTCCTCCAAAAAAAAAAAAAGGAAAAAAAAAAAGGAGGGGTTAATCCAAAACCTACTGAAATCTTTGGAATCTTCTTACTAATCTCAACATGTTTTGTATCAGACTCTTAAAGGTTCAATACAAATTCTTAGACCCATAAGTACAGTTCACATATAAAAAGAAATGAAACATTATTAGGACAGTTCAGCTCAGTAAGAAAGGAGGACATCAGAGCACATTATCAAATCAATGGCATAGGGGAGGTTAATCACTTGCTTTAATTGTTTTCCTAATGCAAGAGGAGAGAGAACTGCTAAGAATGGCTTTTGCCAAACACAGTGCACAGTTAACTTGCATCTTACACCATTAAGTACTTGCAGATGCAAACAGAAATATTACCTAATTCTTACAGAGTACTTTTCATCAAGATATCTCAAAAGTGTTTTTAAAATAATATAACATCATCCATTCCACTGCTAGAAATAGAGACATAGAGAAGTGAAATGACTCACAACACACACAAGCCCTGGAAGAAAATAAAGATTTCCTTTTCATCCAGTTAGTGTTCAATCCTGTAAGCTGCATCACTTCCCTGAGCCAACGTGTGCCATTTCTTAAGAAATCAGAAGCAAAAAGTGATGGGAAGCAAGTATAAAGAATGACTACAATAAATAAACTGAGCAGATGCTGTAGCTGTTTGCAAAGCAGCCGTTAAAAGGCTGTTTCCAAACGTAAAGGGCCAGTTCCCAGAAAGGCATACTGGAAAAACCTAACATTGCAGCAAAGTGCAAGATTTCCTACGGAGAGCAAATCTTTTCTGGGGAGTGTTAGTGGGAGAGAAGAGTGTCCAGAACATATGTTCAGTCTATATCAGGGCGTTACACTAAAGGTTATACTTTAAAGGGTCTTAGACAGTTTAATGTCCACTTTAACCCCTGGGCTTAGTCAGAGGAGAATACAGGCACGTCTGAGAATTCAAAGGTTTAATTAATGTCCCTGATTTAAGAGTCTCCCAGACCCCATCAAACAAAAGCACCAGATACAGGGATGTAGCTGGAAGTTAGCTTGAATATGTCTTTGTGTCTTTATTGATCTTCCCTAAAAAGATTGATGTGCAGATACTGATCTTATCTTCAGAAACACAGAAAGGCTGATACCAATCCTGAGGAACTCAACAAAAATGGTGTTACTTGGTGCTTCATAGTTGTCAGGCTCAGGTTCAAGCTGCATATAAAACTGCATACAAGTGATCTAATTATGCATGCAAATAGCTCGTTAGTGCTCCAGCTGATTATTTGCCTGTGTAATTCCTGCAGTAAAGAAGAACATATTATACCCAAGCATTTTTATACATGCAGTTCTAAAAGGCTGAAGCTCATCAAGCAAGCAATTTCTTCTCCAAGGAAGATAAAAATGAAGAAGAGCAGAAGCAGCATCTGTATGATCATCCATTGGGGGCCAGGGCCACCCGCTCTGAAAGGCCAGAGACCTTGCAATTAAGGCAAAATCTGCTCAGAGGGCAGGGAAAGTTTCTTCTTGGTTCTCAGTAGTTAAAAGTTGGTGCACACCAAAGAGCACAAGAGCTTTGACCCTTCCAGAACTCTGAATATTTTATCTAAATACATGCTAGACCCTTTGTAATCCTCTGAAATTCTTGGCTTTAATAATAGACTAGGGAATTATTGCCACTGATTTTAGAGCACTGTATGGAAATACACTTTCTTTACATATTTTAGATTCTAAGTCCACCTTCAGTGCATATCCCTGTGGGATAATTGCTGGAGGTGACTCAGAAATTGAACTTATATTCACACTTTTAGGTAAGGTACAGCATTGAAGAAGATTCCCGGGTGGAATGCAGCTGACATGCAAGGCCATTCCATGGAAGTTCCCTAGGCCTGTAAACTTAGACGTCGGTGACGCCAGGGGAACTTGGTGTACTGACTCTAAGAAGGTACTGTTCAGAGGGTGGAGCGGTGTGGAGACGCCGCGGCCAGGTTCTGCAATTAAATGGGAACTCAAAGGTATTGTGTGTGACCAGTAAGCTGCACATTTGCTACACTGGGCCAACAGTCTATCATGTTTCTGACAAAATGCTGTACTTTGATGAACTTTGCTCATTATAACATCATTATAATACCAAAACACACCTCCATCCCAAAAGCTACCCGCCTCTAAGGTGCGACCACCCCTCACTGAGCTTGCGCTTTGAATTTTTCCTAGCCTATACCTTTAAAAGCGAAGCGAGAAAACTTTACACCAATCCTAAACAAAGGTATGTATGACTAGAGTCACTCAAGCTCCACCCGAAAGGTGAAAGATAGTATAAAATGGCTTAAGAGAAAGAGAATGTTAGGGAAGACACCATCGTGTACCACTCTGACCTCTGGGATCAGTCGACGGGCTGAGCCTCTCTTCCCCCCCATCAGGACGCCTTTGCATAAGATTCGAACACTTGGTTATTCCAAGTGCCTCCCTGGGAAACTTAGAAATCTCTCTAGAGTTGCTTTATCACCTTTTAACGCGCTTATAGCCGGCAGTGTCACTCATACTCTTGGTATTTGCACGTGCTTTGCAGACAGTGAATTTATCACTGGTAATCCAAAGAATCTGTGTCTCTGTTGCTCTAATAAATTGCACTCTTCATTAATCTAGCCGTGGTAGTTATTGAACACGACCAGACTCTTTAAGTGTGGCCGTGATAGTTCATGCAACATGACTAGACCGGGGGTGCAGCACGTTTAAATTAACGCTGTCGCCTTAACTCTGATGAATGGCTGCATATACAGTCCTTAGAAAAATAACCGTTGACCAAGCCTGAGACTAAGACTGGACTTAGCCACACCTAGACTCCTCTCTGAGAAGGAGTTTAGAAAGCAAGGGGGTCCTGTCTGAACCTCGTGACTCAACGGGAGGGTTCCCCCCACCTCAGCCACTCCTCAGACTCCTACATGACAGTAATTCTTAACGCAACAATTCCCTTAATCTCATGTTAAAGAGGAAAGGTGAGTGCATATGCAGGCAAAGACCTGAATTGTCTCTATTTACATTTTTGCAGAATGTTCAGGAATGCAGCCTTGACCCTAATTCAGGTTTCTACATTTTAATTATCAGTTCATACCCCTGATTCATGCCCCAAGGATATCTTTTCAATTTAGAAAAGAAGTGGATGGAGATATACGCAGGTTGCAGAGACCCAGTTTCAGCACAGTTTTCTACAGATTGTTTCAGTAAACATTGCAAGGATTAAATACTTTAATTATTTCTCAGATTGATTTCTACTGAAGTTCAGAGATGGGGGCTGCTCTGTACTCATCATCTTTATAAACGGGGAAACAATAAACAATAAAATAACAAACAATAAAATGTTTCTTTTTCACAGTTGTTTCATTGTTTATCACATCTGTTTTTTTCACCTTGCACATAGCAGGTATCAATAATTCATGTCTGCGTGAAAACACTTCTGTAAAAGTTTACATACCTCATACCATTAGCAATAGATCACTTTTAAGCATCTTTAGAGTCTCCTTTCCTATTTAATCACCTTGGTTGTTATCTTCATTTCAATAAAAAAGATTTACAGCAAGAGGGAACTGCACAGGCAGTGGAAGCAGGGACAGGTAACCTGGGAAGAGTATAGGGATGCTGCCCGCTTGTGTAGGGATGGGGTCAGGAAGGCCAAGGCGCAGCTGGAGCTGAACTTGGCAAGGCATGCAAAGAATAACAAGAAGGGCTTCTACAGGTATATCATCCAGAAAAGGAAAGTTAAAGAAAGCATACCTCCACTGATGAACAAAAATGGTGACCTAGCATCAACAGACGAGGAGAAGGCTGACGTACTCAACAACTTTTTTGCTTCAGTCTTCTCTGGCAACCGCTCTCCTCACCCCTCCCGAGTCAATGGACAACATGTTGGGGACCAGCAGGGTAAAGCCCCTCCCACTGTAAGGGAAGATCAGGTTCATGACCACCTGAGGAACCTGAACATACATAAGTCTATGGGACCTGATGAGATGCATCCCAGAGTCCTGAGGGAATTGGCTGATGTAGTTGCCAAGCCACTCTCCATGATATTTGAAAAGTCATGGCAGTCAGGTGAAGTCCCTGGTGACTGGAAGAAGGGAAACATTGCGCCCATCTTTAAAAAGGGTAGAAAGGAGGACCCTGGGAACTACCGACCTGTCAGCCTCACCTCTGTGCCTGGGAAGATCATGGAACAGATCCTCCTAGAAGCTATGCTAGAGCACATGGAGGACAGGGAGGTGATTCGAGACAGCCAGCATGGCTTCACCAAGGGCAAGTCCTGCCTGACCAACCTAGTGGCTTTCTACGAGGGAGTTACCACATCAGTGGACAAGGGAAGAGCAATGGATGTCATCTATCTGGACTTCTGTAAAGCCTTTGACATGGTCCCCCACAACATCCTTCTCTCTAAATTGGAGAGATACGGATTTGATGGGTGGACTGTTCAGTGGATAAGGAATTGGTTGGATGGTCGCATCCAGAGGGTGGCGGTCAACGGCTCAATGTCCAGATGGAGATCAGTGACAAGTGGTGTCCCTCAGGGGTCCGTATTGGGACCAGTGCTGTTCAATATTTTCATCAATGACATTGACAGCGAGATTGAGTGCACCCTCAGCAAGTTTGCAGATGACACCAAGCTGAGTGGTGCAGTTGACACGCCAGAAGGACGGGATGCCATCCAGAGGGACCTGGACAAGCTGGAGAAGTGGGCCTGTGTGAACCTCATGAGGTTCAACAAGGCCAAGTGCAGGGTCCTACACCTGGGTCAGGGCAATCCTCAGTTTCAATACAGGCTGGGGCATGATGTGATTGAGAGCAGCCCTGCGGAAAAGGACTTGGGGGTGCTGATGGACGAAAAGCTGGACATGAGCCAGCGATGTGCGCTTGCAGCCCAGAAGGCCAACTGTATCCTGGGCTGCATCAAAAGAAGCGTGGCCAGCAGGTCGAGGGAGGTGATTCTGCCCCTCTACTCTACTCTGGTGAGACCTCACCTGGAGTACTGCGTCCAGCTCTGGAGCCCTCAGCACAAGAAGGACATGGAGCTGTTGGAGCGGGTCCAGAGGAGGGCCACGAAAATGATCCGAGGGCTGGAGCACCTCTCCTACGGGGACAGGCTGAGAGAGTTGGGGTTGTTCAGCCTGGAGAAGAGAAGGCTGCGGGGAGACCTTATAGCAGCCTTCCAGTACTTAAAGGGGGCCTATAGGAAAGACGGGGACAGACTTTTTAGCAAGGCCTGTTGTGACAGGACAAGGAGCAATGGTTTTAAACTAAGGGAGGGCAGATTTAGACTGGATTTAAGAAAGAAATTTTTTACACTGAGGGTGGTGAGGCACTGGAACAGGTTGCCCAGAGAGGTAGTGGAGGCCCCATCCCTGGAAACATTCAAGGTCAGGTTGGATGGGGCTCTGAGCAACCTGATCTAGTTGAAGATGTCCCTGCTCATTGCAGGGGGGTTGGACTAGATGACCTTTAAAGGTCCCTTCCAACCCAAATCATTCTATGATTCTATGATTCTATGATTCTAAGATTTATTTTTTAAAAAGCAACACACCTTAGGCAACTCAAACAGCACAACTCATGAAGGAGAATGTAATTCAAGTGTAAATACCTTGCCAGCATTTGCAAATAGATCTCATATATAAACCAAAACCCAAAGCCAACATTTTCAAGAACTTTGCAGCGTTTTAGGAGACGAATTCCCATTTTGTGGAATTAGACACTTGATGCTGTGCAAGGCTCATATTTCAGCCCCTGGTCACCTGGAGAAAAGTTCAAAACCTGGAATTAGACCTGTGTAACTACCATACACACAGATTTACTGGAAGGAGAAGTGCAATATCCAGACCATAAATTAACACAATCAGCATCATGCAACCTGATCCGAACCACACAGAGCATTTACAGCATGGCCATGAGTCACCTATATGTTGCCTGACAGATTTAGGTCCTTCAGTACAGTGACTGCACCCAGGGAAAGGGGAGCAGCCTCCACTAGATGCCAATGCTGGGCCAGGAGCAGGTCGCAGATGCCTGGTTCAGGCTTGCAGGCGACTATCTCTCTCTGCTCTGGGTTCAGAGCTCAGACTCATTCTTCAAGGATGGGTGTTTATGTCTCTTCCAAAGAACTGAGTGAGGATATGGCTTTTCTTTTGAAACAGGACTTCTAGAGAAGATGGTGCAAACAGCTTTCCTGTATATTGATGTCAAAGACCTCCAGGAGAAGAATAGATTACAGTTTTGCATCTGTGAGCTGAGGAGAGCCAGACTGTCAGCTCCTTTACCCCAGGAGACTGAACTAAAAGCCTATGGGGCTGGCTAAAGAGGGGGCAATCACCTACCCCTTGCTGAAACTGCACAGCAAGGCAGGACGTTAGAAACTGTTGAGCTAGAGAGAGATGAGGAACTCAAGCATGAGTGAGTGCATTGAGGCAAGTTTGCTCTATTTGACATCTTACTCATCCACCTCATTTTCTAATGTGTTCTTGGAAGTGAGAATGTGTGGAAAAGAAAATGTAGAAAGATAGAGGAATTGCACCCCCAAAAGGAGCCCAGTGTTTAGGAGGAGCTGGATTTCTGCCTGGAAGTGAAAGCAGGGTAGGTGTATCTATTACAGAATGCATCTTGCCAGCCGACCAGAAAGTGCTATTGGGATTTCTGTCTTAGGAAAGGGTGGGGAGTATCATCTATGCAAATATGCAAACACCATAAGAAATGCTAATATGCTGAAGAGCTGTGGGAAACAAATCCAGTCTATTTAGAGCAAGTGTATATTTGTAGCAGGTGATGACATTATTTGAAATTCAGCAGGTTCAGAAGTTTTAAGAGTTTTAACCATTCTTTTCCAGCTTTGCTGAAGCTTTTGCAGAATTGCTGATAGTACTCCTGATTTTATTTGAAAACTGAAAAAAAATGCTAGCAAGTATAATATTCCACAGAGGCACTGTTTTCTCCTGGGGGTGATTGCTCAAATGCAATATGTTGATGACTGTAAAAGTGATGCATTGCCTTCGGGACCAGAATGGTCTATAGTGATAGTAGAGATTTGGACATAGGAAATTTGAACATATATCTTGCTTTTATTTTGGCAGTGCATAGATGCAGTAACAATGATCAAATTCCTCAGTGTCCCTGGCACTGTACAGTTGCAGCATATACAACATGTATTACTCCAAATGACTCAGAGACCATATTTTTAAAAGCCAGATGTTAAAAACAATATTATCTGCTTGTAATATGGGAAACTGAGGCACAGTAAGAGTTAATACTTCACCCACAAGCTGAAAGGCTATGTTTGGCAGAGATGGAAACAGGATAGTGTTCCCATGTCTAGGCCTAATACCTTTAAGATTGACCTCCTCTGTTTTCCCTATAGCTTCACTTTTAAGCATATTATTAAAAATAAATGCTTGAGTTTTGTTTTGTTTTACATATTCTTTGACATAAGCAGCACTCAAATTCATTTTGTCTAAGCCCACCTACAGTGCAGTGGTTTGTGTTTGCCATTCCTTTTAATCAAGTTGTTGGTATGCTCCAGGAGAATGCTAGACTTCTTAGAAATTAATTGGTGCACATGTCTTTAAATGAATTTTCGCCTTTTGTTTTATCTTTATTTTGTTTCAAATGTTTTGAGTCTTTTCTGGCAGGCTTGCTGCCTTTTGGATTGTTCTTTGCTTCCTGTGGAAACTTCATGTAGTTTGTTTTGGTTCCTTTCTTTTCTTGCTTGTAATAAAAGGGTGTCTGAATAGCTCAGTGAGACTTTTCCAGGTCTAATTTTTATGTCACATATGAAATTAAAATTGCATCCCACCAAAATAATTAAGTGTTAACCAGTCACTGCTTCAGCTCTATGCAGTAATAAACCTAGATATACCCATATTTTAGATCATGTCTTCCTGGTAGCTATTAGAAGTTGCATATAAGAGGAAAAAGTGACATTACAATCCCTTCTGTCTAAATATGCATTATGAACAGAGTCTATCATTTCCCCTGTGCACAGAAGACTGACGAGCAGCCAGTGTTCAGATTTGTTAAAGGGGAATAAGCTAGAGTCTATAATCTAAGGATGAGACTGCCCAGTGTTATACACAGATCAAGAAAGAAATTTCCAATCTTCTGTGCCAAAGACAAACAGAAAATAGATGCAAATTCACTTTTGTCTATGGTAGGAAAAATATTTCTCAAAAAACACTTGAGCATCTTTTGCTTGATCATAGCTATATGAATATGGAGAAAGTGGCAAAGTTAATTTTATCTATTCTGGCCAGACTGTTAGAGCTTGCCCTGGCACACTGGGGCCAAAATATCTGACTGTTAGTGCAATATATGTATATGTGTTGAATGCAAGAGATGTGTGGATGCCTCACAAAAAATATGCCTTTTACTTTGGAAAGAATGTGCCATATCTCTGAGTTAAGAAGAATTAATACCGGAGCAGAGTTTGTACATGTACTTTTTAGACAATCTTATTATCTGTGGCTTAAAGCAGATAATAGCCTGTCTCAAAGGCACACATACAATTTTAATCTACAAGAGGAAGATAAACAGGCTTAAATAGGCAATATTTTCCTTAACTTTGAAGAGTTCAACATTTCTGTCTCTTTCACACTCAGGAGTTACTTTCAAGCCCCAGTTCTTGTTCTCACTCATGGTCTAGGAACAGCCTGTCCTCCATATCCATAACCATGGCATCATTTCCACTTCAGTGTGATTCCATTTTATTAGGCTATATGTGAGCTGTGATGTGTGTTTCAGTAGTGTGGAAATTTCAAAGCCTACTATACTGAAGAACAATAGATGCTGGAAGGTGTAAACCGTGCTATATTCCCCTGTGGTCAAAGTGAGACTTGAGAAGTTTTGGTGAGAGAGAGCGAAAAATACTAGCTGGCTATCTTTCTGCTGGATTTTTGGTTTGAAGAATTACTTGTATTCCTCTGTGAAGTACTAGTGTGGAGTATTGCCCTTTCAAACATCCAACAGGAGAGTTTCCTGTGGAAGCAGAAGTCACTCCAGATTAACTCGTACATGCAGCTGCTTTCTTTCCCTGTGGAAAATAAAATATAGTAGTTTGGTGTGGTTCAAAGAATATGAAGAATTTCTCTTGAAGACACTCCTTTATGAAAAGTTTCTTCCTTTTTCCAATAAAACAGTTTTCATGACAGCAGACCCACATCCATCCACTGCACTAGCCCTCTTCTGGGATTACAGCATTTAAAAACGGAAAAAAAGACTGGGGAAAAAGTGACTTATACTGCATCCCTGTGTGATTCAAGTCTCATGACAAAATCATTCCTTTGCAACTGTAATGGGTTTTGCTTTTTCAGTGCTTTACCTCAAAATTCTTGCCTGCATCAAAAACTTTGCAAAACAGCATATGCTAGTTCAGGACTTTCAGACAACTGAAATTCCCCCTCTCTCGTCAGAAAGTACATGCAAGCAATTCAAACATCCTTTCTCCAAATATGTGGCATGGCACCATTTCCCCAGCCGCAGAGTGAACAGTCACAATGTCCTGTACTTTAAGGAGCTCAGTCAAACAAGAAAAAGGAAAAAGGAAAAAGGAAAAGAAAAAGAAAAAGAAAAAGGAAAAGGAAAAGGAAAAGGAAAAGAAAAATATCTTGCATAGTTGCTTTAGTTGAAACTGGGACTTACCATAAACCTATTTCCAAAGCATCCTCTCCTCAGAAGTTCCCAGATCCTTGTATGTCACGACAAGTAGAAGTGTCTAGCTAACCTCTGCCACCAAAGCCAAGATAAACAAAAGTCTCAGACTACTTTTCATCGGGGTCTAAAAACAACCCACACTCAGCTATATCTGAAGGATTTACTTCGTGGGCAAAACATTTCCCTTACCTCATTTGCTTCTCTGGATTATACTTAGCAACTGTCCTGTGAGTCCTTATTCCTCCTCTTCTCTATACAAACCCAAGCTGGTTTCCAGAGATACCAGTGGGCTCTGTCTGACCTTGGTGCATGGTTCCTGCTCCTTGCCAGGGGTCCCAGCCCAGGACCAAGCCCCCCTTTCTGCTGAGATGGGCTTCTTATGCCGAGAGAAGCTCAGATGATTTTTTTCTAATAGTTTTGTCAGGCACAACTATTTCATCAAAGTACAAATAAAAAACATTTCACACTGTCTCCATTAAAGAGTTTTCCATAAGGACAACAATAACCTAGAGAAAGAAACCAGAACAGAACTTCAAAATTTCACTTTCATTTACTTTTTCACTTGATTTCTTTTTTTTTGTTTTGACATGATTTCTTGGTAGGTAAACAGCAGTTCCCATGTCATTCATAGTGTCATGACATGGCATACCGATAGCTGTAGTGTGCAAACTGATGTACCACAGCATACTGTGAAATAATATAAGCAGGAAAGGCTTGTATTAACATGCTTGTTGTTGACAGAAAATCTCATTTTTCTAGATCAAAAAATCTCTTGTTTTGTAGGAATTAAGCTGTGACACATTGAACAAGAAAAGGAATACACAGTTTGTGTAGTAATTAGGGAAATAGCTGGGTTTTATATTCAAGGAAAATAAAAGTATACTTGATTGATGGAGAGGCATAGAAGAGGCCTTGGCAGATCCAGGTTGAGCATCTTAGGTGGACTCCTGAACTCTGCATTATACAATGATTCCTCCTACAGCTCAAGGGAAGGATTTGGAGCTGTGACGGTGTGCTTCCCTTGCCCCCGACCTTTATCTCCTGCAACCCTGCTCAGGTGATAACCACTAGTGGTGATTGTAATGGATGCATCTGGTCATGATGGCTGCATCAGCTCAAAGTGGATTCAGGAGACAGATAACAACACAATAGCCTAGGGCTATTGTGCAATGTGCCCACCGAAGAAACTAAAGTCTGTGGTCAGCATGCAAATATGACTATGGGTCAATTATTTTATCCCCCATAAATAGTGAGCAGCCCAAGAGCCCTTTGAGCTCTCCTGTGTGGCAGTGGGCTGCATGCCAGGATCTCCCCTTGAGCAGGGATGCCTCTCAAGGTTACTCCTCAAGGTTGAGAGATTCCTTGCTGCAACAGATCCTCGGTAAGTGACTAATAGCATGCTAAACTTTGAAATCTTAGCTAAGTGATATAAAGGATTGATTGTGCACATATAATCCTTTAGACATAAACCGTTGACCAAGTCTGGGACTAGGACTGGATCTAGCCGCATCTAGACTCCTCTCTGAGAAGGAGTTTAGAAAGCAAGGGGATCCTTTTCCGAACCTTATGACTCAATGGGAGGGTCTCCCTGACAGTTTTGTTTGACCCTGTCCTCTATGCAGTAAATGATCAAGTGTACCTTGCCATCGAATCTTGTTAAACCACTGTTGCATTGAACTTTGTTAACTCCCTATTCTGTATCAATAAACTATATTTTTACTTCTCTCTTGCGAGTGAAGTGCACTCTCACTCCATCCACGAAAACTGTTCAGAAAATAAATAAGAGTACGGTTCTCCAGTGCAGTGATTTACACACTCACTGCAGGTGGGGGAAATTGGCTTTCCTTATTTTGGAATTTTTAATGCATCATACATTCAATAGACACACGATAAAATGAAATAAGTATTCTTGAAGCAGGCACTGGCCCCTACAGGCTCCCTGGGTGAGACCCCTCCAAGGCACCTGGGACCCACTGATTTTTGTGCTTTTCTCTGTGCAGCAAAGAGCAGGAGAGCTAGAGTTTGCCCACTATAACCATGTGTTTAAGAAACTTTGGTGTAAAGTGGTGGAAGCATGTCTGAATCCAGTAGGGGAGCTGGGACGTGAATGCTGCAATCCTTGTCTACAATGCACATAAAGAGCACTCCCACCTCTCCCTCAAAGAAAAGTGACCATAATTGCAGTGTCCAGGGCTCTGATCCTGTCAGTTAACACTGATTTGAGAATGTTACTGGATCCTGTTGTTTAGTGGTGTAAGGGAAGGGAAGGTCTAACACCTGTATTTCCCTTTAAAAACCTGCTGAGTAATTCCCTTGGGGTCAACATGGGCTGTAAGGATTAAAAGGGCAAGGAGTTGGTCAGCTATAGAAGTTGTAAGCCGGCTGTGAGAGGGCTTTTTGAATTGTTACTGTATTTAAATGTCACCTAAATTCTTCACAGGGTACCTACTTCTCTTCTTGGCTCATCTTGCAGAAACTTGAGTATTTTAAGTCCAAACCAGAAACAAACCAAAATGTGTTTTTTTTCCAAGAAGTAGAAATTCTGTAACATCCCTGCTCATCAATAAAAGCAAGACACCCTCCTCCCATCCAACATACAGTTATGGGATTGCAGGGTCTTATTTTTCTGGAAAAGTAAGAAAACAACAATAACTTTATGTGCCTTTTTCCAGCTGCCATTCTCTTTAATGCCAGATGCTTCTTAATAATTCAGGATTTAGAGCCTCCCCAGTATGTCAGGCCTGGAAGGACCATGTGGGGCTGAATAGTCTGAATGGAGTCTCAAGGAGCTGAAACTATGGTGTCATCACAAACTACCAAATAGCTATTTATTATTATTTCTCTACAGAGTGCGCAGTCTCTTTGCACAGAGTAAGGCTGCTGACCTCTGCACCCCTTGAGGGTAGGTGCAAAGGCAGTGCTGAGAGCCCCATTGCCTACAGAATAAATATCTCTTGGAAAACTCAGTGAATCTGCTCAGGAGGTGATTTCTCTTTTAAATTAAGGACTGTCAAATGAGCTAGATACTATGGTTAATTCCCTACCATCTCAGTTGTCTATGTCAGCTATGTGTGACAACATGGTATGGTCTGCAATGAAGTGGAGGATGCAGTGGGCCATGCAAGAGGAGAAGGTTATATGGTCTGAGTGCATCCTGGGAGCTTGTAAGCAATGTGGCTCCTTCGAACATGGGGCCTCGGTTGGTATTGCAGCCCCAGCCTTATAGGTGAGCAGTCCCAGAGCCACCCCATCCCAGGAGATACCCTCTAAAGGTGGAAGCTCACAAAGGGTCAGTTGTGTGAGTCCCCTGATGCATGGATAGGATTTGACCATTCTGGGAAAGGCCACAGCTGATATTTTGTCATTGGGGTTGGGTTTTCATCTGACATTTTATATAGCAGTCCCTCTGTGCTGTCTGTTCCTGCTGATATACTGAGGCCCCCATCTCTTTTTTTCCCTGTTGTGCTTTTTAAGGGCTTCGAGGGAACAATTCCCCAGCCTGCTAAAATAAACAAGGATGTCTCCTAGATTGTAAAAATGCTGAATCAATTACTGAAACTGTCTGGGAATCTTAAATGGCTCTTCTAAAATATATTGTCAGATCTGTTCAGGAAGAAGTAAGGGAAAGCAAATCTTTACTTGCAGTTAGCCCAGTGAGAAAATGCCTTCCCACACAAATCCTCCCATCTCTGCCTCCCTCCCTTTCCCTCTCTCTCTCGAATAGTGACACATCGTAGGAAATAACAACCTGAACAGCCGTAAACTATGGCAGTAACTTCCACCCACACACCTCATTAGGCCTTTAACACATTTTCCTTCGCCTTTCCCCAGCACTGCTAAGTGGCACAACTGTGAAGTTACCCTTTCACATTATAATTGGAAGCAGTCAGTGGTTTTGATGCTCTGTAATTTGCTAATTATATGGTCTGTCACTTACTGGACACTGGTCTGTCTGGTCATTTCGGGTTTTGGGTCTGTCCAGTAATCGTTAATCATCAAGGAGTCCTCAACAGCCCATATGCCTCCTCTGTCCACAGAATCCCTTCAGTTCTGCAGCCTTATTTTTTCTTTCACTTTTTTAGGTGTGAATGGAGAAACTATGACTTGTTCTGTGGAAACATCAATATTATATCCTGTCATGAGCTCAGAAGACCTGGTTCTATATTTTATCCCAGGTTTATGCTACTGAAACCCTGCAATTGCCCACTTGGCATTATCTGGAATTTGCCTCCGTGGTGTGTCCAAGCTATCTGACATGCTGCTGCTTACATAGGAGTTCTGGGGAATATTTACAAAAGCGTAAGTGAGAGTTAGCAACTTGATTCCATTAAGTTTTACCAACATCTGAGTGCTGACCTGTCCTTCCAATGTCCTGTATTTTCTTAACTGCTTATTATCTCCAGCCATTTTAGGCTGTGTTCTTATTTCGTGGAGCTAATTGACTTTACGCACCTTTTCCTAAAGAATGGTCTCATGGGCTAAGGAAAGACTTTGTAGTCAAATTTCCCAGTTCTTAATGACATTTTAATTTGCTCTATGAAGTCGGGTAGATCACTAACCTATTCCTCAGAAAGATATAACACTTTCTTATTTTACTGGTGAGATGAGGTTTAGCTAGTAGTGATTTTGGATGATGAATACAAAGAAAATTAGATACATAACATTAGGAACCTAAGGATATAAAGGAGTTAAGAAGTTAAACACTTAAGGAGTTAAATAAGTGTAATTGAAGCTGACTGTGGTGGGTATTTCATAAATATCGGACTTAGGAAAATGTAAGTTAAACAGTAAGAAAAGATTTAAAGGGTTAAAATCTGTGAAACTCCCACAAGGGCAAGTGATGTGATAATGCTAACGTTTGTTCTTGGGGCTAGGGCTATAGCTGTTGTGATAGTTTGGCAGCAGTTATTGCATAAATAACAATAATAAGAGTGATAAGAATATATACATATATGAATTTATTTTTGAGAGATAATGTAGATTTTTTTTAAAACACAGGCAGGTTTTTGTATTTTCCAGAAAAAGTGAAAACACAGAAGGATCAAGGCATAAGGGCTAACATACCAGTATGGAGTGTAGGAGAGTACAGTTCCCTTATGTAGCTGCCTAGCATCCTACCCTAATAACATGGTGAGCTAGATTCATTTGGTGAACTTCTGCTCCTGCAGATGGATGGAACAACTTAAGGGTGGCTTAAAATTAGTTATTACAGTGATGAAACCTAAGCCTTCCTTGTAAATCTAGCCATATTTTTCTTTATACAACAGTTCTCTGTCTCTAGTATAGGGCAAATATTGTTGAGGCTTTCTCCAAGGCGTTTTGAAGGCAAAGATACAGGTGCTGCCTGAAAGAGACTTTGTTCTGTGAGTATGAGAGTGTCCAACTGATTTCAGCTCTACTCAGGAAAGCAGAACCTATGTTCTGGTAAGCAAGTAGAAAACCATCAAAGGTACCTCATTGCATTGTCCATTTCTCTTCCTAATCCGACCATACCACTAGGATATGGATTCTGATGGTTGCTCAAGTCAGATGCAATGCTGTTGGTTTTTGCCATGCTGTTTGCTTCAAGGGTTTCTTTGTTTCAGAGCTGAAAACCCATCGGTTCCACTTTGACTATCAAGCATGAGAGTTCCCAACACTTCCATTCTCCTTCCTGCCACTTCCTTTAGCCTCTTGTTTAGAAACTGATGATCAGATATTAACATAAGAAGAAAGTGTCTGATTTTCTTAAAATCTTCTTTTAATTATACAGATGCAAATGCCAAAAGCTTGTTTTGTTTTCTGCGCCACACAGTAATTGATACCCATCTGCAGGTTTATGCAAGCTGGGGAATTGGGGTTGGACTCTTATGCTGCTCAAGTATAATTGAACTAGGTGGAGCTTCTTCAGTTGTAAACATGTATAGAAACTCTAAAATTTCCTTCTACTTGCAATGCTTTTACTTTGTAGCACTAAAACAAAACTCTGGTGTTTGCAAACTGTGGTAAACAGTAAACAAACTGTGACCCCCAAACTGTGGTAAACAGCCCTACAGAGCTTCAGGAAGGAACAAGGGACACAGGAGGGCGGGTACTTGAGGAGGCATCAACAAATCAGACTACACTCACATGACCAGAATGTTAAGCTGTCATTTCAGCTTCTGTGTTAATTGGTCCTGGCAAAGCACAGCCCCAGTGCAATTAACTTTTCTGCAGTGGAAGAGGAAATCTTTGAACATCGTAAGTGCTGTGCTATGCAACTCCTAAAGGTATTCAGTTATTGCAACAAAATTGTATAGCTAACAATGCCGAGTGAAATATAGAGGTCTGAAAGTGACAACAGGGAAATCAAGTACTGATACGTTGAGGTTACTGCAATCTGCAATTTACAGAGTATGAATATCTACTGACTTCAGTGAGATTTAGTTGTCTTCTCATGCTCTTCAGTGGATTTTGAATCAAAACTTAAATGAAGGAAAGGGGACAAATTGGGTACAAATAAAGAATGCTTCAGAACTCTTTCCTTCTAATGCAAAAGTAGGATATCTTTGATAAAGGTGGAAGGCAACAAAATTGGAAAAAAGGAAGAGAAAAACTATTTATTATGTTCTTCATTAACTTGTAAAACTGACAAGTGCAACAGGCTATCCAGGACAAAACCTTCTAGACATGCAGGTGGATAAATAAGGACAATCAGAGAGTAAACAGAGCCTATGAAGGGAATGACAGACAGAAGAAAGCCACTGACAGAATAAATTAGTTATTTGTAATTATCTTGTGTGGATTTTCTTAATTATCTGGCCCTGGACAATGTCAGAGAAGACTTAATGAAAAGGCAACAGTTCCGTTGGGTACAGATGCAATTATTTAAAAGTGTACAATAGGAACAGACTGTGTTAGAAAAAATGGAAGTGTGAAGAACTGGGACGACAACTCCTCAGATTATGCAGAAGATGTTCCACTTTCTCTTGTTGGAAGCAGATCTCATGTCTGGGTGTCTGTGGCTCTGATCTGACCCTGATGTTCTAGGATGGCCTACTGCGAGTTACTGCACGGGTACAAATTGATTACAGCAATTGCATGCAAATATTAACACAAATCAAATAAAAAAGTCACAAAGTGGGTTGCAACTTCCTCATCTGTCTGTTTAATAACATTAGTAGAAGTAGGAATTAAGATGGGTAGGATTTCCCTTTGAAGTTGTACTCTATTATTATTCTGCGTATTACCATAGCCTTTATCAGTTCTGGTGAATGTCCATGAGCTCACTATTGTAGATATAGTATGAATATAGACTTAAAAGTATATACTTCCCTCCAGAAACTCATGATTGCTCTTTCCTCATGGAAGGCCAGTGACAGAGGAAACATATACCACCCCAAAATTTTATTTGTGCACATCATCCCTGAACACAGAGTTACCACAGAGCTCTGAAGCAACGAGCCATTAGGAGGTTTTGCAAGGTCATATTCAAAACCCACAAAAGCCAGTGGAAAGAGGGGTAGGCCCAGAAAACACTTTCCTAACAGGAAAGATATCAAAGTGGTTTTCACTGTGTTCCACAGACTCAGAAAGGTGTTGATGGAGCTGCTACGAAAGCCAGCAGGTAGACATACTGACAAAGAAAGTTATCTCCTTAGCCAGGAGCCTGAGACACCCCTGCTAAGCTCAGCAGAAACCTCTTTGATGAGGGAGTAGTTGGAAGGAAAAGAAGGCATGATAAGTACAGGACAAAGAAACTAATAACAAACTGACCTTCCAGGAAAACAGGATTCAGCAACAACTATTCTGGCAACTGATGTCCTACATCCACATGTGTATCTACACCAAAAAGGTGTAAAAAGTAACTTGCTACCTACCCAAAATGAGTTTCTCTGCAAGAGCTTCCCTGCATGAGATCTCTTAGACAGACCGGACCCTTGATGGGGACACCTGGCTGACTCCAGACTCCATGATGCAGGTCATCTTTGAAGTGAGACTTTTCTGTTGTTGATTAGTCCAACAACAAGTGGAAGTGGTTTGGCGCACGTTGTAACGGTAACACTTCACATAATGTATTTATAGGCACGCACACAGGTAAAGGTTCATAAGTATATATTTGCTTCACTAGTTGGAATTCTGTAATAACTTGTAATACACTTATATTTGCTTTACCCTTGTAATATAGATACTTGCTTTCCTAGTGGTAATTTTGTAGTGGCTCATAATATAATATACACATACACAGACACACACACATATATTTTTATATGTATATAGATATTTGGTTTTACTAATAGTAGTTTTGTAGTAATTTGTAATAAATTCTCAGAAATCCAGCCTCTGTGTCCTTGTGTATTTATTGCAGAATCTCGAGAACCCCACGATCATGATCTTTACACACCTATGGGTTGGGTAACCCTCATAGGTCATGACCATGACTGACTGCTATAGGTGTTACCAGCAAAGCTGATACATACAGTGCTACTGTCATATAGCAATTTTTACCTGTAGATCTCAGAGCAATTTACTGAGGATGCCATTACTATCATTTACATGTTTCAGACAGGGAAGCTATAACGCATGGCAATCAAGTGACTCGTGCCTGCTGACTCTGTCACAGAGATGATAGCAGAGGTCAGATCTTTGGAGTCTTAGACTGGAACTTGAAGACCACCAACTCTCTAACTCCAAACCAAACATAAACTGTCAAGGGAATAGGGGATTCAGGTGGTAGTCAATTGTGTACAATGAGCAAAGAAGTTAATTTGCAATAATCACTGATGAACTTTCAGCTATCTTCCAAAACTAACCTTTGAAAAGTTAAAGCCACTCTCATGTCCTTTTTAAGATGCTTAGAATAAAACAAACTGTTTCTTGCAGCTTCTGGAAACTTCTCACTAGCTCCTTCTTGGATCCTGGCTTTCCAATTCCTGCTATCCCTTAACTTGGCATTTTCCTTTTAACAGCAAACATTTTTGATGGAGGCCCTCAGAGATGTTTCATTCAGCCTTATTTCTTCTCGGGCATATGGTACAATCTGGGTTGTTCCCAGAGTGAGATCTGGATTGGCTCACCAGCAACAACTATTGAAGATATCCAAGGTGTGACCAATCCTCGAAACACAGGAACAGAAAGAGGAGATCTTAAGGAGTCATCAACTACCTAAACATCCTGTCATTGTCAAAGCTTAAATAAAGATAAAATTGTGGTGTTGCATAGCAGTTAAGAGTCCAGACTGGTGTCCATACATTGAAGTTCTACAGAAAATTCTGACCCAGATGGGAAAGAGCTCTAAATATATCAAGCAGTTGAGGCTATTAATGTCCTTGAGCTGAAATAGAGGAAACATTACAAACTAGGCAGGCAAATTGAAATCCCATCTCCTGCTCCCTCATTCATTCTCCTTTCTGCTTTTTCAGTCATACCAGTTTGATTTCAATACACTTGGAGGCAAGACCATTGAACCAGTAAATTTTACTTCAGTTCCAGCTCATCTGTGACTGAAATTGTTTTGGTTTAGCTCTAATTCACACCAGTCAGAAACTCCTAACCTCAAACTAGTTGGAAATTATTCCTCTTGAAAAATACATTTAAAAATGAAAAGTCCGTATGACGAAGGTATCTCTGGAGACCACAGACCCCACCAGGAAGGGACTTCAGGCTACTTTTTCCTGGTCCTCTGTCACAGTCCAGCCAATGTTTGTGTTCCTAGCAGTGCCAACCGTATCACTGCTTGCTTAACGTAAGGAATTTAAGAGAAACTGAGCTGTTGAGCTCAGATCCCGGTTGTACCAGAGCAAAAGTAGAGAACAGGAGATGGAGTTTAATGACTGAAGGGGGTCACAGGCTTTCAGCCATGTGTACCACTGAAAATATATGTAGCACAGAAGCAGAAGGACATGGGTATTTCTGTATAATGAGGTACATGAGGCTGGCTGAGAGAGAAGCTGCAACACACAGTCCTGGTGGGCTGTGGGGGAGTAACAGCAATAACACCGAGTCCTCCAACATGGCAGAATCACAGATCTTTTCAAGACCACTGCCTGGAGGTGGTGGCAGGGGGATTCAGTTTGGGTTTGAACCCATTCAGTTCTGTCTTATGCTTAACAAAGAATTTGAGTGATTGCTCCAATTAATTTCTGATATGGGGAAAAGTAAGGGTTTAAACTGGTTTTCACTTTTGGTATTGAGGTCAGGTTTTTTGCCATCTTGGAGTCCCACTTGGACATCTTACTGGATGAGGACAAGATGAGACACCTCAGGTTTGTGTTGGAGGTGAGACTCTGATTCTGTTTGGCCATTGAGCAGCACCGGAGATGTTAGGGTCTGGTAGTGCTTTGAGACAAGTGCCTGAGCACCACCTGAGCCACTGTAGCTCTAGTGAGGGATATTTTACTGTTTGGTAGCTGTAAGCACAGAAGGAAAATGGGACAGGAGCTTACCTGCACCTCATTTCTCCTTCTGAACTGAGCCCTCCTTGGGTTTGTGGGGCAGCACTGAGAGGTGTCTTTCTGCACCAGATTATACAGTGAAATCATTGAGAAAACTAGGCATGGAAAGTAAGATAACACCAAGCCCATTCAGTAGGATTTCTGACAGTTTGTTGTGGGTCTATCCCCACATTGCTGCTTGACGCAAGCTGGTTAAGGGGGGAAGGCCTTTCTCACCAGGGCTGAGTCCCGTGCCATCGTGTTATCCAGCCACTCCAGGCCAAGTGTCTTAACCACATGGCATCTTTGCCTCAACTTCTGTTCAGTGCCTTCCCGCATTCTTCCACTTTTCATTTCCAACTTCCACAGCATTGTTTACTGCACTGCCAATGCCAAATAGGATTAAACCTGATAAAGAGAAGCAGATGCATTGCATCTGGCAGAAAGCAAAAGATCAGCATTTGGCACAAGGGTTTATTGTTTGTGACAAGGCTTTGGAATGTAATTAATTTCCCAGAGCCATGCCAATGAATGCCATTCAAACTCACCAGATGTGCCAGGGAGGGAGATGCCAACTCTTTTTCCAAGAGGACGGCTTGACGCCTGCTGACTCTCATTTGTGCAGCTCCATGGGTATCGAATAAAATAATGTCTCTTTGGATGGAAACAAAGAACAGGCTATTCTTTGCAGAGCTACTGCATATGCAATGACAAAACGGGCTTTTCTCTTGGTGGTGGTGTAGTTTTTCTGGGTGAATATGTTTTTATTTATTTATTTATTTATGTAGGATCTTTGCCTACAATCAAATTCTGTGCAAAACCAGCATTGGTCTGAAGTCACAAGCAGGCAAACACACAGGCACATGCAGACTAAAGAACCCGTACATACACACAAATAATTACTCATGCAGAATGGGAAACATGAGATAAAATGAAATTTCCTCATAATATGGCTTTATATCCAATTTTTGCTCACTGGGAAAACTTCTCCAGATGTACATCTTGCTTCTGGCAAGGGGGAAAGTGTGATCATTTTTTTTTTCTTTCCCCAGTTGTGGTTTAGCCCCAGACGGCAACTAAGCACCACGCAGCCGCTCACTCACTCCACCCCCCCACCCTCGTGGTGGGATGGGGAAGAGAATCGGAAGAGTAAAAGTGAGAACACTCGTGGGTTGAGATAAGGACAGTTTAATAGGGAAAGCAAAAGCCGCGCGCGCGAGCAAAGCTGTCCTGGTTTCAGCTGAGATAGAGTTAATTTTCTTTATAGTGGCTGGTATGGGGCTATGTTTTGGATTTGTGCTGAAAACAGTGTTGATAATACAGAGATGTTTTAGTTGTTGCTGCACTAGCCAAGGACTTTTCAGCTTCCCATGCTCTGCCAGGTGCAGAAGCAGCTGGGAGGGGACACAGCCAGGATAGTTGATCCAAACTGACCAAAGGGCTATTCCATACCACATGACGTCATGCTCAGTGTATAAAGCTGGGGAAGAAGAAGGAAGGGGGGACGTTTGGAGTGATGGCGTTTGTCTTCCCAAGTAACCATTACGCGTGATGGAGCCCTGCTTTCCTGGAGATGGCTGAACACCTGCTTGCCCATGGGAAGTAGTGAAGGAATTCCTTGCTTTGCTTTGTTTGCGTGCGCGGCTTTTGCTTTCCCTATTAAACTGTCTTTATCTCAACCCTCGAGTTTTCTTACTTTTGCTCTTCTGATTCTCTCCCCCATCCCACCGGGGGGGAGTGAGTGAGCGGCTGCGTGGTGCTTAGTTCCTGGCTGGGGCTAAACCACGACAGTCCTTTTTGGCACCCAACGTGGGGCACGAAGGGTTTGAGATAATGACGGATTTGATTGGAATGTGCTAGATAAAATGTATAGCTGTTATTGCTGTTTAGCTATTAATCAGCAGGCTTCTGTGCTTGCCATGGGGCTTGCTTTCCTTACTGTATATTAGAGTCTAGGGCTTGTTAGTGGCTGCTTTTTGCTTTTGCTGCTTGCCGTGCTGCTGTACTGCTTATCACCTTACTCTGCTGTGCCTGGGAACATTTTGATAACAGCAATGGCGATGCGCCTGGGCTGGCAGATGGCCAGGGCATTGCTGCTGTTTCTGTGCTGCTGTACTGGACAGGCTGGAACTCCAGTGTGAACTTGAGTCGAAGGGACTGTGACCTGTGGATGAATCCACGTGGGAGCAGGACACCCCGAAGCATCTGTGCCCATGGATAAGCCCATGCCAGAGCAGGTATATCTTGAAACGTCTGTGGCCATGGTTATGTCCGTGCCACAGCAGGTATACCTCTGCAGGGATTGTGGCCCAAGGATAAGTCCACGCTGGATAAGGTGCACCTCGAAGCATCTGTGGCTGTGGATGAAGTCCATGCTGCAGCAGGTACACCTCGAAGCATCTGTGGCTGTGGATGAAGTCCATGCTGCAGCAGGTACACCTCGAAGCATCAGTGGCTGTGCATGAGGCCATGTTGGAGCAAGTTTACTTCTGAAGGTACTACATTCTGTGGATAAGTCCAAGCTGGAGCAGGGGCAAGGGGAGGACTACATTGCAATGTTAAACCTGATGGTCTGGTCCAAAGGGACCAGAGGTGGAGATTGGAATGCAAATACCTTTAAATTGTTGTATCCTGGGATTTGAGTTGCATGTTGTGGGAATTACTATAGCAGGAACCCCTTCTTGCTAGCCAGGCTAGGAGCAAGGGGAGGAGTTCATTGCAATGTTAAACCCTATAACCTGGCCCAAAAGGACCAGGGGTGGAGATTGTAATGGATATACCTTTAAATTGTTGTAACCCATGATTTGAGTTGCATGTTACAGGAATTACTACAGCCAGAACCACCTGAACAAATGGAGGACGAGCCTTACAAGAAGCAGTGCAAGTGCAGCAGCGTCCTGACCTGAGCTGGCTTTGGTGCCCAATAACTCCAAGAAACACACCACCTCTCCTGTCCTGAGTAACAACCATAAGAGATGAAGCCCAAAGTCATGGACTAAATGAACTCAGTGGACATTTTGTGGACATTTATGGACATTTTACAAATATTTTGTAGGGGTGGTCCATAGACTAAGGGAATGATATGTGTGTATTATATCAAAGGATGGGAAGGGTGACAGTGGGTAATGAGAATGTATTGGATAGTGTGAGACCTGAGCATGACGTAAATGGTATAGAATAAGGGGTGGATACTGTCCTGGTTTCAGCTGAGATAGAGTTAATTTTCTTTATAGTGGCTGGTATGGGGCTATGTTTTGGATTTGTGCTGAAAACAGTGTTGATAATACAGAGATGTTTTAGTTGTTGCTGCACTAGTCAAGGACTTTTCAGCTTCCCATGCTCTGCCAGGTGCAGAAGCAGCTGGGAGGGGACACAGCCAGGATAGTTGATCCAAACTGACCAAAGGGCTATTCCATACCACATGACGTCATGCTCAGTGTATAAAGCTGGGGAAGAAGAAGGAAGGGGGGACGTTTGGAGTGATGGCGTTTTCTTCCCAAGTAACCACTATGCGTGATGGAGCCCTGCTTTCCTGGAGATGTCTGAACACCTGCCTGCCCATGGGAAGTAGTGAAGGAATTCCTTGCTTTGCTTTGTTTGCGTGCGCGGCTTTTGCTTTCCCTATTAAACTGTCTTTATCTCAACCCTCGAGTTTTCTTACTTTTGCTCTTCCGATTCTCTCCCCCATCCCACCAGGGGGGAGTGAGCGAGCGGCTGCGTGGTGCTTAGTTCCTGGCTGGGGCTAAACCACGACAAAAGCGAAGCAAGGAATTCATTCACTACTTCCCATGGGCAGGCAGGTGTTCAGCCACCTCCAGGAAAGCAGGGCTCCCTCACGCGTAATGGTTACTTGGGAAGACAAAAGCCATCACTCCAAATGTCCCCTCCCTTCCTTCTTCTTCCCCAGCTTTATATACTGAGCATGACGTCATATGGTATGGAATAGCCCTTTGGTCAGTTTGGATCAACAATCCTGGCTGTGTCCCCTCCCAGATTCTTGGGCACCTGGCAGAGCATGGGGAGCTGAAAAAAGTCCTTGACCAGTGTAAATACCGCTCAGCAACAGCCAAAACATCAGCGTGTTGTCAATATTATTCTCATACTAAAACCCAAAACACAGTACTACACCAGCCACTAGGAAGGAAATCAACTCTATCCCAGCCGAAACCAGGACAGTATCCACCCCTTATTCTATATCATTTATGTCATGCCCAGGTTCTACCCCTTCTAATACAATTAAGTTCATTTAGTCCATGGCTTTGGGCTCCATCTGTCATAATAGTCCTTCAGGGCAGAAGAGATGGTCTGTGGTGTTGGATTGTTGCATGTTGAAGCCAGTTCTGGTTCATTCACCACTGCACTTTGCTTGCTTTCGTTGAAGTTCATTCTTCATTAATCTGGGTGATCTTTATTGAAAAAGTGATGACACACAGTATTATATAGCAATTGAAATTATACCATTTAGTTCATTGGCTATTCTCACCCAAAATCAAATCCCCTTGAGGTACACAGCGGACTTCCCCATCCTCTCGCATTACCCACCAAGTGCACCCGGGTCCTTGAGCAAAAGCAATCCCACGAATGGGCTTGCCTTTGCCTGAGGCAGGAGTAACCCAGACTGTCTTCCCCAGCATGTTTTTTATGTGTACTACAGGGACCTTATCCCCTTCTACAGTGCGTAAAAGTTTTGATTGGGCAGGGCCAGCTCGATTGACAGATCCCCTAGTGTTGACTAACCAGGTAGCCTTTGCTAAATGTGTATCCCAATGTTTGAACGTCCCACCACCCATTGCTCTCAGTGTAGTCTTTAACAGTCCATTGTATCGTTTGATTTTCCCAGAGGCTGGTGCATGATAGGGGATGTGATATACCCACTCAATGCCATGCTCTTTGGCCCAGGTGTCTAGGAGGTTGTTTCGAAAATGAGTCCCATTGTCTGACTCCATTCTTTCTGGGGTGCCATGTCGCCACAGGACTTGCTTTTCAAGGCCCAGGATAGTGTTCCGGGCGGTGGCATGGGGCACAGGATATGTTTCCAGCCATCCGGTGGTTGCTTCCACCATTGTAAGCACAAAGCGCTTGCCTTGGCGGGTTTGTGGGACCGTGATAGAATCGATCTGCCAGGCCTCCCCATATTTATATTTCAGCCATCGCCCTCCATACCACACAGGCTTTAACCGCTTGGCTTGCTGGATTGCAGTACATGTTTCACATTCATGGATAACCTGTGCAATAGTGTCCATGGTTAAGTCCACCCCTCGATCACAAGCCCATCTCTATGTTGCATCTCTTCCTTGATGGCCTGAGGTGTCATGGGCCCACCCAGCTATAAATAATTCACCCTTATGTTGCCAGTCCAGATCCACCTGAGCCACTTCAATCTTAGCAGCCTGATCCACCTGCTGGTTGTTTTGATGTTCCTCAGTGGCCTGACTCTTGGGTACGTGAGCATCTACGTGACGCACTTTGACAACCAGGTTCTCTACCCGGGCAGCAATATCTTGCCACAATGCTGCAGCCCAGATGGGTTTGCCTCTGCGCTGCCAATTCTTCTGCTTCCATTGCTGTAACCACCCCCACAGGGCATTTGCCACCATCCATGAGTCAGTATAGAGATAGAGCACTGGCCACTTTTCTTGTTCAGCAATGTCTAAAGCCAGCTGGATGGCTTTTACTTCTGCAAATTGGCTCGATTCACCATCTCCTTCAGCAGTTTCTACCACTTGTCGTATAGGACTCCATACAGCAGCCTTCCATCTCCGATGCTTTCCTACAATACGACAGGACCCATCAGTGAACAGGGCATATTGCTTCTCATTTTCTGGTAGTTGATTGTACAGTGGGGCCTCCTCAGCACACGTCACCTCCTCCTCTGGTGATATTCCGAAATCTTTGCCTTCTGGCCAGTCCATAATTACTTCCAAGATTCCTAGGCGATTGGGGTTTCCTATCCAAGCCCGTTGTGTGATCAGTGCAACCCACTTACTCCACGTAGCATCAGTTGCATGATGTGTAGAGGGGACACTCCCTTTGAACATCCAGCCCAGCACCGGCAGTCGAGGTGCCAAGAGGAGTTGTGCTTCAGTGCCAACCACTTCCGAAGCAGCTCGAACCCCTTCATATGCTGCCAATATCTCCTTTTCAGTTGGAGTATAGCGGGCCTCAGATCCTCTGTATCCCCGACTCCAAAACCCAAGGGGTCGACCTCGAGTCTCCCCTGGTGCTTTCTGCCAGAGGCTCCAGGTAGGGCCATTCTCCCCGGCTGCGGTGTAGAGCACATTTTTTACGTCTTGCCCTGCCCGGACTGGCCCAAGGGCTACTGCATGAACTATCTCCCGTTTAATTTGTTCAAAGGCTTGTCGTTGCTCAGGGCCCCATTGGAAATCGTTCTTCTTCCGGGTCACTTGGTAGAGAGGGCTTACGATCAGACTGTAATTTGGAATATGCATTCTCCAAAAACCCACAATGCCTAAGAAAGCCTGTGTTTCCTTTTTGCTAGTTGGTGGAGACATGGCTGTTATTTTGTTGATCACATCCATTGGGATCTGACGACGTCCATCTTGCCATTTTATTCCTAAAAACTGGATCTCCTGTGCAGGTCCCTTGACCTTACTTTGTTTTATGGCAAAACCGGCTTTCAAGAGGATCTGGACTATTTTTTTCCCTTTCTCAGAAACTTCTTCTGCTGTATTGCCCCACACGATGATATCATCAATGTATTGCAGATGTTCTGGAGCTTCGCCCTGTTCCAGTGCCATCTGGATCAGTCCATGGCAAATGGTAGGGCTGTGTTTCCACCCCTAGGGTAATCGATTCCAAGTGTACTGAACGCCCCTGCAAGTGAAAGCAAACTGTGGCCTGCACTCTGGTGCCAAAGGGATTGAGAAGAACGCATTAGCGATATCAATTGTTGCATACCACTTGGCTGCTTTTGACTCCAGTTCGTATTGCAGTTCCAGCATGTCCGGCATGGCAGCACTCAGCGGCGGCGTGACTTAATTCAGGCCACGATAGTCTACTGTTAGTCTCCACTCTCCATTAGACTTTTGCACTGGCCATATAGGACTGTTAAAAGGTGAACGAGTCTTACTGATCACTCCTTGGCTCTCCAGTCGACGAATCAGCTCATGGATGGGAATCAGGGAGTCTCGGTTGGTGCAATATTGCCTCCGGTGCACCGTTGTGGTAGCAATTGGCACCTGTTGTTCTTCGACCCTCAGCAACCCCACCACAGAAGGGTCCTCTGAGAGACCAGGCAAGGTACACAGCTGTTTAATTTCCTCCGTCTCCAAGGCAGCTATACCAAAAGCCCACCGTTACCCTTTTGGGTCCTTGAAATACCCTCTCCTGAGGTAGTCTATGCCAAGGATGCACGGAGCCTCTGGGCCAGTCACAATGGGGTGCTTTTGCCACTCATTCCCAGTTAGGCTTACTTCGGCCTCCAATACAGTCATCTGTTGGGATCCCCCTGTCACCCCAGAAATACGGATGGGTTCTGCTCCCATATAGCTTGATGGCATTAGGGGACACTGTGCACCGGTTTCTACAAGAGCTTTATATTCCTGTGGGTCTGATGTGCCAGGCCATCGAATCCACACAGTCCAGTAAACCCGGTTGTCCCTTTCCTCCACCTGTCTGGAGGCAGGGCCCCTCTAGTCCTGGTCATAATATTCATTACCCATTTCTTGTATATACGAGTCAGGAGTTTCTTCATTATAATCAAGAGTAAGATCAGCCCTTTTACTCTGTCTGGGGAACTGTCCACTGGAAACCGGAGCAGCAATTTTCCTGGAAGAACCCCCTTTGGTGATTGTTTTTCCTTGCAACTGACGTACCTGTGCCTCTAGGGTTGAGGTAGGTTTTCCATCCCACTTCCTCATGTCCTCTCCATGGTCACGCAAGCAAAACCATAGGGTGCCCCGTGGTGTGTACCCTCTATATCCTCTCCCTTGAGCAGAGGAACGCTGACTCCTAATAGTTGAGACACTGGTCCGTATAGGTGGGGAGTAGGACATATCTTCTTTGAACCGTTGGAACTCCTGGGACAGTTTCTCCACAGCTGAGACAAAGGAGGAAGAGATACTTTCTTCATATTCCCGGAGGTTACTAGCAGCTTCATCCACTGTTGGACCATCTCCGTCTTTCCAGGTCAGTATTGCCAATGAGTTGGCACACGACGGTGGTGCGTTCCGTACCAACTTCCGCCACATAGGTCTTGTGCACTGGACCTCATCTAGATCTGTGGGTGACCGCACATCGTCCAGGTCACCATAAATCACTTGCAGCACAGCTAATTCCCTCAGGTACTGGATAACTCTCTCTATGGTGGTCCATTTCCCGGGGCGGTATACAACATCTTCCTTGAAGGGATACCTTTCCTTTATAGCTGACAGGAGTCGCCTCCAGAGGCTGCGGGCTGGTTCCCCTTTTCCAATCGCTTTGTCAATGCCCCCTTCCCTAGAAAGGGATCCCAGCTGTTTGGCTTCCTTACCCTCTAGTTCCAGGCTACTGGCCCCGCTATCCCAGCATCGGAGCAGCCAGGTGACAATGTGCTCCCCTGGACGACGGCTGAAATCTTTTCGCATATCTCGCAGCTCACTTAGGGATAGGGATCGGGTGGTTTCTGTCTCATTTACGAGTTCTTCGTCTTCCTCTTCCTCTCTCTGTGATGGCCCTGCTCCTTCATCTTCCCTTTCTAAACGAGCTGACTTTCGCTTCCAGGATTTCTTTTTATGTATAGGGGCGACTGATACTGACACAGGTTGGTTCTCTGTCTGAACCGCAGTGCTTGTAACAGAGTTGTCTGGAGCAGCTGCAGCTGCAGTGCCTGTCACAGGGGGGGCTGGAGCAGCCGCAGTGCCTGTCACTTTGTCACCAGATCCTTGAGGGTTCTGAATAGTGTGGAACAGGGCTCAGTAGGCATGGGCCAGACCCCAGCACATTGCAGTGATTTGTGTCTCCCTAGAATTGGCAGGGTGATGACCTACTTTTTCCAAATATTCTACTAATTTTTCAGGATTCTGCACTTGTTCAGGGGTGAAGTTCCAAAACACTGGAGGTGCCCAATAACTTAGGCATTTGCCCATGCTATCCCACACACCCTGCCACTCATAACTATCCGGCCTTGGGGCAGATCTCTGAATTATATTCTTAAATTGCTTACTAATCTTGGACAAGGTCGAAACAATATTCCCAAGCAATACCAATAGAAGTATCTTAACTACCCAAGGATGTTCAAGATACTGAAAAGTTATTGCAATGAAGGAGGAAGCATTGTAGAAGAAAGTAGTGAAGGTACAATTCTGCATTTCCTCCATAAGGTAATACCCGACATACAATAACCGTTTCAGTACAGCACTTAGATAATACCAAAATAAATCCAAGATCACTGTTTTAATAACAAATTTCACAGGCAAAACATCACCAATTAAAGCAGAGCACAGAAACAGCAGCGATGTCCTGGCCATCTGCCAGCCCAGGCGCATGGCCATTGCTGTTATCAAAATGTTCCCAGGCACAGCAGAATATGGTGATAAGCAGCACAGCAGCACGGCAAGCAGCGAAAGCAAAAAGCAGCCACTAACGAGCCCTAGACTCTAATATACAGTAAGGAAAGCAAGCCCTATGGCAAGCACAGAAGCCTGCTGATTAATAGCTAAACAGCAATAACAGCTATAAATTCTATCATCTATCTAGCACATTCCAATCAAATCTGTCATTATCTCAAACCCTTCGTGCCCCACGTTGGGCGCCAAAAAGAACTGTCGTGGTTTAGCCCCAGACGGCAACTAAGCACCACGCAGCCGCTCACTCACTCCCCCCCCCCACCCTCGCGGTGGGATGGGGAAGAGAATCGGAAGAGTAAAAGTGAGAACACTCGTGGGTTGAGATAAGGACAGTTTAATAGGGAAAGCAAAAGCTGCGCGCGCGGGCAAAGCGAAGCAAGGAATTCATTCACTACTTCCCATGGGCAGGCAGGTGTTCAGCCACCTCCAGGAAAGCAGGGCTCCCTCACGCGTAATGGTTGCTTGGGAAGACAAAAGCCATCACTCCAAATGTCCCCCCCTTCCTTCTTCTTCCCCAGCTTTATATACTGAGCATGATGTCATATGGTATGGAATAGCTCTTTGGTCAGTTTGGATCAACAATCCTGGCTGTGTCCCCTCCCAGCTTCTTGGGCACCTGGCAGAGCATGGGGAGCTGAAAAAAGTCCTTGACCAGTGTAAATACCGCTCAGCAACAGCCAAAACATCAGCGTGTTGTCAATATTATTCTCATACTAAAACCCAAAACACAGCACTACACCAGCCACTAGGAAGGAAATCAACTCTATCCCAGCCGAAACCAGGACACCAGTAAACTTCACTACAGCACAGACAGAATAATACAGGACACAATATGCAATAACAGGCATCTGTTAGTGTTTCATTTTACTGGGATTTAAAGTTTCTGTAAAGCTGACAGCAGAGGTGACAGGCTTTTAATGGGGCAGGTAGGTTATTCCTGCCAACTGGTGGCTGCTGTTAACACAAAGACCATTTTCTGCACTTGGCTTCAGGTGTCTGTGGGAGAAAGCTGGGGGAACCAGGTCAAGATGAAGCTGGGTGGGAGAAAGAGGCACACACACCAAAAAAGCTAGAGTCCAAAAAACTCAGTCCTCCATAATGTGAAGATGTTATTTCCAAATAAACTCAATTTTAGCACATTAGCATAATTTTTATAGCATAGCTGATGCTTCTGGCCTGCCAATCTTCTGCCTCCTGCACACATCTCCTGCCTTACGCTCCTGCCACAGCAACTGTGAGCTACTGCTAAAGGGATGTTTGACTTAAGTGGAGCCAGAGAGGCAGCAGGGATGGCAAAACAGCTCTCCCCTTGCTTCCCTCCCCAGCCCCTACATGTCTCCTGATGTATACCACAACTACAGGACCAGCTTTGCTGAACATCAGCAGGTAGCACTGCATATAGATCTATAGGCTTCTTCCTGTCCTTCAGTTTTCTGCACCCAAGAGATAACAAAGAAAGATGTCCTTTCCCACTGATAGGAGTTGCAGTAAGTTTAGAGGATGTTTAGGACAGAGAAATATCTTCAGAGCTGCTAACACTGAGCGTGAGAAGAGACAAGAGAGTAACAGGGCTGGAAAAAACTCCAGACTATGGTGACATGTCCAGGGCTGAGTAAGTTCATCCATAGCTATGAGACCTTCCCACATAACTCCCTTGCATTACAGCCCTATCCCAAACTCATACTTGCAGTAGCAGGTACATGCCTCCACCTCATTCTTCCCCACTAGGTTCAAACCTCACCAGTTATTATTAGGACACTGAGCAGGTAGACACAAGCTACAGTTTAGGCCACATTAATATTATGTAGCAAACTATTCCTGATCTATAGAACACACTAGCCATAATTCAGAAGAGAGAAGGGACAAGAAGCCAAGCTATCTTCCATCATCAAATGTATGCAAAATGAGCTAAGGATTTTTGTACCTTGTAGATATGACATGGGAGGCCAGCTCTTCAATGCCTTTTTGTTTGCATATGATGGCATTTTGATAATTAAAGATGTTTTCTTTCCTTGAGCACTTTTTCATTCAACAGAACCGATTATACCAGTGTGATTCTGCTTCCAGTCTCCCATTGGCCCCGTACAGGCTCTTTCCAGTCCCTGCAAACTTCAGCCTCCAGCCAAAACTTGGCAGCTCTGTATTCTACAAGATGTGTTTCCCCCAGACTAATTTTCAGAGAGGCTTTATCAATTTTAATTAAAATGCTGCCATCTCTCTTGGTGTTTGCTGCTTGGAGAACATGTAAGCCACAAAACATAACTCACCCTTTGCAACATGGAAGTGTGAAGTGAAATCTGATGCCCTGTGATGATGGTGCTAATAAAATAAATGATGTCTGATCATTTCTTTAATGTTTTAGAGTCTATTTCTTTGATCTGGTCATTGTTTATTTGGGATCTCTCTTATGAAAATATTAGCATGAGTTGATTTTGCTGAAGGAAAGAGTCCCACAGAAAGTAGTGGCACAATCAGACCTACTCAAAAAAAGCAGGCATCATACTCAAACATACAAACAACAGTATGCTACTTTCAACTGACATAAATCTTCAGCCATGGTACTGTCACCATTTTGGGGCCTTAGACTTCGAGTAAAGAGTAGACCAACAGGAGAAAATCAAGAAGAGAGCTATAGGAATGGCCTGAGGTAGAAACCATGACCTATCAGAAAAGACTGATGCACATGAGGATGTTAGTTCAGAGAGGAAATGACAAGAAAGAATTTTGAGAACCTTTAAACATGAAAAAAGCAGTTGGAAAGAAGACAGGAATAAGCCATTTTCCATGTCTACTGAGGATAGGACAGTCAGTCCGGTCTTAAATTTTGGAAAAGGAGATATAGCTTGGAGATGAGGAAAATGTTTCCAGCTGTTAGGGCAATGAACACCAGGGAGACTGCGGGCCTCCATTGCGGAAGGTTGTTACAAACTGGTTAGACAAATAGCTGCCATGAATGGTTTAGAAATAATTGAACCTAACTAAATAATCTCTTGAGACTTCTTCCAGCCCATGGCTTTCCCCTGGATCCACCCTCCTTCCCAACCCAATCAGAAGAAGGTGGTAGGAATCAAGACTGCTCATGTGAATGTACTTTGTGTCATGGAAATATTTATTTATTACACAAGGACATAATCATTAGGCCAGACCAAAACTCATTTTAGCCCAGTATCCTGCATCTGACAGTGATCAGTAACAGATGTTTTGGGAAAGAATATAAGAAACAGAACAAGTGCTGAGTGGTTGCTTGACTGGTACATCCTCCCAGCCCTCAGCAGTCTGCAGCTTAGGGATTTTTTGGAGACAGGGTAAGCACCCGGAGTTTGAAACCAGTGTCTTGGCACCATGTGTTACAAATCACCTGATACGTTTGGCACAAAATAATGCAATAATGACAATTAATGTAACAGAATTAATAAAACATCTTTTCCCATGAGATTATTTAAAGGTATCCCTAATTTCTTCTCCCAGGAAAGCAACTAAGGTTTTAAATATGTTCCACTCCCTGGTACTCTTCAGGAGCCAGCTGGGACCCAGCAAATTGACAACAGAGGAGTGAAAATGTTGAGGAGAGCTGGGAAAGTGGTACTCAATGTTTAGAAATTCAAAACTGCGACTTTCCAACTCTATTTCTTCCACACAGTTCTGGATTTTGATAAAGCGTTCTGGAAGACATAGCTCAGACCCTTCAACCTGTCAATTTGAAGCCTTTAATGCTGGGTTTGAAATGAGCTTCATCTCAAGAAGTCTTCTTGATGACAGAGGCAGCAGTCACTATGTGTGAAATGCTGGAGAAGAAACGAGGGGTTTGACTCATAGACATTTAATTCATTTTATTTTACGTCTGTATCCTGGTTGTCCTCCAGCTGTCACACCATGAGGATTAAGACTTTCCATAGTTTCTGCATCATATCTGTGAGCTCTGCAAAGATGTTCTGAACTCCCTAAGTTATCTCAAGTGGCATTATAGAACTAATCTGTGGGCAGCTGAATTAAGCCCAGAGTAAATGTCTCTTCCATGGTCATGTGTAATGATATTCTTGTCCCTGTGATCACGGGGATGTCTGTTAGTCCAAGGAAGTTCTGAACACATGCTAATTTGTTGTAAAGAACCCCTCCTATATACCTCATATACACAAGGGACTGAACTTACTCAGAGACACTGGACTTATTTCCAGTTTAGGAAATTTAAACTGGTGACTTTGATGACACTACTTGATGGTCTTATGTTGCTGTCCCTTAGGTAAAAACAGGTCAAAGTAGAAACCCCATAATGTAGATACTTCCCTTACTTTTAACTGTTTGTAGTGCAGGGACTTAATAATGCTGTTGGGGCTCTCAGTGCCTGAACTCTCAGTTGCATCAAACGTTGGTTGAGGTAAGAGGCACACAGAGGTGACGTGAACCTGGGCCACGAAACATATTTGTGGCAGAACTGAAGATTCAAGCAAAGTCTTTTTCTTCCTAGTCCCTTTAGGCCATGGGCCATACTGCCTCTCTGCAGGTAACAGTTTTTCCATTAAACAGTCATTGAAAGTATTGAGGAAAGCAATTTTCATGTGCAGTATTTCTTTGTTGCAAGAATAGAAAGGAAAAGGAAAAAAAAAGCCCTCAAAACAATCCTCACCTTCCAGCTAATCTTTACAATGCCATTTTAGCATTTTATAGTGTATAAACAACACCTTGATGTTATTGCTCTGCCAGAAGGCTGATTACGACAGAAGGCAATAATAGGCCACACATGTGCCAAAGTCCAACTGCTGCTTCAGGCTCGGTTTTTATAAAGGACACATTTTCACATTCTTCTTTATTGACTCCCCCTGTACCCCTCCCTCTATGTGCTGTTAAAGAAATGCCAACATAAAACTGGCTAAAAATAAAGCCAGTTGGGGCATATTTTGTATGTTATTGTAGGATAAATAAAGCTGTCTAAAGAAAGTATGCTATTAACCATGAATCATGGGGGAAGCATGGCTCTTACTTGACTAGTGTTGGAAGATATAAAACATTCTTTGAAAACAACAACTCTAACCCTATTTTAGGAACTATATATATATAGGGTTTTATTTTCAGGTACTTCCAGAAAAATAATAAATGCAATAGAAAAGAAAATTGATGTTAGAACCTGGGCCTAGAGTTTCGGAAAAAAAAACCCCCAAGTTTTTATAGACTGTTTTCTGACTCTCCATCTGTCTCCTTTTGTCACTCCTGTCCTTTGCTTTCTTTCTTCTCATGAATAATATGACCTTGCTACTGGAACTTGAGCCGTCCATCCAGACTCCTACAAGCAGGTAAGAAGCAACAATTCACATACACAGAATTGCAGAACAGCGGTAAGAGAGAATATAGGTACAGAAATTCAAATAGGAAGGGACATTACACCTGACACCCCCCCCACCACCACCTTTTATGAACCTTAAAAGGACCCCTTGGTTGGTTTTGTCACACTAAGCATTAATCAGACAATAGTAGCAGAGACTGAGATGGCTCTGTGAAAATGGGGTCAAACTGAGGATTTTTGCTAAGATGCAATACTGTGTAAATGCAGCTGTCTTGCTTTCCAAGACTTGCCCAGATTCAGGAGCTACTTAGAGCCCTCTTTCACAGGGGGCTTTCACAGGGGGCTAAAATACTAATTCATGGGACCATGAGCTCGTTAGTGTTTGCACTGGGTGAATAATCCAGAAGGAACTGTAGAGACTCATGAGGCAGGCTTCAACACCAGATTTAGGAAACTAAATTTAGATGATTGAAATATGTGTGCCATCTAATTAGATGCCTGAGCACTCAGAGTTGATGGAGATCTAGCCAATAAAGTCAACAGAGCTTAGAGAATGAGTCAGATGACACTGCACACTAATGCTTAGGCATTAGTCTTGTCCATAGTGGCGGGTCAATAGTCCAGTGGACTGCACAGATCTCCAAGCATCATCTCAGGTGCTCATGCAAGGCAGGCATCCTGTACTATTTCAGAAGCTCTAGGATGTCTTGCATGACCTCCAAATGGCATTCTAGGAGCAAATGGGTGCATGAATGTAATTTGAAATATCTAGCAATACCTTGCAGATATCTAGCATACAATAAGACATCTCAAATAGCACTTGAAACCTATATTTAATCAACTGAATCACTTGTGACTTACGGGTATGACATAGAACTTAGATGTAGCTATCTTTACAAGTAGACACCAAAACTTAATTTTCTGATTCTGTACCTGAATCCCATTTCTTATGCATGAGTCTAGCCACGGACAGCAAGATAGCATTAATCTAGACAATAAATCCTGTTGAACCAAGCTAACTTTGCATGGAACCAGAAATCAGAAATTATGATACCAATAAAAGAACAGAAAAAAATTATGAGGACAACAAGTTCCAGCCATAGGCCATGATGGTAAGAGGTTAAGGTGGAGCTCTAAAGAACTATTTATTAGCCGCCTTCCAACACAATGTTTGTGCCCTTTCCAAATCAGGGTGGTAGGACCTGAACCCTACTTAAACCTGAGCCCCATCACACATTTTTACTTCTTCAGACCAAGACCATGATACCAACATAAGCAGCCACCAGAGGTGACTGCCTTGAAATAATACTTGATTCTTACAGCAGTTTGAGAACTTTCAGAAGAAAAGCTCCTAAAAATTGAAACAAGCATAACCTTATTTGAACTGATTCTAAGAATAATTATAATTGTTCTCTTATTAAGTAAAATTTTAATCCATGATCTTACTCTTGTAGAAAAATATAGAGAAATAAATAGTTCCTCCAAATAAGATGCTTTATTCAAACTCTGCCAGGCTGCTTCAGCATAATTCTTTAACCGTCTTTGATTCAAATACTTAGAAAGTTGGTTTTTTTATGTGCCTTTTCATGAGTACTTTTTTCTTCAAGAGGTTATTGCTGTTGAAATGTATTGCTCAAATTTCCTTGACAGGCATCCCAAAATACATGTATGTGATCAGAGAGATGAAGAGGTAGTGAAAATACTGTGCTTCTAAAGCACTCATAATTACACTAAAATGCAGTAATCATATTCTTAAAGGAAAATTTGCAGATATTAGATGCACTATAGTAACCAGAGTATCTAAATAAACATTGACTATGTCTTCATTTAATTCTTAAGGTCTTCAGAAAAGGGGAATAACCCTCCTTTGAGCAACCCCCCACTGTTTTTGTTTGCTTGGTTTTGTTAAGCTCATCTTTTTCCTGAAAAATCTCCTTTTGGATGTAAAATTCTTGATTCTTTGTTGATTTACATAGTGATGTACACACATAAAACAAGTACAAGTGATGACGAAATAGAAATCTTTGTACATACTGGAGGTGGATATTTTTCTTGTTGCTAATTTGTACCATTTCACTGAGCGTCATATGAAATGCAAGGGGGTTTGTTTGGTTTTTTTTGTTGGGTTTTTTTTTTCGAAACTCATCTCCAGGGAGGTAATTTTAAAAGAAACTTAGCAAAACAATAGAGACTCATGTTGTTGGCTGTAGAATGCAAAAATAGGATCTGCAACAGCGCTAAAACCAACCAGCAATGAACTAAAAATCCAAGTTTAAAATCTTGTGATTTTTTAAATCCTGTGGCTGTTAATAACTTCAGATATTGTGGAGTGGCAAAAAAGATTCTCAGATGAGGGCAACATTTTTTAGTGACTATGGGGTCAATCCAGGCTGGTTGCTGCAAGTGCTTGACTTAGACACTGTTGGTGTCGTAGTCTACCTTGGTACGGTACTCCTTACCTAAATTTGATTGTCTGAGTATTAGAAATGCAAGTCTAAGCCAGTCACTCCAGGCTCTGTTTGAAGTGAATAGAAAGAAATTGGCACACCCAGTGGGTGACTCATGCTTCATCTTATAAGATGCAATGAATTGCTTTCTGAACATGCCTACTTTCCTCCACCAAATGTAAATGGACCTGAGGGATCTACTCACTGACTCTGAACACTTAACTTCTAACAGCCTAAGTAAAAGGAGACAAATCTTACCTATTATGTCTGAGTTCAAGAGGGTGATGAACAGTACAGGCTGCCTCCTCAGCCCTTCCAAAACCTTGCTGTATATACAGCTGATAGAAGAAGTCTTACCGCCTGGGTTGACACCTGCAGTAGGATTTTACTGCCCTTGCTTCTCAGCCTTATCTTTCTAAGTCTATGTGGTTCTGGTGAAATTTTTATGAGGAATCTGATTTTGCTGAAGTTCTCAATGTTCCCTCTGGGAAGTGGCAGGAAAATGTTTTGTTTCTATTAATTATCATACATTTTTATATGCATGTTCTATATGTCTGTATTGAGATCACAATGGCTGAGGGCGGTTAAAATGTTTATAAATAAACATTTGAAATGAATCTACATGAAGTGTGCAGCAGCATGGATGGATCATGTCTCTCTTCTTTTCCATGGCAGCAACTCCTACAATACATAACTGCAGTGCATTAGTGGAGTCTTATAGTGCAACATAGGAATTACAGTCTAGTTCAGCTGCCAAGCCCACTGTGAAGTGAGGTAGGAAAAGGTTAGAAAAATTACACCCATCATCAGGCACTGTGTTAAGACATCACCCAGATCCACTCACATCACACAGAGCCAAAAGGTAAGTTTGGTATTTCCACAGCTTTTTGGTACTGTTTGCTGCAAGGATGTCATCATTTGGAGTTTCAATCATGATTTAGGGTAAAAACAGTCTTGCAGTGTCCTGTGATATAGTCATTCTAACTTTGTACCAGCTGTATTAGTAAGACAACTCTGGAAAATGCCATTCAACATCGAGCATTAAGAAAGCAGTATTAATTTACACAAGTTAAAAATCATCTGCACTCACTGCTGTCCATTGATGTACTGCTGTCCTTTGAAAAATTTGTGATAGTGCAGTATTTTATTCAGGCCCTATGATGCTGCACAAACTTGATGAATAATAACCTTGATGAAAGAATAACTTGATGAAAGAAACTTCTCTCCATGCAGATAAAGATGGAGGTGAAATAAAAGTACTTCAAAGTGTCCAACAAAATTGTCATAAATGGTAAGTCCGAGGTGGGAACAACAATCACATCTTTCTAAATTCTGTTTATGAGGCAGCACCATCTCCCTGTACATGGTTGCCATACATCTGTGACCACACAAGCTTCTTCTGAAGCTTCAGGCAGCCCTAGCCACCAAGAGGAGCATCACACAGGCACTCCCAGATAAACAGGCTTGGTGATAATGCCTATTATAAGCAAGGCTCTGTTTAAATGTGGAGCTAGAAGTAGAGAAAGTAGTCATCTAAAAAGCAGTAAAAACAACTGAATATTTACAATCTGTTACTTTTTTTAGACAAGAAAACTACATATTTTGCTTTATGTTCCAGTTAATTTTGGGTTTATCAGATAACTGACAAAACTGATAGTTGAGAAAGAAGAGAAACAAATATGACAATAACAGGGTGTGAAAACTTAATTACGAGTCTGCATTCTTTTCTTTCTCTTTTTCTTTCATTTTTTTAAAAAAGAGATTAATCTCCTTCAGTATTAGTCATTTAAATGTTAGGTACCTAGTATAAGCTCACCGGTTCCTCTCCATCACCAGTGTAGAGAGACAGGTGTACATATAGACCTCTTGGACCCTTATAATATGATGAGTTCATCTCTGGATGTGTCTATTTCTCTCCCTTGACCACAGAGGATAACTGACATGTAAATAGCTTAGGCTAGAGTCCTAACATTTAAATGCTTAGCACTACAGCAGGTGAATCTATTCCAAAACACTTAGGCTCAGTTAAACAAGTTTGAGATTTTGATTAACTCCAGTACTAGCACACTTGAAAATGCTTATTTCCCTGTTCACTGGTTGTGTTACTCACCATGTGATTGTTGTACTAGTATATGTTGTTATGGAGCAAGTAAATGAAATTTATGCACAGATTAGTGCTGGAAGACCCTTAAAACAGTCATCTGCTTTAGGATGGGTGCCAAAGGTTTTTGGGCACTTTTTCACCAAGAAGCAGATGCATACATGTGTTGAGAATAGTAGACTGAAACTCTTAGGAAAGACAAAACACTTTTGCTGGGACTTTTTGTGCAAACTAGAAAAAAATAAAAGTAAAACTTGTTTCCTGATATTTTAGTATTTCAGCAACTAGTCCTGATTTCACAGAAGGGGCAAATAGGAAAAAAAAGTTCTTTAGAACTGAGGATTTTAGGTCCATGGTCAAAACAAAGTCTCATTCTTATCACATCTGAACTGCTTTTCTCATTCTGGATGGACATCAAGAGACAGTTCAGAACATCACTACCTATAACAGTTACATAATAGGTTGGTGACAGGGCTACCACAGTGATTAAAAATATGCTCTACTTGATAACACATTTTCCCAGATTTATTCCAAGGAAAATGTCCATCCAACTATTCCTGGAGTAACCTGGGCACACTGATTATATCAATGATTTCAGGATAATGTCATTTGGCACACAGTTGAACATTTTCTAGGAGCTTTACTGCAACACGTAGACTATTAGAGTTGGCTGTAATCAGTCTAGTGGCTTAAGAGATCACAACTAATTTAGTAAAGGGCAGTTCTGTAAAACTACGGAATGTGGTTTTTTGTTTGCTTGGGGTTTTCTTTGATTCTGGAGTCACGTTCATTATTTGTGCACATTTCTCAAGTGTCATGCAGCTCCACCCATCAGCCAAAAGCAATTTGGCCTGAAAAGTTTCATTGATTCCAGCAACTGCTTCATGTTTTGGGGAGATTCTAACTAGTGAACAAATAAAAACAGTAATAAAAGTAAATTTTCCGAGAATTTATCACACAATGATAGCTTATGGATACATCAGCCAACTCATCTGTGGTAGAGATTAATCTTGTGTAGTTTTAGATGTTTACACTGTATCTGTCTACTATTGATATGGTTATTCTGTGCTTCCATTATAGCCAATGAAGATCAAGAAACTTTGACATATGGAAGAGATTCATTTTAAGATTGAATGTAGCTATGGAAGAACCCTATCAGAGTCCTTCACCATCTGCCAAGAAGCACTATAGAAAAGACCAAGCCAGATGCTTCTTAGAGGTGCTCAGTGAGAAAACAAGAGACAACAGGCTCCAGTTGCAACAAGGGAGGTTTCAATTGAGTAGTAAAAAAATGCTTCCCAACAAAGTTGGTTCACCACTGGGACAGGAGTCCAGAGAGGCTGCGGTATCTCCACAAATTTAGGAATCCATAAAAAGCTTGACTGGACAAATGAGCAGATCTTTCTGTGAATTCAGCCTGGGTTTAGGCAGGATTGGACTAAGTGATTTGCATAGGTCTCTTCAAACCTAAATTTCTCCATGTTTCCATGAATTGTATCCCTGATATGATGACTTTACCCCATTGAGTCCTCTATGGTGACTAGCTAGAAACAGACATGGTAGGCTGTAGATAATTATCTTTTATCAGATTAATCTCAACCTTCATGCCTACAGCAGCAGCAGATTAACTTCACAGCCTGAAAAGGAGACCTTCCTTCATCATCTGAAGTGATGGTCTTTCAAACTGTGTTATCATTACTGTTTATTATGAAAATATGGAAGATCAAGTTTAACCTTTTGTTTTTAAATTTTATTTTTGTGCACTTGTACAGTCATTTGCATCTATAACTGAGGAGGAATTAGGCATAGCAGGAGTGAAAGGGCTAACAAGATTGAAGTACTGAGAGTTTGGGTTATGCCTGAGGGAAGGAGGCTGTGTGTCAGGAGTAGGAGTGGATAGCATTGGAGAGAGATAAGGCAAGCGCGTGATTTTTTGTTGTGAAGAAAGGAACTGCAAAGTTGCAAAAAGATAGCCAATCGTATTAGCTGAAGGAACGCATGAAGGACGCGTGAACAAGACATATAAACCAATAAGAGTTCTCTCAGTAGCACATGTACAAACAATTAGAAAGTATATAAGCCATGTAATAGTTCAATAAAGGGTCTTTGATTTACCCCTCGATCGGAGTCCGTGCATCAATCTGCTACATATAACCACAAGAAACTCAGGTCAGAGTCTTATTTCTTAGGTGGAAATATAGACTGAATAGTGCAAACTAACATTTTCAAAGTAATACAAAAGCATCAGGAACTGAACTCCCAGAGAAAGTAAGGACATTTTAAATTTCCAGCCATGGTAAAACTAACTGTATATCAAGAAAAATTATGTCAGAGTTTTGGCCAAAATGCATGTCTGTGCAGGTACCAGATCCCTCAGAAATATACTGCAGAGAATAATTCTGCATTGGCAGGTGGAAGGACTGGATGAGTTAATGAATACCTAGTATCTGTTATTCTCTGAAGGAACAAACTATACACACAGCTTTGGAAGCCTACAAAGAATTTTCTCTGTAGTAACTAATGATATTGTTGACCATTCACCCAAAGTGATGAATCATGTTGAGCAAGGCTATATCAACTTTCATTTTTTCATCCTTCAGTGCTCATTCCTTTTCATTGAACAGCCATTCTCAGGGTAAACTCCTCTACTTTGCCTGGCGGGGAGGTTTATAGTAGCAACAAGGACCATCTCTAAAAAAGAATGAATGTCGCTGGATTGCCCATCTATTGAAAACCTGTATAAACTAAATAACTAATAATGGATGCCTACAGGAGCTAATACTTTTTCACTTATAACTATTTGGATGAGGAATAAACCAAGGAATGCTTTATTATGGAAAGAGGGAATAAAATGCCAAGTTGGGGGTAAAAAAACCAGCATGAATGAAAATCTCTCAACTGTCATACACACATACACTGCAGTATCTTTTTCAAAGAAGGGTAATGAGGAGGATTGTAGCAGCTTCTCTATAAGACTAAATAGACCAGGACTCCTTTTCTTCGAAAAGAGATAATTGAGGGGTTTTAAAAAAAACATGAACAGTATTGATTGTTGACTACTGAAGCAAAATACTGAATGAGTTTCTACTGTTTATCACAGCACAAGAACATGATGAAATACCAGGCAATAAGTGTAAAGCAATAAAGGAAAAGTTGTCTTTTTTTTTTTTTTTTTTGTACAGGATGCAACCATATTTTGGAATTTGGTGTTGTGGAGTGCAAAATTAGATTAAACAAATTTTTGGAAGACAGGCCCAGCATTCACAATAGAATCATGGTCCTGATTATTTCCCTAACTAAGGAACTTTTAAACAGAACTGTCAGATAATGGAGGATATTTCAGTACCCTCTCTCTAGTAATTTTCTTTATGCATTTATTACTGACTCCTGTTGGCAACTGGTTTCTGACTAAGTAGCATTTTAAACTGGTTGAACTAGGATCTTGTCTTGTTCACTTTTTGTATATTTTCTATGGTAGAACTACCTTTATAAAATCTGTTCTAGAAAGGCTTTGGCAGTTTACTGAACACTTCAAACTGTTTATGAAGAGGAAAGACACCATTTTCATCATTTCTTTGGTAAATTGCATTGCTGATTTGACACATAAAACTTTGGTGAATTCCTAATAGTGTAGAGGATTTCAAAGCAAAAAATGGTGCATGTGTAAAATCTCTCTGCCACTGTATTGCTCTTCTTCCACAGAGGACAGCAGAGATCCATTCATTGAGGATCTATCTATGCTTCTTCTGGTTTGCCATCAGGAAGCTTTTTGTAAGGAGTTATCCACTTATAAATGTAGGCCCTCAAGCCAATATGAAATTGTGATGTGCTTTTCTCAGAAGTTGGATGTCAGCCATATTTGAATTGCCTTAAATGAAAAATGTCTAGAGGAGAAGCAGTAATGAGAGATTCTCTTTGGCTGGAGATGTTGAAATGTGTGAATACCAGAGGCCTTTCTAGAACCAGGTTCTGAGGGGCTTTCACAATTATCACTCATTTCATTCACTTTTAGAGAAAATTTTTACTATAACCTTATTCAAAGTCCATTACAGTCAATATAAAAAATCCACTGACTCCTGTAAGCTTTGGATCAAGCCCAGAATAAAAGGCTTCTTAATTTAGATCTCCAATTTTCATAAGAAGTTATTTTATAGCCATTTATATATGCAAATTAAAACACTGAATATTATGGTTGCTGGGAATCTTGGTGACTGTTTACTCCAGGTAGTTCTCAAATTTCTTTCATAACTTGTGTTATTGCCCTCTAGAATTACAGAGAGAAATCTTTCATCTAATTACTAGACTATATGTGCAAATGCTGTCAGATTTAATTAGTATTTTTCCCCCTTGAAATGATGAACAAAGCTCAAGAAATTTTAGATGGATCATGTTTTACACATATTGCATTAGCAATCCAATGCCTTTCCACAAAAGGTATTATAGCTGCATCTCCCCAAAGGATTAACAAACATGGGCTTGGCCTGTAATGAGTCTATTGGTGCACACAGTTAAAAAGGCCACATCTAAACGGCACAATGGATATTACTGAAATCTGTATTAGCATCCACCTGAACTGGTCGTCTATATACTGTTGCACAGAACTATACTAAAATATGAGTTTAGTCAGTAAAGAAACACAGATGTACTGGTATCCTCAATAGAATGGTTCAGGAGCAGAATTGATGTCAATAGATTATGTGAGTCTATACTTTATGTGTGTATATTGGTTTGTTTACAGTGTGTGTGTATATATATGTGTGTGTGTGTGTTCATAGACACACACTTCAGGTTATCTACTAGTAAGCCTTAATCTGGATTCTCCATCCCTTACCATAATTTCCATTTTCACTATCAGTTACATGTGGGAGGTGCAAAGTATATACTATAAAATGGTCTTTGCAAATGCTCCTTTGGTATACCTGATGGATCTAAACAGGAATGAGGTCAAATATCTTCCCATAGGGTACCAGGGAGAGATCACACAACAGGAAATACAGTGTGTTTTTGATAGAAGTGAGGTGCTTTTCTTTACTTCTAGAGTGCACATTCATGACACAAATCAGTCTTCCTTGACTAAAGAATAGGGCCTGACAGAAGAATGAATATTTGGTTCATGTCCTTTTGGGATCATATGAACTTCTTTTCTTGATTCATCCTTATTGGCCCTTAACACACCTATTAGTGCAGAGTAGCTCATGGACAGCAAATTTGTACCCAGCCTTAATGTTTACTCTCTTTCAACATGGTACTGTACAGGTATTGCCTTTCTCAAGATAGGAGTGAAGTTTAGGTGTCTCTGAAGGACAACTCAGCACACCAACTAGTGATAGAAGGAACCAAGTGTACTAGTTAAATTTATATTCCTAACTTTTATACATTTTAAATTCATTAAGATTACTTCCATCCAAGCACTATGCTTTCAGAAGTAGATTTGCTTTAAAGCTGTATGCAAGGATACAGCCCACCAGCTTCTTACGGAGACAGGTCCTTAGAGAGACACTTGATACTACATTGTGTAGTATGCCAGTGTAATCCATGTCATGATCCATTCTGTTTATGACACTTTTCTCAACAACCTATATTCTAGACCCCTTATACTTTTGTTGAACTGGAATCAGAGACTTCCACTGGGTTTGCAACCATTTATGAAATCTGGCCCAAAGATTCAAGTCAGTGACATAGTTATATGTCAAATAAAAGGAAGATCTCTTGACCTTTTAGAATTTTCATGTAAAAGTCAAAGGTTGCAAGATAATGAATAAAAGGTTCCTTTGGGAAGCCAGGAAGCACAAAACCTGATTTCTCTACTGGTGCTTGAAAAACACAAAAAATGCTTTAACAATGTTATTCTGAGTCAATGTAATGTAAACCGTGTCCTACACAAAGAGTTTTTTATGTGTTATCTACTCTACCTTGCTGAGAAAAGGTATAGTGATTTGGACTGCAATTTAAGCAGTTCTCTTAAAAGAGCCTCTGTAGATTCAGGAGAAGAAATTCACTGTATGGTTAATATCATTTAACCTTTTGATCTTTCCATTCCCTCCATCTGCTGGAGGGTCAAATACCAAGTCTGTCTCAGGTAAGACACTTGAAACTCATACATCTTTGAGTAACTAAGAAGGCTCAAAGAATCCAGACCCAGAAAATGCAAAGAACTGGAGAAAGATAGCTACGTCTTAAATGAATCCCAGTAGGACTGTAAAGAGTAGTCAGCTCCTCAGTGCATCCCTCATATTTGATAGGTAGGTTCATTACAGGACCATAACACATGATTTTTCCAATATTGCCTAGAAATCTAATAATCTGCTCAAAGACAGTCTTGTACAGACTTCCATATGGTTTGAGAAGTTGACCTCAGTGTTAGTGGCAGGATGGTTAGATGTTGGAAATACCAAACATACAGTTATTAATTACTCACAGGAATTAATTACATTGGAAAGTCAAACATAGTGGGAGAGGTTGCTTAGTGAATTTCTGCTGGAAGAACATAAAAGTTTGCATAGGAAAGGTGTGCAGGCTAGACTGAGAGTTGAATGAACTTTTCAGATTCGGTACATTTTACAGAGTATCAAGGGAAAATTTTAGGGTCTAATTAACTTGACTTTGGCTTTTTAGTGGTCTACACTAGGATAAGATAAATCATACCATAAGTATATTTATTTCTGCTTTGACAAGAGGTGATTAGGTCAACTATAAACAGTTACACCATCCAAGTCTAAAGTTAGGTGAAGTTAATATTTCTCCTAGTGATTTAAGGCAGTATCACTTGCTGTCTCAGCGATGCCAACATTTATGACCTCTTTCCTATTTCTCTCCTAAACGCGAAGGTATTTTCCTTTGAGCAATATCTAGGGGGAAAACTCTGTTCTGGAAAAATATGTAAAAAGGATTCAATATTTCAGATTTTTTCTTCACAAATACTCTGTCTGAAGGAGCTGCCAGGTGATAATAGTGAGGCAGCCGGGACACAAGGGCAAGTTACTACTACATCTGTTAAACTATTACTCAATTTCAGGCACCTGTGCCAGAGAGACTAGCTAGCTCACTGCATGTATTGATCCCAAATAAATTCTATTGATTTAAATAAAGTTTTAGCCTAGTTGCAGATTCAGACTCTGCATTTAATCCCAAGGGCTGGAGGAGCTGAAAATCTGACCTTTGAAGGTGAGTGGGATATGAGTGAATCTGCACAGGGGCCCCAGTTCATTGTCTGTCCACAGGCTAGTAGCAACTACTATTACAGTATGCTTTTGATCTGAGCTGTGCATGTTGGGAAAAATCAATCCATCTCCCCTGGCAAGCAGAGGTACATGTTGGTAAGTTTAAAAGGTGAGTAAGCTCACCAAGTTAATGTTTCAGGCAAGGCAACAAAAAAAAGCAGGTGAAATTTCTAATGCCCCAAGGAGAAGAGGGTAAACTTCAGTTACCTGAGTATAACCCCAGTTTCAGTATGTTCTTTTTAAAAAAGAAAGTTAGCATTAGTCTATTAACATTAGCCTTTTGCATAGGCAGGCATATGCTTCACATAAGCCCCATATCTGTGGAGGGGTCATGGTGCCCAGTTAAAGGAACCATCCTAGAGATCATATTTATCACATTCAGCTGTGGGAAGTATGGGAAGTCACCGTTCCCTGTTCCTCATTTGGAGGCTTGTCATGCCCTTGCCACCTGGTCCTGATCATGCAGTGAGGAGGTACTCTCCCTCTATGACCCACCCTTGGAATTTCATGCGTTGCCTGTATCACATGGTTAGACAATTTTAAATCTCCAGGCCACACACTTGCAATATTGATCTTAATTTTCAAGAGCCCAGCTAGCTATACAATAAGGAAAATAATTTTGTAGAGCTGGGCTGGATGGAGGCAAAAGGATATCAAAATGAAAGCAAAGAATTATCCAGCCTGATTTAGAGTTGACATCCTCAGGCTATTGCTCGCTAACTCTGCACTGCAAAGGAACAAAACAATTCCCTTGTTCATCCTCGAAACTAGTTTTATATTCTCATAACAAACTACTTTTCCAACAATCCAAGCACTCTCCTACTGGGAAACATTATCACCTGAAAAAAATTTTGTTCCATGCCTGTGAGTCAAACCTTCAAAGCTTTTCATAGGTGACCCTGTAATGGGGTGAAAAAAAAGCTGACAGATCAAGCAAGAAAGTACTCAACTTCCAGATGAACAATACACAAAAGGCATACAAAAGAGTCAGTAACTAAAGACAAAACTAACACAGAACAACTCACTCCAGCCAGGGTTATTTTCAGGCATTGTCTACACTAGACAAATCAATTGACTGTAATGTCCTTCAGCTGTTGGTAAGTGCTCTTGAGTCCTAACAGATTTGCTACAGTCAACTTTTCAGTGGCTATCACTGATAGTTCTCCAGAATTTGTGTGTCTGGGAGAGTTCACTCCACTGCTGGGGTAGATAGTACACATTCCACTACTTTACCATCTGCAGTGGCAGAGCATCTCTCATCTATTTTCTTTGCCTGTCTTGAAGCCATCTAACCACAGCCATGGTATAATGTGTTTTACAGAACCTACCTTGGGAGTTATTTTCTTTTTTCAATAAGCAGTTTCTGGTACAGAAGTGCCTTTTTTTACTTGTCAGAAACCATCTAGTTCCTTCCACTGTCACCGAAATCGGGAATCAAACTCCTTAACACCAATGTAGTATTAAGAAGCAGGCATTCTTTATTACGGCGCCAGATGCACGGGGGATCATTCCACCTAGTGTGCATACTGCAGGTTACATCAGCTGAAACTTATATTGTCCAGTTACATACATATGCATCAAATTTCCCGGAATGACCATGCATATTCATTCTATTTCCCGGAACTAATTATCATATTTGTGTGGTCATTGCGCATGTGTCCTTGAGCTCCGAGGGGCTTCTGTGGGGGATCTCTGGTGGTCCTTGGTGGTCGTACAGGTGTGTCCTTTAGTTGACCCCTTCTTCTGGACATGCGCAATCCCACCTTGCTTATGTAACTTGCTCCCCTTCTTCATGGTGCATGGTCCCTAACAATGATTTGGCACCCTTAACACAAACCAATTATTCTAACCAACCTCGACTCTTTGTCAAGATGGGCTGGGGCTGTACTGGGAACATAGTAGCATGTCCGTACTACTCCTTGTCCAATTGTCTTTGGGCATAGTAGCATATCCATAGCCATAGGTGTACAAACACAACATTAAAGCATTGTCTAACCTGCTCCTATCTCTATGTTGCTTAGTTACAAAGAACGAACTAATCATTTTGGTTACATCTGGTTACACCACTGTCCCTTTCTTCATCTCCAAGGGATGAGGAGCTTTGCCAATTCCTCGAGTATATGGCACCTCAGCTGTGCTAAGGAATATTGACTTTTTTTCCCCAATGACTGAGAATCAAAGGCTGAAGAGGGGAAAGGCCTGGAGACAAAGCCGCAAACTTCTGAAAACTTAGGGAAGTTATAATGAAAAAGGTATAATATCAGAGTGAGACCATCTGTCCTCAGTCCTTCCCTGAAAATCCATGGCTGCTTGAAATCACACCACTAGTTCAACAAGCAGGCAGCTTGTGATAACTGAAATGCAAGATTGAGAAGTTTGCATGTAACAAGTCCATTTACACTGATGCCTTTTCTTTTTTTTTAACCTTACTTAAGCTGCCTCTGTGCATCCAGTCTGGAGCTTTGCAGAATCAACTCTTCAAGAAATGTTGCTAGTTCTGCCATTTATACAAGGTACAGACAGAGACTTGCATCTCTTCCTCACTTTCATGGTTTTACAGAGGTTAGAAAAGGGACCAGAACGCAATGGTACACTGTACTGATTCTTCAGCCATGTTTTCTTAGATTTTCATAGGTGGGCTGTAACTTAAATAGGACTTAAAAGGGCTTTTGAATTGTCATCTGGACAATGGAAATGTACTAAAAGAAAACAAAAATTTGACATTTTCATTATTTAAGTCTCTTAAATGAAGATCTGATTTTGTTTTCATAATAATTGAGTGGGGCACATAATCATTGCCATGTATATTATAGAATGGCTGGAAATTGAAAAAGATTTTATTCCAGGCTATTTTGTTAATACTGCTCAAGTGGACCTTTTGCTGATGTTAACATCATTAAACTCAGACGTGGCTCCAGGGTACTCCCATGTGTGTTGGATGGAAGATATTGTCACAATACATAATCCTTCCTTTAAGTGCCACTGCTGAATCTTTGTAGTACTTCCCATGCAGTTTCTACAGTGAACACAGGCCTCAGAGCAATGCAACCATCACTTTTTCCATGAGTGGAAAGTGGGAATTGCACCTTTGCTTATTTTCACCACTGTCCTCAACATCATTTGAAAATCCTCTTTAAGCCTTGGCAGACATTTACAATTGTAGCTTGAGTTTTCGCAAGAAAGGGGAAAAAACATAACATCTCAACATGAGCTCAAGCCATCTTCCATACAATCTTGATAGACCAGGCTTGAGCAAGACCAAACATAAAATGGGGCAGTTTTCCTGTAGTTATTCCTAATTTTAGCTTCTCCTGGCAGCCAGGAAGGTGAACAGAAAGTTGTAGCTCATGGGGTTCAGTGGAGCCTGTGCTTCAACCATACGCAGTAGCTAGTGTGTTGTAAATTCATACGCTAATCTAACTTCCCCATGTAGACAAGCTGTGAAAGCAAAACCTACTAGGAAAGTATATGTGCATATGGCCACATTGAACTGAGGCCAAACTGGCTGCTTAGCTCTTCAGAAAGCAGAGCACTTACTTACTTACAAAATGTTAAGGCAGAGTACATCAAAAACATTACGCATACACAGGCAGTTCCCCAGTTAACACTATGGATACCTGGGCCTGACAGCAAGAGACACTAAGGAACAGCACAGTGATTAAATCTAAATCCCACTTTTTTTTTTTTTATTTGGAGCTTCATATTGGTGAAAGAGGAACTGACCGGTTTTGATTTTGAACCAGACCAAGTTTCTGTGATGTTAAAACAGTACTTTTGTGCCCAAGTAATACAGTTATGACAGACTAAATCAAACAAAAATAATTTTATTTGTGCTATGCTTCAGCCTCTTTGATGTTGCTCCAATAATATGAGTACTCCACAGAGATGCTGCAGGCCCTTTGTATGAGTAATTAATTCACTGTACCCCTAAGACAGGACAGCTGTCATATCTGAAATGCTGTGGTCTTCCCATGTACCTTGTCCTGGTTTCGGCTGGGATAGAGTTAATTTTCTTCCTAGTAGCTGATATAGTGCGGTGCTTTGGATTTTAGTATGAGAATAATATTGATAACACGCTGATGTTTTGGCTGTCGCTAAGCAGTATTTACATTGGTCAAGGACCTTTTTTTTTCCCCAGCTTCCCATGCTCTGCCAGGTGCCCAAGAAATGGGAGGGGGCACAGCCAGGATAGTTGATCCAAACTGACCAAAGGGCTATTCCATACCATATGATGTCATGCCCAGTATATAAACTGGGGAGTTGGGGGGGTTGCGATCGCTGCTCGGGGACTGGCTGGGCGTTGGTCGGCGGGTGGTGAGCGGTTGTATAATTTTATTTTATTTTATTTTATTAATTTTTTTTTCCCTTTTTTCCCTCCCTTGGGTTTTGTTCCTCTTTCTCTCTCTCATTGTATTCCTTCTCATTATAATTCTTCATTATTATTATTATTATTATTTTGTTCCAATTATTAAACTGTTCTTATCTCAACCCACGAGTTTTCTTACTTTTGCTCTTCCGATTCTCTCCCCCATCCCACCGGGGGGGAGCGAGAGAGCGGCGGTGTGGTGCTTAGCTGCCGGCTGGGGCTAAACCACGACAGTCCTTTTTGGCGCCCAACGTGGGGCAGGAAGGGTTTGAGATAATAACAGATTAACCAGAGTGTATTAAGGAATTCAGATCTGTTAGTAGTTGTGGGACGTGATATTGATCCATCTGTTCCTAGCATTGGTTTACCTGATCTGCACCATGCTCATTTTTTTGCTGTACATGTTAAAGATTGGTGTTGGATTTTGCAGTTTGCTGTGCTCTGCTTTAATTGGTGATGTTTTGCATGTGAGATTTGTTATTAAAACAGTGACCTTGGGTTTATTTTGGTATCTAAGTGCTGTACTGAAACCGTTATTGTATGTCGGGTATCATCTTATGGAGACAATTCGCAATTATACCTCTTCCTCTGAGAGGTTTTTTATGGAGGAAATGCAGAATTGTACCTTCACTACTTTCTTCTACAATGCTTCCTCCTTCATTACAATAACTTTTCAGTATTTTGAACAACCTTGGGTAGTTAAGATACTTCTATTGGTATTGCTTGGGAATATTGTTTCGATCTTGTCCAAGGTTAGTAAGCAATTTAAGAATATAATTCAGAGATCTGCCCCAAGACTGGATAGTTATGAGTGGCAGGGTGTGTGGGATAGCATGGGCAAATGCCTAAGTTATTGGGCACCTCCAGTGTTTTGGAACTTCACCCCTGAACAAGTGCAGAATCCTGAAAAATTAGTAGAATATTTGGAAAAAGTATGCTGTCACCCTGGCAATTCTAGGGAGATGCAAATCACTGCAATGTGCTGGGGTCTGGCCCATGCCTACCGAGCCCTGTTCAACACTATTCAAAACCCTCAAGGATCCGGTGACAAAATGACAGGCACTGCAGCTGCTCCAGCCCCCCCTGCGACAGGCACTGCGGCTGTTCCGATTACCCCTGAGACAGGCACTGTGGCTGCTCCAGCCCCGCCTGCAACAGGCACTGCAGCTGCAGCTGCTCCAGACAACTCCGTTACAAGCATTGCGGTTCAAACAGGGAACGAACCCGTGTCAGTATCAGTCGCCCCTATACATAAAAAGAAATCCTGGAAGCGAAAGTCAGCTCGTTTAGAAAGGGAAGATGAAAGAGCAGGGCTATCACAGGGAGAGGAAGAGGAAGAACTCGTAAATGAGACAGAAACCACCCGATCCCTATCCCTAAGTGAGCTGCGAGATATGCGAAAAGATTTCAGCCGTCGTCCAGGGGAACACATTGTCACCTGGCTGCTCCGATGCTGGGATAGTGGGGCCAGTAGCCTGGAATTGGAGGGTAAGGAAGCCAAGCAGCTGGGATCCCTTTCTAGGGAAGGGGGCATTGACAAAGCGATTGGAAAAGGGGAACCAGCCCGCAGCCTCTGGAGGCGACTCCTGTCAGCTATGAAGGAAAGATATCCCTTCAAGGAAGATGTTGTATATCGCCCTGGGAAATGGACCACCATGGAGAAAGGTATCCAGTACCTGAGGGAATTAGCTGTGCTGGAAGTGATTTATGGTGACCTGGACGATGTGCGGTCACCCACAGATCCAGATGAGGTCCAGTGCACAAGACCTATGTGGCAGAAGTTGGTACGAAACGCACCACCGTCGTGTGCCAACTCATTGGCAATACTGACCTGGAAAGACGGAGACGGTCCAACAGTGGATGAAGCTGCTAGTAACCTCCGGGAATATGAAGAAAGTATCTCTTCCTCCCTTGTCTCAGCTGTGGAGAAACTGTCCCAGGAGTTCCAACGGTTCAAAGAAGATATGTCCTACTCCCCACCTATACGGACCAGTGTCTCAGCTATTAGGAGTCAGCGTTCTTCTGCTCAAGAGAGAGGATATAGAGGGTACACACCACGGGGCACCCTATGGTTTTACCTGCGTGACCACGGAGAGGACATGAGGAAGTGGGATGGAAAACCTACCTCAACCCTAGAGGCACGGGTACGTGAGCTGCAAGGAAAAACAATCACCAAAGGGGGTTCTTCCAGGAAAATTGCTGCTCCGGTTTCCAGTGGACAATTCCCCAGACAGAGTAAAAGGGCTGATCTTACTTCTGATTTTAATGAAGAAACTCCTGACTTGTATATACAAGAAATGGGTAATGAATATTATGACCAGGACTAGAGGGGCCCTGCCTCCAGCCAGGTGGAGGAAAGGGACAACCGGGTTTACTGGACTGTGTGGATTCGATGGCCTGGCACATCAGACCCACGGGAGTATAAGGCTCTAGTAGACACCGCTGCACAGCGTACCCTAATGCCATCAAGCTATATCGGGGCAGAACCCATCTGTATTTCTGGAGTGACAGGGGGATCCCAACAGCTGACTGTCTTGGAGGCCAAAGTGAGCCTAACTGGGAATGAGTGGCAAAAGCACCCCATTGTGACTGGCCCAGAGGCTCCGTGCATCCTTGGCAGAGACTACCTCAGGAGAGGGTATTTCAAGGACCCAAAAGGGTACCGGTGGGCTTTTGGTATAGCTGCCTTGGAGACAGAGGAAATTAAACAGCCATCTACCTTGCCTGGTCTCTCAGAGGACCCTTCTCTTGTGGGGTTGCTGAGGGTTGAAGAACAACAGGTGCCAATTGCTACCACAACGGTGCACCGGAGGCAATATCGTACCAACCGAGACTCCCTGATTCCCATCCATGAGCTGATTCGTCGACTGGAGAGCCAAGGAGTGATCAGTAAGACTCGTTCACCTTTTAACAGTCCTATATGGCCAGTGCAAAAGTCTAATGGAGAGTGGAGACTAACAGTAGACTATCGTGGCCTGAATTAAGTCACGCCGCCCCTGAGTGCTGCTGTGCTGGACATGCTGGAACTTCAATACGAACTGGAGTCAAAAGCAGCCAAATGGTATGCTACAACTGATACTGCTAATGCGTTTTTCTCAATCCCTTTGGCAGCAGAGTGCAGGCCACAGTTTGCTTTCACTTGGAGGGGTGTTCAGTACACTTGGAATCGACTGCCCCAGGGGTGGAAACACAGCCCTACCATTTGCCATGGACTGATTCAGACTGCACTGGAACAGGCCGAAGCTCCAGAACGTCTGCAATACATTGATGACATTATCGTGTGGGGCAATGCAGCAGAGGAAGTTTTTGAGAAAGGGAAGAAAATAATCCAGATCCTCCTGAAAGCCAGTTTTGCCATAAAACAAAATAAGGTCAAGGGACCTGCACAGGAGATCCAGTTTTTAGGAATAAAATGGCAAGATGGACGTCGTCAGATCCCAATGGATGTGATCAACAAAATAACATCCATGTCTCCACCAACTAGCAAAAAGGAAACACAAACTTTCTTAGGCGTTGTGGGTTTTTGGAGAATGCATATTCCAAATGACAGTCTGATCGTAAGCCCTCTCTACCAAGTGACCCGGAAGAAGAATGATTTAAAATGGGGCCCTGAGCAATGACAAGCCTTTGAACAAATTAAACGGGAGATAGTTCATGCAGTAGCCCTTGGGCCAGTCCGGGCAGGGCAAGACGTAAAAAATGTGCTCTACACCGCAGCCGGGGAGAATGGCCCTACCTGGAGCCTCTGGCAGAAAGCACCAGGGGAGACTCGAGGTCGACCCCTAGGGTTTTGGAGTCGGGGATACAGAGGATCCGAGGCTCGCTATACTCCAACTGAAAAAGAGATATTAGCAGCATATGAAGGGGTTCGAGCTGCTTCAGAAGTGGTTGGTACTGAAGCACAACTCCTCTTGGCACCTCGACTGCCGGTGCTGGGCTGGATGTTCAAAGGGAGTGTCCCCTCTACACATCATGCAACTGATGCTACATGGAGTAAGTGGGTTGCACTGATCACACAACGGGCTTGGATAGGAAACCCCAATCGCCTAGGAATCTTGGAAGTAATTATGGACTGTCCAGAAAGCAAAGATTTCGGAATATCGCCAGAGGAGGAGGTGACGCGTGCTGAGGAGGCCCCACTGTACAATAAATTGCCAGAAAATGAGAAGCAGTATGCACTGTTCACTGATGGGTCCTGTCGTATTGTAGGAAAGCATCGGAGATGGAAGGCTGCTGTATGGAGTCCCATATGACAAGTGGTAGAAACTGCTGAAGGAGAAGGTGAATCGAGCCAATTTGCAGAAGTAAAAGCCATTCATCTGGCTTTAGACATTGCTGAACAAGAAAAGTGGCCAGTGCTCTATCTCTATACTGACTCATGGATGGTGGCAAATGCCCTGTGGGGGTGGTTACAGCAATGGAAGCAGAACAATTGGCAGCGCAGAGGCAAACCCATCTGGGCTGCAGCATTGTGGCAAGATATTGCTGCCCGGGTACAGAACCTGGTTGTAAAAGTACGTCACGTAGATGCTCACGTACCCAAGAGTCAGGCCACTGAGGAACATCAAAACAACCAGCAGGTGGATCAGGCTGCTAAGATTGAAGTGGCTCAGGTGGATCTGGACTGGCAACATAAGGGTGAATTATTTATAGCTGGGTGGGCCCATGACCCCTCAGGCCATCAAGGAAGAGATGCAACATAGAGATGGGCTTGTGATCGAGGGGTGGACTTGACCATGGACACTATTGCACAGGTTATCCATGAATGTGAAACATGCGCTGCAATTAAACAAGCCAAGTGGTTAAAGCCTGTGTGGTATGGAGGGCGATAGCTAAAATATAAATATGGGGAGGCCTGGCAGATCGATTATATCACGGTCCCACAAACCCGCCAAGGCAAGCGCTTTGTGCTTACAATGGTGGAAGCAACCACCGGATGGCTGGAAACATATCCTGTGCCCCATGCCACCATCCATAACACTATCCTGGGCCTTGAAAAGCAAGTCCTGTGGCGACATGGCACCCCAGAAAGAATTGAGTCAGACAACGGAACACATTTTCGAAACAGTCTCATAGACACCTGGTCCAAAGAGCATGGCATTGAGTGGGTATATCACATCCCCTATCATGCACCAGCCTCTGGGAAAATTGATCGATACAATGGACTGTTAAAGACTACACTGAGAGCAATGGGTGGTGGGACATTCAAACATTGGGATACACATTTAGCAAAGGCCACCTGGTTAGTCAACATTAGAGGATCTGTCAATCGAGCTGGCCCTGCCCAATCAAAACTTTTACACACTGTAGAAGGGGATAAAGTCCCTTTAGTACACATAAAAAACATGCTGGGGAAGACAGTTTGGGTTACTCCTGCCTCAGGCAAAGGCAAGCCCATTTGTGGGATTGCTTTTGCTCAAGGACCCGGGTGCACTTGGTGGGTAATGCGAAAGGATGGGGAAGTCCGATGTGTACCTCAAGGGGATTTGATTTTGGGTGAGAATAGCCAATGAACTAAATGGTATGATGTTAATTGCTATATAATACTGTGTGTCATCACTTTTATGGTTACTATACACCATATCAATGGTATTTCAATAAGGATCACCCAGATTAGTGAAAAATGAACTTCGATGAAAGCAAGCAAAGTGCAGTGGTGCTGGAACCAGAACTGGCTTCAGCATCCAGAACAATCCAGAACAATCCAGATTCAGAACAATCCAGCACCACGCACCATCTCTTCTGCCCTGAAGGACTATTATGACAGATGGAGCCCAAAGTCATGAACTAAATGAACTTAATAAACATTTTAGAAGGATGACTCATAGACCAAGGGAATGATAATTGTGTGTACATATATATATATATATCAAGAGACAGGAAAAATGGTGGTGATTAATTGTATTAGAAAGGGTAGAACCTGGGCATGACGTAAATGGTATAGAATAAGGGGTGGATACTGTCCTGGTTTCGGCTGGGATAGAGTTAATTTTCTTCCTAGTAGCTGGTATAGTGCTGTGCTTTGGATTTTAGTATGAGAATAATATTGATAACACACTGATGTTTTGGCTGTCGCTAAGCGGTATTTACATTGGTCAAGGACCTTTTTTTTTCCCCAGCTTCCCATGCTCTGCCAGGTGCCCAAGAAATGGGAGGGGGCACAGCCAGGATAGTTGATCCAAACTGACCAAAGGGCTATTCCATACCATATGATGTCATGCCCAGTATATAAACTGGGGGAGTTGGCCGGGGGGTTGCGATCGCTGCTCGGGGACTGGCTGGGTGTCGGTCGGCGGGTGGTGAGCGGTTGTATAATTTTTTTTTATTTTATTTTATTAATTTTTTTTTTCCCTTTTTTCCCTCCCTTGGGTTTTGTTCCTCTTTCTCTCTCTCATTGTATTCCTTCTCATTATTATTATTATTATTATTATTATTTTGTTCCAATTATTAAACTGTTCTTATCTCAACCCACGAGTTTTCTTACTTTTGCTCTTCTGATTCTCTCCCCCATCCCACCGGGGGGGAGTGAGAGAGCGGCTGTGTGGTGCTTAGTTGCCAGCTGGGGCTAAACCACGACAACCTTGATTTCAGGCTTCCTGTATAAGAGAAAACTTGTCACATACATTCATGGACAACTAGAGTTCAGGTCCTTCTTTGGGAAAAAAAAAATTAGGATGTTTCCCCAGTATGGGGTTCCAGGAGGGCTTGAATCTACACATTTCAGTATCAAGCAGTTTTCTAAAATCTGGAGGGACCAAATGACTTCCACATTAGTTATTCTTGTTGGGAAGGGTTGAGTTTTGAGTGTACCAAAATCACAGTGATATTTATGGGAAAAAACATATCTTCCAGATACACACTTTCCATCTGTTGCTTTTGCTCAGCAGTTAGTCCTAGGTACCCTCACTAAAAATGGCAGCAATTTCATTCATATACAATACACACCATTCGCCAGAGCTACAGTGACTCAAGGGAAATTTTTCAGGAATGCAGGAGGAACAAAAGTAAGGAACATTTGCCAAAAGATCACAGGTTGCTGTACTTTTCTGATTCCCCCTCTAATGATAAGCATGGGGCAGAGTTCTTTGGTGTTCAGACCAGAAAATCAGGCCCTGGCATGGGGTCAGTCTTTTTTCCCTTATTTTAAGGAGTCTGTCCTTGACATTGCTGTGTAAAATGCAATGTAGTAGCTTGGTTCAGAGCAGTTACCGTAGGAGAACACAAGGACAACCAACCTGTCCTTGCTAAAAGTATACTCTTGACAAATAGTATCTCACCTTCTGCTGCTTCACTTTTTTTCTTTACCATTGTCACTGCCACTCAAGAATTTCAGCTGAAGAAATTCATAAATCATCACTGCCACTGAAATCAGAAGGCCAGATAGCACAAAACAGCATTTCTTTTTTGTTCAGGGGAACCAAACCTACCTACCTAGTCTATGAACCTGTCGCAGAATCTGAGTCAATAAAACAGTATGCATTTTCACCCACAGGGTTACGCATGTCTTCTAGCACCTTTGCAAGATAGCTGTTAAACAGCAACAGTTTATTCAGTCTGTCGAAGCATACACTCACACTTCAAATCCTGACCACTGAAACACCTTCTTTTGTGTATTACTGCAAACTACTCATATATCCCGGTTTGCTTAGACCCTAAATTTATATTTATTTACTTTAACACAGTTAGAAGACACTAATTTCCATGGGCTTTGGATCAGAAGAGTATTGGTCTGTGCATTGTGCTTACACAAATGCAGTCTCCAAAAGCCTTGTGAGATGTGTAAGTGAAGATGCTGTGCATGCAGAAAAGCTCAGACTTGGTATGGGGATCTTATACCTCCAGCAGCACATGCAAAAGGCAGAGAGGAGTTACTTCCAAGGCAATAACATGTGGCAGTGAGCAAACACAATCAAACTTGATATTGCTGCACATGGATATAAAAAATTTATAAGACTGATTTTTCCCATTGAAACTGGAAAGAAGTTAAACACAAGTTGTCCTGTGTTCTTTGCTATTCTGGAAAGTGTTGGCAGGAGATAAGAGCGACTGAAGGAAATGAGCAGCTCCCCTGATTGCCAAAGTGTAGGCTCACTGTTGGTGTTGATAGGGCTTGTAGGCAGAGAAACATACAATGTCTAGAGATTTAAAAGCTAACAGGTGAAATCCTGGCTCAGCTGAAATTACAGCGTGTTTTGTTACCAACTAGAGAGACAGAATTTTTCCCACCTTTCATATATCTGACCACTATTTTTCCTTGATGGGCTTGAAACATCCTTCCAAAGGTGACTTGTAAAGGACCAGACATCCTGGAAACCAGCCTGATCTCAGCCCAGCATTGCTGAGTTACACATGTGAGGATTAAACAGTGTAAGATGGTGAGTAAGAGTTACCACTCAGTTCATTCTTCATGTAACATGTTCAGCTAATAAGTGCTGTAATTTCCATTATTAAAGACTTTTCCTTTGTCCAGTATTAAATGTAAAAGCTTTGAGACTGTTCTCACACATCCAATTAAAATGAAATTGTCTCTAAAATGAGCTGATGAGCTCAGCTGAGATTGCAGTCCTGAGGTGTCATTTGTCCATATCGCAGCTCTTCAGTTTCATTGCAACGGCCATCCTTATTAGCAGCTCCCGTATCTAACCACAGAGTGATTCATGCCACAAAGGTTAGCAGAGCAGAGAGTAGAAGGAGAAAGGGAATAAAGTGGTTTTGAGCCACTGGGATTGCTCCTTCAAACAGGGTCAGTTCTGAGAAAAAATATTGCCATTGACAAACTCCTCCAGCCTGAATGTAATTCAGCATAAATAGATACTAGCCTATAACTCCAGTGGAGATGGATAATTTTGGTTACTAATGGTTTTTATCCTCAGACTTGCTCTTTTCCAGCTCTAATTAGGCAGTCTAAATGAGTGCCTACCTAAAGACAGACACGGTGCAGGTGGGGACCCCAGGCCCCACAGTTTTTGAGATGTTCAGCTGTTGGTATACAACTGCCATTGCTTGGACAGATGAAAGCTAACATTAAAACTACCAGGAATTAATCATTTCACTTCCCATATAATTTCTAAGAAGCTTTCATCCCATGAAACATTTTGATATTTCAACTGCTTATACAATTCAAGATGAAAACACATGTGAAAACACTGCAATTCTGGTCCTTCTTCCCTCACTGTGTTTGTGAGCCAAATATACCTCGCAGACATTTCTCATAAAGTTGGAGGAATTTATATTGACTCTGGTGGACTTTCTCCAGATTTCAACTGACGTAAATGAAAGCAAGTTTTGGCCCAACAGCCCAGTGTCTGACGTGTCTATCAGCAATTAAATATACTTAACATGTGAAAAGACACAGATCACTATCAGTGGTGACTGACACTATTTACTTTTGACATGAAAGATCTCTCAACGGGGATGGCCAAAGCCAGCAAAACAAATCTTGTATTTCCTTTCCAACCCTTAATGCTGAAACAATCCTCTTTCTTCACTGTCTGGGCAGTGATAGGTCCTTGGCAGCTCCTGTGACTTCTCACTTCACCCCTGTGATGTAACACGAACTCCCCCAATGAGCCCAGTATGAAATGTTTCTCAGAGCTCACAAATTGCCTCATCTTTCCCAAGGGTTGTCGTGTCCTTTACTCCAACCTCTTTCATAGCAAACAAAGCAAGGCCAGCCATCAGGAGCCTTGCTCCTGCATTTCTTCCTATCCTCCCTCATTCTGGTAATGAGGTGCCTCCCTCCCGTGCCAGTACTATTGTATTGCAGCTGGATTAAGCCACTTTTTCAGTCCCTGGCATAAAAAGTCAAATGAAATGCTTTAAATATTTTCTAGGTGGTAGATTTTACATTTCAGGACTACAAGACATCCCTTCACTGGGTGATGGCCTTTTTGTGCAAAGCTGTGGAAGAATCTCTTTGGGTCACTGGCAACTGCAAGATTCAGAAATTCTGGTTGATGTGAAGAACTTTCAAGGAAGTTCTTGAAGAAACAACTGATATAAAATGAAAACATCCAGTTTTCTCATAGCAGAGCAATTTGTTTAAATTGATAATGACTGAATGGAGTATGTGCTGTTACCTGTGTCAGGACGCAGCAAGAGCAGGGCTGCCCTGTGATGAGGGACAAGTTGAGAGCAGAAGGTAGCCTAGTGCAGGCAGTGCCCTCACTGGTGGGGGAGTCCCGTGGGGTCCCATCATGGCAAGCAGAACCGGGGACCAGTGACAGGGTCTGTCAACAGCCCTGGACATTGCGAGGGGATGAACCATGTCAAGGGTTCAGCCACTGGGTCCCATCAGGAGCAAAGGAGAAAGGGCTGGAGGCAAGCCACAGTGTATGTCTGAGGGGTCCATACAGGAGATGAGCTAACTACAGTGCAGGTCTGAGGTCTACCAAGGAAGAAGGGTTGGAGGCCAGGGGTAAGAGGGGGTTTTCCCTGGAAGCCTGGTCAGGACAATTAAGGCCTGTTGGTGCCCTCAGGTTCCTTACAACTTGTAGCAAAAAGTATTCATAAAACTACAGGATTGATTTTCCTGGTATTTGGGAAGCACAGATGCACTGTTGATGTTGTGTAAGCCAAACCAAGAATCATCACATTTGTTCAGCAACCCACCATTCCTAGGTTATTTCACTCAAAGGAGTTCAGCAGCACACACTAACAATGCCTATCATTAGAAAGACAGTATCTCATTTATGTACTCTTCAAACACACAAAGGGAGCTGGCAAAGAATATGAAGTGAAAAAGTAAACTCTTCCACAGGTCCAAAGTGCCATGTTAGTTATTAGAATTCAATAAAGACCTTACTCAAAGGGTTGTTACTAATGTATTTACCAGCTTGAGAGAGCAGTCATGTTTTAGTGTTTGGAAGAGACAAGAGAACAGCTATGAACAACCTAAGGAACTTGGAGCACATAGGGAATTTACAGTAAGGAAGGTCCAAAGCCATAAATCTGAGGCAGCTATGGAATATTTTGCCCAGGTGACAGATGCCTCAGCTGACATAAATCAGTGTAACCCTGTTGACTTGAAATATTCAGGCAGATGCTCAGGTGAAGTAAAGAAGCACAATTGTATTGTTGTCAATATAGCCACTCTAATTTAGATTAGTCTGCCCACAGACTACAGTTACACTGATCAATTTACAGCTGAGCATATGGCCTGTAAAGTGTAGGTGAACAAAATCTAAGCGGGACCAAAGAGATCAAAGATTTCTCTTAGAAGATAAGACAAAAACGAAAGAAAAGCCAGGTTTTCTGAAGAGATGAGCACTCTTTTCAGCAAAGATAGACTGTTGAACTGTATGAAATGGAAGAAATTGCAGAGTTACGTGAAGGAAATAGGCCTAGTCAACAGGCAAAAAATCACTTGCCATTGAAAGGCAGGAAAAAAAAGTCTGGTCAGAAGCATGGAAGAAGTTACTACTGTAATGTGTAACGTGTCTAAGAAGTAACGTGTCTAAATAGTCTTGTTGACTTCTACAGAGAATTGTATTCATCTACTGAAGGCACCAGCTCTCTACAGATTTGGCACTTGGTGTCACCAGTTCTCAAGTTGATCCTTGCAGCTGTGACTTGCCATCCTAATGTGAGAGTTTCAAAATATGTTTTGAATGGTAGAGGCTCAGTCAGTATCGCTGCTCTGTGCTGTACATTGATTCACTGCTTTCTGAGGAGATACAGGACAGTTCCTGTCATATCCTCTTGAAACAACTAAGCATGATTGAAGGAGCAGAGGAAATTGAGCCTGTGGTAGTAAAGTGCAGAATTAGGTTTTGGATTGTAAAATTGGCAACTAAGTTAGAAAAAAGGAAAAGAAACCTTTCTACCAGAAACCTATTGCTGTTCTTGGTCATCACTGTTAGAGCCTCACCATGCCATTCCCATAAACTCCAAAATTCACCCTTCTCCATGACTACTTCATAATGATGATTTATGGGCTTTTCTGAGAGATTAGTGCTGAGAATCTATTTCATAAAGCAACATCCTGCATAATGCAGAAACCATTGCTAACCTCGCAGTGTGTTGCAGTTACCCATTTTACCCAAGTTACCCATTTTTTTGGAGAATGTGGAATCTAATAACAGCTGAGACTTTCCTGCTTTCTTATGTCTTACTTTTAACTTTAGGAAATATTGAACAGTTTAATTCAGTAGGGAGGAGAATAATAAACTGTGCATTATCAGAGAGACTAATCCTTTAGAGGACCATAAAGAAATCTGGATAGTTCCTGTACCTATAGAAAAGCTGTTTTGTCTAAGTGTCTCCAGCCAGGGTTACATAGCTTGTACATTCACAGCTTGTGGATTATTCTGTAGCTGATCATACAGCTACTTTTAAAACCAATTTTGGGACTTTCTGAAAGTTTTGTTGTTTTTTTTTTTTTAGGCCAGAGAGCATAATAGATCTCAAGAAGCCACTTGGTGAACTGATCGGATAAAAGGAATTCTTATTTAAGATACAAATGTGAATGAGGCTCCCATGGTGGAATTTATGAACCACATGATGGAAAACACAGTAATTATATTCATGACTAAGCAATGTTTAGTATATCACCCAGGATAAAGAAGGACACAAATGGCAAAAGTACTGCAAAATATACTACAGACAACACTAGCAAAACAATGGAGCAGATGAATAGAGACATATTTTTCTCATTTTTATTAATAGGAAGGATGGTAAAAAAACCCAGTGCACAAAACTGCCATCTGATAGAAGAGTTAAGATAATAAAAGATAATAATCAGGGGGGGAAACTGAGGGAGTACAATCACTTAAATACAGGTTACTACAAAATTTTGTACTGTAGTTTAAATCAGCTTACATTATGATATTCTTTTAAACAAATTGAGCCAGTAGTGCTACTTATCGTGAGCAAATGCAAAAGATCTTCATTTGTGGAACAAGAAAATAGTTGATATGTTATTGCAATTGAAAACATAACAGGTAACAAACAGGATTGATAACTGTATCCATCTATCCATCTCTGCAAAGAAATCCAAATGAGCTATGCAGCTCATCAGGAGCAAAAGGCTCCTGTTTAAGCCAACACTAGAAATTATTTAATCAAAAGCACAATACGAAACTACTATAGAGTATTTATCAACAGTTCACAGTCAAAATGGAAGGGCACAGGAAGTGGAGTTCTACCCTGATATTCCTGATATCAATGATGTGTATGGTGGCATAAAATATGACTTATAAATTATCAGATCAGACACAGATGGGAAAGTCTTGAAGTGTTTTGGTGGAAAGAAATTTTACTCAAAATGTCCTGGATATATTAGGGAAATGTTTTGAAAAAGAAATAAATTGAAATTCAGTGGAGACAAGTGCAAGGTAGTATATTTTGGGAGGCATAATCAGATATAAAATTGTAAGATGGAAATAATAGGCTTGATAGAAGTTCTGTAGGACAGTATGAGGAGTTCATTAAGGACCACAAGCTGAACACAAGCCAATGATTTTGTGCAGATATAGAGAAAAAACCCATCATATTAAGATATGTAACAAAGAATATAAGTTGACTTCCTGCCTTGTTCAACTTTATATTGCCCTTTTCAGATGACAACATGAAGACAACTGAAAAAGAATATTTTTGAAAGCCTGAACAGGATCACATTTCAACAGAAAATGTATCTAATTAAAATTCCAATAAGCTAAAACATGGACTTTAACACCAGTTTTGGTAAGAGAAAGCAAGCGGGTGAGAACAGGGGCAGTGTATAGGTATGGACATAAACATCCATGTGATCATGAGTGAAGCCAGGGAACAGATTTGAGGTGTGATCAGGTTGGCAAGAGCATAGTCAAGGCAAAGGAAAGGGGCTCTAAACAGTGAATGTTGCTAAGGAACTGAATTTTCATACCTGCATCAGGCTACCTAACTCATATATTCCTGTTTTACATATTACATCTGAATAAATTTGTCATAAACTGATCTCTAAGTTAAAGCCATGAAGAACATCTGAATTACTTATTGTGACCAGAAGATGCCTGAGCTTGTTTTATTTGCCTTCCCCCACACCTTCTTTTCCCTTCCTCTTTGTCTTTCTGGTTTTTTTTGTGGTTTTATTTTAATAAGATACCTTCACTTGAGCACTGTTGACATGTAAAAAATGTCAGTGTGTGAAGGAAGAAACCATGGGGGAGTCATATCCTATAGAGTACTTTCTCTTATTGCCAACTTTTATGTAGGACATAGTGTTGAAATAAAAAAGTAACAGCTCTCCTGTCAAAGCTCACACTGGTAACCATAGCCTGTTAAAGAAGGCAAGCAGCCATCAGATAAATATCTAAGTCTTTATGGGCAAAGGGTTGAAAGCAAAAAGACTGCAATTCATGGATGTTTTTTTCAGTTGGTTGATATTTTTCCTACACCTGAAAGGAGAAATCAATATTCTTGGTTGAAAACAGTTTGGAAAGTCAAGCCAGCATTTTAAAGCAGTTACCTATACCTAAATTTGTGTCTTGTCTTCCAACTAAGAACTTCAATTTTCAGTGTTCAGTGCAACACAACTGATGTTAGGGAACCAAAGAATTTCTCAAATGGGTATTATGAACAATGCCGTGTAAATTTTATGCATAATATAATTGTGCTTCTGGCTCAATAGGTAGAAATTGTGCTTCTGGCTCATATCTTACAGCTTCTAGTATGTATGGTAGTTATTTTCTCTACTCACTGTCTCTGAAAAATTATACCACTTATTTAGAGGTAGAATTTTTCAGTTACCATCATTAAAAAATGATGAGTCCTTGGAAGTCAGGAGTTTGCTTAAAATATAAAAAAATATAGAACTTCTTTTGTATGGATTTTGGGATTAAAAATGAAGTGCATTTATGATATATTCTCAAGCTTCTTTCCACAAATGCAAAACCACCTTGCCTTGCTTTGCCTTTCTACCCATGCCTATGCCCCTTTCCTTCCTGCAGAACCTCTCACACCGTCCCATAATTCCTGGAGCTCAGGCTTATAAAATATCAGTTGCTCCAAGACTCACTCATGGCAGTTGACACCACTGAACTTTCCCTAGGTGTTAATGTAGCACATATGATAATTCATTGTGGTTGCTGTATCATTTGGATCCTCAGTTTAGAGGTTTCCAAACCAGTGGTCATGACTTCTTTTTTGGTCACAAGCAAAAATGTTTAGAAAATATATTCTTGACTGTATGTGATATAAGTAATTAATTCGATTCTCAGGGAAGTAAGGAGGGGGGTCAGCAGAACTGCCACCTTGGACTTGTGGAGGGCAGACTTTGGCCTGTTTAGGAGACTGGCTGACAGAGTCCCTTGGGAAGCAGTCCTGAAGGGCAAAGCAGTCCAGGAAGGCTGGACATTCTTCAAGAAGGAAATCTTAAAGGCACAGGAGCAGGCCGTCCCTACGTGCTGAAAGACAAGCCGGTGGGAAAGAAGACCAGCCGGGTTGAACAGAGAGCTTTGGCTGGAACTCAGGAAAAAAAGGAGAGTTTGTGACCTTTGGAAGAAGGGGCAGGCAACTCAGGATGCCATGAAGTTATGCAGTGAGAAAATTAGAAGGGCCAAAGCCCAACTAGAACTTAATCTGGCTACTGGCATGAAAGACAATAAAAAGTTTCTATAAAAGCATTAGCAAATAAAGGAGGGCTAAGGAGAATCTCCACCCTTTATTGGATGTGGACAAAACATAGTGGCAAAGGATGAGGAAAAGGCTGAGGTACTTAATGCCTTCTTTGCCTCAGTCTTTAATAGTAAGACCAGTTGTTCTCAGGGTACGCAGCCCCCTGAGCTGGAGGACAGGATGGGGAGCAGAATGAAGCCCCCATAATCCGAGGGGAAATGGTTACCGACCTGCTACACCACTTAGACACACACAGGTCTCTGGGGCCGGATGGGATCCACCCAAGGGTACTGAGGGAGCTGGAGGAAGTGCTCACCAAGCCACTTTCAATCCTTTATCAGCAGTCCTGGCTAACTGGGGAGGTCCCATTGACTGGAGGTTAGCAAACATGATGCCCATCTACAAGAAGGGCCAGAAGGAGGATCTGGGGAAGTACAGGCCTGTCAGCCTGACCTCAGTGCCAGGGAAGGTCATGGAGCAGATCATCCTGAGTGCCATCACATGGCACGTACAGGACAATCAGGTGATCAGGCCCAGTCAGCGTGGGTTTATGAAAGGCAGGTCCTGCTTGACCAACCTGATCTCCTTCTATGACAAGGTGACCTGCCTAATGGATGAGGGAAAGGCTGTGGATGTTGTCTATCTGGACTTTAGTAAAGCCTTTGACACCATTTCCCACAGCATTCTCCTGGAGAAACTGGCTGCTCATGGCCTGGACAGGTGTACTCCTCACTGTGTGAAAAACTGGCTGGATGGCTGGGCCTGAAGAGTGGTGGTGAATGGAGTTTACTCCAGCTGGCGGCCGGTCACAAGTGGTGTTCCCCAGGGCTCAGTATTGTGTCGCGGATGGAGTGAGCGTGCACTTCACTAGTAAGAGAGAAGTAAAAATATAGTTTATTGATACAGAATAGGGAGTTAACAATTTCAATGTGACTGTTTTAACAAGATTCGATGGCGAGGCACACTTGATTATTTACTGCATAGAGGACAGGGTCAGACAAAACTGTCAGGGAGACCCTCCTGTTGAGTCATGAGGTTCGGAAGGATCCCCTTGCTTTCTAAACTCCTTCTCAGAGAGGAGTCTAGGTGCGGCTAGATCCAGTCCTAGTCCCAGACTTGGTCAACGGTTTATATCTAAAGGATTATATATGCGCAATCAATCCTTTATATCACTTAGCTAAGATTTCAAAGTTTAGCATGCTATTAGTCACTTACCGAGGGTCTGTTGCGGCAAGGAATCTCTCAACCTCGAGGAGTAACCTTGAGAGGCGTCCCTGCTCAAGGGGAGATCCTGGCGTGCAGCCCGCTGCCGTGCAGGAGAGCTCAAAGGGCTCTTGGGCTGCTCCCTATTTATGGGGATAAGATGATTGACCCATAGTCATATTTGCATGCCGACCACAGGTTTTAGTTTCTTTGGTGGGCGCATTGCACAATAGCCCTAGGCTATTGTGTTGTTATCTGTCTCCTGAATTCACTTTGAGCTGATGCAGCCATCGTGACCAGATGCATCCATTACAATCACCGCTGGTGGTTATCACCTAAGCAGGGTTACAGGAGATAAAGGTCAGGGGCAGGGGAAGCACACTGTCACATATTGGGGCCAGTTCTGTTTAATTCTTTATCAATGATCTGGATGAGAGGATCGAGTGCACCCTCAGTAAGTTTGCAGATGACACCAAGTTGAGTGGGAGTGTTTATCTCCTTGAGGGTAGGAAGGCTCTGCAGAGGGACCTGGACAGGCTGGATCGATGGATCAAGGCCAATTGTATGAGGTTCAAAAAGGCCAAGTGCCAGGTCCTGCACTTGGGTCACAACAACCCCATGCAATGCTACAGGCTTGGGGAAGAGTGGCTGGAAAGCTGCTGGGCTTTCCGGGTGGTGTTGGTCAACAGCCGGCTGAATATGAGCCAGCAGTGTGCCCAGGTGGCCAAGAAGGCCAAGAGCATCCTGGCTTGTATCAGGAATAGTGTGGCCAGCAGGACTAGGGCAGTGATCGTGCTCCTGTACTCGGCACTGGTGAGGCCACACCTCGAATGCTGTGTTCAGTGCTGGGCCCCTCACTCCAAGAGAGACATTGAGGGGCTGGAGCGTGTCCAGAGAAGGGCAACGAAGCTGGGGAAGGGTCTGGAGCACAAGTCTGATGAGGAGCAGCTGAGGGACCTGGGGTTGTTTAGCCTGGAGAAAAGGAGGCTCAGGGGAGACCTCATCGCTCTCTACAACGCCCTGAAAGGAGGTTGTAGCCAGGTGGGTGTCAGTCTTTTCTCCCAAGTAACAAGCCATAGGACAAGAGGAAATGGCCTCAAGTTGCACCAGGGGAGGTTTAGACTGGATATTAGGACATTTTACTTCACTGAAAGGGTTATCAAGCATTGGAAGAGGCTGCCCAGGGAAGTGGTTGAGTCACCATCCCTGGAGGTATTTAAAAGACATGTAGATGTGTCACTGAGGGACATGGTTTAGTGGTAGACATGACAGTGTTAAGTTAATGGTTGGACTTGGTCCTAAAGGTCTTTTCCAACCTAAATGATTCTGTGATTCTGTGATTTTATGATTCTAATAGTAACCGTAATGAAAGTCAGAAGAGAAATCATATTTCCAGGTGTGCGCAATTTCTTACTTGCAGATTATTCTGCATGAATATTATTATATAGAAATATATAGTAGGTTATTATTTGCATTTCTATATTCTGAAGTCTGAACAGGTATCTCAGTGCACATTTCCACTTTAGAAAATTAGAATGAAATATTTCCATGTTCCTGAGATCCTTGACATGTAATAATCGAGTTTTAATCAAGATTTAGGCTGCTGTTTTCTGTTAACATGTACAGTAAGAGCAATAAAATGATCCTTGTGCATGATTCCTATGTATAAACTCCTTGTAGCTATTATTGAACCAGCAATTGGTTCTCCAATCTTCTATTAAAATATCAATAGTATTTTTCAGAGCTTAAATTGAGCAGTGATTTTATTTAAGGCTGCACCTAGACACCACTTTTCTTCGAAGAATCTCTTGTTGTTGCTAAAAATGAAAGCCATTCAAACGAGTGTGATTGATTGAAACAAGGACAGGGAAAGGGAAAAAATCAATAGAACGTTTTCCAGGGTACTCTCTCTGCTTTTGAAAAGAGACCATTAATAACATGCTTACAGTAAAAGCAGCTGCTTGTTCAAAGTACATTCAAGGGTGAGTTGAAAGGATGGCTCTCTCTACACAGCCTCCCTGGAGAGAGAGTTTGCAAAGATTTAAAAACCCAACCTCAGACTATGGACAAAAGACTTTCCTAGGCATTTTAAATATTCTTATCTAATATTAGATAGTGAAATGGGGCTGAAATGCCTTCTAATATTTTGCTCCTTATGAAAGGCAATGTGGATCAGCGAATGAGCTATTGGTCTGAAAACTGCTTTACAGACAAAACACTGCAGGTCGTATTTGTATCTCTGAGGACTGTAGGTGTCATGCTAATGCAAATTGCTACAGCCCTCAACAGTGATGGGCAGTGCTGTGGGGCATATACAGCAGTTCTTGCTGAAACAGAGGGCTTGATCAGTTCATTCAGAAAATTATGGTATCTTGAGACAAATTCAAGTTAAGGGTTGGGATAGGACTGAATCTTGGATCATCACCTAACTTGCTTCTAGTATTATTGCATGTGCTGAAAGGTATGCAATGCTTTAGAATACATAAAAGATCAACAGTGCAGTTAATATGTAAGAGAACTTTTTTCATAGAGCTTAGCACGCTTGGGCATAATTTTGTAATCTCTTTCACTTGCTTTGTTTAGATAGCTGAAGCAGATCTATAGGTTTTCAGGAACATCAGGATGAAATATAAGGCATACCTATAACAACAAGCATACCACAGATGGCCAAAGACCTGAGCTCGTACTTATAATGTTACTAATTATAAGTTACTTACTACGCGCTTAACTGTCTTCTCTATGGAAACAATAGTCACTTGAAGAGCCTATAACCTTCCAATGTGTCAATGTTGTTATCTGTATTATACTGCTAATTAATCTAGCTCTGTCCAACCCTCGTGATCCTGGTTCCAGAATTTGGGTAGCTGGAGAAGCTTTGGTATCTGTAACATTAGTGCCTAAGGGCCAGATTCATCTCATCTCACCTCATTAGGGCCTCCAACAGCCATTGCTAAATTAAGATCCTAGTTGTCCTTGGTCTCTTCCAGAGTCACTGAAGACTGACAGGATTCTACAGAGAACAAGTTGGATCTTAGGTTGATTAAGAACAGACCAAATTCTACATTCTGTAGGGTTTTGAACAGAGATGTCTAGAGGGAATATCAGACTAAGGAGTTACAGCTGCTTCTTTCTGCCTTTGACTGCCTGTTCCTACACTCACATTGCAGGAGGAAACTGGTCCGGGTTAAAAAACCTCAGTACTACAAACAACGATAACATGATAACAAAAAATTCTCCTTCAGAACCAGAGGGAGAAAGCTCAGTTTCCTGATCCACCTCATACGCACATACTGTCAATAGTTGTCTTGAATCAAGGGAGGAAAAGGGACATGGCTGCTTCTGGCCCTGATTTGGCTCCTAAAGCTCCTGAATTGTGAAATTACAGCATAAAACTAGCAGAAAATTCCAAAACATACACTATAATGGCATATATTACTCTAAAAACAGAGATTGTCACTGAAATATTCAGTCAATCCTTAATGCCTTTCTTCCTGGTCTCAGCCCTGCTGACTACAATTCCATAGATTTTTGTACAAGCAGTGACGGTTTGGCATCCTTTACAGCAATGGATTAGTGTGGGTACTCAGGATGCCAGATCTCATTGATTATTATATCTCTGAGATTCTATTCTAAGGAGATACTACTCATATAATCCGCTGGGTTGATAGATGAGGAGATGGCATTATTGCAATGGGCTGTCCGCAGCCCCTTTTCATCATAGTTATAGCTATGGACTAGCAGGAGCCCCTCTGGAAATGAATGTTGGAAATCATAATGGCACTTTGCACAGTGCAATTTTATTTAGGGAAATACTATTCAAGACATAAAATAAGGAGCTCCTGTAAAAAGAAATAAACAACTGGAAACTTTAATATGATGTTTTCAATAAGGATCCTTATTGTTTTCAATAAGAATTCTGATGGAACTTTTATATTCTAGATTTTACCTTCATTTGCTTCAATTTTGTCCAAAGATTAATATGAGATGTTCATTTCAAAGAGAAAGATTACCACAGTGATTAAAATCTCTTTTGTTATGTGTAAGCAGAAGAAGCAGTTATTAATACTGAGAAATATATTACACACGTCTCCACTCTGCTCTGATTTCTCATGAAAGCTACTCCTATCAAAAATGTAGGCTTTTCTGGAGCACCATTATGATTTATTTTTATTTTTTACCACTAGCTTTGAGAATAATCAGTTGTATATGGTGTTTCTGGCAGTCATTTTGTGCAAAGGAATAGTCTCCCACTTGAACAAGCAGATAGGAAAAAAATCGCCCAAAAAATTTTGATACAACTTAGGGATGAAGGGTTAGACCTTATAGCTGGGGACAGGGTTTTAGCCTACCCAAAATAACTACCTAACCCTCATTAATGTTTTAAAAATAATATTTATTCTCTGAACTGCCATTCTCCCTACCTTAGTAAGAGAAGTGCTACTATCCCTATTTCACAATGGGAAATTGAGACATTGAATTATTTAATGGTTATTCAAGGAAGAGAGGGAGTCTATAACAATAGACTAAAATTTCCCTTTTCCAGCTGCTCATTAAATACCCCGCACCGTGTCTGATTGTCAAGTGAATTTATGCACTGAGGAATTCTGAAAATTTTTCCACCTTTTTTTAGTGAATGAACAGGATATTAATTTGATCACACACACACACCCCCCCTCTGCTGACATCTATCAGAGTTTGGTTTTCATACATGTCAGAGATTTTTCAATTCAGCCCTTAAATTACACCCACTAACCACTCAGTTGCTGTTGTAAATGGTAACTGCACACATTGGCCATATGGATAAAATAACCATTTTGTGCATGTAATACAAGTCATCTTAAATGAGGGTACACCAGAGCTGGCAAGATTTCTGTTCTGAGGCAAATTTTGACTATTTGGATTTTGAGTGTGACACAAATTGAGTTTTGGATGTTGAAGTGTCTTGAAAGGGACTGTCCAGGACTTGGGACCTCAGTGGGTTTACCTATTTGATTGACTCAACCTCATGATTAGAAACTTGGGGGTGAAGACCCTTCAGGCTCAGAGTGAATTGCCATGGGTTCTTCCCATGTTGAAATAAACTGGTTTTCAGAGTATGTCAGTCTTCAGCAGACCTGTCACAGAGCAGAGAATACCAGAAAGCAGGATTCCTGTTTTTGTGGCTCTCCACCAGGAGTTTGCACAGTCTGGCAGAAACAATACATGGGATACAGCAAAAGTCTGTCAACCCCCAAATCTTTCAAACAAAACAGCTTGATGCTCAATAAATCAGTGTTTTTAACACGGCTTTTAGTCAAAAAGTGTTCATTTAGCTGTATTAATTTCCAACATTTAATCAGGGGAAGGGAAGATACTGACTGTAATCACAGTCTGCGGTACTTAGCTACATTCATTACCTGACCAACATCTCAATTGTAAAAATAATACTGTTTATTTATAACTGGAATGGTCATTCTGCAGCAAAAAAGCAAATATAAGAAGACAGGGAGCGGTCAGGATATGGAGTGGGAAGAGCAGCTGCAGGGTCAGGATGCAAGGAAAGAAAGAAAGAAAATGTGGGGATGTTCTTTAGGAAGAATGTTAGTCTGGCAGAATATATGGGGGAAAAGGGAAATTGATTAATTTTGAGCCTAAGAAAAAGTGAGGAGGTCTGATGATGGAAATGCAGAAAGAGGTTTCAGAAGAAGGGGATGAGAAGAAGAAGAAAGCAGAAGAAGCAGAAGAAAGAAGCGGATGAGAGAAGAAGGGTAAAAGGAGGAAAAAGAGCAAAAGACAGATCTTTTTCAGAAATCTTCTCTCTTCTTGTGAAGCATAGGCACATCCTAGCAGCTGTAATGAGCCTTCGCCAGTAACCACAAATGGATATGTGTGTCATCTATATCACAACTGAATGAAACTAAGCTACTTCACTGATGAAGTCTCCAGACAACTTTACGTGAATGAAGGGAGTGTGATGTTGTAGTCTAACAGTGTAGTCTAACAGGAGCTGGTGGAAGGCCAAGGCTTATGTAAAGCTGATAAGGGGGATTCAGGATGGAAAGCGGAATGTCTAAACAAGAACTACTGTCCTTGGGAATAAAGCACATCCTGGAGAAATATGTAAGCTAATTAAGATGTTTTGGGAACCATCTGAAACAACTAGTAGAAGTGTGATAAGAAGCACCCTCACGCGAACTATCCTCATTATAATACTAAAAGTCACACCCCTTGAGCAGGGGGACCCCGGCCCAAGCAGAGACCCCTCACCTTTCAGCGTGCACAGAATATTAAAGTAGCACTTGTCGTGGTTTAGCCCCAGCCAGCAACTGAGCACCACACAGCCGCTCACTCACTCCCCCCTGGTGGGATGGGGGAGAGAATCAGAAGAGTAACAGTGAGAAAACTCGTGGGTTGAGATAAAGACACTTTAATAGGGAAAGCAAAAGCCGCGCACGCAAGCAAAGCAAAGCAAGGAATTCATTCACTACTTCCCATGGGCAGGCAGGTGTTCAGCCATCTCCAGGAAAGCAGGGCTCCATCACACGTAACGGTTACTTGGGAAGACAAATGCCATCACTCCAAATGTCCCCCCTTCCTTCTTCTTCCCCAGCTTTATATACTGAGCATGACGTCATGTGGTATGGAATAGCCCTTTGGTCAGTTGGGGTCAGCTGTCCCAGCTGTGTCCCCTTCCCAAGTTCTTCTGCACCTGGCAGAGCATGGGAAGCTGAAAAGTCCTTGACTAGTGCAGCAACAACTAAAACATCTCTGTATTATCAACCCTGTTTTCAGCACAAATCCAAAACATAGCCCCATACCAGCCACTATAAAGAAAATTAACTCTATCTCAGCTGAAACCAGGACAGTATCCACCCCTTATTCCATACCATCTACGTCATGCTCAGGTCTCACACTATCCAATACATTCTCATTACCCACTGTCACCCTTCCCATCCTTTGATATAATACACACATATCATTCCCTTAGTCTATGGACCACCCCTACAAAATATTTGTAAAATGTCCATAAATGTCCACAAAATGTCCACTGAGTTCATTTAGTCCATGACTTTGGGCTTCATCTCTTGTGGTTGTTACTCAGGACAGGAGAGGTGGTGTGTTGCTTGGAGTTATTGGGCACCAAAGCCAGCTCAGGTCAGGTCACTGCTGCACTTGCACTGCTTCTTGTAAGGCTTCTCCTCCATTTGTTCAGGTGGTTCCGGCTGTAGTAATTCCTATAACATGCAACTCAAATCATGGGTTACAACAATTTAAAGGTATATCCATTACAATCTCCACCCCTGGTCCCTTTGTGCCAGGTTATAGGGTTTAACATTGCAATAAACTCCTCCCCTTGCTCCTAGCCTGGCCAGCAACAAGGGGTTCCTGCTATAGTAATTCCCACAACATGCAACTCAAATCACGGGATACAACAATTTAAAGGTATTTGCATTACAATCTCCACCCCCGGTCCCTTTGGACCAGACCATCAGGTTTAACATTGCAATTAAGTCCTCCCCTTGCCCCTGCTCCAGCTTGGACTTATCCACAGAATATAGTACCTTCAGAAGTAAACTTGCTCCAACATGGCCTCATGCACAGCCACTGACGCTTCAAGGTGTACCTGCTGCAGCATGGACTTCATCCACAGCCACAGATGCTTCGAGGTGCACCTTATCCAGCGTGGACTTATCCTTGGGCCACAATCCCTGCAGAGGTATACCTGCTGTGGCACGGACATAACCATGGCCACAGACGTTTCAAGATATACCTGCTCTGGCATGGGCTTATCCATGGGCACAGATGCTTCGGGGTGTCCTGCTCCCACGTGGATTCATCCACAGGTCACAGTCCCTTCGACTCGAGTTCACACTGGAGTTCCAGCCTGTCCAGTACAGCAGCACAGAAACAGCAGCGATGTCCTGGCCATCTGCCAGCCCAGGCGCATCGCCATTGCTGTTATCAAAATGTTCCCAGGCACAGCAGAGTAAGATGATAAGCAGGACAGCAGCACGGCAAGCAGTGAAAGCAAAAAGCAGCCACTAACGAGCCCTAGAATCTAATATACAATAAGGCAAGCAAGCCTATGGCAAGCACAGAAGCCTGCTAACTAATAGCTAAACAGCAATAACAGCTATACATTTTATCTAGCACATTCCAATCAAATCTGTCATTATCTCGAACCCTTCGAGCCCCACGTTGGGCGCCAAAAAGGACTGTCGTGGTTTAGCCCCAGCCGGCAACTAAGCACCACGCAGCCGCTCGCTCACTCCCCCCTGGTGGGATGGGGGAGAGAATCGGAAGAGTAAAAGTGAGAAAACTTGTGGGCTGAGATAAAGACACTTTAATAAGTAAAGCAAAAGCCGCGCACGCAAGCAAAGCAAAGCAAGGAATTAATTCACTACTTCCCATGGGCAGGCAGGTGTTCAGCCATCTCCAGGAAAGCAGGGCTCCATCACGCGTAACGGTTACTTGGGAAGACAAACACCATCACTCTGAACATCCCCCCTTCCTTCTTCCTCCCCAGCTTTATATACTGAGCATGACGTCATATGGTATGGAATAGCCCTTTGGTCAGTTTGGATCAACTATCCTGGCTGTGTCCCCTCCCAGCTTCTCCTGCACCTGGCAGAGCATGGGAAGCTGAAAAGTCCTTGACTAGTGCAGCAACAACTAAAACATCTCTGTATTATCAACACTGTTTTCAGCACAAATCCCAAACATAGCCCCATACCAGCCACTATAAAGAAAATTAACTCTATCTCAGCTGAAACCAGGACACACTGTAGCTTTAAGTTGAAGTAAGAGAAATGTAGACCAATAGAAAACTGCTTTGTGTAATTACTTATGCATATGCATAACTGGACTGTATAAATACTGTACCTGCATGACCGAACTTTGTGCTAGCTTTGTGGAGCTACCACCTAGCACCCATCTCTGCACAGACATGAAATAAAAATACCTCTGCCCTGTGTGTATATTGGCATCTCGCACACCGGGTAAACGACCTCACACTTATGGGATAACAATGTGAGTTCAACGTGTATTACACAAGCCATACAGTTTTCTTTATCTGTTGGATGAGTTTTGATTGCTCCAGTTGCTGCCTGCTGAATTGAATACATCATATTCAGCTTAACATCCCTTTATCTCACTAAGTTATGAAAGATAGAACTTCAGTACCCAGCAACCAGGGTGCATATGATAACATTCATCAAGTTAGTCTCATTTAATTACTCCAGTGCTTTTTAAAGCAGGCTCCAGTTATTTCTATGCACGTGTTTGTGTTAAAAATTAAAACAATAACAAAAGTAACCCAAATCCTCAATGATGAAAACTTCTCCATGTGAAAATTAATTATGTTTATTTAATTGCAGTGTGTTTCTTCTCTAGTCTCAATCCCCTTGTGAGGATATTGGGGGAATGTTACTACCTGCTGCAGATTTGTTCTGTAAAGTTGTCTCAGTTTCACATATGTGTATGTACATGTTTTTATGTATATATAAAGCTATGTGGGAAGATTATTCAGGAGCACCTATTCAAAAAGCAGGAGGTCTTTGTCCTTTACCAATTTTCTGTGGCTCCAATATTACAGAACAAAAAATTGCTGTCTAAATGGACTGTAGGTCTGAAGGACAGAACAAAGAAAGGGTCTAGAAAAGTCTAGATAGTTCCACATAGCAGAAGGAAGTGGGCAACAGGTAAGACCTTTTGTAACACAACTTGTCAAACAGGAAAAGTTTCCTGGAAAAATAACAAAGCCCCACTAACCTTTAGGAAAAGCCATTGTTATGTTTAGGTGTATTAGGAGAACATAGTGCTCACTGCCTTGAAATGCAAGAAAAGACTGGTCTTCTTTGTGTAGATGGGATGGGTCAATTAAATACCTGTTCTTTAATGAGATTCACCCTTCCAAAGAGTCACATGAAAATTTGGAAAGATATCAGAGGAAACATTCTACACTGACATAGAAAAACCCAAACGATATAAATTTAACCTTCTTTGTTACCACATTGCACAGTCTTTTAATAGTATAAATAGTAAGGACTTTAACAAATCTGAATAATTAACTATCATATTCCCTATACCTTTGACTTAGTAGCAAGATGAATTAAAGATACTGTATAACTTAGGTAGCTTGAGCTTTTCTCTCTGTATATACCTCTTTCTAATAAATGCCCTGGTTCTACACTTCACATTCTACTTAATTTACTTTTGTCTATCAATTAATATGACTCTTGCATTAGAATATCACCAGACACATAATGTTGTCAAACACCAACTTTGCAGGCAGCTTGAAAAATGCACCCTAACTTCATTAATGTCTCATAAGAACACTTGACTATAAAATGTCTTCATTAGCTAGTACAAAGATTTTGTACCTAACATGTAGTGAATTTGCATGGTTAGTTGCTTAGATTACTCCATTAGCAGGGACTATGTGACATTTTCCTTGTATGTCCAAAAACTTAATATTCTTCTGCTTTACAAAAAAGCTTACAATCATTTAGCTAGACATTTAGATAGACTTTTAGTTTTAAATCCTCAGTAGAGAGACACCTGTAAATCAGAGGTTGGTACCAAACATGACAATCCATCAGCTACAGTCATCTCCATACTTCCGTGCATGATATTTTCTCAGCATAGTAGCTTCCTGTGGGTTACAGTCAGGTATCTACCTTTCCCAGAGCCTGGATTTGGAAACCTCGGGGGGTTCATTTCCAACTGGGGCAGGAATTGAAGAGTTAGAAGTTGCAAGTCTGAGTCATACAAACCTAAGTGGGAATTAACCTCATCCAAATGTAGTTGTCTGAAGATAGTCGGAGCTGAGCTTTTAGACTCCTTCTATGACCAGGGGACAGATGCAGGCAAATCCAAAGGAATATATCCAAAGAGATACATTTAAATCTGAGAACAAGTCACGTTACCTTTCCCTCCGTTGACTATAGATGGAGCTCAGATGAACAACTTTTGGGCAGCAAAAATTAGACATAAATTGTGCGCACGATAATAAACACCCATAAATTATGTTGTTCTCCAGCTACATGAAGTGGATGAGCTAGGGAAGGTTAGATGGCCACTTCAGTCAAACAAATCCAGGCATAAGAAAAAAACTGTATTTACAACACACCAGAAGTCAAATATGAGGCTGGACACAGAATAGCTAACTACTGGAATAAACTATCAAAGAGAAGAGCTGAATGTTTGTTTTGTGCAAGTCAGATAAAGGATACTGAGTTCTGTATAGGGTGATAATTTAAGGTGTGAATTTTACAGGGTCAGACTAAAGGTTGTACTAGTCTTTGCTGGACTGACTGAGTCTGTTAATTATACTTTTTGAAGCAGGATAGCTTATGCAAATACTTATGACCACGGACTCGAAATACAGCTTCAATGACTACTCTGCTATTTCCTTCCAATACATTCCTATTAGGAAGCTGGCTATAAAAAATTTCTTTTTTAAATTAAATTCAATGGTAAAATTCACTGACTGGTGGAGAAAACTAAATTTACTAATTCATGAGAAAAATTACTTAAAAATGGAGCTGTAATATAATAAAAGGAATACAGCATAAATGGTCAGAAGAATATTTTTTAGATTTTTTTTTTATGTAATCATTCAGTTCCTCATGTAACACTGAAGCTGCCTATAAACAAATCCAATCCTACATTGGTGTGATTCAAAAGAAAAATTTGCAACAGCTGTTGTGTGAATAGCACCATTCTGAGATTTGAGTTCCTAAGCTGATTACAGGCGAACATCTGGAAAATTGAATTGAATCCAAATCTACTAAAAATTACTGTGTCAGTTTGTTGTGTTCACTTCAGGAAATGAGCAATTTTATCATAATTTAAGGAATTTCATTGCATGGTTGGTGGCATATACATTGAAAGAATGAAGTAATCTCTATTCCTCTTCTATGGAGAAAACAATCTTTACAAAAGGGGAAACCATCCCACTTAGATCTCCAGACATCACTATGAGATCCTTTTCATGGAGTCTGGGCAGCCAAATGAAACCCCAGACCTCTGCATACTGAAATGGAAACTTATTTATGTACACAGATACCCATTTGTTTAGACCTTTAACCTGTGAACTGAATCCTGCCTCTGAAGTTGAGTTGAAGCCCACCCAATGTACATGGGATTGATTGATACTCAAATGTGAGCACAAGTTTTTACATCATGAATGAAGGAAAAAACAAAACAAAACAACCTTCTGACAAAATCGAAGGACTTTGTTTTGATTTTGAGTTTTTTTATCTTTTAGATTTAGAAATGTATAAGTGTTGAAACCAAAAGTTATTTTCAGCAATTGGAAAACATGTACAAAATGGCCTGTCCAGACTTGCTTAACAGCTTTGTATTTTCAGTTTAGGAAAAAAAGACCCCGTAAAATCATCAGGCATTTATAATATTAATAATTGTCACCTTTTTCTGGGGAAAAAAGAAAACGGAAAGAAAAAACACTGATGCAGAAAACACCACCCAGGTCTAGTTACTACCATATCTAGCAGTAATCAGTTAGACTCTGGGGCAAAGAATTAACTATTTATTAGCCTACCTATTCATATTTTCTTTATACGCTTATAAATTATCTATGGACACTTCAAAATTAAACACTAGGGAACACTTAATGTGAGAGGTACTTGTCAGGGGTATTATTATTATTTAAGAACTTTGCTTTATTTTTCAGTGAAAATTTGGAAATTTAAACTCAGGATATTTCACAGATAAATAAAAAGTTGCAGTTCTTCTACTTCTCATTTTGTGTTTGAACCCATTGACCTCATCAAAGATTTTCAATAATCAGAAGACATGTGGGACCATAGGTGTTCAAAAAGCTTGGTCTGAAAAAATACCTTGCCATTCACAGGGAAGTCCCATTTCAGTGGAGCTGCATCAGTGCACTGCCAGAAATATGAATTTAGTCAACACAGTTTACACCAGATTATTTTATTCATATTAAAATAGAGTTTTTAAAGAGACTCACACAATTTTAAAATAAATTTTCAATTGATGCATAATAATAACAACTTCAAAACGGATCCCTGCACAGGGGTACGAGCCAACAAATGTTTAGCTGTACCATCTGCCAAACTAAGGACACTTTCCTGAAGGGTGTCTAAGGTAAAATTCTTCTGTAGGTGCAATAAATTATGGGGGCAGATAAAGGAACACTGCGACAGTCACTGCAGTCTGAGACCTTTCTGGAAGATTTCAGTGTTATGTAAATTGCCTAAAATTTTGCACAGAAGTGCTGTAGAAAGATGATCCTTCTGTCATTTTGTTGAATTTTTGAGGTAAACGTACATGCCAAATAAACAGAGAAAAAAAGATGGAGTTTAAATGATAGCCAGGATCACATCAGTGTGGTCCTTCACAGGCATACAAATAAATAGCAAGAATTCTAAGCAGTGTGTTTAGGGGCAGCATAACACCTTGATTGGTTTCAGTGAGGTACAAATATGGGAATTGTTTAATGTAAAAATGGGACATATTGCCTCATTTAACATGGGGGGGGGAAGGAAGGAAGGGAGGGAGGGACGGAGGGAAAGATTTAAAGAAAGAAAGAAAGAGAAAGAATTAAAGAAAGAGAAATAAAGAAACAGAATGAAGAAGAGAAAGAAAAAAGGAAAGAAAGAAAGAAAGAAAGGAAAGAGAGAAAGAAAAAAGGAAGAAGGGAAGAAAAGAGAAAGAAAGGAAAGAAGGAAAGGCTGAGGTACTTAATACCTTCTTTGCCTCAGTCTTTAATAGTAGGGCCAATTGTTCTCTGGGTACCCAGCCCCTGGAGTTGGAAGATAGGGACGGGGACCAGAATGGAGCCCCCATAATCCAGGGGGAAATGGTTAGTGACCTGCTGTACCACTTAGACACTCACAAGTCTATGGGGCCTGATGAGATCCACCCGAGAGTACTGAAGGAACTGGCAGATGTGCTCACCAAGCCCCTTTCCATCATTTACCAGCAGTCCTGGCTAACTGGGAAGGTCCCAGTTGACTGGAGATTAGCAAATGTGACACCCATCTACAAGAAGGGCCAGAAGGAGGACCCGGGGAACTACAGGTCTGTCAGCCTGACCTCGGTACTGGGAAAGCTGATGGAGCAGATCATCCTGAGTGCCATCACGCGGCATGTAGAGGATAACCAAGAGATCAAGCCCAGCCAGCATGGGTTCAGGAAAGGCAGGTCCTGCTTGACTAGCCTGATCTCCCTCTATGACAAGGTGACCCACCTAATGGATGAGGGGAAGGCTGTGGATGTTGTCTATCTAGACTTCAGTAAAGCCTTTGACACAGTTTCCCACAGCATTCTCCTGGAGAAACTGGCTGCTCATGGCTTGGACGGGTGTACTCTTCGCTGGGTAAAGAACTGGCTGGATGGCCGGGCCCAGAGAGTGGTGGTGAATGGAGTTTACTCCAGTTGGCGGCCAGTCACAAGCGGTGTCCCCCAGGGCTCTGTGTTGGGGCCTGTCCTGTTTAATATCTTTATCAATGATCTGGACGAAGGGATTGAGTGCACCCTCAGTAAGTTTGCAGATGACACCAAGTTGTGTGGGAGTGTCGATCTGCTTGAGGGTAGGAAGGGTCTACAGAGGAACCTGGACAGGCTGGATTGATGGGCCAAGGCCAATTGTATGAGGTTCAACAAGGCTAAGTGCCAGGTCCTGCACTTGGGCCACAGCAACCCCATGCAACGCTACAGGCTTGGGGAAGAGTGGCTGGAAAGCTGCCTGGCGGAAAAGGACCTGGGGGTGTCAGTCGACAGCCAGCTGAATATGAGCCGGCAGTGTGCCCAGGTGGCCAAGAAAGCCAATGGCATCCTGGCTTGTATCAGGAATAGTGTGGCCAGCAGGAGTAGGGAAGTGATCATGCCCCTGTACTCGGCACTGGTGAGGCCGCACCTCGAATACTGTGTTCACTTTTGGGCCCCTCACTACAAGAGAGACATTGAGGGGCTGGAGCGTGTCCAGAGAAGGGCAACGAAGCTGGTGAAGGGTCTAGAGCATAAGTCTTATGAGGAGTGGCTGAGGGAACTGTGGTTGTTTAGCCTGGAGAAAAGGAGGCTCAGGGGAGACCTTATCGCTCTCTACAACTACCTGAAAGGAGGTTGTAGAGAGGTGGGTGTTGGTCTCTTCTCCCAAGTAACTAGCAATAGGACGAGAGGAAATGGCCTCAAGTTGTGCCAGGGGAGGTTTAGACTGGATATTAGGAAATTTTACTTCACTGAAAGGGTTATCAAGCATTGGAACAGGCTGCCCAGGGAAGTGGTTGAGTGGCCATCCCTGGAAGTATTTAAAAGACGTTTGGATGAGGTGCTTAGGGACATGGTATAGTGGTGGTCTTGGTAGTGTTAGGTTTATGGTTGGACTCGATGATCTTAAAGGTCTTTTCCAACCTATACGATTCTGTGATTCTGATTCTGTGAAAGAGAAAGAAAAGAAGGAAGGAAGGAAGGAAGGAAGGAAAGAAAGAAAGAAAGAAAGAAAGAAAGAAAAAAAAAGTAAGAAAGACAAAGAAAAGTCAGCCTTTGCTATTACAGTTTCAGCTTAGATGACACAAATAAAATGCTGGCCCCAAGATCTGCATAGAGTCATTTAAACAGCTTAATAGCACAGGAGATTATTATTATTATTATTATTATTATTATTAATAATAATAATAATAATAATGAAGAAACAGGAGACATAGGACTTGGAACTGTGCAGCTCAGCTCCAACTGCTGTTCAACAATCAGAACTATCAACTTCATTTCCTCCTAGCACGTAATAAATAACACATCTACCCAACATAAAAGCATTTTTATAATAGCAGTAAAGGAACTGCAGAGAGTGTGATTATCATGAACTAGTAACACCCTGCAGAAGATATGCAGCACAGATTGGAGATGACCTGAAAATGAGACTATGGTTTACATGGCTGGTACTGTACCTGACCAGACATTGTCCCATTTTAACCATGCTACCCCAAACTGCTACCATATTCTAATATTTTCTGCCTCTGCCACAGTAATTTACACAGAGGGAGTCCATTTATCATTGTGGGTTTTCTCTTTATGCAGTGGCTTCTTGCACAAGAGCTAAAATGAATGCCGTGCTTTAATTCATGGCGCTGTTAGCTCTGTTCATGCACCAACTCACACTGCCTGTAGTATTTTCACAGCATCACACATCTCGAGGAAACAGAAGGGAAGCTCAGCTGGTCTCTTTTTAGTGCCTCTAGTGATACTCTAGCTTTGCAGAGGTGATGACTGTACCCTCTAATGGGAGAGAAGAGGTTGCCTGGGGGTTAAAATATACAGCTGGCTATTAGCCAAATCAGATTTGCTTCCTACATTTGCATAGACTTGCGTGACTAGTGACTTCATGCTAGTCACTTGTGCTGTCTGTGAAGTGGATCCTGCCCTGCCTTACTCTGTCCTTGCACGTGACTTTGTTCTTGCACGTGTTTTACAAGGGACCCCAGCACGTGTCTCAGTACCGATGCTTGAATACCTGCGGAGGGGGAAACTGCTCTGGGTACTTACTCCATGAGATGCTTATTCAGGGAGGAATCTTTCACTGGAGACACTTGCACGTGCTCTGAAACAATGAAAAATCAGCCCAACAGCCCCACAGCTGGTATCATTGGGAGGGAATGAATGAGAACACAGAAACAGTAATTTAATAGAAGTCCATCCCTCAATTACAGCCTCACATAATATCCCTCAGACAAATTTTAACCGTGTGTGAAAGTCACATGAACTACATAATCTTCTCACATCAGGAAAGAAGCCAAAAAAAGTTGTGTTCCTATGGTTAAAGTGCCCGTTAATTTTAGTCACCGCTGTAAATGACTTTATCTCCTCTATGATGGGTGTTTGATGACCAGAAAATAGCTGCAGTGATCCAGAGCAGTCTTCTGTGACAGGAGCTTTTAATCTTCAGTTGAGTGTTGGTATCCTTTTTCCTGGTAAGTGCTGCTTGATAAGTGCCTTTCAACAAGAAAGCATGGGCAGCCCTGGCTAATCTTAGAGTTTTTGGTCTGAAATTCAGACTTTTATGGGATTTTATCAGATTTTTGGAACAGCTTGTATAATGTTGGTATTACAGATCTAAAATCATGCTGAGCAGAAGACAGAAGTAGTCACAGAGGAAAGACCTGCCACATCGTGGTGGAAAGAAGACAGATCTGTGCTCTGATCCTCTTCTAACCATCTATGGACAGTGAAGGACAGACCAATAATGGTCTGTTTGTTAGCAATAATCTTGGTAGGGCCCCATGAAAAAGTTCTTTGTTTTGTTTTACGTGGCAGTTGACTTAAAAAATGAAAAAAGGGGCTAAGTTGATCAGAAAGAAATATTTTTTTTTCCATTTTCTCACTAAAAGAAAGTAAAATACAATATCTGGTTTGAACATTTGTTCCACTTGAATTGGGAATTTTTATTTTCGGGGGAGAGAGGTGGCTTAAATAACCTAAAGTGCCTGCCAAGCTCATTTTCCTAAAAGTTATGATTTGGGTCATTTTGACACAATTCAAACAATGAAGCGGTAGATTAAGCAAGAGGATATTTGTCTTATACCCAACAGTTTTGCACATTGTCTGTAAATATTTTACAGTTTTGTGTTAGGGCAAGCTTTAATATATATCATAAAGATAAAGGGTTCTTAATCCTTTTTGTTGATGCTATTAAACATTGTAGGGACTATTTGAATATCCATCAAACAAGAATAGTGAATTTTCTTGGAAAGAGTGAAGAGACATCAGGCAAGGTAGAACTATGGTAAAGTGGAGACTTGGCTCGGCCTCAAAAGAAGTATGATATAATGTAAGAAATAAATAAGAGGGAAGGAAAGTGAAATTATATAATTCAGAGAGTGAGGTGTAAACCAATCCCAAACTTACTGTAGTGGGAACAGATTGTCAGTCCCTGAGGGAAGGAAGCAAAGGAAGCAACTGTAGGAAAATGAGTATGGTCATTTATGCAAATTACATTTACAATAGGTCATAGGATTTTTGTGGGCCCAGATGATTTCTGTGAGCAGTGAAACAGCAGGATCCAGGCTAAATTAATATACTAGTCTAGTCAGATTTTTTCCCCCCATAACAAAGAGATGTAAGATACTGGATCAGGACAAACATTTATCAGGACATTGTTTCCAATAGTAGCTACAGCAGATGCCCAGAAGAGTGTAGGAACAGCCTAGGGGTGTGAGAAAAGGGCATCATGATCCCCTGGGACAATTTTCTGCTTTCCAGCAGTAAGTAGTATAGGGACTGCTGAGCTGGCAACCGCAGATGGGCTGCTGTGTTTAATAGCTGCTGGATCTGTGGACCTCCAGTGGATGTCTAATCTCTTCTTTGAACTTATGTATATTTTTTGACTGCTGGAAAATTCTGTGGCAGAGCTTCACAGTTCAATGTGCAGCATAGGAAAAAAACAAAACAAAACAAAAACCCCAAGTAAAATTAAAAAAACACCTTTTAAATTTCCTCTCTGATCATTTCCGTGGTGTCTTGCAGATACTGTACTGTGAAAAAGTGAATTATTCCCCCTCTTCACTTTCTTCACACCATTCCTGATTCCATAGATCTCTGTTATATCCACTATAACCATTCCTTTTCATTTTCTAGAGGGTGTTTTATGCCTTTGATCATCTTTGTCACCTTCTCTCTACCTCTTCCAGTTCTTCTATATCCTTTCTGAGACAGTGTGATCAGTATTGAACATACTATTCAGAATACATGAATGAAGTACAGTGATACAAAGCTTATTTGGAGCCATCACTGAATAAGTATAGTTAGGGTTATTTTTCCACATGTGCATTACTTTGCATTAGTAGAAATTAAATTTTCTCAGCCATTTTATTACCCAGTCAGACAGTACTGCAAGATAATCCTGTGACTCTTTGCAGTCAGTATTAGATTTGACTACCCTGAATAATTTTTAGCACCTGCAAATGTTGTTCCCTTTTCAGATTACATGTGGATACTGTGAAGAACAGCAGTTGCAGTGTGGCTCATGGGGAAACCATCTGCTAAGTTCCCCTCACTGCAAAAAAAAAAAAAAAAGTGCTCCCACTACTTGTTTCTTTATCTCTTAACCACTCCTAAGATGAAAACTTTTCTGTACCAGTCAGACCATGACAACGTGCTCCTTGCAGGAGCAGCTTTTAGATCTACCAGGGAAATCGTTGTGTTGCTCTGTGGAGCAATGCATTTCTTCACCGCACGGTCCTGCCTGGGGAGAGCAGCAAGTGTCCCCAGTACAGGGAGAGCTGAGGTCTCCACCAGCACCTGCTGCCCACAGCAGCCCGTTGTGCAGGAGTGCCCATGCTTGGGGTAGCACTGCCCTCTCGTGTCTGCTCTACACAGCGAGCTGCCAACCCACTCGTGATGGAAACGGCAGCGCACCCGCGCCCATCCTCTGAGAAGGGGTCAGCAAAGAGGCAGATGCAAGTATATAATATTTGTGAGAGGGCAGGAGACAGTTCTCATCACCCACAGTTAGGTCTGCTGGTGCATGCTAGGACTTCTGTTGCCCCTGAACTAGGAGGGATGGCAGAAAGTTTAGCTGAGCCAGTCAACAGTTCTCTTTTCATCCTATAGCATTACCATTAGTTGTGTGTATATATGCATACTAGCTAATGCATGGGACATGAGATGACCTCCCTCACATAGCTGTAAATAAGTGTTGAAATTGGACAAAAATTGGTAGTTTCTGAACAGTGATGAAACAGTTCCCTGAACAGTTTCTGAAGCTGTGATGTTTTCCAGTTGATAAAGATCAGGTTGGACTTGATACCTTGACATGAAATCAGTTAAGTGAGGATGAACTACAAGCTTCAGATTTTTCAAGTCTTCCAGACAGAAGACACATTTTCATGCATTATGGCAGTATGTAGAGGTGTTTAATAAGGTATCAATTTCATACCAGAGCTGCAGACTACTGTCAGTTGTCTGAGGGAGCTTTACCTGGGTTGCAGGGTGCAGGCACTTGAGTTGACTATCAGCATATCCCACTGATTAGCCCCTTGGCAGGAGGGCCTGAGAGCACAGTCAGCTCAACCCTACTTGGCTTTCAGCACAGAAGTCTCCTCCTCAGTCCCAGCATAAGCTAACCCCCATGGCCGCAATCAATATCAACATTCTCATTGATACCCAAGAAGTGTATTCCTAGATCCTGAATTTCTAAATCCATGTCTGCCCACTCTATTTCTCATATTACTTTCATAATAGAAGATGCACCACATGGGGTTGATTCTTCCTTATTTTCATCTAGATGGGCATTGCTACTCATAAAAAGAATTATTCTTTTATGCTAACAGTCACATGCTGGTGTAAGAGCAAGGAAAACAAGGTCAACATATACTGTTGGCTGCATTTTGCTCTCCCAGGAGGAAGAATGGATTAGATCTTTACCACATGATGGACAGAGAAATGGCACTATGTTGACTGAAGCTACTCCTGATTTACACCAGGGAAGAGAGCAAACAGCTGCTCTCAAAGCTGGCAAGGAGAAAAGCAAAATACAAAACAGTTGGAGCTGACAGCAGCAATGCATTGCTTCTGGTCAGCATAATCAGATAGCGACAGCTTCAGGGCTCTGTTCTCCCCTTTTGACGAAAACACATAGCATTCATGAGCTGCAACAGATCCCAGCAGGCTAAACAGAGCAGCAGCAGATCCTCTGATTCCTCCCTTTGGTGTTTGCTGATCCATGAGCGCTGATCTTACTCTGGGTTAATTATGCCCATATTTATGCATCTACCAGAAGCTTCTCATGTTTAACATGTTCTCTAAATTTGTCTGTGTGTCTTTTTTTGTGGTCTATTCTGGTTGCCTTTGTGTAGCAGACTCTGCAGATTTCTCTTTTCTGCCTGTATTACCTCAAGGACCAGTTGAATGACATCTTCGGTGCATTCTTTAAGTGCAAAACATTTACCAAGCACACATAATGTACATACTAGGCTTATGGCAGCAGGGATCTACAGCCCTACAGCTAAGCCAAAAATAATCAGTAAATGTTTGTTGAAAACACTTACCAATGAAAAGTGGTTTTGACTAAAATGAGCCAAATGAACTGTAGACAGACAATGTTCATTTTTGTTGAACATTTTCTGTGTTTAGATAAAAAAGTTTTCTTTTTGGAAACTTCTAAAAATATCGGGGGGAGGGTGGTTTTTTGTTCCCTTTTTGCCCACTTTTTAAATTTTTATTTAAAAAAATAAAAATAATAATCTATTTCTTAATCTCCTGCAGGATCAATATCCAAATTGTGGCTGGAGATATAGGGAATGGGACAGGATTTCTCAGTCTTGTAGGACTTCTCACATCATGTGACTGAGACTTTGTCTGTCCTCTGTGCAGTAACTGTGGGGAAGGAGCAAGCTATGGTTTGTTCGCCTCTTTTCCCCTGAAACCCTGGCAGGTGCCCATCTATTTCCCTTCTTTGAGGTATGAGGAAAGGGATTGTTGTTGTCTCCTCTAGCTGGAAAATGACGTAGAAGCATCACTCAAAAAAATAGGGCTATACGATGCCCATAGCTGAGATTAGAACAATGCTATGGACAGTTGTATTTCAAGATGTGATAAGGATATTGTATTAATTTGTCATTTTTTGGCAGTTCTAGATGAATTCATGGCAAAAGTTTTAAAAGCAGACTCCTAGCTGTGTGTCCCTTCCTTGCTCCAGAATAATCTGGATGGGAAGTTCTCTGAGCAAGAAAACAAAATTCAGCATTGTGGTCGGTGGGTAACACCCACTTCTTGACGTCATTAAGCTTGGCTTCAGGGCACTAGCTTCAAAAAAATTCATGGTAACGATTTAAGCCTGGGCTGGCCCAAGGAAGGACTGGAGCAACTGCTGTGGATATGTCAGCAGCACAGCTTTATCGAGTCCTACATAGTGCGGAAGTTTGTGGTGGGAGAATTTCACCCAAAAAGAGCCATGGGAGAGGTTCTAACAAATCTAAAGGAAACCATCAAACCACAGTGTGCTGCCAGTCATTGCATAAGGGAAGGGAAAGGAATTGTAAAAAGATCTTTACATTTCACTGGTGACTGTCAGAAGTGGGAGCTGGCTGAAACAGAGAAAGGATTTGCTCAATTTCTTAATTTACTTGTTGATAATTCATTAGCTATGACAGTGGCAATTAAGCCCCAGACTAGCTTTTTCTGTCCTTTCATCTTTCAGCCTGCAAAGATGAACTTTGGCTAATCCATTCCTAGAGATCTTCTGTCTAATTTTCATTTGTCTTTCCCCCTTTCATTCACTGCAGACTCTATTTCTACTTTCAATTGCATTCAATTCTTCACAGCTTCCTTTCCTGGCCATATGCTATTATTGCTTTTCTATTTCCCAATGTGATCCTCTTAGTGCCTTCCTGACATTATCACCCACTTTGTTGCAAGAAACCTGGTCCTTACTCCATCATGCTCTTAATTGGCTTTTGACCTTCCCATAATGCTCTGCCCTGCCTGTTTGTAACCTTGATCTTCTCCACACCATTCTACATTCCAGGTTTTACATTCTGCATTTCCCTCTCTTCACTTGTTGTCTTCCTTAACATATTGCCTTCCTGGAATCCCTGCTCCTCAGCTTAATCTGGTGTGATTTTATTAACCTCTCTTTTGAAGGGAAGGCTGTTTTTCTGAGCCTGCATACGTAGATGGCATTCATTTCACCTCTCCTTTGCAAAGTTAAAAGAAGGTGTCGTATGGTAATGAGGAGATGCATTAGACATGCAGTATGTTTGCTGTGCTCTAAGTGATGGGTTTTGTAGATCTTATGTCATAATCAGTCCTTAGGTCTTAGCCCATAACCAGTTAATTTAGCTGTATACACAGTATTCTCTCGGAAGAGGATAATGAAGAATATCACTGTAACATGTTAAAAGCACCAGTAAAAGAAGGGAAATCATCAAGAGGGTAAAATATCTCTGAGTGTTTCGGTGAAACTCAGAAATAATATTTGGCTATCTTTCACACCATTTGCCTATTTTCCTCTGTTTACTTATATGCAGACATGAAAGATAATTTCAACTCTACTGTGCTCTTTCTATATCTGTTTATAATCAGAAATACAAGCAACTTGTGGTTCTTATCTTGGCCGGATCACACAGGCAACGTCTCGGGTGGTATAGCTCAAGCTAGCACCAGTGACACAGAGATATATTTATTTATACCAGTTGAGAATTAGACACCAGGCTTTTCTCTGCCAGTGGGGAAAAAATAACACTGACTTTCTCCTACTTCAAGTGAAACTGGACAATAACAGGTTCAGGAATTGCCTATTCTAATTTTCCAGGACAGGATCTTCCTGTCTGGATATTCATACAGCAGCTACCACTGTGGTATCTAAACCCCCTATTGATTTATTAAAGTGCACTCATAAAGCTCTCTGTATTTTTTTCCTTGCTCTGTTATTTTATGTGGTGTTATTGTGGGAAAGCGAGGTCAATGGAAGAATGTTTTACATTTTGTTCTGAAAGTGCTGAGGTTTACAGTCACTCTGATGTGTTCCAGAAGCAACTATCAGAACGTGGACCAGTAGCCAAGAAACCTCTGTCTCCTGCTTTCACAAGTTTCCTTCTAGCCATTCTTTGTGAGGAGTGGAGCTCCCCTGTGTGATCTCTCTGGTAATCCTGATAAATCGAACTGGGATTCTTGGAAACTGAGGAGCAAATTCTTGACTTCATGTAAGAAGTCATCAGTGTCAGCTCAAATGCTGGTTTGCTTTCAGCAGTTGCTTGTTCAGCAGATGGGCAGTTATGGTCTCCATCAGCTGGAGGGTGTGCTTTGTTTTGTTTATTTTTTTTAAGCTTGGCAGTTGCCTGCCTATCTACAGTTTGATATAGTCACCAAATCCAGGAGGTGTGGGGTAAGCAGGTGTGTCACTCTTTGGAGCTGCAGCCAGAGCTCACAAGGTGAAGTGAAATAGTACCCTGGTTGAGTCTGAGACATGCAGGCCACTTTGGGTGCCCACAGTGCACATGGGGAGTATGAGGAAGCACCTTCTCTTTAGACATGTGAATAATAGCAGTAATCTTCAATGGAGTGGGAATACCACCAGAGAGGAAGCATCGCCTCCACTTTTCTCAGCTCTGGCTGGAACAAATTGTTCTTCATTTAACTGTGAAGCCAAGAGACTGAACAGCTTGAGTGTATTCTGAGAATGGTAATATTTGAATGAGGTGATCCAGAGGGAAAACCTGCTCATGTGTTTCTGGCGTTCTTGTTCATGATATCTCAGAGTCTTCACTTCACAGGGAGGTTGGACAGGATGGAGCTGAAAGCAGGGCCCAAATGGAAGTGTGCACAGATGTAGTCTGGAAAGAAAGGGGCAAATAGTAGTTACAAGAAGGCATGAGGCATGGCAAAGTTGTGGTCTTCCACCATCTAAGGGAAGAGAGCAGAATCTCAGCTCACCTATGCCATGTAGGAGTGCAGGCAATGTAAGTATACATATCAGGTCGTTGGAAGAACAGATGTGAAGCCTCATGCTTTGCAGCACAGTTGCTGATAGCAATCACTAACAACTGCAATATCACTCCAAAGACTTGCAGTAAGTCCCAGACCCCACATAGCTGTGCAATAACTGATTCCCATCCATCACTTGCCATAGGAAGGGGCAAATATTTATCAATGATACAACTAATTTTTGCAGACATTCCTGTCTGTCCTCCGAACCTGCCAGAGTCCTGACTGACTGGTAAATTTTCTGCCATGGTGGTGAGGATGGGTTGGATTGTCTGCAGGGAAAGAACCTCACTACCGGGCAGAGCTGGTTAGTACAGCACTATAGAAGATTTCTGAACTATGTACATGGACAAGATTACACATGGACATTTTGTATGGACAGGAGCAGCAGGACTAGGTCATCCAGAGTATTTGCCTGAAACTTGCATACTTAACAACAAAGCAAACCAGTGTTATTAAAAATCCATAAATAGTTTTGGACATTTTAAAACAAATTGAACTTAAACTGGTATCTACAAAAACCAATATGTTGTAAATTAAAACCTTCATGAGAAAAAAATATGCCAGAGCTTATTTTTTTTGGAATTAATGTGTATTAACTGCAGCCAGCACTTGTTCATCACTGCGCTGTGCTGATACAGGAACAGACATAAATATAATCAAACCCAAGTCTCTTTCTTTCTCTTTCCTTCTTTTCCATTCTGACCAATGCTTTTTAATTCAGTCCATATGAATGAAGTTCAACCATTAATTTTATATAACCTGATCTATGCCACAGAATAAATAATACAGTATCTGTTGCCAAATTAGAACAGTCTAACTGAAATAGATATGTGCATTTAGTGAAGCCAAGGCATAATTTGCTTGAACCAATATTAGTACGGCAGCCAACATATGGGGTTTTAAACCCAAAGTACATTTGTATATGGGCTTTATAATGCAAATGGATACACGTTTTTCCAAACCAATGTATATGCAATAAAACCCACCAGCTTCCTGAGTGTCAGCTGATATAGCAGTGGATAACATGCTATCTTTCCTCCTTTCATTTTCATGTTTAACAAACTTCTTTCTAAACTTGTTTGGTTTGATTTATTTTGTTTCTGGCAGAAACATCTTCAAAAGCAGAATTCTTCCCTGTGATTCTAAGTTCACTCTTCTATTTCTCGCTAGCAGTCCTATGTCATAACTTAATCTGGAAGGAAAGGAAAATTTCCTCTACATACTTGTAATTATTTTGCAGTCCTCTCCATCCTTGGGATCTGTGCATTCTGAAATAAGCATGGAATTGAACCACCCAAAGGAATAGTTTTCAGAAAAGAGGCACTGAGCCAAATCTACCTCAGTTGGTCTAAATAGGGCAACTTATTTTGAGCATTAATCTGCATAAGCAAAAATGTTATTATCTTTGTTGAATATACTAATCCAGAAAAGTGCTTTTATCATTCACATTTTCAGCTGCTGAAAAGAAAGTTCTCTTAGTGCATCCCTTGCAGGTTCTGCTACTAGATGCAAAAATTTCAGGTTGAACTGTTTTGGTGTGGTTCACCAAAACAAGAAATCTGTAGCCGATGGTAATTTTGGAGGAGGTGAGAACTGATGTCAGCAACAGTAAACTGTGTAATTGTATGGCTGCATAGAGAAATTTCTTCCTAGCTCCAGATGTTAGTGTTTGGCTTATGTTTCTGGTGAGAATAAATAGGTGACCCTCCCTGCATAAGTGTTACTGAGTCTGTACAATATGATCAGCCACTTTGTGCTTGAAGAGACCTTTTGAGTTTCTGCTTCCTGGAAGTGTCATATTGGGATAAAATAAAAACAGAAGACTCACCACCAAAATCTTGGATTGCTTGTGCTGCAGGGCCTTCTCCAAAAGTTCAGTGAAGTAAAATGTGAAGCCTCCAATGACTCCAACCAGCCTTGGCTCTTCCCCCAAATTTTGATGTCTGGCTCACATTACAGCAGAGGTGGCTTATGGATAGAAAAGACTCAAACCCAGCTGAGCGTACAGATATGTATTCCAGGTGCTAAACTATATTGCACTTTCCCCTCACTTTTGAATGTTGTGGAGATTTCATTTCTAGGGTATAAAACCTGCTGGTATCTCTCATGAATCATGTTTTGCAGAAATGCTAAAGAGGATATTTAACTTTATTTTTAACATCACAAATTAAAAATTTGTTGTGAGTGATTTTGGTTCAGTTGCAAGATGAGTAGCTCAGAGCTTGCTTGAAGGTAGCTGCTACTTTGACAGTAAATCAATCAATACATCTGTACAAACTCCATCATGAATCTCTTTATCTCTGTTCTCCAAGAATGTTACATATATGTTATTCTACTATATGAACTTTTTCCCTCCTAATTATTGTTTTTACCTAAAGTAGCTATGTACTTAGAATACTGAAAGTTTTAATTATAGTCATCACAAGCTAAACTGAGTCCATAACTGGAAACAACATAAAGGAATACACGAGTATTCCTTTAACCTTCATCTGCCCTACATGGAAAACAGGCTAGTCTCCTGACCACCAAAAGCATATACATTTGAAGTGATGTTCATCTTACATACTTTCATGTTTCTATTGTGAAAGTGTCTACATCCAAACTAATTGTCTTGATTCTCATTGTAACCAATGGAGATTTAGTCAATATAGTAATATGGTTTAGAGCTGTATAGTCACTGGAATTTCACCAATGCAGGTGATCTCATTGTATTTTAGGATGAGATGAGTCATATTCTGTTGACCAGACGGATTAAGGGTTTGGATTAATTGCTTAAACATATGCCTGTAATGACCACTGAGACAGTACCACAGACTGGCAGATACAAAACCTGTGGGAGACCCACACTGTACAGGAGAGCCAAATGGGCATCTCAAATGGCACTAGATGTCCATGTTTGTACTAGGCACCTGTGCTTAGGCAATTTAATCAAGTCATTAGCTAACATTTTGAAAAGAATCAAAGTGAATTAGTATCCTTCTGTTTAGCAATATTATTGAGAAATGAGAGCCTTAATTCTTTAACGAAAAGGCAGGCTAACTAGTATACTTGTTTGGAAAGATTAGGGTGAACCCTGACCTCTTGGTAGCTTAAGGTGAAATTCATACTGACTTTAGTTCCCAGGAATCCTTTAGTTCTCAGGAAACAGCAGTTTTCTGACTGTTCTTGCTTAACAGTGCTACACTGACACTATTGGGACTATGCCAGTAAGCATCATATGAGGATCTGGCCCTGAATTACCCATTTATGGCATGAGGGGAAGTAGTAATAGTACAGACCCATATTAAAGGAGGACATTTGTTTCTCATGAAATCAGTTAACAGTCATGAAAACCACTTGAAATTAATAGAAACTAATTGAAAGTAATGGAGAATTACCTGAAAATGTAGCACAAGTAGATGAAATTAATGGAAGATAATTGATAGTGACTGGAATTAATAAAAAATGGAAACAAATTGGGCTTAATTGAAATTTATTGAAATTGAATTAAACTCAATAACTGAAAACCTATTAAATTTAATAGAATCTAATTGATATTAATTTTATGCAATGTTTAATAGTAACATAACATTCTTAAAAGGGATTTTTATTAGATATTTTATTTGTATAACACTATTTTCATACAATAAGAAGAATACATTTTAACAAAAAAAAAAAGAAGCAGAGCATAGAAACTTCGGGCTCCTTTTGTAATAGTTATGTGGATGGCATGTGATACTGATAACAAAAGTTCCTGACAGGATTTAGTAAGATTAAAAAGTCTCATGGATTTTATATTGTGGTTGAGGCTTTTATTAGAGTTTAATGAGAACATTCTACCCTTTAAGAAGTTGGCTTTGATTAGATAAATAACTCCTTGACCAGATGTTGAATCCAGCATCTGTCTTCTTTATGAATGTACTGTGAGAACCCTTATTTGTTATCTTTAACTATGAAGCATTTTAAGTCTTATGAGCTTCCTTACAGATTTCCTTCTGTTATATCACTAGTGTTTTTACCAACTCTTTCCACCTCCCTTAACCTTTGTCAGTTGAAAGAACTAAATACTTTCTTACATAAGCCCGTTTTAACAGATATAGTCAGCTCAATGATTGAATTATACTTTCTGAGGATGTGTGTTCTTGCAGCAACTTGCAGGAAGCTGAGAGATAATGTGAAATAATTTTTACTGAACTGGTGTTGAGATCCCATTATTTCAAGAACGTCAAAGATGAAGAAAGCAGAAAAATCACGAAGAATATATAAAACTAGAACAAAATGTATTTTAATGGATTATTTCTCAAACTAAAAAAACCCCTACTTATGATATATCTACAGGCTCTAATTCTAATTAAGCCCAAATGTGCAAGTGTATGTGGAAGACCAATACCATTCAGGAAAGCTGAAAAAGCAGATGATACTTTTGAAAAACAACCTTATGTCCCTGTAATGGAAAAAAAGGACATGGTTTAAGCTAAACACAGGGTTTAACTTTTATTTTAATTTTTTTTTTTTTTGGCTTTTGAGTAGGGACCTACTACTCAATGAAAACCTCAGGGAGAGTTAGATTTTGTAAAATGACTGATGGGTAAATAGTTATGAATGCTTAACACATGCCTGCAAGGATCAGTGGTGTCAAACGAACTTGGTTTTCCTATTCACACATGTGCAAATCTCTTCTGTTTGTATGTATCTGCCAATTTGCTGGAAAAATTAGGCAAAGGTAACAGAACTGAATTCCTTTACTTCATGCACCTTTCTTTGTGGGACATACACAACTGGTGAAGTTTAAACCTAGTTTTAGGAGACAAACAAGGTGGGATTCAACTTACAAACTAGGATACCAAAGTTTAGGATACTGAATATAGGCTTCTACAAACATGCTTCTGGCATCAATTCCCACTGTAGTCATTGGAAACCTAGCCAGTGCAGTCAATGGAGCCTAGAGTCATTCAGCTGACTAAATGCAGATGTCTTCTTTAGGTCAGGTTGATTAGATCTCTAGACCCCACTGATATCTTGGGTCTTGATTCTGTCCTACACATAGCACCGACTGCCATTCAAAACGTGTTGGGGATCCAAGTTATCTATGGCAGACATTACACAGGATCTACAGGATATTTGTGGCGAACTGGAGATCATGCAGGATACCTTAGGACATCTCAAAGAGTACTCAGTGCTTATGTTAAAGCTACTGAATCATGCCCCTGACAGTAATGGGAACTTACACACTCAGGTCACATTTAGTCATCTATATGCCAATGTCTAAATTTATGTACTTCAACCAACAAGTTGAATCATACCACTAGTTGGACCCGGTAATTAAAATCAGAGCAGAGGGTAATCTATGCATTTCAGTAACGTGGTTTACACTCTGCAGTCATTAAGTGGATTTTGATGACATTTCTAAAAAGAATCTTGTTTTGGCGAAGATTTTTTTTTAGGAGAAAGTGTAGGGATGCTTTCTGACAAGGACAAAAAGGAAGAAGTTGAAGAATTGAGGGAGAAAAGAAGAGGAATGAAAAAAGGAGCAAAGGAAAATAGGAGACAGAAGAGGGAAAGACAAAAAAAGGAGCTAGAATGAAGGAGAATGGGTTGAATAGATACTATACAATTGCCCTCCTGAACATACAAACACAGTTTTCATGTGTTCTCACACAAATCCCCAAGAGTTTGCAGTGGCACACTAAATAGTCATGTATTATGCTTCAGCTCTGATGCCATACATGAACTAGGCAAAACTGCCTCCGCATTCAGTCCTGAAGTGCAAATAGCTTTAGTAGCATTTGTCAGGGAAGTTCTAATGGGAAACAAAGCACATCATTGTGAAGCTCTAGAGAGAGCTGTGAAATGCACCTCAGGAATGAAACCTGAAACCGAAAGCCATCTATCCCCATTTGTTATTGTGAGTAAGTTAATGGCCTGCTCTGCCTGATGCATAACAGCAGACAAGCCTCTTTGATTTACTGATTATCTGGGTGATGTTTGAACCACATACAGTGCTAGGTAACACTATGGATTCTCCCTGCCCCCTCCAGCCTATTTACCCACTTCTGTCTTCCTGCTGAGACATGATTTACTTTGATTAAGCACTTGATTTTAATTGTAAAATGGAAACAGAAACATAAGACACATAATCTTTTTGAGCTGAGAGAAAACACCAAGTGACTTTAGGGTAGAAAAGGGCACAAAAATTCATTTCCATGTCCTGTACTTTTTTACTTCAGCCAGAAGCTTGTGGGATGATAGAGGAAAAGGACAATGAAGAGAATCCTTGGAGAATTTAAATAGGTGTGGGTAACCTGTTCCAGTGCTGCACTGACTTCTGTCATGGTTTAACTCCAGCCAACAACTAAGCACCACACACCGCACGCTCACTCCCCCCTGGTGGGATGGGGGAGAGAATCAGAAGAGTAAAAGTGAGAAAACTCGTGGGTTGAGATAAAGACAGTTTAATAGGGAAAGCAAAAGCCGCGCACGCAAGTAAAGCAAAGCAAGGAATTCATTCACTACTTCCCATGGGCAGGCAGGTGTTCAGCCATCTCCAGGAAAGCAGGGCTCCATCACACATAACGGTTACTTGGGAAGACAAATGCCATCACTCCAAATGTCCCCCCTTCCTTCTTCTTCCCCAGCTTTATATACTGAGCATGACATCATGTGGTATGGAATAGCCCTTTGGTCAGTTGGGGTCAGCTGTCCCAGCTGTGTCCCCTTCCCAAGTTCTTGTGCACCTGGCAGAGCATGGGAAGCTGAAAAGTCCTTGATTTAGTATAAGCTCTACTTAGCAACAACTAAAATATCTCTGTATTATCAACACTGTTTTCAGCACAAATCCAAAACATAGCCCCATACTAGCTACTATAAACAAAATTAACTCTATCCCAGCCAAAACCAGCACATTCTCCACCCCTTATTCATGCTCAGGTCTCACACTATCCAATACATTCTCATTACCCACTGTCACCCTTCCCATCCTTTGATACAATACACACATATCATTCCCTTAGTCTATGGACCACCCCTGTAAAAAGTCTGTAAAATGTCCATAAATGTCCACAAAATGTCCACTGAGTTCATTTAGTCCATGACTTTGGGCTCCATCTCTTATGGTGGTCACTCAGGACAGGAGAGGTGGTGTGTTGTGTGGAGTTAATGGGCACCAAAGCCAGCTCAGGTTGGGTCACTGCTGCACTTGCACTGCTTCTTGTAAGGCTTGTCCTCCATTTGTTCAGGTGGTTCCAGCTATAGTAATTCCCCTAACATGCAACTCAAATCATGGGTTACAACAATTTAAAGGTATTTGCATTACAATCTCCACCCCTGGTCCCTTTGGACCAGACCATAGGGTTTAACATTGCAATGAACTCCTCCCCTTGCCCATGCTCCGGCTTGGACTTATCCACAGACTGCAGTCCCTTAGGCGTTGTCGTGGTTTAGCCCTAGCCGGCAACTAAGCACCACACAGCCACTTGCTCACTCCCCCCTGGTGGGATGGGGGAGAGAATCGGAAGAGCAAAAGTAAGAAAACTCGAGGGTTGAGATAAAGACAGTTTAATAGGGAAAGCAAAAGCCACGCACGCAAGCAAAGCAAAGCAAGGAATTCATTCACTACTTCCCATGGGCAGGCAGGTGTTCAGCCATCTCCAGGAAAGCAGGGCTCCATCACGCGTAACGGTTACTTGGGAAGACAAATGCCATCACTCCAAATGTCCCCCCTTCCTTCTTCTTCCCCAGCTTTATATACTGAGCATGACATAATGTGGTATGGAATAGCCCTTTGGCCAGTTTGGATCAACTATCCTGGCTGTGTCCCCTCCCAGCTTCTTCTGCACCTGGCAGAGCATGGGAAGCTGAAAAGTCCTTGACTAGTGCAGCAACAACTAAAACATCTCTGTATTATCAACACTGTTTTCAGCACAAATCCCAAACATAGCCCCATACCAGCCACTATAAAGAAAATTAACTCTATCTCAGCTGAAACCAGGACAGGCGTGTACCTGCTCCAAGTGGAGTCTTATTTATGAGACACAGTCTCTCCATTGTCTATACCTGCTGCAGCATAGACTTATCCTCAGCCACAGTCGCTTTGAGGTGCACCTGTTCCAGCGTGGCCTTCTCCATGGGCAACAATGCCTTCAGAGATATACCTGCTCCAGCGTGGCCTTACCCACAGACAGAGTCCCTTCAGAAGTAAACCTGCTCTGTCATGGCCTTACCCATGGCCACACACTTTGAGGTGCTCCAGCATGACCTCATGCACAGCCACCGATGCTTCAAGGTGTACCTGCTGCAGCATGGAATTATCTACAGCCACAGACGATTCGAGGTGTACCTTCTCCAGTGTGGACTTATCCTTGGGCCACAATCCCTGCAGAGGTATACCTGCTGCAGCACAGACATAACCATAGCCACAGACGCTTCGAGATGTATCTGCTGTGGCGTGGACTTATCCGTGGCCACAGACGCTTTGGGGTGTCCTGCTCCCACGTGGATTCATCCGCAGGTCACACTCCCTTCGACTCGAGTTCACACTGGAGTTCCAGCCTGTCCAGTACAGCAGCACAGAAACAGCAGCGATGTCCTGGCCATCTGCCAGCCCAGGCGCATCGCCATTGCTGTTATCAAAATGTTCCCAGGCACAGCGGAGTAAGATGATAAGCAGTACAGCAAGCAGCGAAAGCAAAAAGCAGCCGCTAACGAGCCCTAGACTCTAATATACAGTAAGGCAAGCAAGCCTATGGCAAGCACAGAAGCCTGCCGATTAATAGCTAAACAGTAATAATAGCTATAAGTCTATCTATCATCTAGCACATTCCAATCAAACCTGTCATTATCTCGAACCCTTTGAGCCCCATGTTGGGCACCTAAAAGGACTGTCATGGTTTAACCCCAGTTGGCAACTAAGCACCACACAGCCGCTCGCTCACTCCCCCCCCCGGTGGGATGGGGGAGAGAATCAGAAGAGTAAAAGTGAGAAAACTCATGGGTTGAGATAAAGACAGTTTAATAGGTAAAGCAAAAGCTGCGCGCACAAGCAAAGCAAAGCAAGGAATTCATTCACTACTTCCCGTGGGCAGGCAGGTGTTCGGCCATCTCCAGGAAAGCAGGGCTCCATCACACGTAACAGTTACTTGGAAAGACAAATGCCATCACTCTGAACGTCCCCACCTTCCTTCTTCTTCCCCAGCTTTATATACAGAGCATGATGCGATATGGTATGGAATAGCCCTTTGGTCAGTTGGGGTCAGCTGTCCCAGCTGTATCCCCTCCCAACTTCTTGTGCACCTGGCAGAATATGGGAAGCAAGTACTAGCTACTATAAATAAAATTAACTCTATCCCAGCCAAAACCAGCACACCTTCCTACACCACAGCCTGTGACTATCTTACCATCTGTTGCCTCTGGAAAGAGTATAGCAACATCATCTTTGTAAGTCCAATCAAACAAGCTGCTATTGGATCCCCTCTCAGCCTCTTCCCCAAAATATACAAGCCCAGCTACTAAGCTTGTTATAGGTCATGTAACACAGGTCTCTGATCATCTTGTTAACTCCCCAGTGGACCTTCTCTAGTTTTTCAACATTGTTCTTTAGCTGAGGAACCCAATACTATACATAATAGTTGCCCATCCAGTTGCCTATCAGATTAGTCACTGGCTTAATATTTTGAGGCCTTGCATGAAATAAAAAAAATTCTTAAAAATAGAGGAATGGAGTATAATTGAAGGGACCTCTGAGTATAACAGATGCCAGACATCTTTCTAAATAGAGTTTGAACAAGGATAAGTCAATCAATCAGAGACAAATAACATGTTAGACTCTGATGACAGAAATTTTTTCCCCCCATTGCTTTCTGGGAGAAAAAAAAATAATAACTATAGCAGGTTTATCAGATGCTCAGGATTCCATTAACAGGCCTATAAGAACATTTGGGAGGAGGGAGAAACCTTGAAATAAGAATCATGAATGTGCTAAATCACCTAGAAATATATCCTGCAACAGTTTTGTGAGCAATAAAAGCATGTTACAATTTTAATGCATTTCTCAGTCCAGTCTGATTTTTTACAAACTGGCTTTGAGTGGCCAAGGAGATTTCTGAGGAGATGGATTAACTTCTGTGAATAGCTCCACTCATTCAAAATTGCTGTTTAGATATTCTCAACTGTCACATCATATCCTAGCATAAAAGTACACTTTTGCCCTTTCTTATAAATCATGAATTACATTATAACACTGCTCAACATTATTCAGTATCAGCTTTTCCTCCTTCTTCTTCTTTTCATTGTATTTATTTATTTATATCCTGATAATAACATCCATGGGGGCATTGTATAGGCAAGACGTATCTTGGCCTCCTCCTTTCCCCAGGAGTGCAATTGCCTCGCAGTAATTATAAGATGTCATATGTTATTATGAAGGTGCCTTATTGCTCAAACACATCAGGGATATCTGATAATGTAATTACTTTACCTTATAAAACTATTATAAATCATGCATGGGGAACATTTTTTTCCATAGCAAAGCTGTCTGAAGAATTATCATGTTGCATGGAATGGGAATATCATGGTATGGCTAGCATTATGTTCCCTAAGCCCACAGTAGGCAATGGGAGTATTAAAATAAAATATTTAACATGAATGATTAAAGAAAACACATTCAGAAAGCATGGATCCTTTCTAAAGGTCTAGGAGAACAGATTATAAGTGAGCATATTCTGCATTTGTGCCTTCTGAGACATGAATAGCAGTTGCAGATGTGCTGTTTCTCTTTTTTTTCTTGACTTTCCTCCTTCTTCCTCCTTCTCCCCAGCTTTCCTGAGTGCAGTATAATTGTTATAAAAGCAAATCAATAAGCACTTGAAACATTGGCTATTGTACAAAGAATTGTGCTTCTATTGGCCATCACTTTAATAACATCGAATGATTATTTCTCCTTCTTTCAGTCTCTGAGGTTTCCTGGCACTTTATTGATTAGAGCTTGTGACAGAGTTCTGATTATAATTAAAAATCATCAATGGCCAAACAGAAAGCAGTTCTACTTGGCAATAAACTGAAGGGATAATCACTAGGTTAGGTCATGCAACCACAAAATATTTCCAATAGTACCAGGAAGAGAACATCTGAAAGTCACTTGATGAGTTACAATTCAGTAGGACTTTACTGAATCTTAGATAAAGGCTTTTGTGTCCTAAGTAAATAGGTAGTGTTATTGCTCTAAATCAAACTCTTTCACACCCAGGGTTCCCGATTACCACAGTGGACCAATTTTTGAGATTTTTGGCCTGAAGATGGCAATATACCCCTCCAAGACTCACTCAAAAAAATGCAAGACTAGGTCTGATAATGTGACCGGCAAGTGTATAGAATAGGAAAAAGAGGGAGAGGACCTCCTTTGGCGGTTCCTGCTAGTGCATGTGCTTCTGGAGGCATGACCTTGAGCTCAGTCCAGCATTCACCTATTAGCTGTACCGAGTTGTGCACGTTATAGAAACAGAAGCTAATTTCCAGAAGAGGCAATGTGAAATGGCTGCTATGAAACTCTCCAGTGGAGCTAGGATCAAGTAAGGTAGAAGCAAGAAGAAAAATTACAAGGATGTTGTTAGATAGGGAGGACAAGAATAAGCATCGGTCCAAGTGCTTGGTTTTGGAACATGAACATCTCCAGAAGGGCTCTGACCAAATTCAGCTACAAATTTAGTTGATAAACTGGTATTTACACCATTAAGTAAATTGAGGCAATCTAGTTTAATGAGAAGGACTGGATAAAGAGTGTAGAGACTTGAACTCTTTTTCTCACACCTGCTGCTTTATGATCTGAGAGCTTCTTTCTCTACCCATTAACTTCGTCCATAATAAGTACCCACATCTGAGAAGATGTATCTTGGGTACCACAATATATACTAGATCTTTTATACCAAACAGTTATTTTTCTTTCATATATTTCAAAGGTTGCGTTTTAAGAGCTGGAAGCTCTAAATATTCTCCGCCCTTTCATCCAGAGCTCCACACAAACTGATTTATAAGATGCACTGGGAATTGCACTAAGATGCACTAAATGGCTTCAGCTTTGTCATAATACTCTGAAAAACTCATCTATATTCCTTCTCGTTGTTAAACTTGCATCAAGCTCAATAGTTAAACAAATATGAGGGAAGATGGTGCTTTTAATTTTATGGCCTGCCTACAGTACTGTATGTCCTCTCCAGTTCAGAGGATGCTCTAGGTAAGTCTGTGGAACTGGGCTGAGCAAATCCCATTTTTCTCACAATACATGCAACCGCTCTGGGAAATCATGTTGGATGCATTCATCTGAATCACCCTTCAAACCAGTCACCTTGACATAGCTCAACTTTGTGCTTCAGCTTAAAAACTGCACAAGATGATTTCTTAAAAGGTAAGGTGATTGTCTTTTATTGTGAGGAAGTAAAAAATATGGGACCCGCTATCAGTCTTCATATAACCTTTGTAAGCTTGCATGAATTATTTACAGAGTCATTTTCAGGCACATAAAAAGGAGTCAGTATCGTACTTAAAATTAAGTTACTTTAGCCTTGCTGTTTACCATGCATTGGCTGGGATCAATAGCCTGGTATCCCTTATGCTTTCAACATGCTTCCTTCCTTCTACCCATGGTGTGTCCAACTCACTTGGAATGCAACAGCCATAACCCAGGAGCTATCCTGTGCCATCAGCCCAGCAGCAGAGCCTCCCTGATCTTGTAGGAGTCTCTACATGTTGGAACTGTAAAAAGTTACTCACCATCATTATCTTCCACATCATCATCATAAACAAATGGATGAAAAATGTCCATGTAATGCAGAGCTACACAGTAGGATACTTAGCTCTTTTAATTGTTATTTGTACATACAAAAGTGCAATTGCCTGTTTTCTCATGTTCTGCATAATTAGCTGACCACCTTTTTTCTGTTTTAGACTGCTTAACACAATTAGGTATGAGAAGAGCACTGCATTTCTTTGCTATTGCAGCATTTTGGAAGTGCTTCACTAATGAATTTCTAGTCCTGCTAACTGACATATGTGTCCATATGAGTTTGAAATCTGCCTCCAGGGGCTTCCTCTTTGTCCAGGCAAAGGGTAGAAGGAGTAATGTGCAAGTGCTTCTTCTCAAATAGTTGCTGCACTCTGCTGGTCAGCCTTGACATGCCACAGAAACCTTGCATTTATTTGGAGGGCAAGGCAGTAACGATATGTGTGCAAATGCACAGGTGGGAATAGAGTAAACAGCACCGGTTCTTCCCCATATATATTACTAGGAACCATTTAGTTTTGTGTAGAGTGAAAATTTACTACAAGAGTGTGGGGCTGAATTTGTGGATCCAGCTGAGAAGGCAGGTACTCCATGTCCCATGGCAACAGAAAGGATGCCCCAATAAGTAATGCTTCAGATAGAGCATTGCACCTGCATCTATCCAAGATGAAGTCACCAAATTCACAAACAAGTGAATGGCAGGAGAGCCACACTCAGTGCGTGACTCTTTGGGGTAACCAATGGGAGTCAACAGAGTGGTCACATAGGAGAAAACTGCTTCCCTGTTTATATAATGGAGAGATGGAAACTGTGTAAGAGGAAAAAAAGTGAAACAAAACCAAACATCCAATCTATCACTTCATTTCCCAAAATAAATAGTCTGTGAATTCAACTGGCTTAAAATCTCCCACATTAGACACCTCCACATTTCTTTAGCTAATATTTGGATGTTTGGAAATTTCTCCTCTTAGCTGATTCCATGTCCTACCTCTTCTCTTTTGTTACAGCTCAAACTAGGAAATGCCCATTGCACATACCTCATTGTCTTTCTGTTTTTCGTGGCAAAGCTACATATGACTGATGCTGAATTTTACTGATAGCTAACACAGTACTATCAATTAATGTTTGCTGTGTCTATAGGCTCCTGCTGAGTTGAACGTTGACTGCTATGTATGCTGTGGAGCTGCTGGCCTCCAATTAGAATGCATGTTGAGAGGACAAAGTCTGAATACAATAGGTCAACAGTGGCTATTCCTCAACAGACTTCAAAATACTGAACAGATGTACGACTGTACCATTGAACTATAATTTGCCAATGTTGTGTAGTCTTACACAGTGATACAAAACATCTCTGGTCCACTATCTACACTGCTGGCTCATCTGGAGAAGACTTTTTTGCCTCTATCTGTTCTTCCTGTGCTCTGAAGAGGTCAGGCATGATCTAGTCCAGTCTAAAATCAGTGAAGCTGCACTAATCCTGAAGTACACCTGAAGCGACAAGGACAGGTAGAGAGACAGACACCAAAGAGGGCAGTTCATCACAGCTATTTTAGATCATTACCTTGGGACTAGCTTTGTGTTGCTATTTTTATTCCCAAACTTCTGCTGCCCACATGTCAGAACAGTGCTTTGGCTCTTTTTGGCTAGGAACAGTGTTGTTCATATTCCAGACCAGACCGGAGCATATTTTTCATGTTGGTTTTACTAACTCTAAGATGTAGAGTAGTCTTTATTAGACACAGCACAACAGTTACAGTTGTAAAGTCATAGAAGACATACAAAACATTGCTGAATGAAAATGCTGTGTATAGACTTTTTGACTGCCAGACACCCCAAGACATGCTTGCAATGCATCTTCCTGTGCTTACAGAGTTTTCGCTTGAGGACAAAGCAAAGGGGATCAGATCTTAGATGCTAGCTTTGGTGTAAAGCAGTTTTACTTACCCCTTCACCAACATATAACACTTTCTTTGCATATACATGCTCACTGACAATGCAGAATGCCTCTAAGGATGATACTTGCTGCTTTATTCATAGAATCACAGAATCATAGAATCATAGAATGGTTTGGATTGGAAGGGACCTTTAAAGGTCATCTAGTCCAACCCCCCTGCATTGGTTGTCATGTGTTGTGGCCAGGCTCAGGTCAGATTGCTTATTCTTGAGTTTCTATAGTCAACAGCATGCTCCTTCCTAAATAACAGGCCTCATCACTCTGAAGGAATGAAGATTTACACCATTACTTGCATTGTTCAGCAAGTGCCTGTAGGACTGCCAATATTCTCCATTAAAAAGTGGAGCAGTAACAGCAAGTCAAGTAGAAAAAGAATGGAAGAGTATACAGGGAAAGGAGTTGGGATATAGTCTACAAGTCTCATGTTGAACAAAAGTGTTAATGCCCTGTCTAGCCTGAAGTCAGCAGGACTCTACATGAATTTGTCTACACAAAACTCCATGCAGCCTCAAGGACAAGAAACAAGAGTGACAAGAACATCCTGAACTCACAGCTTAGTTAGGAAGGCTGTAGTGTACCCTCTTTAGAGTATCTTTTTCTGTCTTATTTTCTGGATGGTGGAAAGGATTGAAGATCTACATAATTGCATGTAACTACAAATACCAAGTGTTATTAGTAATGAGTCTGACTCTGAACTCTCATACTTGAAAATCTGGGCTGTTTTTTCTCACTAGCACTGGCATATCTAAATCTTAGTGCAAATTGGGTGAAGAAAATAAAACAAATCTGAAAACCTGGAATCATCCAACTGGAAACTAACAGAACTGCAACTCAGGTGAGATTTGAGAGAACTTATTTTCCATCAAACAGACAAATATTCAGCAGAAGCAGAGCTAAGCACATTTTCATTATTAAAGCAAGGTAGTTTAGTCTACATGCCCATATGTGTATGTCACTTGAAATTAAAGGTGGGTCAAATTAGCCATAAATAATCTGGCTGGTCAGTGAACCACAGGGGCTGGCATTTCCCAGATGCCACAAACATTTTCCCATTCACTTAACTTTCATTTTATTTAAAATAAAGTATTTGACATATAAAATGACTGGGGTTATTGCAGCTGGAAAAAAAATACACTTGGTCTATTCTTGTTTCTCATAACACCCTGTAAAAGGACATGTTTTGATTGATATAAACTATTATGACACACAGGAAGAAAAATGTATTAGAAACTGAACAAGGTGCATCGTTGCTGATTGTTCACCCATTACTCTAATATATCAAGCGAACATGTAGTCTTGATATTGCAATGCCTTCTTATACATTTAAGCCTGATATAATCCTACTGAAATCAGTGTAAAACTTTCTATTTCTGAGGGTGTTGAATCAGGCCCTAATGAAATTGTAAAAGCTCCCCATTTGTTTAAAATATGCTCAGAAGCAATTCAAAGTGAGAGGTTTCCCTAAACCCTTTACAAAAGGCCTTCTGAGCAGCACAGATGAAGTCAAAACTCTGCATAGCCACTTCCCTTTGTGGTGTCTAATAATAATATATTTGTGAATAATCCATAATTAAATGAGAAGAGCATAACATTAATTATTTCACTAGATTGTTAATCAGCAGGGTATTCTATGCCCCCCTCTTCCTAGTAGCTAACCTGTCAGGGCCTAATAATTGTTGCCATGAACAGGGTTGGGTTAAGGTCCCTGAGGAATGCCAATTCTCTTGTTCCATTAGTGAGAGCACATATAGATCATTTTCAGTACTAATCTAGGGCTAAAATCAATTATGTCTCTTGTATTTAAAAATTAAATTGACTTACCATGGGAGTAGGATAAAGGGAAAAAATACATTCCTCCTATTATGTGTAATTACAATTGTAAAACATTTTCCTTCGAAATGTAATTGCTGCCTATAGAGACTGAAGCTGGAGAGCTTAAACTGTTTAGCTGACACATTCAGTCGTCTTTCAGGTTTTCCTTTGGATAATTTAATGTGCTGAAACAGTCTTAAAGACTTCTCAACTTTTAAAGGCTCTCAGAAACAGCTCAAGGTTTAAGAAAAACAAAAAGAAGACTGGACAAGTAATTAATTCTGTCATCTTATTAAAAAGCATGATGAAAGTAGTTTATTCTTAGAGATGCTTTACTCTTTTAGGAAGAAAAATGATCAACCAGCCATAATCTTAAAGTTTCCTAAAGTTTTCCTAAAAACTGTATAGCTTGCTGCCTATGTCTGGCTTTTCTTTTCATTATTGCGTTCTTATGAGACATTCAAGAGTAGTTAATCAATGCTATGCAATATATATGACCTGCCATTCAGGGACAAGGCTTTGAAGGTCACCAGAGAGTGTAATATTGGTCCTTTCCTCTGCTGGGCAGGAATACACTGAAAATCATATTGTTCTACAGGATAGTCATGTGAAATATCGCTTAGATACTCAACAACTTAGGTGCCATGCAAGTCTGGGGTCAGGCTGCAATCCTACA